>NC_141699.1:713500196-714100196 GCF_964263255.1 Lissotriton vulgaris | reverse complement strand
CTGCATTTATGGAATCCTTTGATTTTTGCCTACTTCAGGAAACCTGGGCAGTTGATACTCCCCATAGGGTGGGCTACAAGACTTTTGGTATTGGAGCAATCCCATCTAGAAGTGGTAGGCCGTCTGGGGGTCTCCTGATCTGGACAAAGATCAATCTAAGGGTTAATATTGAGGTGATAGACACAAATTCTGTAGATATCCTAGCATTAAAAATAACAACCTCCAATGGGAATAAATTATTCCTAATAAATATCTATAATAGGCCAACCCCGTCAACAAAGGAATCTCCGACTGTTCTTAAGTTGGATTGCTTTTTGAGGGGGTTGGATCCTGGGGAGGATTTTGTCATCTTGGCTGGGGATCTGAATTGTAACTATGAACCTGTGTTGGGCATAAGTGAGATTTTTGAGGAGGAAGATCAGGCAAATAAAATCCCCCTCCTCGGGAGCAACAAATCGGTGAAATGTTCCACTCTGGCTCTCCAACTGATCAAATTATGCACAGAGCATCACCTTAGGGCCTGTAACGGTCGGTTACTGTCTGACATCTAAAAAAACCAACCTTTAGAAGGAATACATATAGAAGTAACTTGGATTTTGCGCTAGTTTCTATCCCTCTTTGGTTGTATCTCATAGATCTTGAAATAATGGAGAGGGCAGAAAGTGATCACTTTCCATTAAATTTGTCACTAAACGCTGCATTACTTAGCGATCCTTCTTCACCACTCTCCTTTGAGGAGGGTGTTGGGGATGGTAATGATATTCATATTAGTAACAACAGGAGATCACTAAAATGGCCATTTATTTTGGATCATGGTGATATCTTGAGCGAAATATACTCACTTTTTGCAGGGACTTTTGCTACATATCTAAGTCTAACTCCCGAGGAGGAAGCAAAAACTCCTTTCTTGACCGTACATCAGGAGTTTTTCCAAAAAATAAAACTACTGGTAACTAAAATGCCTAAAAAACCCCAGCAGAAGACTCAGAACCTGTCTCACAGCAAGCCTTGGTATGACAGATCCTGTAGAGAGTCTAAGAGGGAACTGCTAATTGCTATTAAATCCAAGTCGCAACTGGATGTTAAAAAAGCTAGAAGTAATTATAAAACTGCCCAAAGGACATCGAAAATTGCATGGGAGGAAGAAAAGTGGGCGGAATTGCTGTCAGCTGCAAAATCACACGACACTGTAGTTTTTTGGAAGTTGATAGCAAATGGGAATAAGGTAGGAAGGGTGGTTAAAGACACTTTTCTAGACGAGCAAACTTGGGTAACCCATTTTACCAACTTGTATAGGAAATACGACGACCCTTATACAGCATACACTGCAGCAAGTCCTGAAATTCCAGTTGATCCGCTGGTTTTTACCTTGGGGGAAACAGAGCTGGCCATAAGCCAAGTAAAAACTGGGAAAGCCCCAGGTTTGGATAAAATCCCCGGGGATCTTTACAAGCATGACTTGAAAATATGGGCACCATATATCAATTATCTATGCAACAAACTATCTCAAAGCTTAGAATTTCCTGAAATTTGGAAAGGAGCTGAAATTGTTTTAATATTTAAAAAAGGAGACAGGAAGGATCCCTGTAATTATCGCCCAATAAGCTTAATGGACATCCTTCAGAAAATTTACTCACGCCATATTTTAGTACGAGTGAGTAACTGGTTGGATGAAAATTCATTTTTAACTAAATTTCAAGCCGGGTTCAGAACCAAAGTCAGCACTATAGATCAGTGCTTTAGATTCTGCTGCCTCTATTGGAAGTACGTAATGATAAAGAAGGCCCACTTGTATGTTGCCTTTGTTGATTTAAGGGCAGCATTCGATTTGGTCCCACGTGATCTTCTGTGGAAGACGCTGAGTGCAGCGGGTATGCCAAACAATATAGTAACTCAAATTATAAAATTACATGATGGGAACTTTGCGAGAATTAGATGGGGACAAAATGGCGAATTATCACGGAAAATTCCAATTGAACGTGGAGTTCGCCAAGGATGCGTTTTGGCCCCCACGCTCTTTTCTATTTTCGTGAACGATATTCCCTCTTACTTAGAAAGATGTAAAAATGACGCACCTAAATTGAATGGCGAAAGGGTAGCATCTCTATTGTTTGCTGATGATACTATTCTGATATCTCGAACAAAAAATGGCTTGCAGACTTTACTGAATACTTTTAACAACTATTGTTGTCAAAAGGGGCTAGAGATTAACGTAAAGAAAACGAAATACATGGCCCTTAATCCAACCAAACCAGACAAGGGTTGCCTAACTTTAAAAGGGATAAAGTTGGAATCAGTGTCTCACTTTTCTTACTTAGGGGTGACGCTAGATTGCAACTTTACCTGGAAAGCACAACTGGAAAAAAGCAAATTGTTATTTGCTCAGAACGTCAAACCTATACTCAGAGAGCAAAGCTTAAGCACCAGTAAAGCGGTGCGTCCAGTTATGGAACTTTTTAAATTTAAGGTTCAAGCATCAGTGCTATATGGTGCTGAATTGTGGGGGCCAGGGTCCAAGGAGACCTTTAGTATCCACGATAACAACTTTATGCGAAGCTTGGTAAGGGCTCCGAGAGGAACCCCATTAGTACCTCTGCAATTGGACCTCGATCTTAAAAGAACAGATCATCACGTTCTTATTAGACCGCTTATGCTCTGGGTAAGATTGTGGCACGTTTCTGAGCTTCAAGCATACAGAGAAGGGCTGGTAGAGATCATGGCGCTGGATAGTAATAAAAAAATCCCTTGGCTTACACGTGTTAGGACTTGGCTTAACCTCATAGGCCTGAAACATTTTTGGGTGCATCCCGAGCTGTTACCATCTAATCCCAAATTAGTCCTGAAAAAAGCTTTTTGGTCCTATGTAGCAAATATGACTGTAAACATTAGTACTAGTGGTTCATTAGTCTCAAAATTTTTAAGTTTTAAGGACGAACCCTTATATGAGTCCTTTATGGACGAAATAGAGCCTCCACTCGCCAAAACACTATTTTTAAAGTTTAGATATGGTAATCTTTTACTAAAATCAACTTTGGCACGTTGGGCAAGGAACCGTGATCCATCAGTTGAGGTATTGGACGAAGCTTGCTCACTCTGTGAAAACAACCAAATTGAGAATGAGCAGCACATTCTTTTCTTCTGTCCTATTTACGCCCATGAAAGAAAAAGATGGATTAAACCGATATGCCTTCTATTAGGCTTGAGGTCCTGCCATCAGGCTCTGAGAATTTTGACTACTAACACCTCACAACAGATAATATTCAGTGTCAGTAGATTTCTACTTTCTATTTGCTACCGTAGGAAAAAAATGGGCCATCAGCTGTGAACCAAATTTCTATAACTTTGGTCTTAATTTATGGAATTGAATTTGTTCATGTTAGCACTAATAGCACTACATAATTGAATTTGCTTATAGAACTATTGAGGTGTCCTCCTGTCTCATATGATTTTTATTGTCATGCTCCAAGTATTTTCAACATGTGTTGCATAGTTATATAGAATGTATTTTATCTTTTAGTGATCGTCATTTATTTTTACTAAATTGTAATGTTTAAACTGTTCTTTTATGGCGTAATGCCGAAATAAAGATTTGAAACTAAACCATTGATTTTTTTTTTTCGTTTTCTCTATGTACATTATTTTATATGCAGTTGGCTAAGTGTGAAAAAGCAACAAAATACTTAAAGAAAAGGTTGTTCTTTTCTATTTAGCCACTTACGCAAATCTTTGATCCCGCCACCATTGCGCCAGAATAAAAGTTGCCATACTTTTACATGTCCTTTGCCTGCTGGATGTAAATGAAGACAGCCTGGGAGGGTGATAAATAAAAAAGTAGCACTTCCAGTCCGTCTTCATTTTCAAGTATTTACAAAGGCATTTGCACTCCCCTGGGAACACAGCCACGACCACCCAGCGGGGCGCGTCTTACACTTTGAAGACCGCCAGTGTAGTGGGTGTAACTTATGGGGCAGAAATATGTGAATGGGCAGATGTGAAAAGTCTCCAACACATGCTTGAAATGAATGTTGGCAATCACCCAATTGTGCCATGAAGAACTAGGCATCCCATACATTGAGGATTGTATCCATCTTGCACCTCTACTTTTGTGGTGAGCAGTAAGGAGTAAGACTGCGGCTTCTCTGAACAGATTAATCATTCATGACTCTTTGGTCTTAGATGGGGTGGACAAATTCCCTGGCTAAAATGTATTAGAAATATTTTAGAGAAAATCGGAAAGAGAAATTGCTTCCTAGATCCGGATGCAATCACTGGTGTGAGCAAAGGGGATTTAAAAACACACTTTCCAAACATGGTTAGGAGGAAGAGGGAGATTGAAGAATAATAAAAAGTAAGTGTGTCTGCCCAAACCCTTTTACTTATTCAGCCAGGTATTCAACCTTATGTTACAATGGTCACAATATAGATCACAGGTTTTTAATAACTAGATTACATTTGAATAATGTACATCGTTTATTTGCTTTTACTGAACCTGATGGAGTGTGCTGGCCTCTCCCACCATGTCCTTGTAATAACTCTTCAGACAAAGCACTTTACATTTATGTATTTTATAGTTTTGGTATGAAACCTAGGAGAGAGTTGATCATCCCTGTAGTAAAGCATTTGCATTGTCTGCAATGCAAAGTAGCACTTGTTTATCTTCAGCAATTCCAAACTAGTGTCAAATGTAATTCTGTAGCCAGCTTTTTAGTACAAGTTTAGAAAGAAATTTAGGAAAGGCCTTTTCTAGATCATCTTATTAATGACCACCTTTTATTTATTTGTTTGTTTTGTTAAATACCTTAATCATTGGCACTGTACTGCTGAGTCTTAAGGGAGGGAAAGGTTGTATAATAATGAACCAATATGTTTTTATGTGTAGGTCATATTTGTATATGTGACTGTATGATATGGATTTATTATTGCAACTCTGCATGCATTTTTTATTGTCTTTTGCTACAATATGGGTTGTAGTATTGCAACTCTGTATGCATGTTTATGGTTCTGGTCAAACTGAATAAAATATTGAAATACATTTAAATATATATTTATTGGGGTGTATTGTAAATATTTATGTGATTTAGTATGTTTCATTTTAATTTAAACATGTGTTTTACATTGTTCATATATATTTTATATAATTGTTGTAAGTAAAAAGTGTTTTGCATAATGATATTGCAGTTATTTTGGGGAAATTATTGTTGTCAATATTGTGTTAATCAATATTTTTGACATATTATATGTTTGCATAAAGGAGACAATATTTTTGTTTCCGATAATTGTGTGTCGAAATTGATATTTTTAACAACGATACTTGTGTTCTCAATATTTATGGTATTATTAGTTAAGTATAAAAGGTGATATTTTTGTAAACAATATTTTCCGATATTTTTGCGTTTCAATGTTGTATGCAGTAATCTGACTGCCATTGAAAAAACGACAGCCCTGGCCAGGCTAGAACCTATGCCCTCTCTAGAAGGACTGTGGTCGGATACAAAACAGAAATGTTTTTTAGCAGAAACCTCTTTATAGACCTCCACATAGGATGGCAGAGACCTATTTGGGGTAAACAGGGCCACTAGAAAAGATAGACAGGGAATAGCAACAGGGCTGGACTGGGAACCCAAAGCAACCCTGGCACTTTTGTCAGACCGCCCCCAACCCCCAAAGTTAAGCACTGCTGCTTAACAAAACCTGCCCAGAGTACTGCTGCTTTGTTCCTGGACGCGGATATTGCATCATTGCTGCAAAATCACCCCCAAGTAACAAAACCAGCCACAACTGCTGAAAAAAAAACTGGCCCCATCACTTCAAAATTGTCCCCCCCCCCCCCGTTCCAGTCTCCCAGACAAATGCCTGAAGCCCTCTGTGTATTGTCCAGCCCTGAATAGCAGCAGGGATAGTTGTTGAATAACCTTAGAAAAGATAGCATGGATGTTATGAGGATAAAATAACCCTAAGGATCCTAGTGCATCCTGAACTACAGCTGACAGTACATCATGAAACCTATTTAGTTCTACAACCTATGTGCCAGTTAAAAAGTTGTATGGTAACAAAAGATCCTCTAATGCTTTGTGGAAAATGCTGAATCGGGAGGAGAATCAAGCAGCAGATTTTTCTCCACCATACGGTCCTAATCGTGGAAAAAACTTCACTGGCAGCTTCTCCCCTGGATGTAGCATTTCCCCTATGAATTATTTTGGTGTGATTGGATTTAATGCTTAACCATGTCATGGTGTTTCCCTTTTCTTAGAAGTTTCACCTAATCTGTGCATCCTTCTTCTTTCTCGGTCTCAGATCCTCCACGGAGTTGCCGTGTGGCTTTGGAGTCTGGACCTCCACCATGTCTCTTCAGTCTATCTGGTTCAACCTCTGGCCCAGCTCACGCATTTCAGAAGGGTCTTTTTCTACTTGTACTTAGATGATACCCAGTTGATTGTTTTTCTGAATGGTGATCTCTGGTTTTCCTTACCATTTCAGCAGTGCATGAGATGGGCAGCAATTGTCAAAAGGTCAAAATTAATAAAATTAAAGTGATGAACTGTAGAGTGGAACTCAGGCTTGATTCCTATTGCCCTTAGAGATGAGATCTCGTCCTGTGTTTGTGAAGCTAGCATTGAACCTAGGTATTTTAATGACTACTCATCCTGAGTAAGGATGGCAAAAGGCAGGTCATTTCATCCATTCTTGGTTCAAGACTAGAGACAGTGTCAGTTTATTAAGAGTCATGTGCCACTGATGTCATCAGCCACACTTTGGCTACAAATGCTATGTCAGACATGGCAAGGATTAACTCTTTCTTGCAGAACACACCTAACCCATGCACCGTTCACCTTTCTCAGCTGCAAATCTTCCCATAATAATAATAATAATAATAATAATAATAATAATAATAATAATAATAATAATAATAATAATAATAATAATAATAATAATAATAATACTTGCATTTCTAAAGCGCCTGGTTACACTGAACCAGTGCGTCCTGCACTACGGTATCAAATAACAGAACGCAGCATACACAATAACCTGATTAGCAGAACAGGATTATACCACAGAAAACAAGTGGGTCTTCAGACCTTTCTGGAAGATGGGTTCCGAGCACTCCAAACGGAGACTCGGAGGGAGAGTGTTCCAAATCTGGGCCGCCAAATACCGAAAAGAGCGGCCGCCCATCCTGGATCTTATAATCTTGGGGATAAGTACCTTTCCTTTCCCACTCGTTCTAAGCAGCCTGGTTGGTGCATAAGGAGTGAGAAGGTCGTGCAAATACAAGGGGCCCTTCTTCTGTAGGATCTGATGACTCACACACATGGCCTTAAACTTCACTCTTTCCCTGATGGGCAGCCATTGCAGGGAGGCAAGTGCATTTTTGGCTGAAGCTCTCCTCGGTAACATAAGAACAAGTCTCGCAGCTGCATTCTGGATACACTGCAATCTCCATATGCACTTATCGGTTGCACCCAAATACAGGAGATTGCAGTAATCCAGGCGAGAGGTCACCAAAGCATACACCATGATCTTTCTAGATGCCACGGGAAGGCTGTCAAGGGTCTTCCATAGCCCCATAAGACACCGAAACAGGCGCCTGCCACCCGCCTAATATGGTAATCAAAAGACAGCTTAATATCCACCCACACCCCAAGATTATTTGCTTGTTCACACAGTGTAGGGGTACGGTCCAGCGCCTGAGGCCACCAGGCCAATGACAAAACTGACGGAGCCTTCCCTATCACCAACACCTCAGTCTTAGTACCATTCAGCTTCAAACAATTTTTTGCCATCCACCCAGCCAGTTTTTGAAGGCAGGACATAAAGTTAGAGGCAGCGTCACTTCAGGCTTGAGTCAGGGAGACCACCAGCTGGGTGTCATCGGCATAGGAGAGAGCATTATTCCCATATTTATCTGAGATTTGTGCCAGGGGAGCAACATAAAGATTGAACAAGGTCTGGCTCAAAATAGAGCCCGGAGGCACCATCTGCATCAGCTTGTTGTTCCTAGAATAGTGAGCCCCTTGCATAACTTGAAGGCTACGCTCTGACAGAAACGATTCCAGTCACTTCAAGGCTCCGGCAATGACACCGCCTCTCTGAAGATCCTGCAGCAGGGTATGGTGGGCCACAGTGTCAAAAGCGGCACTTAGGTCTAACAAAATTAGGGCCGCTGTTTGTCCATTGTCCACATTCTCCCGAATGGTCTCGGTGGAGTACAACAGAGCCGATTCGGTGGAGTGAAGGGCACGAAACCCAGACTGAGAGGGGTGGAGAAGATTATTTTTACAGATATGTGTTGTGAGCTGTATATTCACCAACTTCTCTGCCACCTTAGAAAAATAGGGAAGCAGGGAGATGGGTCGCAAGTTGTCCAGTTGCTCGGCACTGATATGGGGCTACTTTTGCAAAGGGAGCACCACTGCCTCCTTCCATCTGTTAGGTACCACTCCTGAGCTAAAAGACATCTCAATGAGGGATCTAAAAAAAGGCTCTAGTGTGTCCATACTCCCTTTAAGCACCCAGGGAGTGGCTGGATCCCTAGGTGACCCTTATGTAATGCTAGTGGCTATCTGTTTAAGAGTGTCCGGGGCGGGTACAACAAACTCATCAAGACACAGTAATGTTAGGGCATCCCCAGGTGCCTTGGATTACAGAGTGCCTCGAAGCTCTTCCTTTACACCACATCTCTTCAGCCTTTATGGCGAACCTTTGGCCAAGCTAATCCACTCCTTAAACTCACCTTATACAGGAACATCAATGACAACCAGCTGATATTTCAGCTAGGACGTGATCTTTCATCTACCACACAATTTCAGCAGTTAAAGAGGTGCACTGGAGTAATCCGTCAAAGCTCAAACGGGATAAAACGGTGGTTTAGTGGCGGAGGGCACAGCAGACCTACGACTGGTCCTCAAGTCACACTCTCCAGTGCAAAACCTTCTATGCGCAGTACATTTCCTAAGGGTAAGTAATGTGAAATGTGTAATTCTGCAAAAATTCCACATTTCGCACGGCAACACTACCTCATAATCTTGCCCATTGTTTGAGCCTGGTTTCATTTGGTGCTAGAATTCCTATATAAGTGGAGTCTAGTAACTTCAATCTCTAGTTACTTCAATCTCTAGTTACTTCAATCTCTAGTTACTTCAGTCTCTAGTTACTTCAGTCTTTAGTTACTACAGTCTATCGTTACTTTTGTCGACCTAACTTTGCATGGAGTTATAAGGGTGTTTGCATTATTCTCACCACTCTGCGGTCACTTTTCAGGGGACTCTCGTTATTGGATGGAATGCGTTTTTTAGCTTTGCGCTCACATCAACTTTCGCCGCCAATCCCTTTTGCATGCATACGTTGATGATGCGGTTGTTGCACTTCTTTGTGCCGCTTAGCACCTCTTTGCGTTGCAAACACAGGTGCACTAAAGCCTGGTAAGCCTTTCCATATAATAATTGCTTTTAGACAGTTTACATCAGTTTATGTTATGCGGGGCATCCTAGTCCCGCAAGGTCCCTGGGGGCAGATTTACAAGCCCCTTGCGCCACTTTTGCAGCACTTTTCCCATGTTAAAAGTGACTCAAACGTGGCGCAAGGGGCTTGTAAATCTGCCCCCTGGTGTTTGAGTGCTGTACGAATGTTACACAAACAGGAGCGGCAGACCCTGATGCAGAGGTCTAGCCCGGGACCAGGGTTCAACTCCCTGCCTCGGCGGGTCTTGTGCTGAAAATTCCACGGACCTGATAATTCTCGCCTCGGTGCCTATTCCAATCATGGGTCCCACTCTGCAACTCTGGGCAATAGCTTGCTTAATCTCCACAATGGCCCCCACAACGCTAAGGATGCCTGGCCTCCACCTTGGGGGTGCCCAGGAGTGGACGCCTCACAGGGAAAGCCAGGACGGGTTCCACAGCGGTATTCGTACAAGCGCCTTGAGACCCTTGCGGGTGAGTAGTGCGCTATACATTTTTTTATTTACAGCACCTAAATCAGGCCCCTTGTCATATGCTGACACCCATGACGTGTCCACATGAATATTCTTGAAGTCTGATTCCATGCATGAATAGTGGGATTTACCACCGACCGCCTGCTTGGGGACGCCAGACAGAGCCTTTGCAGGCTCCTGGCTTAAAAATCTGTTTTTAGCTAGTTCAGCTGAGGCTCTTTTAGCAACATTGATCCTAACGGGTACAGCTAATTTAGACGTGAAAGGAATATGTTGACGCTAATTTTCACAGCCATTGCATATATGACAGCTTTACAAATTAGCACTGCTGAAAGCCAAAGCTGAGCCCATGAGTTCCCAAGCTCTTAAAAAAATCTGGATGCACTTGCGAATAATGTGATTAATAAAAAAAAAAAAATCTGAACGTAACTTAGTGGTTTCAGTTGATCTTTGGAGAAGCTATGATTTTATTCCAGCAATGAGCAATAGAAAGCTACGGGCACACCTTAAATTGTGGTTAGATTATAGTAATTTAAGATGATGAGGCCAGAGTTTGACACAGGCTTGCCATGGCCAGAACAGGAATCTCATGGTGGTCTCAATCACTTGGCTCCAAAGTTATTAAAGTTTACAGAAGAACTCCCCCAGCGCAAAACACGTTAGTGCTGCACACATAGGCCTTTGAAATAAAAAGAAAATGTTGGGTCATGTTGTGCTGCGAACCGCCCATGCACATTTTTAGAGGTTGTCTGACGACATATTGCCAATGGCATATTGGCGACAAAAATATTGCTAAAACTGGTGTTTCAAATTAAATCAATTATATGCCATTTTAACGTTAAAACATATATTGACTTTACAAATAATGTTTCATGTAAAAAATATACTTCTAAAAATATATTTACAAAATGTTTAACTTGCAAATATGAAATTAAAATATGGGGGGCTATTCACAAAATGCGTTTTTCAGTAAGTTTTTTTTACAAAGCATACTATAAAATGCTATTCACAAACCTACTTGCAGAGCTAATGCTTCTGCCTCTCCTGACTTTTTCTGTGTGGAGAACTGTACCCCAAGTGTGCAGAGTGCGCGCACAGAAGCATACATTTTAGCAGTAAATGTGGGAGAGAAAAAGGGGAGTGGCTGGGAAATGGGGGCTATTTACTACTAAAGTGGAAAAGAATGGGTAGGAGTAAGGAGAGGTTAAGGGAGCGGTTCAGGAAGGGAGGTACACACACCGTTAAAAGTGTAATCCCATTTCAATTCGCCAAACGGCACTTCTAACGTTTCTACAGCCAAAAAGGGATTTAAAAATGTAGTAAAATACTCAGGGTCATATTTATGACCTAGTTTGTATCACTTTTGCACCATGCAACGTGATGCAAGAGCAACGCAAACCTTAAGGCAAGTTTTAGTAGCCAAGCAAATCCACTGTGCTTCGCTTTGAATGGCTTAAAAAATCTGGAGTAATGCAACGCAGCGCAATTCGCTGTAATGCATTACTCTGCTCAAGGGAGGTGTTCCATGGGCATTGCCTGGGTGTCCCCATGCACATCTCATGGTTTTTGATGCATTTGCAGATTTACCAAACCTGGTAAACCTGAGAATCTGAAAAAGAATCGAGCACTAAAATTGCTTGAAAAACTGTGTGCGTTTTGCTTGAAAAACTGCATGCACTCAAACCTTAAACCTGACAATGTGCCAGAAACATACGCCTCCCCAGGAGAGGTGCAAAAAGGAGAAATATCTTTATTTCTCCTTGTTACTTCCTTTTTCTATGTGTGCCACGTTCTGCGGCACACATAGACAGAGGAATATGGTTCGAATTATTGTTTTTGTGCAAGAAGGTGCCCCTTCCTGCACAGAAACAATCTTGCACAGTAGCGGCTCGTGGTGGGAGTGCTGCCTGGCCGCCATAAGTGTGGCAGGGTATGCTCAGACGTGAGTCCCTTGCTCACTTTGCCACTGGATTCAAGCAAGCCGGGCTGAAGACGGCTGGAATGCCAGAAACCGGTCCTCGGAAGCTTGTTTCCGGTCCAGGGAAGGCATGGCTTGGCAGTTCGGGCTGGACTGTTCCCATGAGGCACAGGGTCAGACTGATTTGCATATAGCCGTGTCTGAACTGGGGTGGCAGAGTGGGCTAAAGAACGGTGATGGATTAAACCCAGATCTTTTAAATGGGTGTGAGTGTTTGATTTTCAGATGCTCCGTCCATCACCCCCCCCCCTTTTGTACCGCATTTGGCGGTGACGTGGAGAGGAGGAGGAGCAGGTTGGGTGGTAGTAAACTACAGATTACGGCCAATTAGAGGTAAGTAAACAAATTAATAAATAAAACCAATTTTGTTGCACGCGAGGCATTGCATTTGGCAGGAGGTCGGCCGGTTCCAGTACCGGCCGGACGGTTCCAGTACCGAATCGATGTCGGACGGACTCAGGTCACTCCGACATCTAAATTGGGCCCTAAGTCTTTTTTCCAACACTTTTTGTATTCCAAGGAGACTCATCTAGTGCATTAATATCCTTCTCTTGGCTACAACCATACATAGTGTTGTAAAATAGTTTCTCATAGTGCTTAATTGGTCAAATAATAAGTGCCACTGCCCAAAGTTTTTCTCAGAAGACCGCAGCTGACATTGAATAGAATGTTGGGGTTGCTGAATACAAATGCTGCACAATCTTGCCTCTTTTTTCCACCATGTACACACCCTAACACTTTATTTCACATTTGCAAGTTGTTTTTCATCCCTGCATTCCCAGCTGTCACACATTGTTTTTTTTATATTTCCATTCCTCCTCTTTTCCACAGTTTGTGATTTTCTCTCTCCTGCTCTTTGTGAAATTCTGATAATGGAAAGTCGATCATCAAAATTGAGTGCTCATGGGCCCCACCTCAACGACAGGCTCAAATTAAGCCCTGATTTGTATCATTTATTTGCTTTTTTTGGTGTGGTCGAACTTGCCACTGTCATGTCTAAAAAATGACTTCATAATAAAAATACATGCAAATGGGGGATTTCAGTCAACTATTGGGCTGCTCAACTACCAATCGAATTATGTTCCCTTCCATCACAAAAAAACAGTACAAAGTGGTGGGTCAGTCGCTTTCAGCCACAGAACCTGAATAACTTCAGTTTGCGTGATAGCATTTTACTTGAATATATTAAACCAAAAGAATGGTCACCCCTTGTTAAACATTTAAAAGCTCTTGTTTTTACCAGTCACTGTTAGGAACTATGGGGCAGATTTACAAGCCCCTTTCGACACTTTTACACCGCCGTTGCGTCACTTTTGTGACACAGCGGTGGCGTAAACCATGCACCACGTTGCAACTTATTTACAACGTGACGCATCTAGGCAGATGCGTCACGTTGTAAAGCCCTGCACCACATGAAACCTGCGTGAGGTTTCATGTGGGCGTTCTGTCGCAGGGTGGGCGTTCCCTCTCAGGAAAGCCACGTAAAACTGATGCAGTGAAATCTACAAGATTTCACTGAGTCAGTTTTACGACGCTGCTGCGTCAAATCCTTACACCTGCTTGAAGCAGGCGTAAGGAGTTAGGCACCATGTTGTGTATGGGCGGCCGCTGTGGAGTTGTGTCGCCCTTGCGACGTGACTCCAGCAATGCGCCACCCGTGCGCCTCAAGATGCGTCAAGCATCTGCCCCTCCTTGCACCATGGTGCGCCGCATTGTAAATGCGACGCATCTGTGGTGGCGCAAGGGGGGAGATTACGTGACGCATCTGTTCTGGCGCATCCCTGCTGATTTGCAGAGATGCGCCAGAAGATGTAAATATGCCCCTATGTACAGTAGGCTGACTCATTATCATAAACCAGTTTTGGTATTTGAATTTATATGATGCAGCCACACCTCCTAAAGTTGGTGAACGTCATTTGAAGTACTGCATCTGACTCAGGGACAGACTGGAGATACCTAGAAACCGCTTGAGGTGCTGCAGGTTTGTGGAAGAATTTCTTAACTTTGCATCTGACTTGAGAGGGAACTCTATGAACAACTAACCCTTATATTTGAAACACAGTATAGGTTTGTGCTTGAGATGTGCTTGGCAGAAAATGTTTACACCTTGGATGGAACAATGTACAAACAACTAAGGGATATAGTGATGGTCACATCCCCAGCTATGGAAACATGTTCAAGAGGCTAGTGGGAGGAGAGGGTTTCCAACAGCATGAAATATATCATTCAATCAACTTTATATCTCCATTATATAGCCACCAGATTCTTAATGTGGAGAGGAAACTTGGCTGCTTTTAGGGATTTATGCAAACTCTGGAAGGATAGCTGTTAAGTCTGCAATTCACACCATTCCTAGATATCAACCTGGAGATTAAGGAGGGCAGTCAGACTAACTATGCTATATAGAAAGAGAACAGCGGAAAACAGCACACTACACACCAGTCACCATCCCCCTAAAACGAAATGAAATATCCTTTATGAAGAGTAAATAAGACTTAGGAGAAACTGCATCACACGTGATGATGCATTTTGTTAAGCAGGAGTAGAAAAGTTGGAAAGGTTGAAAGTGAAAGGGTATTCCCAGTAAGCCTTAGTGATGGACAAAGCTAGTTTATTTGGCTGGATAATATCTTAATTAGCCACAGCACACCACTCCAATGTATGGTATTCCAGTCTATGCCAATCATTGTACACAACTCCACACTACACCAAAAAACACTTTACGCCACTCTGCTTTACAACCCTCAACTATATGCCACTGGATAGTAAGCCACTTCACTCTACGCTATTCCACTCTATGCTTTTCTCTACTCTGCCACTCTGCTGTATGCTACTCCACTCTATGAAACTTTCCACTCTGCACCACTAGATTCTATTCCCCTCTATGCTATTCCACTCTAAGCTATTCTACTCCACATCACTCCACTTTTACGTCACGCTACTGTACATAAAAACACTCAATGCAACTCCACTCCACATCACTCCACTCTACGCATTTCCATTCTGCACCCTTCGACCCTATATGTACACCACTTCACTCCACGCTATTTCAATCTACGCTATTCCATCCTACACTACTCATTCTATGCTATTCTACTCTCTATCACTCCACGCCACGCCACTCAACTCTACACCACTCCACTCTACAACAGTCCACTCTAAGCCATTGTACTGTATGCCACTACATTCTAAACTATTGTACTCTACGTCACTCTACTTTACGCCAATGCACTGTACATCATTCCACTCTAAGCCATTCCACTCCACGCCGTGCCACTCCACTAAACTTTAAGCCACTCTATGCAGCTCCACTCTATGCTATTCCACTCTATGCCTCTCCGCACTACACCACTCCACTGTACAATACTCCACTGTACGTCACTCCACTGTACACCACTTCACTCTACGCTATTCTACTAAATGTCACTCCACTTTAAACCACTCTACTGTATGCCACTCCACTAGATGCAACTCCACTCTACAACACTCCACTATTTGGGAATCCTTTTTATGGTACTCAATATTATGCCACTAAGCTCGACTCAACTCTATTCAATCAATCAATAATTTATAAAGCGCACTACATACCCGCAAGGGTCTCAAGTCACTGGGCGGGGCAGCTACTGATCAAAGAGCCAGGTCTTGAGTATCCTCCTGAAGGTCAGCAGGTCTACTATACGTCTCTTGACTTTACACCACACTACACAATAGTGGCCGACTGGTAGAAATTGGCGCTTAAAGACAGCTCAGGATAGTTATAAAGAACGTTATTACTCTTTTATTTAGACATGTACAATTATCTCATTGTCACATGAACAAAGTTTTATTTAGGTTTTTCCAAGTGTCTTTTTCTTTTCCAGTTTCTTCAGAGTTAATCTCCGCCAGCACCCACGACAGAAAAAAAGAAGCAGGTAAGTGTCTACCCTTGTTTTGTGGAAGTGATGGTTAATCGTGCTGTTATGGGGGGGTGCACTTTAGCAAATCAAATTAACCAATTAAACAAACAACATAGGATATTTAGGGAGCCCCAAACAACTATTGGACTGTTTTTGCACTCGTGTGCCTTTATTTCTTTTTATGAAAGAGAATACTAATATTCTTTCACTGTTTCTTTCTTTCCTTTGGCTTCTATCCTGCTCTTCCTCCCTTCCTTATTTCTTATTCCCTTTTAAGTTCTTTCCTTGGAGCCTCCATTTTCTACTTTTCTCATCTAAGCCCCCCTCTTTCTCTCTTTCCCTCTCCTCCGTACTCCCTTCTTGGTTTGGCACTAATTTTGGTTTGTTTCAAAGAAACGGGCACGCACCTGACAGAGCCACGCCCTTCCTGGGATGCAACAGGAGGCCGTTGTTCACCAGATGCGAGGAGACTCCTTCATGGCATGGGCTTCCTGCTCCTCCGTGGACGAATCAGGCTCAAGATGTGCCGGTCCTTCGCACACTCCTAACCGTGAAATGTCTTCTGTTCCACTTTCTCCCCCGTCTCTGGTCTCCGTCTTCTTCTTTCTCTCCCTCACAGTGAGATCTCCCGTCTTCCTTTTGTTTCGGATCCGACGCAATGGCGTGACTCCTCCCTTCTGCCTGACTTTCGGGCAAGGCAAGGAACCCTCCAGTCTGAGGATGACATACAGAGGTTTTTAGATGTTTAATATTCAACCGATTACATATTTGGCTAATGAGTCATAACACAAAGGGGGTGCCCAATCGGTGAGGAATTCCTTTGGAAACCCAACACGGGAAAATAGCTCTATCAGGTGCATTACAATGGACTTGGTGATAGGACTACGAAGAAGGAAAGCCTCTGGATAACTGGTGACATAATCGACTATAACAAGAGCATATTGGCATCCTTTATTGGTTTTTAGAAAGGGGCCAATTAGGTCCATCCAAATTCTCTCAAATAGGGTACCTATTATTAGTAATGGTTGATGGGGTGCCTTAGGATGTATGTAGGGGGTTTTCTTTTGATACACCTCACATTCTAGGCAGTATTGTTTTATGTGGGCGAAAATACCAGGCCAGAAAATTTGTAAGGATTTCCTTAGTTGTTTTCTTTGGGCCTAATTGTCCAGCTAGTAAATGGGAATGGGCATAAAACATAATCTGGTCCTGAAATTCTTTTGGTAGTAATAAATGAGGGGCATCAGTGGGCCCCGGAATTCGATATAAAAGTCCATTCCTTATCTGGAAATGGGAAAACACCTGGGTACTATTCTGTCGGGCCTTATCCCAAATAGGTTGCAAAAGTGCATCGTTCACTTGAGTATAGCAAAAATTATGATCAGTCATCCACGGGTCAGGAGCCAGAAGGGCATTTTTGGGGATGGAGTTGTGGTTCTTTTTTTATTGGGTCAGCATGGTGCAAAACATATCTATGAAATGTGGATTATTAGTTCCTATGATGAGGTCTTCGGGTAGATTAGGGAGTACTTCTACTTCTACTTCTGGTTCTACAGTACCTGGAAAGTTCCAGTCTAGCAACAGGATACTGTTTAACATCAGTGTCAAACAATAATGGGGAGAAAGCGAGGAAAGGAGTGGGAACCGTCCCTATCCCCTGTAAGCATCAAGTAAACAGTGTGGACGTCCCCAAAACCTGAGTAGGGAAGAAGGTTTAGACTCACTGTAGTTTGTCTGCAGTGCCAAGGGATCCTTGGATTGTTTTAAAAGACCCCTCACATACCAACTTAGTTGGTGTCATGCTTCATCATTGGGGTCCCAACCGGTTGGCTGAATGCCGCCAGTTGTGCTATGATGCCTGATTACAGAGGAGAAGGTGTGGTGCAGTAGTGTGATGAAGTGAAGTGTGTGTTAAAAATACCTCTGGGAATCCTTACCTTGTAAAATTTATTCGTGGTGACCCAGGGTATGTTAAAAAATGACGGTGGACAACTGATAGAGTAAATGGTCTCGTGGTTGTCGGAATAGGTCTACATGTTTCAGCCCCGTGAAATGGTATGTGGGGCTTTTGTCAGGACCTTGTGAAAGGAGTGAAAAAGTGAGTGGCAAAATTACGCCACGTGTATAGGATGGCCACAGCACACTCGCTAAGGTGTGTTGGGAAAAAGGAATGCCTGGTTGGCACTGAGAGCCGATGCATCGGTACATGAAAATGAAATGAATTGGTACCTAAAAAAGAAATGACAAGACAAAACACATATGGCAATTTTAAAAGCAACATAAAAAGAGCAATCTTAAGTGTGGGCAAAAAGTGCCTGTCTATTCACGGTGGGCACTAAGGTGAGTCAAGGAGGGTATAGCCGAGTGATCAGGTGTTATGATGGTACATTGGCATATGGCAATTAGCCGGCTTATTAACTTGTAAGACATGCCTGTGATATAAGCGGTACGGTTAGCATGCTGGATAGTGAGCCAAACATGGTGGCAAAAGGCTTGGTTTATATTGCTTAGCCAAGGGAGCATACCTCCTATATGAGTGGCATAGCCGGGTTGATATTGTACGGTTTGCATAATAACAGGGGCCTAATGAGGTTGATGATAGGCTGAGATAGCTGTGAACTGTGGTTTAAATAAAATCATGTAATAAAGGAACATAGTGACACTAAATTGTAGTCCCTATCTCTCTTCTATATCTTTCTTAGACATAATCACTCTATTCTATTTCTATCTCTCTTCCATATCTTTTATAGACATATTCCCCCTACATATACATTGCACTTGTCTTCTTCCTCAAACTTTCCACCCATCTCACTGATGCTCCATTCTACTCTTCCCTTCTAATTTAAATCTTTGCTATTGATTTTATATATTGGTTACACATATTTATATCCCCCTTCTTTTTGCTGTGCATTATTCATTTTTATTATTGTGATATTTCATGGGGGTTTAATTTGGCATATCTCCTCTTTTTTGTATATACATGTTGTTTGATTTTACATATTTATTCACGTCCATGAGCTCACTACATTGTCAATATTAATTTGCTTTATATCCTTTTCGTTTATATTTTAGCTTTTTGTACTTAATGTATGATGTGTCCCTTTTTCATTTTATCTGTTTTATTTTAGATGTTGTATTTTAGGTTTTAGGCTATATCCGTTTGAATTATCTCATTTGCTTTTATTTTTTCAATTGTCTAAACGTAACCATATTCTCCCTTTTCGTTTATTTTTTTAGCTTTTTTGTACTTAATGTATGATGCGTCCCTTTTTAAGTTTATTTGTTTTATTTTAGATGTTGTATTTTTAGTTTTTTTAGCTTATATCCGTTTGAATTATCACATTTGCTGTTATTTTTGCATTGCCTAAAAGTAACCGTATTCTCCCTTTTCCTACCTCCTCCTTCTTTTCCTTGACAATGCCTTATATATTTGTTTTTATATACCGTACCCCTCCACATGGTATGCCTCTGTCTGGCCTCACCCAGGCCCCTCACTTTTTGAATCTGCTTTGACTAAACTCCTTCTACCCCCCACTCCGCTTTTTTTTATAGTTTTTGTTTAGTTAGTTTGTACGGTCTAATCTGTTTTGCTCCTACTTACTCTCCCTATACCCCTAATCATGCCTCCCCGCTCACTTCCCCTCACTATCTCAGCTTCACTCATCTCTAAACTCGGCCCTAACTCTTGGTCTATTCTCTACCCCTCCCATCTTTCCAAACATGGTAAAAATAATTTCAAACTTCTCTGTCCCCACCAAGAAACCTTATTTGCTGATCACCACAATAGCCTTAACTCCTCCATCATCACCAACGACATCTTCTTCACCAAACGCACTTCAAAATGGAAAAGCTTATTCCTCCGACACCCCCCTATCATAAATTCCTGCAATATCCCATACGGTCTGAAACTTTCCACCACCCCCTCCCCTTCCTTTCCTGGCGAAATCGATATCTCCATCTTCAAATCTGGAAACATTCTCATCTAAGCATCTGAAAACCACCTCCACATCTTTAAATCCTACTTCAGCTCGCTCACCCAATTCCTCACACACTCCCACAATCCTTCCATCTCTCCTTACGAACCCCTAATCCCAACTCCTTCCATCTTATCCCCTGCCCCCCTGTCGCCTCCCTCAGACTTACCCCATCTCTCATTTACTTTTTGACCCATCATCTGCCCTACCCCCCTATCTCCTCTCCCTAACTTACCCACCCCCTCTTATACACCCCACATCATTACCCTTACTCAACAGCATTTAACATTCCCTGCCTCCATCTCCCCAATCCCACAATCCCACAATCCTTCCATCTCTCCTCCTGAACCCCTAAACCCATCTCCTTCCATCTTATCCCTAGTCCCCCTGTCGCCTCCCCCTGACTTACCCCATCCCTCAGTTCCTTCTTCATCCATCACCTCCCGTACCCCCCTATCTCCTCTCCCTAAATTACCCACCCCCTCTTCTGCACCCCACATCACTACCCTTACCCAACAGCTTTTAACATCCCCTGCCTCCATCTCCCTTAAAACATTGATTCTCTTCACCCTCTTCCACCGTTATCCCCTCTCACCTTCTCAAACTCCTCATCCCCAATCAAGCTGATAACTCTCAATCTCTACTTACCTCCCTCGCTCTCAACGTTATTACTTGCTACAACACCCTTACCTCCCTAACCCCTAACATAACCCAGTCCCTTAATGTCCCCCAACCATACAAGGTATATGTCTCCCTTTCCTCCCCCCCACCCATGACTCTCCCACCCCACCGATTGGTTCCTCCGAACTGCCCAACTCCCCTGATTCCCCCACGCCTACTCAGGCTACTTCTTTAACCCTGAATTCCCTATGCTCGGATACATGCTCCCCTCTTGTAGATCTCCTCCTGAACAACCCCCCCTTTCCTCTACCACATACAACGACTCAGTGACGCCTCTTGCCTCCCCCACCTCTCCCACCTCCCCCCTTATATCCCCATTCGAATAACTTTCTCTCTTCTATTCCCCTCCCTCCCTCTCACTTCCACTCCTCCTCACCCTCTGTTGCACTTCATACTCTCCCCCCTCAATTAACCATCCCCACACCTTCCTTACAGCTCCCCCTTATCCCCCACTGATACCCCCTTCTCACACTCCCTCATTCGGCCTAACATCCCACAATGCACCAGACACGCCAACCCCTAATATTTCTCCACCTCGTTCAACTATATGTTCTCGTAAACTGGGTGCAACTCATAAGTCTACCTCCTATATAACCCCTACCCCAAACATTATCCGCCCCACCTCAATTCCCCCCTCATCCCTCCTCCAAGCTTTCCCCACATTCCCCCATGACCATTCCCCCCCTCGATAACCCTTACCTCTCCAACCTCCCAAAAACTACTGATACACTTTTCCCATCAATTCCTAATCAATTACTCCTTAAGGTCAAACTTCCCCTTTCATCCCTCTTTTAAGAATTCTCCTCTCTCAGAAACAATATCTCACTCCTTGTTAAATCCTTCACCTCGGATCTTATCCACACATCGACTGCCTCACAATACGCCCTACCTTCGCTCATCAACACTCATCTCAATCCACCCACTTACAGACCTCCTATTCGTTTCATCAATACCGGCACTCCCCCCCTCCTTGGTAATTACACTATCGGATCTAAACACAGTCAAACCCTCTTTAAGCTCCCCACCCTGCAAGATCAACAAGACCTCCCCTCCTCAAAAAGATTTTTGCTCTATAACCTCGGGAGCTAATTTATCTGAGAGCCCCCTGTCTCTCCTGCCTCTACCTCACCTACTATCCCCACTACCAGTCATTCCACTATTCCAGTTCTTTTAGGAACGAACAGACCGCCCATTTACGACCTCTCCCAGACCCCCACAACTACTTAGACCTATCCCCCCCTGTCCCCCCACCCCATTACCTGTCCCCTCTCCCCTATGCTGCATGTTGATAAACTTCAGATCCGCGTCCTGCCACGCAACTGAGATTGTGGAAACCATTCTTAACGAAAACATAGACATTGCATTCCTTACTGAAACATGGCTCAAAGCCCACTCCACCCCTATCCTCGACTTACCCATTCCACCAGGCTACTCTATCATTAAGAAAGATAGAATCGATCAAATTGGAGGAGGCCTGGCCCTAATCTTTAAAGATGAACTTGACATCGCACTTATTAAGCTACAAAACACCTCATCCTTTGAATACCTTTGCACCGACCTCACTCTTCCTGGCTTTCCCACAACTCGGCTACACACTATTTATCACCCCCCTGGAAATTGCCTCCCCTTTACTGAAGAGATGACTGATCTTATCATTCAAACATCTCTCTCCCATTCCAATCTTTTCCTTGGTGATTACAACATCCACTGGAACAGAACTGATGATCCTGCTGTCATCCTATTTAATGAAGCCCTAGACATCACTGACTTGACCCAACTATGCCATGCTCCGACTCACTCTAAAGGCGCTACCCTTGATGCGATTTTAACGAGCAAGGATCTGGCCTCTCTCTCCAATATACTCCCTGTAGACTGGTCTGATTACCACCTTATCCTCTTCACCCTGAATAGCCCTACTCCTCGCACCTCCACTGTGATCACTTTACCTTTGAAACCTACTCGCAGCCTTCACCTCATCCCACCTGGCGAACTGGAATCTACAATTAAAAATCACTTACTCCTCCCACCTCCTTCCCTTAACACCAATGACCTTACTGACCCTTACAATAATTCCATTCCTGAAGCCCTTGACCTTATTGCCCCAATCAAACTTAAAAAACAAAAAAAATCTCTCCCAAGTCCTGGTTTAATGCCGAACTTAACTGTGAAAGGCGGCCCCTCAGACAATCTGAACGTGCCTGGAGGAGTCATCCCACACCTGATAACCTGGCTCTCCTGAGAAATACTAGAGCCCAATATAAAAAATATATCTTCAATGAAAAGGCCTCCTTTCTACGGTCTCAACTTGACCAGGCTGGAAACCGCCCAGAGAACTCTTTAATATTGTCAAAAGACAAACTACCTCAGGCCCTCCTAAATTAGAAGCCTCTGTGGATAGATGCGAAGAAATCGCCAGCTTCTTTATAAATAAAATCAATAACATCGAACTATCCTTCTCTCCCCCCTCTCTCTCTCCAACCTCCCCTTAACGAATGCATCCTCCCTAACATTCTTGACTCACCCTCATCCTCCCCTCCACCACATATTGACCCCTCTCAACCAACCCCTGCCCTCCCCCATCCCGATTCATCTCGGACTGGACACCTTTTGAAAACAAGGCTTCATGGAGTGAATTTAGTCCAATTTCTGAAAGCACTATCATCAACATGATTTCTAAACTCAAACCATCTTCACACTCCAAAGACCCTCTTCCCTCCCATTTAGTTAAAGATCTCAAATTTATCATTGTCCCAATTTGGACCGATATCATCAACTCCTCACTTTCCACCAGCTGTGTTCCTGACTCCTTCAGCTAGGGCAAATCTCCCCGATTCTTAAAAACCCCTCCGCTGACCCTAATGACCGTAACAATCTGCGCCCTATCTCTAACCTACACTTCCTCTCTAAAGCGCTTGAAAAATGTGTCCTATCCCAACTAGATAACCATATCAGCTCCTTCAATCTCCTTGACATTTTCCAATCTGGCTTTAGAAAGGGATGCAGTACCGAAACTGCTGTGCTCAATATTACTGACGATATTCATTGCTCTCTAGACAAAGGTGAATCCTCTCTATTAATCCTCCTTGATCTCTCGGCTGCATTTGATACTGTCCATCATCCCACTCTTCTTAACACCCTCAAAGATCGCTTTGGTATTGAAGGCACTGTACTTAAATGGTTCTCCTCGTTCCTTCAAAATAGATCTCAACAAATTAAGCTTGATCACTGCCTCTCCAAACCTCAACCTATCTCACTCGGTGTCCCCCAAGGATCTATCCTTTCCCCAACCCTTTTCAATCTTTTTATGGAACCACTCATCCTCATTCTCAATCAAGCCAAAATCAGTTATCACCTCTATGCCGATGATACTCAACTTTACTACAAGATCAAATCCTACAATGACATCCTTCTCCTCAATGATACTCTGATGAAAGTCCAAACCTGGTTCCATCTCAACCATCTCAAACTTAATCCTAAAAAAACAGAAGTCATCCTGTGCACTCCCAAAAATAACCCCCTTCCCATTCAACTCTGGATCAATGACATCAAAGCACTGAATTGCACCCTCTCCACCTCTAACTCTGTCAAATCACTAGACATCAGCATCGACCAAAATATCAACCTCATTCCCCACATTAAAAATACAGCCAAAATTGTTCTTTTTACCCTTCACCACCTCCAAAAAATTAAACCTTTTATTCTAGCTGATGATTTCAAAATCGTGGTACAATCACTTGTCCTTTCCAAGATCGACTATGGCAACGCCATGCTGGCTGGTACACCTAAAGTCCACCTTGCACCTATCAAATCTGTTCTCAACCTAGCTGCAAGACTTATTTCTGATTGTAAAAAGTTTGACCATATCTCCCCTGTCCTCAAAAACCTAAACTGGCTTCCAGTTGAAGGACAATCCACATATAAGATTGTCTGTATAACGCACAAAGCTCTTCACCAAAACACCCCTTCTTACTTTTCTATCAAGGTACAAAAAGCAGGATGCTCCAGGTCCCTGAGGAGCACTAACTCCCTTACACTTATCCCTCCTAAACTTAAACGTAAAAAGACCCAATCTCGTGCATTCTCTGGTACGGCTCCGACGATTTGGAATTCGCTGCAACCCCTCTTACCCTCTCTTCAAAAAACGACTCAAAGTTCTTCTCCTCAACAAACACTGGGGTTCCTAATGTTTTTGACTCTGACCCCGCTCATTACCACTCTACTGTTACTCACATTTTACCCATCCCCTCTTCTTTTCCATTCTCTCACTCCCCTTCTCCACACCCCCTTCTCTCCCTAATTTCAACTCCCATGTATCCCGCTTTTTATCCTGTTGATTCTCTGCCCCCTCACACATTCAATACAATATTTTTCACCTGTCTGTGAATGTTTTTCACCTTTCTGTGAATCTTCCTGCACATTGTAAATTATTTATTATTTCTTAACATTTCTACCTGCCTTGTAAAGCGCTCTGATACTCTTGGGTCCAGCAGCGCTATATAAAACCTCATAAATAAAATAAATAAATAATAAAATGAGGGGCCCGGGAGCGGAACCGCCTCTGGTCCCACTCTATGAGGAGGGGTGAAAATGAGAGAAAGAAAGTAAGGCTGAGAGGTCCGGTAGACCGAGGTGATAGAGCTCCACTTCTTGATAGAAGCCTAACTCGTACTGAGATAAATATCTCCGCTGTGCGGAGGCAGTGCAACTATGTTGTAGAAAAAGCGCTGTGAATGCTAAGGCTGGTTCAAAGCTGTCCTCGAGCGTGGTTGCAAAGTCGTGGTAGTGGTGGAAAGCGCCGCGTACAAGCAAGAATAAGTAGTTATGGACCATTTATTGGTTAATACTGGACCTGGAGGAATGAGAATTTAATCTATCAACGGAGTTGTGGGGAGAGAGCTTGCCCGGCGTTCATCCTGAAGATATATGGCAAGTATCTCTTGACATCTTGTATACTACGTTACAGCCTGCATATCTGAGAAGGAACCATATTTTCTGTGTTCACAGGGTGTACTGGTCTCCCCATAAACTTGCAAAGTCTTCGAATGGTCCAACACCAAAATGCCCGAAGTGCCTTCTTACCGAAGCAGATGATATTCACATGTTCTTAAATTGTCCCATGTTACAACATTTCTGGGTGGAAATAATAAAAGGTATTGGAGATAGGTCTGAACATTAAGGTAAGCCAGCTTTTAGTGTTTTTTGACCTGTTACCAGAGTATAAGATGCTTTCCAGATGGGAAAATAAGTTATGCTTATATCTGATCCTGTCGGCGAGAAGAGAAATCTGTAAAAAGTGGATACAGGACATTCGCCCCCACCTTCCTAGATTAGGGTATTTCCATTACATACACAATGAAATTAGATAGAGTTAAATGGGAGAAAAACATATTAACGACAATAGGGATAACAGATCAAACTTTTGGTGTCCGTGTGAGGCTAGGTTAACCACTTGCGATCGGTGGACAACTTGGTCCAATGATTAAGCCTTTACACCTGTCATACTTTACCTCCCTGGTTCTGTAGGAGACCCAGGTTTCAGAACAATTTCATAGTGAGGTTTTGTGTAAACCATCTCCAATTAGCTACAGAGTGCTCCAGTTGGTGCTATTGAGAGTGAGGCCACAGGAGTGATTCCAGCAGCCAGCAGCTCTGTGCTATCTATTGGCGAATGAGGACAAAAGTATTAAAATAAAAAAAAATTAAAATGAATAAGTACGATGAGCAGCTGGCGGTATCGGGGAGGTCCCATCTGGTGGATAAGCACATGGAGGATAAATCTTACTTGGGTCTGTCGGCAGTTCCTGCAGTAAACCCATTGCAGCTCCCTGGGTCCCGGCTGCTGGTCTGTGAGAGGCGTGTGTCCGGCTAAGTAGTGAATGCCAGGAACTGTAGGGGCGGTATTGCATCATAGGTGCAACACTGGAGCAGGAATGCTAGCGTGCCGTAGAGGCGCAGGCGCCATCTTAGGAGTAGTGAATGTACTGCACATGCGCGGTAGTTAAAAGGTGAATGCGGCCACATAGCGGCGCTGAATGGAAAATATAGTGATAATTCTGTGATGAATGCTGTTCATATCTCCGTGCCGGGTGGGGGAAGCTAACAAATTACAATGATGATACTGTAAGGGGGTGTGTGCCTGGGGGACCAGGGTTAAAGAGCCAGAATATGGTTGAGGGGTCTGAGGAAAAGAAAGCAGAAGTGAGAAAGGGGTGCTCCTTGTAGGGAGGAGGAGATTAATAGGTGGCACTTAAAGGAAAGGAGAAGCAGAACACTTTTAAACATAGGTCTCACTGGATTGGTATCAGAATATGCAGGTGGCAGGGTTAGCTAACCTATTTTCTCAAGGAATTCCAAGGAATATTATCATTGAGTCCGGTAAAGTGGCTAGATAAGCGCAAATTCACCGTTGTTTCTTCTCTAGTAGGCGACTTTCAATGTCGGGGGTGTTGGGGTCCAATGTTTCAATTATAACCCACCGCATATCATTCGTGGTGTGGCCAACCTCTAAAAAGTGGTTGGTCATTCTCGTGGTATTTTTTTGCAGCGAATGGTGCTGCGGTGCTCGCAGATACGAGTCTTGACTTTCTGATTTGTCATGCCCATATATGTGAGGCCACAGGGGCAGATAATTCGATAGATGGCACGTGCGGTATTGCAGTTGGTATGTTTGCGAATCAACCAGGTTTTACCAGGTCCCAGTTCTAAGGTTTTTGTGGTTTCAGTTATGTGGCAAGCACTACTATGTTGGGCAGGCCCCATGCGTTCAAGATAGTGTTATTAGTCGGGTACGGCTGTCTGGGGCGAGTAGAAACCAGCGTGTCTTTTAGAGATCTGGACTTTCTGTAGGATAAAAGGGGTTTTTCCCACTTTAGTTTGCCAGTGAGCAGTATGTTCCAGTTCTTTTTGATAATATGGGACACTTTATTAGCTACGGAATGCTGTGTGACCACACAGGTGAGGGGGGTTGGATTTTCAGTGCATTCAATGGTTTCAAGCAGTCCATCACGATTCTGATTACGAGCACATTTCTGCGCCTTGGTGGTTATCTTTTTGGGGTAGCCTTGAAGTTGTCCCGTACTTGTGTTTTGAAGCCATTGATGTTGCTGCAATTTCTACTTAGACACAGAAATGGTCCAAAAGTCTGGTTTTCTCTTAGTGCTCTTGGGTGGAAACTAGAGAAGTGTAGTAGAGAGTTGTGTGTTGTCGGCTTACTTTCTTTCTCTCTTTTTCACCCCTCCTCATAGAGTTGGACCAGAGGCGGTTCCTCTTCCGGGCCCCCGATCCACTGCCTCACATTACAATTTAGTGTGACTATGTTCCTTTATTACTTGATTTTATTTAACATTTTCAAAAATGGGATTATGCTGTTCCTCTGGGATAGGTGCTGGTAGAGTCCCGAGTGAATTGGTCCCACTATTCCCTAGAAGGGTCATATATGGGAATGCATATGTTGGATTGTAATGCCCTCACACACCCTTTCAGGTGTCATGCTTCATCATTTGGACTGCTCCTCATTGAGTTGGCGGTGCAATACCCAATGGGCTGCCTAAAGTAGGGGCACTTTGTCAGAGATCTTCTGTCCAACAGCCATTTGGTGAAGTGCAGGTGTGGGGCCAGGACTGTGTAGATGTGGTGCAGTGATTAAAATAGGATTGGGAGTACCTAGAACGAAGACCTTTATTCTGGGGGTCTCCTACAAAAACTAAAACCAGTGTACAAGCAACTCGCCCGAGGATAATGCCTCGCATGGAGGTGTCCTTGTTAGAATGTGTGGGACAGCATGTTTCTCGCTGTACGTTCAGTCAACTTGCTATTCTTCAGGACCATGGTAAAAAACTATCTACATCTATGGTTAGTGGCACACAAAATTGCACACAAGAGTAATGTCTATTACTAAAAAGTACATTTTTACAACCTGGATCTACCCAATTATTACGGTCCCCAGGCTTCAACAGTGCCCGATGGATTCACGCACAATGCATTGCTCCTATGTGTGATGTAGGTTATCGCGTTATGCGTGTACTCCTTGGCCTACCAAATCCACCGGGTCCGGGAGATTTTATTTAAACAACAGTTCACAGCTACCTCAGCCTATCATCAACTTCATATGGCACCTGGTATTATGCACACTGTACCATACCACACTGGTTACCCCACTCATATAGGAGGTATGCCCCCTTGGCTAAGCAATATAACTCAAGCTTTTGGCTCACTATCCAGCATGCTAACCGTACCGCTTATATCACAGGCATGTCTTACAAGTTAATAAGCCGGCTAATTGCCAAATTCCAATGTAACTTCATAGCACCTGATTGTCAGGATTGCACTCCACAGGATCCGTATGCCGAACAATGCTCCACCTCCGGACCTTCCGAACACCCCGAATATATATATCACAGGGTGTTCAGACGATACAGTGAGGGAAAAACCCCAAAAGGGGAAAAAACCCAAAAGAATAAAGAGAAGAAGGAAGGGACAGCAGGGGATATGAAGCTGTAAGAAAAAACATACACTGGTTAATACAATTCTTAACCCTACTCTCAGTATAATCTCACTAGCCAGAAGACGCTTTGATTCACCTGTAGGATACCTTGTGCACCTTCTTCCCGCTGTCTCTTCTACCTTCCTTCCTTTCTGCACAAACTTATAAACCTTATTAATATAGGTGGGGAACTACCTCTTCCTATTTCACTAGTTCTCACAATAAACATACCCCATAGTCTGTATGCGGAAAGCTCTGAAGAGTGGTTCCAATGAAATGTACAAAACAAAAGTTCAGTCCAAGAAATGAAATGCACTATATACTTGCAACAAACCCTCGTGCATAGAGAAGAAATAATAAAGAGTTCCAAATCATGCCAGCTGAATCCTCCCTTACTAGAGAAGCGCAGAGTTAATCTCCAAATGGACTAGTAGTATTCCAAATCAAACCAAATACGGCATGGCGTAGTTCCTTCACTACTGCCATCCGCTTTGGCATTTATATTCCACAGAGTGATAGTACTTCCACGTCATGTATTCATGACGGTAGTGCGGAGGTCTTTTCCCCCCTGCACTCCGCCACTTGAAATGAATAAACAAACCCCAAGATACAGAGCAACCTCTGCTAGGCTCTAAACACAGAGCGCAATGCCCTTGGATGTTCGTTTCTAGGTGTCCTCACATCCGTGAGGCACAGAACTCGTAAACGAACTGCCTTGAGCAAAGTAAACACACGCGCTAGCCAGCGCTTTCTGAAATGCCGAAAACGATACCTTCGCTCCTGAAGGACAGAGAAGTTTCAGAAATCCTTCTGAAAGCAGGACAGAATACCGGAACTGTAGAGAACAGCCGTTCTCGCAGCACACTAGGAATCACGAGCCCCGATCACCCGGCTCCGCCTTGTGATATCCTGTAAAACCGCCGGGGACTATGGGAACGGTAGTTCAAACCCTATGAATCATGGGTATTGAAGTTTTGGCAGGCGCGCAACGACCTGAAACCTGACACTGATCACTCGGCTATACCCTCCTGGACTCACCTCAGTGCCCAACCTGAATAGACAGGCACTTGTTGCCCACACTAAAGATTGCTCTTTTTATTTTGTTTTTAAAATTGCCATATGTGTTTTGTCTTGTCAGTTCTTTTTCAGGTACTGATTCATTTCTTTTTCAGGTACTGATACATCGGCTTTCAGTGCTAACAAGGCACTCCTTTTTCCCAACACACCTTAGCGAGTATGCAGTGGCAATTCTATACATGTGGCGTAATTTTTCCACTCACTTTTTCACTCCTTTCACAAGGTCCTGACGAAAGCCCCACATACCTTTCCACGTGGGCTGAAACATGTAGACCTATTCCGACAACTACGAGACCATTTACGCTTTCAGTTGTCCACCATCATTTTTTAAAATACCCTGGGTCACCACATATAAAATTTACATTGTAAGGATTCCCAGAGGTCTTTTTAACACACACTTCACTTCATTACACCCCTGCACCACACCTTTTCCGCTGTAATCAGGCATTGTAGCACAACCGGGCGGCATTCGGCCACCCGGTTGGGACCCTAATGATGAAGCATGACACCAGCTAGGTTGGTGTGTGAGGGGTCTTTTAAAACAATCCAAGGATCCCTTGGCACTGCAGACAAACTACAGTGAGTCTAAACCTTCTTCCCTACTCAGGTTTTGGAAACGTCCACACTATTTACTGTTTAACATCTCCATGTACACATCTGATATGTACGTATCTCTCGGGGAGGATCTGAAAAGGCAAAACAAGTTCTTCCCTTATAACAGATTGCTTACATCCAGAGTCCAACAAGACAATTGTCAACTTTTGTTGATCTGTACATTTACAAGAAATACGGGGCCCATCTCCTGGGTACAGTAAATGGGGCTTGGGGCTTAATTGATCTCCATTGGTTTGTCTGATTTCTTATTTTTACAAAAACGGGCAATATGGTCCCATACGCGGTTTCAAAACATTGGGGACCAGATGGGAGCTGGAGGTCATGTTTATTTTGGTTAGCACTCCTACCATCATTGGTTGTTCTATTTTGTTTTCTTTCGGACGGAAGGTTAACAGCTCGGGATGTATTTCTGTGGGGTCTTGCCATCTCTTGGGAGGAAAACCGGGCCTGAACCCGTGAAAATGAAGCTGCTATTTCAATCACTTGCTCACTCCTGAGTCCTTAATGTTGGCGTAGCCACCGTTGAGTTTGGTGAGGAAGAGCTTCTATAAACTGTTCAAGACAAATCTTGTCTATTATTTTCTCCTTGGTATGGTAATGGGGTTTTAGACATTTGTCAACAGCCATTTTCAATTTGAAATACAACACCTTTAGGGTGTCGCCAGGCTTACCCCTCTCTTGCCTGAGTCTGAGTCTATATGCTTCTTCGTCTAGACCTGCCCTGTCTAGTAGTACTTTCTTCACTTCCTCATAGGTGGAAGTTCCTTGGGAATTGGCGGTTGTAGTGTAGTTCCTATATTCCCAATAGGCTCTGCACATTGGAATAATATATCCTATAGATTAGACATAGGACTGAGGTTGACTAGGTCTCTATTGAATATATAAGACTTAATTGTGAGTGCCAGCTAGCTCAGAGGTCACTAGAAACTTTCTCGAATAAACAAGAAGGGATTAGTTTCTGACAACCGCATAAACATCACAACTTTGTTTCCCTAAGATAAAACTGATCTTCAGAGTCGTGGAAACAATAGATAGATATTTTACTCAGTCAATCGTGCATGCTTCGTTTCACCAGAGGTGCAGAGAAATAGAGAGATGGGCGTTTTCAATAAAAGGTATTTATTGAGCAGTCTTCTTTCTCATGCAGAAGAAATGAACTGCAACAATCGTAATACTAGCTGCAAAGTATAATGTGTACAGGAAAAGAGTATTATAAAATAATACTGTAAAAGCATGGTATGGTTTCTAAGCCATAAAATACATAGAATACATACATGAATAAATAAAGACTAAAAGTACTCAACTGGTGCTTCTAAAATACGCCTACCCCGGTGTACCTAACCTAAGTCTAGTACGAGGGAAGAAGTAAGTGAGGTGTAGCATAAATGTAGTATTCTTTTGCCAAGAATCTATCCAAGATTTCTCTTAGGGTCTAATCAGCTCCGTACCTTGGTTTTGAATGAAGGAGGTCTGGTATTTCTCTGTCTCAGGACTCGATTTCCCAACAACCTGCAAGGGTAGCTTGGAAACACTGGAGCTGGATTTCTCGGCAAGAGAAAATACAGCCTTTCTCTCAGTGCGACTGCTGGAGGGTCGGCTTCCTTCGGCACTTGCTGCAGCGAGATGCGTCGGGCAAGTAGATAGCCATCAAAGAGTCTCAGTTCTTTGAAAACTCCATGAGTTCTTGGACAAATCAATATTCAAGCAAGGAGAAGTCCCTGACTGCTGAAGGCGAGTTTTCCAAGAAATCGTTGTGGATTTTCTAAACTAGTGGAAGTAGCCATGCTGGTTATGATTTCTATGCCTATATAAGGATAGGGTGATGTATACCTATATAAGGGCATGAATCAGGAAAATTACACTAGGGTCCTAAAATCCTATACAACACGGTTTGATATGCTGCCTGGGCGTCTCTGGACAACAACGGGGCTAGATAAAAAGGACATCCTTCCAGGGGCCAGGCAATGCCCTCACCTTATGTTCAAAGTTTGTCAAAAAGGTGTCAAGATAATCACCGGGTAATAGCTTCTGCAAAGTCATCATTGGGGCGTTGGGTGGGATTGTTTTATAGTTCATTATTCCCGATGTTGCCTGTACCTGTTCCTGAGCTAATTTGGCCAACTGTTCTACCTGGGTAGTTAATGTGTCACCTAGCAACTCTCGGTCAGCTTGAGCGGAAGTCATTTAGCGCTCCAAAGCCCACTCGATTTTCCATTGCCCCTGTACAAGATGTTCTATCAAGGTATCCATTTTCATCAATGGTAGGGATTATGCCACATTCTCCACCAACTGTGGCTAACTGATTGGCGCTTAAAGACAGCTCAGGATAGTTATGAAGAACGTTATTACTCGTTTATTTAGACATGCACAATTATCTCATTGCCACATGAATGAAGTTTTATTCAGGCTTTTCCAAGTGTCTTCTTCTCTTCCAGTTCTTTGGAGTTCTTTGGAGTTCCTCTCTGCCAGCACCCTCGACAGAAACAAAGAAGCTGGTAAGTGTCTGCCCTTGTTTTCTGGAAGTGATGGTTAATCGTGCTGTTATGGGGGAGGGTGCAAGTTAGCAAATAAAATGAAAAAATTAAACAAACAACATAAAATATTTACAAAGCCCCAAACAACTATTGGACTGTTTTTGCCCTTGTGTCCTTTATTTCTTTTTATGAAAGAGAATACTAATATTCTTTCACCGTTTTTTTCTTTGCTTTGGCTTGTATCCTGCTCTTCCTCCCATCCTTATTTCTTATTCCCTTTTAAGTTCCTTCCTTGGAGCGACCCTTTTCTCGTCTTTGGCCCCTCTCTCTCTCTTGCCCTTTCCTCCGTACTGCCTTCTTGGTTTAGCACTAATTTTAGTTTCTTTCAAAGAAACCGGCACGCACCTGACAGAGCCAAGCCCCTCCTGGGACGCGACAGGAGTCCGTTGTTAACCAGCGGCGAGGAGACTCCTTCCAGCATAGGCTTCTGCTCCTCCATGGACGAATCAGGCTCACAATGTGCGAGTCCTTCCCACACTCCTTCCCCTGGAATGTTTTCTGTTAAGCTTTCTCCTTCATCTCTGGTCTTCGGCTTCTTCTTTCTCTCCCTCACGGCACGATCTACCGTCTTCCTTTTGTTTTGGATCCGACGCCATGGCGTGACTCCTCCCTTCTGCCTGACTTCCATGCCAGGCAAGGAAAAATAGGCTGGATGATGTGTTGAAGGCACAAGGCTGGTGACAACCCCTCCACTCATCGCTATTCCACTGTACGGCACTCCACTCTACACCACTTCACACTGCACTATTCAACTGTATGCCACTCGACTGCACCCCACTTACACCTCTCAGCTCAATGCTATTTTACTCAGCACCACTCCACTGCTCCACTATACTATTCTACTCTATGCCACTCCAATCTACCCCACTTAACTCTATGCCACTTCACTCTATGCCCCTCCAGTCTACGCTATTCCACTGTACACCATTTCACTGTACATCTCTCTACTCAATGCCACTCCACTCTATGCCACTGCACTCTACGCCACTCTACTCTATGCCACTCCACTCTACGCTATTCTACTGTCTGCCACTCTACTGTATGCTACTCCACTCTACACCACTCCACTCTTCGCCATTCCATTCTATGTTACTATACTGTAGGCAACTCCACTTTACACCTCTCTACTATACGGCACTTAGACTTATGCCACTCTGCTCCATCTACCTCCATTCTACCTCATTCCACTCTATGCCATTTCATTCTATGCCATTCAACTCTATGACACTCAACTTTATGCCACTCTGCTGTACACTATTTCACTCCACGCCACTCTATGTAACTCCACTCTACTCTATTCTACTGTATGTCTCTCCACTTATGTCCACTCGACTGTACACCACTCCACTCTACTCTACACAACTCAACTTTCTGTCAATTCTCTATGCGCTATTCCATTTCATGCCACTCTCTTCTATGACACTCCATGCTACACCACTCCACCTTACGCCACTCCACTCCAGTATCAACAACTTTACTCTATGCTGTTTCGCTCTATGCTTCTCCACTCTATGCTATTCCACTCTATGTCACTCCACTCTACGCCACTCCACTCTATGCTATTGAACTGCAACCCAATCCTCTGCATATTACTCCACTCTATGCCACTCAACTTTATGCCACTCCAGTCTGCGCCAATCCACTGTATGACAATCCATTCTATGGTATTCCACTGTTTCTACTTCACTCAATGCGATTCCAGTATACACTGTTCCACTCTACAGCATTTCACTCTATGCCACCCAGTCCCATGCCACTCCCATTTATGCCACTGCACTCTATGCCACCCCACTGTACGCTATTCCACTGTGCGCCAATCCAGTGTACGCCGCTCCACTGTATGCCTCACCACTCTATGCCACTCCACTCGTCGCCACTCCACTCTACGCTATTATACTGTCACAGTTCAAAACAGATTGACCCACCTCTAGATCCTGACACAGCGGGAGCGATGCAAGTGCTAATTTCCTTCTCCCCTAGGAGCGGTGCCCCAAGTGAGCAATATAGATAACGCTCTCCTGAGAGAACCCCACCCAGGGAAGGGGAAAAAGTGGAGAAACAAAATATAAAGATGAGGCAGCCAGAAATCATCTGCAGCACTGGAGGACAGGTGAAGACCTCACATAGATCTGTATTCTGTGAGCCTGCAGAAAGATATAAAGAACACTATGCATACACCCCCCCTGTCCTGTCCCAGTAGATATTACACATATAGGAATATATAAGAGGAATCACTCACTGGTAGAAGCTGCCTCAAATAGCCTTGCAACAAAGGGCATCCAAAAAAGAGAAAAAATAAAGTAAAAGAAAAAGAAATACAGAGCCACCTTAGATTCACAGTTATAGAAGAGCAATTATCTCAGTAGCTGTATTACCAGTCATCAAAGAAGATAGCTACATAGCTCATACGATTCAGGCTCTTCTTGTGAAGATAAATATGTCCACGTGTTCCAGAGCGCAACTGGAAAACAATCAATCTTGCCTCCTAGACGATTCTCTGCAGTACAAAAATCCAAGCTGCTTCATAGCGTGTGGCTCCCGGCAAAATTACCGAGCAACGATAAACAAAAAATAAACTGAAGATCCGCTGTACCGTTCCTCCACGTAGCAGGACTAGAGTCTCCGTACAGATTGCCACAGTAATCTCTCTCTCAGTTCAGCGCGGATCTACTCAGCGCGGATCTACTCAGCGCGTCTCAGCGCGGCTTCAAAGTTCAAAGTTCAGGGACACCGCACACCCGAACGCGTCTCTCTCTCAGTTCACCGTCTTTCAACGCGGCGCGTCTCAGCGCGGCTCCAAGTTCAACAGTCCTTGAACAAAACCCACAATACGGGAATCCTTTGGCATTCGGATATCAAAAGTCTCTGAAGGCAAACACATCAGGTGACAAGCACCGCTCGCAATCCAAAGGAGGCAGATATAGGAAGCGGAAAGGGCAAAGGAATAGTAAACACAAAGAACAGACCCTCACACAGGCATTCTGGGATACTGAGTTCTGGGCTAAACGCACCTAAACTGTGACAGAACCCCCTCTCAACGACCGACGTCTCGGCGGTCCACCAGGCTTAGTAGGATGCGTGGTGTGAAATCGCCTCAAAAGCCCAGGACAATGCAGATTGGTACGGGGTTCTCAAGAGCGTTCCTCCGGGCCATACCCTTTCCAATCAATCAGGTATTGCAGGACACCCCTCACCCTTCTGGAATCTAGCACCGCCCGCACCTCGTATTCCACCTCCCCTTCAATTTCAATAGGCTGGGGTTTCACTGAGAAAATTACAAAAAACAATTTGACGGACAGAATGTAGATCAATGTCTTACATTCACCCCAGTACAAGGATCTGGGCCTAAATCCATCGTTTTTTGCACTCCACACCACCCTGGGTCAGATAATGGCTTTATGCAAATCAGCTCTGACCCTGTGCCCCATGGGAACAGTCCAGTCCGAACTACAACAGCCATATCTTTCCCAGACCGGAATCAAGCATCCGAGGACCGGACCGGTTTCGAGGTAACACCTCTCATCAGCCCGGCTAGCTTGACTCCAGTGGTGTGGAGGCTCTGGGACCCACGTCTGAGCTACCCCAGTACACTCAGGGAGAAAATTACAAAAAACAATTTGATGGACAGAATGTAGATCAATGTCTTACATTCACCCCAGTACAAGGATCTGGGCCTAAATCCATCGTTTTTTGCACTCCACACCACCCTGGGTCAGATAATGGCATTATGCAAATCAGCTCTGACCCTGTGCCCCATGGGAACAGTCCAGTCCGAAGTACAACAGCCATATCTTTCCCAGACCGGAATCAAGCATCCGAGGACCGGGCCGGTTTCGAGGTAACACCTCTCATCAGCCCGGCTAGCTTGACTCCAGTGGTGTGGAGGCTCTGGGACCCACGTCTGAGCTACCCCAGTACACTCAGGGAGAAAATTACAAAAAACAATTTGATGGACAGAATGTAGATCAATGTCTTACATTCACCCCAGTACAAGGATCTGGGCCTAAATCCATCGTTTTTTGCACTCCACACCACCCTGGGTCAGATAATGGCTTTATGCAAATCAGCTCTGACCCTGTGCCCCATGGGAACAGTCCAGTCCGAACTACAACAGCCATATCTTTCCCAGACCGGAATCAAGCATCTGAGGACCGGACCGGTTTCGAGGTAACACCTCTCATCAGCCCGGCTAGCTTGACTCCAGTGGTGTGGAGGCTCTGGGACCCACGTCTGAGCTACCCCAGTACACTCAGGGAGAAAATTACAAAAAACAATTTGATGGACAGAATGTAGATCAATGTCTTACATTCACCCCAGTACAAGGATCTGGGCCTAAATCCATCGTTTTTTGCACTCCACACCACCCTGGGTCAGATAATGGCTTTATGCAAATCAGCTCTGACCCTGTGCCCCATGGGAACAGTCCAGTCCGAACTTCAACAGCCATATCTTTCCCAGACCGGAATCAAGCATCCGAGGACCGGACCGGTTTCGAGGTAACACCTCTCATCAGCCCGGCTAGCTTGACTCCAGTGGTGTGGAGGCTCTGGGACCCACGTCTGAGCTACCCCAGTACACTCAGGGAGAAAATTACAAAAAACAATTTGATGGACAGAATGTAGATCAATGTCTTACATTCACCCCAGTACAAGGATCTGGGCCTAAATCCATCGTTTTTTGCACTCCACACCACCCTGGGTCAGATAATGGCTTTATGCAAATCAGCTCTGACCCTGTGCCCCATGGGAACAGTCCAGTCCGAACTACAACAGCCATATCTTTCCCAGACCGGAATCAAGCATCCGAGGACCGGACCGGTTTCGAGGTAACACCTCTCATCAGCCCGGCTAGCTTGACTCCAGTGGTGTGGAGGCTCTGGGACCCACGTCTGAGCTACCCCAGTACACTCAGGGAGAAAATTACAAAAAACAATTTGATGGACAGAATGTAGATCAATGTCTTACATTCACCCCAGTACAAGGATCTGGGCCTAAATCCATCGTTTTTTGCACTCCACACCACCCTGGGTCAGATAATGGCTTTATGCAAATCAGCTCTGACCCTGTGCCCCATGGGAACAGTCCAGTCCGAACTACAACAGCCATATCTTTCCCAGACCGGAATCAAGCATCCGAGGACCGGACCGGTTTCGAGGTAACACCTCTCATCAGCCCGGCTAGCTTGACTCCAGTGGTGTGGAGGCTCTGGGACCCACGTCTGAGCTACCCCAGTACACTCAGGAAGAAAATTACAAAAAACAATTTGATGGACAGAATGTAGATCAATGTCTTACATTCACCCCAGTACAAGGATCTGGGCCTAAATCCATCGTTTTTTGCACTCCACACCACCCTGGGTCAGATAATGGCTTTATGCAAATCAGCTCTGACCCTGTGCCCCATGGGAACAGTCCAGTCCGAACTACAACAGCCATATCTTTCCCAGACCGGAATCAAGCATCCGAGGACCGGACCGGTTTCGAGGTAACACCTCTCATCAGCCCGGCTAGCTTGACTCCAGTGGTGTGGAGGCTCTGGGACCCACGTCTGAGCTACCTCGAAACCGGTCCGGTCCTCGGATGCTTGATTCCGTTCTGGGAAGGACATGGCTTTTGTAGTTCGGACTGGACTGTTCCCATGGGGCACAGGGTCAGAGCTGATTTGCATATCGCCATTGTCTAACCCAGGGTGGTGTGGAGTGCAAAAAAACGATGGATTTGGGCCCAGATCTTTGGACTGGGGTGAATGTGTGACATTGATCCACATTAGGTCCATCACCTGTTTTGTTTGCAATACCGCCATAAGTGCGCTGGGGATGCTCAGACGTGGGTCCCAGGCACTCCACACCACTGGAGTCAAGCTAGCCGGGCTGATGAGAGGTGTTACCTCGAAACCGGTCCGGTCCTCGGATGCTTGATTCCGTTCTGGGAAGGACATGGCTTTTGTAGTTCGGACTGGACTGTTCCCATGGGGCACAGGGTCAGAGCTGATTTGCATATCGCCATTGTCTAACCCAGGGTGGTGTGGAGTGCAAAAAAACGATAGATTTGGGCCCAGATCTTTGGACTGGGGTGAATGTGTGACATTGATCCACATTCGGTCCATCACCTGTTTTGTTTGCAATACCGCCATAAGTGCGCTGGGGATGCTCAGACGTGGGTCCCAGGCACTCCACACCACTGGAGTCAAGCTAGCCGGGCTGATGAGAGGTGTTACCTCGAAACCGGTCCGGTCCTCGGATGCTTGATTCCGTTCTGGGAAGGACATGGCTTTTGTAGTTCAGACTGGACTGTTCCCATGGGGCACAGGGTCAGAGCTGATTTGCATATCGCCATTGTCTAACCCAGGGTGGTGTGGAGTGCAAAAAAACGATGGATTTGGGCCCAGATCTTTGGACTGGGGTGAATGTGTGACATTGATCCACATTCGGTCCATCACTTGTTTTGTTTGCAATACCGCCATAAGTGCGCTGGGGATGCTCAGACGTGGGTCCCAGGCACTCCACACCACTGGAGTCAAGCTAGCCGGGCTGATGAGAGGTGTTACCTCGAAACCGGTCCGGTCCTCGGATGCTTGATTCCGTTCTGGGAAGGACATGGCTTTTGTAGTTCGGACTGGACTGTTCCCATGGGGCACAGGGTCAGTTCTGATTTGCATATCGCCATTGTCTTACCCAGGGTGGTGTGGAGTGCAAAAAAACGATGGATTTGGGCCCAGATCTTTGGACTGGGGTGAATGTGTGACATTGATCCACATTCAGTCCATCACCTGTTTTGTTTGCAATACCGCCATAAGTGCGCTGGGGATGCTCAGACGTGGGTCCCAGGCACTCCACACCACTGGAGTCAAGCTAGCCGGGCTGATGAGAGGTGTTACCTCGAAACCGGTCCGGTCCTCGGATGCTTGATTCCGTTCTGGGAAGGACATGGCTTTTGTAGTTCGGACTGGACTGTTCCCATGGGGCACAGGGTCAGAGCTGATTTGCATATCGCCATTGTCTAACCCAGGGTGGTGTGGAGTGCAAAAAAACGATGGATTTGGACCCAGATCTTTGGACTGGGGTGAATGTGTGACATTGATCCACATTCGGTCCATCACCTGTTTTGTTTGCAATGGGGTTTCACTGAGGGCCTAGTTCCTTGCACATACGGATTCAGTAAAGACACATGGAACACAGGGTGTATGTGCCATGAGGAGGGAAGTTTCAACTTCATGGCTACGGGATTAATCACATCTAGAATGGGATACGGACCAACGAATTTAGGTTGTTACCGAGTGTTCCCCTTAAATTTCAAGTATCTAGTGCTCAACCATACTTTATCGCCAGGAGAGTATACTGGTTCTGGAGTTCTTTTCCTGTCTGCTTGTAGTTTGTCACGATTTCTGGCTGCCTCAAGTTGTTCCCTAGCCTTCTGTACAACAGAAGTAAGGTGAGCATGGTGCTCTTGAATGGTAGGATGAGAGGAGAAACTTGGTTTCTCAAAGGGCAGGAAATTAGGGTGATACCCATGAAGACAAAAGAAGGGCGAACAACCCAATGTGGAATGAGTAGCGTTATTATAAGCGAACGCCGCCATCCACAATAACGTTCTCCATTCCTCATCCTGTTGGAGAGAGAAACACTGCAAATGTTGTTCTAAGGTTTGGTTAAGCCTTTCGGTTTTGCCAGCCGTCTGCGGATGATAGCTTGTGGACAATCTAGCATCGATTTTCATAATGTCACACAACGCCTTCCAAAATTTGGAGGTAAACTGCGTTCCTCTATCCGTAATCAGAACAGAGGGAACACCGTGTAACCTAACCACATTTTGCAAAAAAACAGTGGCTAATTCTCCTGACGTGGGTAACTTAGTTAATGCAATAAAATGGCCCATTTTAGTTAGATGGTCAATAACCACCAAGATGGTGTTGTTGCCAAAACTGAGAGGCATTTCCACGATGAAATCCATGGACACAGTGTGCCACGGGGCAGGAGGGATTGGTATGGGACGCAGCAATCCACTGCTTCGCTGATGTGGTGCTTTCCCTTGAATGCATATGGGACATCTAGCGATATACTTCTCGATGTCCTTTCGTATGGTCTCCCACCAGAAATAACGAGAAGTGGTCTGCAACGTTTTCTGGACTCCTAGGTGTCCAACTAGAGAAGAGTCGTGTGTCCTTTGTAGTGCTTGATTTCGTAATTCATTATCAGGAAGATACATTTGTTCATCCCTATAGAGCAACTTATTTCTCACTGTTCTCTGCATTGGTTCTTTGTCTATCCAGGCTTGCATATCCATGACCGCAGTCCTCTCTTCTACTTCCTTCAGGAACTCTGAGGAACATGTGATTGCGGAAGCAGAAGGTGAGAAGATTGCCTTGTGAAGAATGATGGGTGGATCTCCAGTGTCTGTTGTTTGTTCTTGCTTCACAGATACAGGTCTTGAAAGGGCATTGGCTTTCCCATTTTGTGGTCCAGGACGGTATTTAATTACAAAATCAAAATCAGAGAAAAAAAATGACCACCGTAATTGTCGTGGTGTTAAGGCTTTGGCACTTTTCAGAAACAGGAGAATCCGGTGATCTGTGTACATCTCCACCGTGTGTCTGGCTCCTAACAGATGATGGCGCCATTCTTCGCATGCCCTTTTGATGGCCAGCAGGTCTTTATCCGTGATACTGTAGTTGATTTCACTTGATGACAATTTCCTGGAAAAGTAGGCCACAGGATGAAGCTGGCCTGTTTCAGGGTGCCTCTGCGATAGTATGCCACCTATAGCGTAATAAGAGGCATCTGTTTCCATCACAAAAGGCTGACTGGCATCTGGATGTCGTAGGTTGGGAGCTGTTACAAAGCGGGATTTTAGGTCTTGAAAGGCCTGTTCAGCAGCATCAGTCCACTTAAAGACCGCTCCTTTCTTTAACAGATGAGTTAACGGCTGTATTATCCTTGAGAAGTCTTTAATGAATCGCCTATAGAAATTAGCGAATCCCATGAAACTTTGCAAGGTCTTCACCGAAGAGGGAGGTTTCCACTGAATGATCGCTTGTATCTTCTTTTGGTCCATCTTCAACCCTTTCGGCCCGATGACATAACCCAGAAACTCCACTTCGGTGGCATGAAACAAACACTTCTCCAATTTAGCATATAGCTCGTGACGCTGCAATCATTCCAAGACTTCTGTTACATGCTGGATATGGTCTTCCTGTGTGGCTGAATAAATCAAAATGTCGTCAATGTGGACGATGCACGAGACATCCAGTAAGCCCCTTAGCACCTCATCCATAAAAAATTGAAATGCCGCAGGGGCATTACACAAGCCGAAGGGCATAACTTGATACTCATAGAGCCCATATTTAGTGCGGAAAGCAGTCTTCCATTCATCCCCTCTGCGGACTCTCACAAGGTGATACGCACCCCTTAAGTCCAACTTGGTGAATATTCTTGCGTCCTTCAACTGATCCAGGAGGACGGGAATAAGAGGGAGAGGATACCTGTTCTTTCTGGTGACTCTATTGATAGCTCTATAGTCTATGCATGTTCGCAATCCCCCTTCCCTCTTAGGGATAAAAAACAAAGGTGAGGAAGCAGGGGACTTAGACGGACGAATGAAACCAGACTCCAACATCTTCTGAAGGTATTGTTGCAGATAGGTGTTCTCTGCCTCAGTGAGGGCGTATATTCTACTACAAGGGATACTAGCTCCAGGTTCCAGCTCTATTACACAATCGTAATCCCTATGTGGAGGTAGTTTACTGGCTTCTTTTTCGCTGAAGACGTCCCAAAACTTCTGGTAGTCTTCCGGAAGAGTAGTAATAGCATTAACCTCAAAACTTCTCCCTCCACTGGCTAGTGCACTCGCAGGAGTTTCCATTTTGATTTCCTCACACAGGTTACTCGGAGTACAATGCTCTGGACAGTATACCGAACTGAGGGTAATGGTGCGATCTGCCCATTTAACAACAGGGTCGTGTTTCGTCAACCACGGCATCCCTAAGATCAGTTTGAATTGAGGTGCATCGATTATATCGAAGGAAATATACTCGTGATGATTTTGTCCTACTTGCATGACCAGTTGTCGTGTATGGTAACATACAGGCCCTGGCATCAAATCCGATCCATCCACGGCCTTCAGAGCTTCAGGTGTTTCTTTCTGAATGCAAGGTACACCTATGCTTCTAGCATATTGCTGGTCAATAAAATTGCCTGTAGCTCCTGAATCCAACATTGCATGTATCATCACCGGCATCTTTTCAGGCCATTTAATGGTAACACACATATTCATGTGGGGAACGGATGGTTGCATGGTATTGGCTACAGCGTGATAGACCTCTTTTACTTTATCTTGACTCAAACAAGGGGTCTCTAACTTGTTTGAGCTCTCTCGTTTCCCGAAAGAGGAGAGGGGTAATCCACTGCTGGTATGTTCCGAGCATTTTTTGTTTTAGCTTTGCAATCTTTTATGAAATGCCCCGGCTTCCCGCAATACATACAGAGTTTCTGATTGCGTCTTCGGGTTCTTTCCTCCGGACTCAAGGGGCCCCTGATCCCTACTATTTGCATAGGTTCAGTTGTATTGGGAGTTGATGCGCTGTCTGTGACAGTTCTGGGCTTGGACATCGGAAATTTTACTTCGTACCGATATTTATCACCTTTCCGTTCTTGAAGTCTATGATCCAGCTGCACCGTAAGGTCTATGAGCTCTTCACATGTAGAAGGCATATTCACCACCTGGGCCAAGACGTCTTTTAATTCCCCTCTCAATCCTTGATAAAACAAGGAGACTCTCTTTGCAGGAGGCCAATCAGTTTCGACAACAAGACGATTAAAGTTTGTTATATAGGACAAAAGATCTTGTGAGCCCTGTTTGAGTGTTATAAGTTTTCGATCTGAGGAAAGCATATGTGCCTTGCGGTCAAACAATTTACGCATTTCCTCACAAAACTCATCAAACTTGGCCAATACAGGATCATTTCTATCAATTAGAGGAAATGACCAAGTAGCTGCATTGCACCCCAAGTATGACAACATGAATGCAGTTTTAGAATAGTCATCAGTGAAAACAGTGGGTTTACACATGAAGTGTAATTTACACTGACCCAAAAATGTGCCAAATTTCTTAGGATCCCCTAACAACCTTTCAGGTGGTGCCAAGGGTAATTGCACTGGTTGAATAACACTTATGGTGGAAGAACCTTGTGCTCCCTGATCTATGCTAGAAGGATTCAGTCCAGGAGGCTGTAAAGTTGCGGCCCGGATATACTGGGCTCCTCTGGAACTGGGGGTACTAGCCCGAGCCATGTCGGCGACCTCACTCCGTAACAAACCCTCCTCTTGTCTCATTTCTTGATTTTCCCCTCTAAATGTGTCTACTTCCAGCCGTAAGGCTGAAAGAGACTCCAGAAGAGTGGTCATGACTGTATGGGTATCCATCGCTCAGGCTGCTTGTGAATACTTGGGCTTGTCACTCTGTCACAGTTCAAAACAGATTGACCCACCTCTAGATTCTGACACAGCGGGAGCGATGCAAGTGCTAATTTTCTTCTCCCCTAGGAGCGGTGCCCCAAGTGAGCAATATAGATAACGCTCTCCTGAGAGAACCCCACCCAGGGAAGGGGAAAAAGTGGAGAAACAAAATATAAAGATGAGGCAGCCAGAAATCATCTACAGCACTGGAGGACAGGTGAAGACCTCACATAGATCTGTATTCTGTGAGCCTGCAGAAAGATATAAAGAACACTATGAATACACCCCCCCTGTCCTGTCCCAGTAGATATTACACATATAGGAATATATAAGAGGAATCACTCACTGGTAGAAGCTGCCTCAAATAGCCTTGCAACAAAGGGCATCCAAAAAAGAGAAAAAATAAAGTAAAAGAAAAAGAAATACAGAGCCACCTTAGATTCACAGTTATAGAAGAGCAATTATCTCAGTAGCTGTATTACCAGTCATCAAAGAAGATAGCTACATAGCTCATACGATTCAGGCTCTTCTTGTGAAGATAAATATGTCCACGTGTTCCAGAGCGCAACTAGAAAACAATCAATCTTGCCTCCTAGACGATTCTCTGCAGTACAAAAATCCAAGCTGCTTCATAGCGTGTGGTTCCCGGCAAAATTACCGAGCAACGATAAACAAAAAATAAACTGAAGATCCGCTGTACCGTTCCTCCACTTAGCAGGACTAGAGTCTCCGTACAGATTGCCACAGTAATCTCTCTCTCAGTTCAGCGCGGATCTACTCAGCACGTCTCAGCGCGGCTTCAAAGTTCAAAGTTCAGGGACACCGCACACCCGAACGCGGCTCTCTCTCAGTTCAGCGCCTTTCAACGCGGCGCGTCTCAGCGCGGCTCCAAGTTCAAAAGTCCTTGAACAAAACCCACAATACCGGAATCCTTTGGCATTCAGATATCAAAAGTCTCTGAAGGCAAACACATAAGGTGACAAGCACCGCTCGCAATCCAAAGGAGGCAGATATAGAAAGCGGAAAGGGCAAAGGAATAGTAAACACAAAGAACAGACCCTCACACAGGCATTCTGGGATACTGAGTTCTGGGCTAAACGCACCTAAACTGTGATATATACTCTATGCCACTGCACTGTATGCCATTCTACTGTGCGCCACTTAACTCTATGGCACTCCACTCGACACCACTCCACTCTAGGATATTCCACTCTACGCCATTCTGTTCTACGCAACTTCACTGTAAGCTACTCGACACGGTGGTGGTGGTGCTACTGTTCGAAGAGCCAGGTCTTGAGGAGTCTCCTGAAGGTTAGAAGGTTTTCGGTCTGCCGTAGGCGGATGGGGAGGGTGTTCCACGTCTTGGCGGCGAGGTGGGAGAATGATCTGCCGCTGGCTGTCACTCTCCAGATGCGGGGAACAGTGGCGAGGGTGTGGCTGCAGAGCAGAGCTGGCAGGTGGGGGTGTAGAGCCTCAGTCGTTCGTTGAGGCACGCTGGTCCGGTGTCATGGAGTGCCTTGTGTGCGTGGGTGAGGAGCTTGAAGGTTATCCTCTTGTTGATGGGGAGCCAGTGCAGGTCTTTCAGGTGGGGTGTGATGTGGTTCCGGTGGGGGATGTCAAGGATCAGGCGTGCGGAGGCGTTCTGGATGCGTTGGAGTCGTTTCAGGAGTTTGGCCCGGGCTCCTGCGTAGAGTGCGTTGCCGTAGTCCAGTCTGCTGGTGACAAGGACCCGGGTGACTGTCCTAGTTTTGGTGGGGATCCACTTGAAGATCCTGCGAAGCATGCGGAGGGTGTTGAAGCAGGAGAAGGAGACAGCGTTGAGCTGCTTTGTCATGGAGAGTGTGGTGTCGAGGATGACCCCTAGGTTTCGTGCATGGTTGGTGGGTGTAGGGGGTGCTCCTAGTGCTGTCGGCCACCAGGAGTCGTCCCAGACCGAGAGGGTGGAGCCGAGGATGAGGACCTCCGTCTTGTTGGTTCAGCTTCAGTCGGCTGTTCCTCATCCAGTCGACGATGGCCTTCATTCCTTTGTGGAGGTTGGTTTTGGTGGTGTGGGGGTCCTTGGTGAGCAAGAGGATCAGCTGGGTGTCGTCAGTGTAGGAGATGATGTTTAGGTCGTGCTGTGGGCGACGTGGGCGAGTGGTGCCATGTAGATGTTGAACAACGTTGGGCTGAGAGATGAGCCTTGGGGTACGCCGCAGATGATCTCGGGGGCTTCGGAGCAGAAGGGGGGGAGGCGGATGCTCTGGGTTCTCCCGGAGAGGAAGGAGGTGGTCCAGTCCAGGGCCTTCTCTTGGATTCCGGTGTTGTGGAGGCGTGCTCTTAGTGTGCGGTGGCAGACTGTGTCGAAAGCGGCTGACAGGCCCAGGAGGATGAGGGCCGTGGTTTCTCTGTTGTCGAGCATGTTCCTGATGTCGTCGGTGGCGGCAATGAGGGCAATTTGGTCTAGGATGTTGTTCTTTTCGAGGAAGCTGGTCAGTTGTTTGTTGACTGCCTTTTCGATGACCTTTGCCGGGAAGGGAGCAGGGAGATGAGTCAGAAGTTCTTGAGGTCCTTGGGGTCCGCCTTGGGTTTCTTTAGCAAGGCGTTGATCTCTGCGTGCTTCCAGCTATCTGGGGAGGTCGCTGTCTCGAAGCAGATGTTGATGGTTTTCCGGAGGTGTGGTGATATGGTGCTGCTGGCTTTGTTGTAGATGTGGTGTGGGCAGGGGTCTTCCGGGGAACCAGAGTGGACGGTGTTCATGATCTTGATGGTGTCGTTGTGGTTGATGTTGGTCCAGGCGCGCAGACAGTTGGTGCGGGTGGTGGTCGTGGGAGCTGGGGTGCGGGCTGTTGCCGGGGTGGTGACGGCGTCATAGGTGGTGTGGATGTCTGTGATCTTGCGATGGAAGAAGGTGGCCAGCGAGTCGCACAGGTCTTGTGACGGTGGGATGTTGTTGGTGTTGGAGCTGTTGTTGGAGAGTTCCTTCACGATGCTGAAGAGCTCTTTGCTGTTGTATGCGTTGTTATCTAGGCGGTCTTTGAAGGCGGTCCTTTTGGCAGATCTGATGAGTTGGTGGTGTCGGCGGGTGGCGTTCCTGTGGGCTGTTTAGCTTTCCGGTGTTCTTTCGCGGGACCAGTTTTTTTTTCAGTTTTCGACAGGTTCGCTTGGAGGCCTGTAGGTCTTCGTTGAACCAGCGGGCTCTCTTGCTGGTGTGGGTGTTCGGGGGCTTCTTGAGCGGGGCAAGGGTGTTGGCGCAGTCGTTGATCCATTGTCTGAGGCAGCGGACTGCCCCTTCTGGGTCAGTTGGGTCTGCGGGTGGGTTCTGGGTCAGGGCGGCGGTTAGCTGGTCCTCAGTAATCTTGCCCCAGCTGCAGCGAGGCATCTGCTGGGTGTGTGGTGTGTGGTGGGTTTCTGGAAGGTGAAGTGGATGCAGCAATGGTCGGTCCAGTGGAGTTCGGTGGTGCTGTCGAAGAAGACATGGGTGCTTGCTGAGAGGATGGGGTCAAGTGTGTGGCCGGCGGAGTGTGTGGGTGCTGTGACGAGTTGTCTGAGTCCAAGGTTGCCGAGGTTGTCGATCAGGGTGGGGGAGTTGGCGTCGTTGTTGTTCTCGAGGTGGAAGTTCAGGACCTCGAGGAGGATGTAGTCCGTGGAGGCGAGGGCGTGTGTGCTAACGAGTTCGGTGATGGAGTCGCAGAACTGCGGGCGGGGTCCGGGGGGTCTGTAGATGAGGGTGCCTCTGAGGGTGGTGTTGGGGTCGGTGTGGATCTGAAAGTGCAAGTGTTTGGCGGTGCTGAGTGTGTCGTCGGCGTATGTTGAGATTTTGGGAGTGTTTCTGTGGACAATGGCCATTCCTCCTCCTATTCCGTTGGTGCGGGCCTTGCGGGTAATCTTGTAGCCATCCAGGATGGCTATGGCCATGTCAGGTGCCGAGGAGGGGGTCAGCCAGGTCTCAGTCAGGAAGGCGACGTCTGGGCTTTGGTGTCGAGTAGGTCCCAGAGTTCGACAGCGTGTTTGCGGGCGGAGCGGGTGTTGAGCAGGATACATCTAAGGAAGTTGGTTTCCATGTTGGGTGGGTTGGCGGGCCGGATGCTGGTGAAGGATGTTGGGGATGGAGTAAGTTACTCCATCCCCATGATTGACAGACTGCCTGCCAAATCTATAAATGACCCCCAAGAAGGTGGTCAATTATAAAGGCACTGCCAGGAACTGCTTCAGTACATTTTACTCTTCGCTACCGGGTTGATTCGGCAGGACGCAGCTCTGTAGCAAACAGTATTCTTTTTTTTCTTGTCAAAAAGATGATTGTGAAATTGAATTTACCTTTTTAAAAGAAAAAATTTAACGCACTATAATGATTTTGCTGTTCCTTACCACCAGGTTTCCCCTAGCAGTAAGAAACAGTAAAAAATTAACGACATGTTCGCCATTCCAAATTGGGCTAGCGGACATATAGCCATTTCTCTGACAGCCCTTACTCCGCACGGCTGTCAGAGACGTTTGGTCACAGCAGAGATGTAGTGAGGCCATCTTGGACCCACTGTGGTCCTCCATTTTAGTTTTACGTTTTGTATATGTTAGCAGGCATCATGTTAGTTATATTATTTTTACATGTTTTGCTTGCACTATATTATTTTCAGAAGATGCTGTACATGCTGCTTGTTTTTAGATAGCCTTTACTGCTACATAATCTGTATACTTCATACAAGGCTATAACAGAACTCGATATCCAAGTGCTTACGTTTCATATATAGAAATCACACAGCCATGGATGGACTGTTCCTTCTTTTCACCATGTTTATCATTCTGGTTACTTTGCTTTGTTTTATCTGCCTAATGATCGAAGCTCATTCATTCTTTGCAAGATTGCGATTGTTTCAAGAAACATATTGAAAACTTCATTTGTATGTTGTGTTTACCATGGGCATGCATAAGTAAACAGGGAAAGAGAGTAATATCTGTGTCCACAATTTCCTTGAGGATCAGAATATCATGTTCGAGGTACCAAAATCACCTGCACCCCTAGGAAGGTTAGTGGTTCAGTTGAGGCACTGTGATCTAGCCAGGAATTGGGCCATCAGTGTCTGATGGCATACATGGACTCAGTCCCTGCATTCTGAAGTTCTGCCAACCTAATACGCAGACCTATCTTTTCTACTGAGAACCGTAAAACATGATGCCACCAACATTCTTAAGTGGAGTCTTTTAAAAAAGCTTGCAATGGTAAGAGGAAAAAAAAACATTACTAAATGACAAATATATCATCTCATGCAGATCTCGTGCCTTGACGACATTAAGTGATTGCTAAATTCTCAAACTGCTGCCCTTTTTAGAGACAGGTTGGTCCAGATATCTAAAAGATGGTTTCATCAGGTTGAGGTTTGGTCTTCCCCTTGGTCTTACCCATGTGATGCCTAGGATCAGGTTTACACAGACTACTTGTTGTAGACTGTAAACCTGGGGAAGAAAACATTATTCACTTGACCTGTATCTGCCCGGCACTATTGAACGAAAGTATGGGGGCTGCTAAAAATACCCTTTAATCAGCCGAGAGTTCGTACATGGCAGAAATCTGTAATTGTATGCTTTAAGTCATTGGATACTCCACTGAACTATAAGTTTACAAATTTCTTAAAACTGATGGCCAAAACCTGGAAATGTATTAGACTATCCTGGCTTAAATCCGCCTCTAGTAATTAATACTCTATTTAAAAATGGCCATAGCTACATCAAGTACACTCGTACAGTAAGGATTCTGCATTGTTATGAGATGTTTTAGAACTATGTATTGCTGCCTTTTGTTTCCATGTATGTTTTATTTGCTACTTTTAATCATAGAAAAGCACTTTATAGAAAGTTATAAATTAACTACTTAATGGTGATTGTATATCCAAATGTTAGTACTTGTTTTATTAACTTTTAAAATATTCCAGTTTGTAGTAGTCATGACCATGTAAGATTTGATTTAATTAAACAATAAAATCAGGACTTACTTCTCAATTTTTCTAAACCTGTGTGGAGCTTTTTGTGGAGTTTTCTTTGTTTTGCTGTGTGTGAGTGTTGCACAAATACTTTACACATAGCGTCTTTAGATAAGCCTGACTGCGCTGTGCCAAGCTACCAAAGGTTATCCTTAGTGTGTATCTAGCTAACCCTGACTGGGTTTGTGGTCCCTACTTGGACAGGGTGCATACCTCTGCCAAGTAGAGACCCAATTTATAATATTGGTCATCAGCAGTGAGGATAGGACTTGTGTTTGTGCAAAAATACACAATAATTCATTGTTCACTCCAACTCTATACCAAGACCAATTTGAGAGTTTTTCATTTCTCCCTTTTTGGCTTTTTGATTTTTCTGCTAAAATCATGTCTCACTCTGGAGAAGCGCACCTGCTCTTCCAGTAATTGATTTTGAGCTGACAAGGTTAGAATCTTATTTTGTGCTCCAGCTGAAAGATTTCTTTAAGGCCTTTCAAACGTCTACAAGGGGTTTTGCCTGGAAGGTGAAGATACAGAAGGCTTTGAGAGCCTGGGTGGACACCCAGGTAGCAGAGTTCAGCAATCCAGGGGAGGAGGACCAGGAAATTCCTGAGTAGGAGGATGACCCAATTTTGGATTCCAATGTGGATTTGGGACTGCCTGTAGAAGGGGCCAATGACTTGCCAGGAGCAGTAGTGGTTCCCAGACCAGGGAACAGTGTCTCCTCCAGGAACCTGTCACCAGAGGAGCTGGCAGACAGGAGGGAGGAAAGACAACTCAAATTGGAGCTTGCCAAGCTATAGCAGGCACAAAAACTTGTTTTGGTTGAGAAAAAGCAGGCTCTAGAGGAGAGGAGACTATCCATGGAGGAGAGGAAAATGTACCATGAGCTCCATCTCAGAGAGCTGGACATAAGAGCCCTACAAGTAGGATCCAGCAATGGTGGCAGCATACCTGCAGTATCCACTGGTGAGTCTAAAGTCTGGATCCCCAAAGATTTGGTGTCCAGTTATGCTGTGGGGGATGGCATATACAAATGGTTTACAGCCCATGAAGTAGCTCCAAGAGTTCACAAGGACCCAGTGGAGTTCTGGGCTGATAGTTTGTGGAGGTGTATGCCCACAGTGGGGAGAAACGCACTCCATTCAGTAGAGGACCAGACATGCTACACTGCTATGAAGGCCATCCTAGTCAGTAAGTTTGGACTAACCTCTGAGAGGTACAGGCTCAGATTCAGGGCAGCTACAACATCTCATCACAAATCTGGGTGGATGCACTGCATTATGCCAGCAAGGTGCTAAAGGGCTGGGTGAGAGGCAGCAAAGTTGATGATTATTCAGGGCTGTACAACTTACTTTTATAGGAGCACACACTAGATATTTGTTTTCTAGAGCTGTGCCAATACCTAGATGATATCAAGGTAACTGACTTTTAAACGGGAAGGCAATCAACGAACGAAATAACCTTAAGTATTTCCCGGCGATGTCGCCTCTTAACCCACAAAGTATTAATCAATGAAGAGGCAGGCGCTGGAGACTGGAAGGCAGGAAACAAGGGTTTATTCTCTCCGGAGGAGAACACATCAGATCAGACCAACAGGGAATCTTCTCGAGGTGCTCTAACTGCATCTCTGAGGCCTGGCCTCTTATACACGCATTTATGGCAGGAAGACATTCTTTATTACAATAAAGGTACTTTGAAGTATGAAAGACATCCCCGGAATCTTCCGCTTCAGGCCCGTTCCCACACACCCCTACAGTGAGAATCCCCTCCCCAATCACAATACAGGATCGTTATCGGATGGTAGGAACAGCGGGGCATTCCGCCGACTCCCGGAATGCGTGTGGTGTGACGGATCTCATGGGGTGGGGGCCTTGATCTACTGTAACTCCTTTGAAGAGGGGTGATTCTTTACAGTTGGGGCCATAAACTGCATCCACAGGGCGAGGTGATAGCCTGGGAACGGCCTGGACAATCGGACACGGAGGAAGAGGAGTGTCAGAGGGTGCGGTAGTGAATAGGATGAAAGGGAGGTGTCGGGAAGGCACGGGATGTGATTCTCAGGGAAGAGCAGTACTCTTTAATCGGCCGAGAGTTCGTACATGGCAGAAATCTGTAATTGTATGCTTTCAGTCATTGGATACTCCACTGAACTATAAGTTTACAAATTTCTTAAAACTAATGGCCAAAACCTGGAAATTTATGAGACTATCCTCGCTTAAATCCGCCTCTAGTAATTAATACTCTATTTAAAAATGGCCATAGCTATATCAAGTACACTCGTACAGTAAGGATTCTGCATTGTTATGAGATGTTTTAGAACTATGTATTGCTGCCTTTTGTTTCCATGTATGTTTTATTTGCTACTTTTAATCATAGACAAGCACTTTATAGAAAGTTATAAATTAACTACTTAATGGTGATTGTATAACCAAATGTTAGTACTTGTTTTATTAACTTTTAAAATATTCCAGTTTGTAGTAGTCATGACCAGGTATAAGTAATGTTTATTGATTGATTATTTAAAATCTTTACCAAAAGAGAATGCACAATATAACATTTCATTTATAGAATACAGTAAAAGGGCGATAATTTTAAAAATAAGCGATAATTTCATAATGTTAAAAATTCAGAAATATAAACAGTATAATAATTAATATTTTAAAAATTCCAGTTTTCTCCATGCACTTGTTAGGAATTTTGAGAAAGCACAGTTAATATGTATATCTTCCAAGCAAAGACACTGGATTAGTGCTTGTCTACATGTCCTTATTGATCTTTTGTTAAAGTGCCTTTTTAATAGTGTTAATCTTTCATTTTTTAGTTCTGGGCAGAGGCATAATAGATGTATGATATTTTCTTCTCCTGTATTACACAGCCGACATGATATATTGTTTTCAAGCTTTTTCCATGGCAGTGCATGAGATTCTCCAGGCAGGATTCCGAACCGGGCTTTCATGAATATATTTTTATATTTCCAGGTCCAAGCTGTATTCAAATATTGTTGCGGAATCTTTTTTTTATAGCTATTTATTATAGACCAAGCATGTTTCCTTTTGACCAGGGACTCTTTGTCACTTATTATAGATAGAATATCAATTGTCTTATTTACAATTTTTTTTAAAGATTCCTGAGGAATAGTGGTCATCCAAATTTCCTTCAGCCCAAATTCATCCAAAGCCTTCTCAAGATACTTCCAAACAGATAGTTTATTATTGCCCTCTACTTCTTTCCATAAAAGCTTTGAGATTAAATTGTCCTTGTCATTTTTTACCCTATACCATACTTTAATTGTATTACCCATCCGAGCATGTAGTTGGTTATTCAAGCCAAATTCTAGTCTAATTTGGGACTCTGAGGCATTTTTTGGTAAACAGAAAAGAGATCGAAATGTTTTCGAGATTTCTTTGTTTAATGTTATTGCGTCCTTTCCGTTCAATGCTTCACTGCCGTAGGTTAGGGAAGGTAACAATTTTGCAGATATGACCTTGAGTAGCGGCTGGTAGGTTAAGTTACTGGTGGATTTTTTTATCATACCAAATGCACCTGTTAGGGAGTTCGCCTTCCGGGTAATGTCCAATATCTGGGGTTTGAAGCTACCATTGTCATCAAAAACCAGTCCTAGGTATCTATAGATTTTTGTTTGCTCCAATTTTTCTTTACCTAAGAACCATTTCATATTGTATTTCCTTCTTAGATTTTTTGAGACAACCATAACTTTAGATTTGGATTCGTTTATTACCATTTTATTTTTTATTGCGTACTCCTGTATACGTGTAATTAACCTTTGCAAGCCTACCTTCGTTCTACTTAAAAGAATAACATCATCTGCATATAGCAAGTTTGATATGTGCTTATCTGCAAGTTTAGGTGGATGGGCATTTATCTTATTCAGTGTTTCAGTTAGATCAGTTAAAAACAAATTAAATAATAACGGTGCCAATACGCAGCCTTGCTTCACGCCGCCAAGAGTTGGTATTTCCTTAGTTAATGATCTGCCGTTCCCAATATGAACTTTGGCCCAAGTTTTTGTATACAAGAGACTGATCAAATATATTAAAGGCTGAGGAATCCCTTGTGCTTGCAACTTTTTCCATAAAAGATCTCGGTCGACACAGTCAAAAGCTGATTTAAAATCAACAAAACATAGAAACAGTGATTCGCCCTTTAAGATTGCCTTTTCCATTAAAATAGATAGTGCCAGGATATTGGAGGTAGTACCAAGTCCATTAATGAAGCCGGTTTGATTTGGCGGGAGGATGTTGTTCTTTTTCACCAAGTCAGATAAGATTGTTAGCAGATAGGCTGCAAAAAGTTTTGCATCAGTGTCCTGTAGCGTTATTAAACGGTAGTTTTCAGGAAGCGCCCAGTCTCCTTTTTTAAAAATTGGGGATATTAAGGAGCCTCTCCAGCTTTCAGGTATCTCCCCTTTACTAATTATTTCTTTAAAGACCTTTACAAGTACTTCGGCCCATGTTTCCGGATCATCTTTGTATATAGAAAAGGGTATCCCATTCGGTCCTGGTGCTCCATTTTTCTGCTTCTTTATTATTTTAACAATCTGCTCCTGTGTTATCTCCATGACTTGTTCTTGATTTGTTATTGCGGTTTCATTCCATGGGCTATGGTCTTCAATTGCCTGTACTGCTGGATGGGGATTTAGATGATGGCTTAGAAAGTGTACCCATTCTGTTTCAGTCAATACTGATGAGACTATTGCTTTATCCGGCCTATTTAGGGTATTAACCATCTTCCAGAACTCCCTCGAATTTCCTAGGTTACTAGCATAAAATATACGAGTCCAAAGAGCGTTATTGGCTTCAGTTTTTTTATTCCATATTATCTTCTTTAAATTTTTGTTTGCCACTTTCAGGGCAGTTCTAGCTTCTTCTTTATCTGGGAATTTAGTCAGCTCTTTCCTTAATCTATTTCTGGTTCGTTTCATTTTCTGCACTGCGCGTGTGAGATTAATATTGGTTACCCTCTTTATTACCTGAGTCATTTGGCCATCTCTAATGATATTGGAATTACCTTTACTAGTAGGCATGACCATGTAAGATTTGATTTAATTAAACAATAAAATCAGTACTTACTTCTCAATTTTTCTAAACCTGTGTGGAGCTTTTTGTGGAGTTTTCTTTGTTTTGCTGTGTGTGATTGTTGCACAAATACTTTACACATAGCGTCTTTAGATAAGCCTGACTGCGCTGTGCCAAGCTACCAAAGGGTGAGCACAGGTTATCCTTAGTGTGTATCTAGCTAACCCTGACTGGGTTTGGGGTCCCTACTTGGACAGGGTGCATACCTCTGCCAAGTAGAGACCCAATGTATAATATTGGTTATCAGCAGTGAGGATAGGACTTGTGTTTGTGCAAAAACACACAGTAATTCATTGTTCACTCCAACTCTATACCAAGACCAATTTGAGAGTTTTTCATTTCTCCCTTTTTGGCTTTTTGATTTTTCTGCTAAAATCATGTCTCACTCTGGAGAAGAGCACCTGCTCTTCCAGTAATTGATTTTGAGCTGACAAGGTTAGAATCTTATTTTGTGCTCCAGCTGAAAGATTTCTTTAAGGCCTTTCAAACGTCTACAAGGGGGTTTGCCTGGAAGGTGAAGATACAGAAGGCTTTGAGAGCCTGGGTGGACACCCAGGTAGCAGAGTTCAGCAATCCAGGGGAGGAGGACCAGGAAATTCCTGAGTAGGAGGATGACCCGATTTTGGATTCCAATGTGGATTTGGGACTGCCTGTAGAAGGGGCCAATGACTTGGCAGGAGCAGTAGTGGTTCCCAGACCAGGGAACAGTGTCTCCTCCAGGAACCTGTCACCAGAGGAGCTGGCAGACAGGAGGGAGGAAAGACAACTCAAATTGGAGCTTGCCAAGCTATAGCAGGCACAAAAACTTGTTTTGGTTGAGAAAAAGCAGGCCCTAGAGGAGAGGAGACTAGCCATGGAGGAGAGGAAAATGTACCATGAGCTCCATCTCAGAGAGCTGGACATAAGAGCCCTACAAGTAGGATCCAGCAATGGTGGCAGCATACTTGCAGTATCCACTGGTGAGTCTAAAGTCTGGATCCCCAAAGATTTGGTGTCCAGTTATGCTGTGGAAGATGGCATATACAAATGGTTTACAGCCCATGAAGTAGCTGCAAGAGTTCACAAGGACCCAGTGGAGTTCTGGGCTGATAGTTTGTGGAGGTGTATGCCCACAGTGGGGAGGAACGCACTCCATACAGTAGAGGACCAGACATGCTACACTGCTATGAAGGCCATCCTAGTCAGTAAGTTTGGACTAACCTCTGAGAGGTACAGGCTCAGATTCAGGGCAGCTACAACATCCCATCACAAATCTGGGTGGATGCACTGCATTATGCCAGCAAGGTGCTAAAGGGCTGGGTGAGAGGCAGCAAAGTTGATGATTATTCAGGGCTGTACAACTTACTTTTATAGGAGCACACACTAGATATTTGTTTTCTAGAGCTGTGCCAATACCTAGATGATATCAAGGTAACTGACCCCATGAAAGCTGATGAGGAGGCAGATGTATGGGGGAGCACCAGAATGTCCAAGAAGACATCTGGCGGGCACTCCCACAAGGGTGGTCAGGGTTCCCACCAGAAGAAGGAGGGGGGATTAAATGACAAAATTCTTTAAAGGCCCTCAAAACAGCTCACAGGGGTTAGGATCTGGTTGACATCCCCAGTCTGGTCACCAGAAAAAAAACCTACCCTGACAAAATTTACCAGACCAACCCATCAATTGCTATGAGTGCTATGAATTTGGACACTACAAGGGGTATCCAAGTGAGCAAAAAGAGCATCAACTACTACTGGAGAAAAGACTTCAGGAGTGGCTAGTATAGTCTGGGGATTATTTTGTCTCCATTAATGATGTTACTCTAGATTCCATGGGTGACAATGAGTTGGATCCTAAGATCAATGTGGCCTCACATATTACTATGTATAGGCAATGGATCACCTTCAATGGGCAAGGTGGTGAGGCACTGAAAGATACAGGTGCCAACATGACTGTGGTAAGGAGTCAGCTGGTGTTACCAGAGCAGGTGATTATAAATGCATTCCCCAAAGTGTTGGTGGCTGACAACAGAGAGGGTCACTATCCAGTGACACTGGTTCCATTTGAGGAGGGGGTTCGGGTATTCTGAAGGTTTCTGTGAGCCATGCCTTCTTTGTTGGCTGTTTGATGGTTATTGAACTTGAGCACACTATCAGGAATGAAGAGGAGCTCACAGCTCATGTGGAGATGTAGGGGTTACCTGATTGGATCTGTCTAGCGCCAAGGTCCATGGCTACCCAGGATGGGAGTTAAAAAGGGCTAGACCCTAGAACAATCACCCAGCCAGCTGCAAACAACGAGAAAGGCAGAGGGTGTGGAGAATGAACCCCTGAGTGTCTTCCCAGTGAGGTGGATCTGACACCTGCGGTGGTAGCCCCAGAACCCACTGAGGAGGACATTGCTTCACTTGGTGACCTGCTACACTTACTGGATGCATGTAGAAGGAAAACACACCAAGGAAAAGTTCACTAAGGCACAGAGGGAGTGTCCAATCCTTAGGGTGTGAGAAAACAGGCTGGAGCCCAAGCTGCAGGTGATGCCTCTGGGAGTTATCAACATTACTGGAAGGACAACCTCCTTTACAGTGAGCCTGAGACTCCTGGGCATGGGACAACACAAGCCCTGGTGGTACCCCAATGCTACAGGGCCTTCCGACTGTAGCTGGCTCATGAGATTCCTTTGGCAGGACACCTGGACCAACACATGAAATTTGACAGGCTGGCCACATACATTTATTGACCCAGGATAAATAATTCCTCATATGTATTCTGCAGGACTTGTGTAACCTGCCAGGCCAGTGGGAAGTTGTAGCAGAGGCTGAAATCCTCCTTAATCCCTTGCCTATCACTGGCACACCCTTTGAGTTGGTGAGCATCTGCATTGTTGGGCCTATGGATACCCAGGCTGCATCAGACAACAGTTCTGTCCTGGTTCTGGAGCATCCTGCCACTAGGTACCATCACTGCACATCTGCTGGCAAAGGCCCTGATGGGTATTTTGTACCCACTTTGGTTTCCGCAAGGAAGTTGTATTTGACAGGGGCATAAACATCATGTCTGCATATATGCAGTCGATGTTGAAGAAGTGTGGGGTATCCTACAAGTTTTCCACTCCATGCCTGTTGTCTGCCTACAGGGAGGAACCACAGAATGGAGGGGGATTCATCCCCTTTGAGGTTCTGTATGGGCACCCTGTTAGAGGACATCTGCGTTTGGTGAAGGAGGGGTGGGAGCAAGCTCCTAGGAAGATTCCTCAGGATGTAGTGAGCGACAGGCTGACCTTCAGAAACCAAATGCTAAGTTGTAAAAACAAGCTTCAGACAACTTAGAAGCCAGTCAGGCTGTAATGAAAGAGTGGTATGACCAGGACCATTGCTCTGGGCCCTGTGAGGTGTAATTGTTAGGCCACCTACCTAATGGATCTTAAGACCCCCAGGCAACCCCACAGGGTGCTTCAAATCAATCGCCTTAAACCCACTTTGAGAAGTCTGAGATCATCATGCTGTTGGCGACAGATGGAGAGGAGTAAAAAGGAGAGTGAACCTCTCCCTGACCTCTTGGGTTCAAAAGTGAAAGATGTGTCTGTAGAAGGAGCAATCCTTTCCCCCAGCCTAACTCCTGAACAGCAAAGACACTGCCACCAAGTGTTGGGACAGTACTCCTCTCTGTTCTCCCGTTTTCCCGAGACTACCCGCCTGTGTGCCAATGGCAGGGAAACAGGGGACAACCTCCCTGTGAAGAACAAATCTAACAGGTTGTTGGATAAGATGAGGGCCAGCATTAAGAGTGAAGTCTCTAAAAGGCTGGAATTGGGAATGACAGTAGCCCTTGGTCCAGTCCTGTGGTTCTGGTACAAAAAACTGCCCCAGCAGGCCCCACATTTGAACTGAGGTTCTATGCGGATTATAAAGGGTTTATCTCAGTGACAAAGACAGATGCTCATCCCATTTCCCAGGCTGATGAGCCGATTGACGGGCTAGGGGTGTTCCTTGGATATGAGTTTACCTTAAATAAATAAGGAGACAAGAGGCATTTGGCAAAACACAAATAAGTTGATTCAATTAAACAGTGCAGCTTTAGGTAAAGAGAGTTCCCACCTGTGAACTGGATAGGCATGGCTGTGGGTCGTATGACTTATTTAACCATGTATCTCTGACTCGGGGTTGATGGGGAAATCACTTTGGGTGAATCTGACAGCAATGAGACGAGTTCATTGGTACTCCTGAAAATAATATGGCAGTCACTGGTATCATTTCTATCAACATCCTTAACATTGTGCATACAGTTGTCATAGCATACATTGTCATTGTTCGAATTGGTATTGACACAGTTAAGTTTGCTTAAGTCATAACGTGCATCAACATTGCTTATACTAGCAACAGAATCATCATTTATGTATAAATTACAACTTACATTGATATCGCCATTGCCGGTGTCAGTGCCACTGTGGTTGTACAGGTTATGACATACATTGATATCACAGTAATCAATGAAATCCTATTAGCCCATTCCAACATCTCCCCCTCTATTTGATTCTTCTACTACTCTATCCTTCTCATATATAATGACAGTTATGTCATCAGAAAGTGTGTGTGTCTAGTGTCTGTTACCTTTTCCCTAGCTAAGTGTATACACCTAATTTAAGGATGGCTTTTTTACAGAAGGAAATCCCCACCTGTAGGAAACCACATAGCTAAGTAGGGCAATGAGAATTGGTGTCAGTGAAGTGAATAGTTTGGATAGCCATAAGGGGATCCTTGAAAATATACTATGCAACTAGTCCTACCCAGGGGCAACTCACGGCTTTATGCTGGCTTACAGACGATGCAGTTCTTCGATAGCATGGTCATTTCTGGGAATAAAAGTACAATAGGTAGCATCTTGGCACACATGCCACCCTCCATAGTGGTCATCAAGTTCAACATGCACCGATATTGCACCACCATGAGGATGATGGCTCTCAATTCCTTCTTGATACCATTTAGGCCGAGCTAAGTATTGCTGATCATCTTCATGATTTCCCATCTGTGTTTTTGTAATTAAAGTGCATTTACTTTTGTTTGCATTGTAAAAAAGGATATTGACCCTCTGGCATTTACCTGAACCTCGGTGAACACTCTGAATACTTCTAGAATGTTCTTTTTCGGAGCCTAGACAGAATATTCAGTAGTTCTCGTTTAAGCCTGATGCAACAGAATTGTTTTCTTCTGTAACGGATGTTGAGACAACTCAGACAGATCTTCTCCAGGGATCACCAGGATGTGAGGTCTATAGTCTCAAGGGTTTAGAAGCCACACCATCCAGGGGCGAGCTGGGTGTAGGCAAGGTTCCCACAGTCCCAGTAGTAATCCATCTATGTGGAAGTGCCCCAAGGCAGGTCTGGTTTGAACATTACCATTGCACAATTTTCATTGCTGCCCAATGGTATGGTTCCATTGCCTCTGAAACATAAAAACTACAATATAAGTTTCCGTACAATTAGTGGCTGCCCCTTCCCCTCCAACCATGTGCACGTTTGATCTTGCTATGGCAGATTTCAATGGATGGGGTGTCTATACTGGTATTTGACTCCCTCCCATGGGCCTCATCTCCTTGCATGACTGAGATGAATGTGTGGTGTTCTGGAGAGCAAATTCATGTGTTTCTCTGGTAGGGTTAGGAAGGCAATTGAGCACTATAGCTAGTTGGGCTCAGACTCTTAGATACTGAGGTGATAGGGTGACTCAAGAATCATATTTCTGTCCAGGCCTAGGGAGGAGATAGCTGCTGCACAGATCTGGTCATTGTCTGTGTGCTGGTTTAAAATCAGCTACCCCGTATGCAAGGTGGGGTGGCTCTGAAGATTGCTGGTGAGCCGAAGCCCCTGCATCGAGTGAGGACAGTGATTCCATATGCCAGGTGAGGCACTGGGACAAGACGAGGAGCTTGGTCTGGTCAAGACCATCACAGAGAGGAGGAGACCATTGTGATGACCGGAGTGGGCCCAAGCCTGAATGAGGACCAGCAATAGGAGCATTGCATCCCCCCTAAGGGGAGAGTGCCAGGAAAACTTACCAGCATTGGAGGAGCATAGAGGACCCCTCTGCCACTGTCTCTGCAGCACCACGTGTGAGGAAAACAAAAACACCCATTGCTGCCCCTCCTGGGTCTCATGTGAAGAACGTACCGCAGACATCCACTGCAGCTTCAGTGCCGGTGAAGGGGGCATTGCCTTGAGATTCCAGTAGTTAAAATTCTTACACTGCCCTGAGGGAATTTGCCAACCATATGGTACTTCAGCGATGGAACACTTTTGCCCCTTAAAAAAGAGTCAGAATGGGACTCCTGAGATTTGGACTACTTGTTAGGGGTTGTGCACAGCAAAGAGCATGTCCCCTCTCATTGCACTAGTGGTCTCTGTAATAGCTCTCTTTAAACATACTACTGAAAGCCTTTCTTGTTATCTCAGCCCCTCCCTAAGACTTCTGTGTATGTTGCTCAATGTATTCACAAGTTTGGACATTGCTATCTTGTGTGCACATTGGACCTTGCTTTTACCAAGGCTTATTTAGAAAACATTGGACCTTGCTTTTACCAAGGCTTATTTAGAACACTCCTCCCTAGGCCATGTGTTACTTCAACTCATTAGCATAATAACTGAAGCTCTGCACACCTGCTTGTAAGAACCACACCCAGTTCTTCGAACCACACCCAGCTCTTCGAACCACATCCAGCCCTGTCTATAAAAGGCAGCCCTGAGCCTCACCCAGTGCTTGTGCTCGTCTACCTCCCAGTTACCTGAGAACAGATCCATCGGCGCTGGCACTCCTGCTCTCTACAGACCTTCATTGACTTCAACGGGCGCGGCTTCTGGCTCTTCCTTCTTCTGGATGCCGCTCGAGTTGTGTGTGCGGATTACTGACCCTTGGAGTGTTGCTGTGTCCCAAGGAGCTGAAGGATCATCATTGTGGGCGGCGGCAGTAACAGCGGGACTGCGAGTCCCAGGATAACCAGTGGCTTGTCTCTGTGCCGCACCTGGAGACTCTTCCCTCCCGACCCCGCCTCCCTCCTGGGCGCTTAAATCCACGACTCGCGGCCCCCGCTTCGCGGGAGCCGCTCGAGTTGTGTGTGCGGACTACTGACCCTTGGAGTGTTGCCGTGTCCCAGGGAGCTGAAGGATCATCGTTGTGGGCGGCGGCAGTAACAGCGGGACTGCGAGTCCCAGGATCACCAGCGGCTTGTCTCTGTGCCGCACCTGGAGACTCTTCCCTCTCGACCCCGCCTCCATCCTGGGCGCCCGCCCACCCACTGGCTATAAGATCACTGCCAGACATGCGTGTCGCGGGCGGGCGCCGGGCTAAGCCCGGACAAAGGGCGGGCCGTTTGAGGCCGTTAGAGAACAGTAGAGACCGGACCGGGCTACACCCCTAATGTTCTAACGCCCGTATCCCTGGTTTACTGGCTGACCCGTCTGGCTGCTGAGATACTTTGAGCTAATAAAATGGCCACCAGAGAAACAAGAAGTAAGGCCAACAATATGGCCTCAGGTACTTTAGATAATTTTGGTTTGCTGTTGACGGGTCAAGATATAGGCCTGCCTGTAATGTCATTCCTGCCCATGGCACCTACGCACACCTGAACAGATTCAGTTGCCTTGATCAGGTTGATTGACTTTGAAAGGATGCACCCATAAGATGTACCCGAAATATCGCCAGTGTTTCTGTTTGCGATACAAATGTCATCAATCGAGAAATTGTCCCAACCCCTCAGGTAACCTAACGCCTTCCTCCTTCTGGGGCCGAGTAAGTAACCTACTGGGTAATGTACCTGGACATAGTCAATCATGTCTAGCCCCGTCCGGCCTAAACATACCACCTGCTGCCTTACCCCTATTAGAAACATCACTACAAGGGCCCGCAGTTCCTTTACCAGATATTGAATCAGAGAGCATTGGGGGGCTGGGAATAAAACCTACAACCGAAACCCTAAAAGTCCTCTCCTGGAATGTGGCGGGTATTGCTAATAAATTACACACAAATGACTGGGATTGTTTAGTTGGCAGTAGTGATATTTGTCTTTTCCAAGAGACATGGGCCAGGGAACCCCTGTGCAGAGTAGGGTATGCAGTTTTTGAAATTAAAGCCAGATGGAGTGGCAAAGGGAGGCCTTCGGGTGGTTTGGCGATCTGGATAGCTAGTCACATTGGGTGTAATGCGGTGTAATGCGGAGAATGTTCCGACATCTTCACAAGACATACAGTGTGTTCTACTCAGGTGGCCTAATGTGCTAAATCTGGCAATTATTAATGTTTACTCTCGCCCAGTTAGTGTGACTGCGGAATCACCAACTCTAGAAGAACTATCATCCTTCCTGGTTACAAGTTGGTGATGGGCGGAGATTTTAACTGCCACTTTGAACCACTGAAAGGTCTAAGGGAGGGTGCTCTTACTGCTGAAGATGACTTCTGGGGCGTCCCGCCATGTCAATCCCCTCACCCCAAATCTTGGTCCCCGCTTGCAGTACAACTCATGTCCATAACACTAAATTTTGCATTAAGGGCCTGTAATGGACGTACCCCGTCCGACATCCCTTCATTGTGTACCTTCAATAGGAAGGACCATGAATTGAGGCTGGACTATATCTTTGTGGATATTGGTCTGTGGTCTAAGGTCCAAGACTTTAAGGTAATCATAAGAACAGACAGCAACCATAACGCACTTCTATTAGACATGGTGCATCCTGTACCTGTTGGTGTATCATCATCCGAAAATCCCAGAGACGATCCAGGGAATCTGATTCTCAGCTCTAACAGGCGTAGGTTAAAATGGGGGAAATTGGTTAATTCGGAAGAGGGCAAAACTAAAATTTATGAATTAGCTCTCCCTAAATTCAATGATCTGGACGCACTAATTAATTAACCCAGACCACTGAACTATAATGAGAAAGTAGCCCAAATTCATGTAGATCTTGTGGGAGATCTTGGTCAGGTTTTTTATCCAGTGGTAGTCCCGCGGAAGAAAAAGACCCGAACTTCTAACTGGTATAATTCTTCCTGCAGAAAGATTAAGTCAGAGTTAATAGCTACATTAAAAGCAGGTTCTGACAAGGGAAAGATCGCTGTGCTTAGGCGGAACTATAGGGTAGCCATGGCAGAGGCAAGGTCGGAATGGGATTGGAACAGGTGGCAGGATCTCTCCCAAGCGCTAGAAGCGAGGGACTCTAGAAAATTCTGGTCCCTAGTAAATATAGGCACAGGTGAACCAAAGGCTGCAGTGGAGCCGAACATTGCATCTTCTGTCTGGGAAGACCACTTTGGCAAATTGTATCAAAATATCACTGAACCTACCATTGTTGTGGACCTGGATGTTATATCCAATCCTGCAGCTAGACTAGAATTCACCCTCGGCGAGGTGGTTAGTGCAATAGAGAGATTGGCGAAGGGAAAGGCCCCAGGATTAGACAGATTGCCTGGTGACCTTTTTAGACATCATCCAGAGATATGGGCCCGTACTTCCTCATTTTGTTTAATTCTATCGTGGGAGGTATGGAGATCCCTAGTACTTGGCTGGGGGCAGAGATAGTGCCCATCTTTAAAAAGGGCTCTCCTCTCCTCCCAGCCAACTACAGGCCGATCAGCCTCATAGATGTCCCCCAAAAACGATTTTCCCGCCTTCTCCTGGACCAGCTCCTGGACTGGATGGAGGAAAATGACATTCTGAGTCCCCTCCAGGCTGGCTTCAGGAAAAACACGTCCACCATGGACCAGATTTTCCGCCTCATACTTCTCTATTGGAAAACCGTGACGATCGAGGGGGGGAGGCTGTACATGGTGTTCGTGGACCTGAGGTCAGCCTTTGACTTGGTCCCTTGCAAGAAGCTCTGGGAGGTCCTAAAGGAGCTGGGTGTTCCCGCCCATTTACTACATGCCATTGTTAGGCTTCACACTAATAATTTTGCACAGGTCAGGTGTGGGAGGGATGGAGCGTTGTCATCCAGGTTCCCAGTCCTTAGAGGGGTAAGACAGGTTGCGTCTTGGTGCCGACCCTGTTCTGCCTCTAGGTTTATAGTGTCATATCCCATCTCAACACTGTTAGGGACAACGACGCTCCCTTTTTAACAGGCAGGAGGGTACCGGCTATCATGTTTGCCGATGATACCCTCCTGCTTTCCAAATCACCGATGGGGATCCAGCGGATCCTAGATGGTTTTGGTCTTTTCTGTAGTAAATATGGTCTAGAGATCAATACAGAGAAGACCAAATTCATGATATTTAATCCCTCCCCTAAAACCAGACCTATTCCATCCCTGGGCTCAGTCAAACTGGAAAGGGTAAAAACCTTCCAGTATCTGGGTGTAACCCTACATGAGAACCTTTCCTGGGAGCCACAAATAGCAAGATCCCGACTCAAGCTTAGTCAATTGTCCGGTGCAATTTTGAAGGTTGCTAATACTTCTACCTATAAACCCATTAGCCCGGCAATAGAAATGTATAAAACTCAAGCCAAAGCGGCCGCTTCTTATGGTAGCGAGTTGTGGGGGTACAAAGCTGGGGCAGAACTTCTAAGTGTAGAAAACAACTTCCTAAGACGCCTCTTGGCCCTCCCCCGTGGCACACCCCTGCTCCCCTTGAGACTAGGGGGCCGATTAGGATGGAGGATTTTCCGCCTCCTCCGGGCCGGCGGAAGCCACCTCCGGCCCGGCGGAGGCGGAAAATCCTCTGCGGACTCACCAAAGACCCACCGCCGCATTACGATGGCTGGTGGGTCTTGGTTTCTGTCCGCTGCTTTTCCGCCGCGGTCGGATTACAACCGCGGCGGAAAAGCTCTCATTTGGCTGGCAGTGTCTATCAGACACCGCCGGCCAAATTAGGAAGCATTTGAAAACATGCTTTTCCGCGGCGGTTTTTCCGCCGTGGAAAAGCATGTGTACTTTTGATTTTGGGGGCCCGTTGCGGGCCCCCAGGGTGTTGGTGGGTGGGGGGTGCACATGGGGGGTACCTATGGTACCCCCCAGCATTTACATGCACAATGCGGCAGGCACCGCGCGGTGCCTGCCGCTTTGTGCATGTAAATGTAAAACATGCACTTTTAACATTGCGGCGGGTGCTGCTTGAAGCAGCACCCGCCGCAATGTTAAATATCCAGGATGTGACCGCCAGGGTGGCGGTCACATCCTAATCGCACATGAGGGAACGCCGCAGCCCCTGCGGACGTTCCCTCATACTCTGGGGTCGCGGACGGACTCAAGTCCGTCCGCGATCCTAATCGACCCCTTGATGTGGGTCTTCCCTCCATAGCCGAGGATCTTGAATTAAAACCTCTAAGATTCTGGCACAGGCTTTGGACCACTAGCGAGCTTGCTCATTACAGGAAAGATCTCATACACGTAATGAACTTGAATAAGCGCGACAGAATTCCTTGGTTGGCTTTCATAAAGAAAGAACTGTATCACCTAAGACTCCAGGAATTATGGGATGTTCCTGAACAAGGCTGCCAAAGGGTCTCCCGTAAAAGACTGGTGGAGATACATAAGGAAAAAAGCTTATTTTTTCAGGTATCTGCACCCAATAATGGCACCTTAACAGATCGTTTCTTAGACTCCAAAAATTCCTATAATTTTGAAGGTTTTATGGACATTATTTTCCCCATTTTAGCACGGAAACTGTTCATCCAATGGAGGTTAGGCACCCTGCCTATCAAAACTTTTACCTGTAAATGGATAAAGAGTGATGATAAAATCTGTCCGGGGTGCGCTGATCACGATGAGATGGAAATTCATGTTCTGTTCTTCTGCCCAGCCTACAATAGACCTAGGAAATATTGGCTTGTGCCATTGTGCAGGAATTTGGGCATAAGGAGCCATTTGCACTCTTACAGAATATTGAAAACCAGCACTTTGCCTCACATAGTCTTTGCAGTTGCCAAATACATACTAGCCATGTGGCAGATGAGAAATAAACTTTTAAAAGTCTGACCACTGATATGAACTGTAAAGTACTAATCTCATGAACAGATTTCTAAGAATTTGTCATGTTGTTTATATTAGGGAATGTTCTTTTTAAATGCTTAACGTTTTAAATGTTGAATGTTTTATTGTATCTTTTATGGTCTAAATGACCGAAATAAAGAATTTTTAGATTGGATTGGATTGGTTTCCGGCTACTACTTGCCTCAGCCCCTCTTCTGTCCACTGCAATCGACCTGCAAAAGAGAAAGAGGTCAAGGTTAGACTGATCAGTATCCCTTTTCAGCAACAAGTAAGTGAAAAACCTTTTATTACCTGAAAGAACTTTATCAGCGATTTCTGGATTCATGTAAAGACAATTTGGAAAAAGATATCTCCCACAAACTTTGTGGTTCAAACCCTTTGTTACAAGAATACTTTGTGGAACTTTGTGAAATAAACATTGTTTTACATGGAACTTTTTTAACACCTTAGCTGCGTGTAAACATTCCTCCCCAGTGCTGCGCTGTCCATTGGAACCAGTGCTGAATGGACGTCCAATTGTCGTGCGCAGCACTGGGGAGGTAGCGCTGCTGACAACCATTGGCCGTCAGCAGCACTTAAGGGGTTAAGAATCGAACAGAGGAAACCATTGACAGCAAGGCAAACAGTAAATCAAGGACTTGCACATATTACTTGCTGTATTTTGATGTAAAAGTACAGTATTTGTTTTATAAAAAGTCTGGAAATGTGTGAAAAGTGAGTTTGCTATTAAAAATTTAGGCTTTAGTTATATTAAGGTGAATGTTAGACGTTGGTAATTCTGATAATGATATTCGTTTGATTTTACAGTAATAGAAAGCACACCCCAGAACAGTAACACATTCCAAACCTGGAAGCTTGAGACCAGGATCCAAGAGGTACTTTTAGAAGAGAATTTCTAATAAGAATAAGGTTTAGTCAGGAACACATTTAGGGATAGGTTGCACTTATCTGTTCTTTGTTTATGTTTCATTAGGCACCAGAATCTACAGAAGTCAGAGAGGGGGGCAGATTTTAGCAGCTCTTCTACAGTGGAAACGCAAGAACGGAGTTGTCTCTCTTTTTTTATTTTATCCACTTCCCTCCTTCCCTTGAGCTGCTGGTTCTTAGTGCACTGTTTTAAAACTAGTGTGCTGGAACAAGCAGTTTCAGAGTGGGGTCGGAATGTCTTCAACCTCCATCAGAACTGAACAGAAACTCAGGTGAGCTGGGCTTTGACAGAAGCACAAGCCTTTAAAATATTCAGTTCTGTTGGACGATGAATGCCGGGGAAGAAACAGAGGGCATTGACGCCACGGATATGGCGCAGGCCCTAAACGAGGACTTTGCCCATAATGAATCAGTGTTTGGCATCTTGTAACATATGCAAGAGGAAATTGAGAAATTAAAGTTGTAAAACACCTATTTAAAACAGGATTTAAGCAAGTATAAACCTAGGGAATCTCAGGTGAACACAGCTTTTACGCCTTTGTTTAAAACCTCCCCAGAGACAGGTGCGCGAGCAAAACATGCAACTTCCCCCCCCAGTTGAGGTTACTGTTAATGTTCCTAATGCTGTGCCTTTAGCAGCACCTGAACGTTTTCATGGAGATAGTAACAAATTCCATGTTTTTATCAATCAATGTCAATTACACTTCGTTTGTAAACCACAACAGTTCCCTACTGATGCTACGAAAGTGGCATTCGTCTTGTCTTATTTGGGCGGTACAGCAGCCAATTGGTCAATTCCTTTCGTGGATAGAGATGATCCCATCCTCCATAATTGGAATCAATTTAAACGTACCATGACCAGCCTTTTTGCAAAACACACTTTTATGCAGGCAAGCGATAATGAGCTTATAATCTTAAACAAGGTAACAAGGATTTATTGACCTATCTCACTAGTTTTAATCGTTTACTCACCGAGACACGATGGCCAGAAGAAAAGCGTGTCTCCCTTTTTTTATAAAGGTTTGGGAGACGAGTTAAAAGACGCGCTGGCTCATATTGTTGATTTGCCAGAAGACTATTCTGACTTTGAAGATTTAGTCGTGAAATTGGAACACAGACTAGGAGAAAGAAAGGGAGATAAATCCAAACTGGAATCGCAGTTAACTTTTATTAGACATGAGAAGAAAGCCACAGATAATAAACTCCCTGAACCTGAGCCTATGCAAATGGGGACACTCAGAGGCCCACTAACGTCAGAGGAAAAAGAAAGAAGGAGTAAACTTCAATGATGTTTATATTGTGGCAAAGCAGGACATTTTGCCAGAGAATGTCCAGTAAAACCTAAAACTTTACGAAAGGGTACTGTTTCCTCTATCTCCTCAATAGAGTCGGGAAACGATTAGGCTCGACAAGGGGGGAGGTTACTTGTTCAAGAAAACATCTTAATCAAACCTCTAATTCTGCAGCCTTCATGGTACCGCACATACCCAGACATTTCATAATTCAGATCTTTTTAATTGTTACTACCCAAGGTAGACATTCTCTCCCTGTCCTACTGGACTCAGGAGCAACAGGAAATCTTGTGGATAATAAGTTAGCTAACACATTAGGTCTTCCAATTTGCCTAAAGCCTTGTCCAGAAGCAGTATGTGCAGTGGATGGGTCAGAATTGACCTCTAGATTAATCACAAAACAAACAAGTCACCTTGTCATGGTCTGTCAAATCGGGCACACAGAGATGATTAGCTTTGATCTGATAGATACCCCTAATTTTGGCTTGATTCTCGGGGTACCCTGGTTAACAACTCATAACCCAAAAATTGATTGGGTGAACAGAACAGTTGTTTTGGATTCCTCATTCTGTAGAACCAATTGCTATCAAGAACTAGGTACAGAACAGAGCTCAGTTATACACTGTGCTAGTGTTCCACATGACGAACCAAGTCTCCCTCCTGAATATTCTGACTTTAAAGACGTTTTTGATCCAGTGAAGGCTAGTGTGTTACCCCCACATCAGTCATATAACTGCCGTATAGATCTCATCCCAGGGGCCCCTTTACCTAATAACAGAGTATATGCTTTGACTGACGAAGAGTTTAAATATTTAAGAACCTACCTAGATGACCTACTACAGTCTGGGTTCATCCGACATTCCACATCCCCGGTGTCATCTCCACTTTTTTTTACCCCGAAGCCGGATAAATCTCTGCGTGTGTGTATCGACTATAGAGGACTAAATAAGGCTACAATTAAAAATAAATATCCTCTTCTTCTAATACCTGTGTGTTGGATCAATTAAGACATTCTACTGTATACACTAAACTAGATCTTCGGGGAGCTTACCACCTGGCCGGAATAAAAGAGGGGGATGAGTGGAAGACAGCTTTCAAGACAAAGTTTGGTCTATTTGAGTACACAGTAATGCCCTTTGGGTTGTGTAATGCCCCTGCGGCCTTTCAATTCTTTATAAATGAGGTCCTACACGAATTCCTGGACGTTTGTGTCATAGTATACATAGACGACATCCTCATTTACTCCAAGAACCCGAAAGAACATACCCAACATGTTCGTGCAGTATTATCAAAGTTAAAAGAAAATCATCTCTTTGCTAAATTCGAAAAATTTACTTTTAATGTGATCCAGCGCTCCTATAGAAAAACTGTCTTACAAATGCTACCTAACACCTTAATACTCACCATTATTTATAAAAAACTTAAACAGGCCCATAACACCAATGAGACAATATTTGAGCAGCTGAATCATGTGATTTGATTTATATTCTATACACATAATATTTACACTAATATATACAACTGCAGTTTATTTTTCATTATCGTGATGTAAACGATTATTCATTTAAATCAAACCAATATGGTTGATGGATCAACTAATGGAAACTAGACCATGAATAAACAAGACCAGCTTGTCATTTAAAATCTAATTTTATTAGCTTTATTATTCATAAGAAAGAACATTTTAAGTTTCAAATATCTTCATTTCATAAGCAAATAAGAATTAGCTGCATTTTAATATGGAAATGAAATTAGAACTGACATTTCAAAGTTAGCTCAGAATCATGAAGAATTTAGCAAAATAAAAGTTTCCTTTCCCTGTACCTATTTCCCTGACTAAATCTCTCTTTACCTAGAAAGGAATAATTCATAAAGTCAGCTATCCTTACGAGCGCCAAAGGTCCATCAGCATAACGAGCACCATTCAGGAATCGGAAAGTAAGAGTTTATTCTCCACTCATGGTGTCATAATTTATACCTTTCTCTCTAGCTAAACTTTCTACATTTCACATTCTTTCAATTGAATCTAGACTTCCCATTGGCTGGAACATGTCAGTCAACTGTTAGGTCATCTCTGAATTTTGACCAAGTCCGGGCTTCACATAAGCCCTATTGTCTTTTCTCTTCCGTGTCATTCGGCTTCCGTAAAAGAGTAACTTTCTTCGAGATCAAAACATTACTTCCTAATCTTGGCAGACCCTTTCTTCCTGTCCTTGAGCCTTTTCTCCGTGAGCATATTCTATTCAAGCAAAGAATTCTTCTTTCAATTAATAATGTTTGTGCGGCAAAAATCTCCACTACTGCGTAAATGCAAGGCTCCACTCTGGACAAGGTTTCACGTCTGCATCTCTGTCAGCCATATTTTCTGAGCCACTTTTCAAGCCTCACTTTGGAAACTATTATTTAAACAAACACAAGACATCAATTAATTAAAGAATTGAGACCCATTATGTTACCCTTCTCCTTTGCTAATGAACAAGGTTAATTATGTTACCTAGCTTAGCACCCAAAGCAGCATCATATTTACAAATCCTTTTCGAACTTTCAGGAACTCTTAGAGATTTTATCACAAAAGACATAACAGATGCACATATAATAAGCACATGCTATTAATTAAAACTGCCGCATTTAATAATGACAAAGACAATAGACAAGGTTAGTTTATTAATTTTTCTTTGCATTTGCAACAAAAAGCATATTAATCCCGCGTGTAAACCCATGATAAATGTATCTTTAAAACTAAATTGATTAATAATTTCACCACAAACTTGTTAATCTTGGTACTTTTATTAGGAGAGGTTAACTTTGCAAGTCTGAACAAAATTTTGTTCTTTAGCTTGCTCCATCAACTCCCTCATCTGGTGATTTCAAAATCACCAAACAATACCCAAAATGTTACACATTTTCAACCCTTGAACATGTTTTGAACTTTCTTAATATTAGTACTTCTAAACTTTAGATTCATCATCTGATTTTCTGCAACTCTCATATTCTCTTGTGTAGCATGCAACTAATTTTTAACAAAAGTATCACTATAACTATTATTACTAAAGGAAAAACTATTTTACCTATAATTGAACTACCAATCTCTTGAAATCAGTGTTTGATTGCTGCAAATCTTTTGCTTAAATGTTCTGAAAAACTCTCATCTTCTAAGGGTTCTATTTCTGAATGTAATTCTGTAATGTTTTTAATATACGTCTCTATGTTCTGGCTCTTGTCAGGTATGTATGTGCAACAGTGTTGAACATGTAAGATCCCACAAACTCCTCCCTCCTTTGCTAACAGGATATCTAATGCAAGACGATCCTGCAATACCATGGTTCTCATGGCAACAAGTTCAATATTCACTAATTGAAAACCACTTGCAGTGTTTGTTGACAATCTATCAACAATTGTGGACAATTTTTTAATTTTACCTGCGTTCAGGGTAATTCCCACCATAGATATTAATGCACCAAATATGTCTCCCAAAATTTCTGAAAAACTTTCTCTTCTGAATCTGTTCACATGGCTGCTAATTTCAAATGAACCATCTGCATTTCTATCTACATGAAAAATTTTGGGAAAAACTAAACCTAAATAACAAGTCCCATACCAGTGGTCCAGGAGGCTGTAATAGGCTTTATTCCCACAAACAAAATAAATTCCGGGAAAATTGGATCTTTGCCGCCTTTAAATCTCCAGCCCCCTGTAATTTGATAAGTATCTTCACATTGACTTGCACCTACAAAATAATTATTGTACAAAGTATTGTCTCTCCTTATATAAAATTTTCCACTAACAGGTTTATCTATGCGAATCGCAACATTTACATTTCTACCATTAAGCTTCTCATCTTCAAACTGCCAAAATTTTGTCTTAGTCTGTTTGTCATTTAGTTTCGCTTATAAATTGCCCTTCTCTCTTTCACCATATTTAAGAATGTTTCTCTTCTGTTCTCAATTTACATGTTAGATTATTTCTATAAGCATACTCATAAGTGAGTTCATTAGTTGTCAGGAAAAATTCCCTCATCTGTTTAGCAGGTCTCACTTTATTCAAATTATCTACAACCTTTAAATTTGCAAAAATTTCATCAAAATCTGAATAATAATATTCCAGATGACCAGTTTTATAAAACAAACTTGCTATTACACTACATGGTATACCATAAGTAAGAGGAAGCATGTTACATTTAACTCCTTAAGCCACAGAAGTAGGTAATTTCACACAAACATAACAGTCTTTTGCATTCATCACTCCACATATTCAGATAAAAGTCTTGAGAAGGTATTGCTAGAAAAATCTCTAATAGATCTATCTTGGTGAATCTCTGGTTTATGTACAATAATTCTATTAGTATCAGTTTTCTCAGAATTAATCACAACTTTAGTTGTCATGTTAGCTTTATACATCTCTTTATCTACACCAAAAGGAAAGACAACAGCTAAAATTAACCAAACTAAAATAATCAAAATTATACATATTGAAAACAGTTTGCAAATCTTTTGAGAATTGAGCATCTTGAATTTTTATTAGTATAAGAATAAGGAATCTTTTACTCTTTAGAATGACGGCTTAATAAAAAATAAAAATGTAAAAATTACTAAATATACTCCCCTCTTTTTTTAAATTTTTTATCCCTAACAACTTTTCTTTGACCTTATGTCATACATCAAATGTGTTTTTTGCAGCTAACACAATTTCTTCGACCTTGTGTCTCCTAACACAATTTCTTCAACCTTGTGTCAATTAATCAATAAGTTCAATCATTGTCACCTGCATCATCAAAATCTTCTTGGCTACTATTAACCTCTACTACTGGTGGGATTATAATGTATGCCCACTCTGGCGATTTATATTTCTGGTTTGGTTTTAATGTTCTCTTTGCTCTAATACTTATCACTTCTATTTTCTTTCCTGCCTCTTTTTTCTTCTCAAGTCTACCTCTTTTTGACTTGAAATCTCATCAACTTGCTCTTTTGCTTTATTCACTAATTTAAATTTGATACCTCCAAATTCTTTTGGCCAATTATCTCCTTTTCTTGTTAGCTTCTTTTTTGGTTCTCTCAAATTATATTCCACTCTCCAAGCTCTTTTTCTTGTTTTCTTTAAATTGAATTCATCTTCACTGTCATCTGTTTCACTTTCTGTATTTTCAGCTGATTCATTAATGATCATTTTTTCTGAGTCAGAATCTTCATCAGATTCAGGAACTTCTTTACTCAGCAGTTTCACTTTGTTAGGAAAGTCATTCTTATAGCTGGTACTTGGAATTTCTTCTTCTTCTTCAATTATTTCCAGTTCACCAGTTTCAGAATCTTTGTTCCTTCTTCCAAACTTTCTATTCTGCTTTTCAATACTCTCCTGATCTTGATCTTGAATCACTTCTTGATCGGTTTCTTTTTCTGCTTCTTGATCTAGCAGATTATCATTTTCTTCTTCAGAATCGTGTATTACAATCTCTTCATTCAAAGCTTCATTCGCATTTGAAGCTTCCAGATGTCGACTATCTTGTCAATCTTCAGGATCTGGATTTTCATCAGGCTCTTCTTCTGAATCGGAATCAGCTGTTGTATCACCTTCTTCGTCAGGATTCTCAGGTTCTGGGACTCGTATGGTATGACTCGCATGAATCCACCTTTTTAATCCCCTACACTTTACTGCATTCGTTGTGACCAAAATCACCTGTCTTGCTTTTTGCCACCTTGGTACTAGGCAATTTCTCCTTCGATGCACCTTTGTCCTCACCCAGTCTCCTGGTAACAGATCATGAGCTTGTTCTTTTTCTTTTGTGAGCACTTCAGTTCCTACATGATGTAACACAGAAGTCACCACGTCAGATAGATTCTTGCAGTAATCCAAAATGACGCTATCATTTATACTTAGTAACTTGTCAACTGGAACAAATGCTTGCCTCATGACCCTGCCCATTATTTTTTCATGAGGACTCAATCCTGTTTTCTTATCTGGAATGCTTCTCAAAGTCATCAAAACAAGTGGTAGAGCATCTGTCCACTTCATTCCTGTTGCTAAACACATTTTTCCTATTCTATTTTGTATTGTTCCGTTCACTTGTTCAACACCACCTGAGGCCTCTGGCCTGTATGCACAATGCAATTGTTGCTTAATGCTCAATGCTTCACAAATCAGTTTTAACAATCTGTTTTCAAAATGTGGGCCGCGATCTGTCTCGACCGACACTGGGAATCCATACCTAGGTATGAATTCTCTCAGCAGCAGTTTTGCAACAGTGATTGAATCATTATGATGAGTTGGAAAAGCTTCCATCCATCTTGAGAACAAACAAACAATCACCAAGACATATCTTAGTTTGTTGTGAGGTGGCATGTCAATGAAGTCAAGCTGTATTCTGGTAAAAGGATCACCCTCCCGTCCTATGGTTCCCATGCTTACAACTGTTTTTCTGTTTGGAGTGATCTGCTGGCAGATCAGACATCTCTGACAAAAGCATTCTGCAATTATTCTGAATTTTTGGATTTTACCATGTTTGCCTGAATAGCCTAATCATGGAATCTCTGCCTATATGTCCTGGACCATGGTACATGCGTGCCATGTCTGAAATCATACTGTCTGGCATCACTGGTCTGTCATCTTGGTAAACCCAAATTTCATCCTCTTCTCTTTGCCTACATCCTGATTTTAACCATGTGTCTTTTTCCTCATCACTTGCCTCATCTTGCAACTGTTTTACTCCTTGCCAGGTATCAACTACAGATATTAGCATAAGTGAGTTCAAAACATGTTCATTTTCTTTTTCCCGATTGACTGCTGCATTATGTCTTGCACAAAATTTCGCAATGTCATCAGCATATGAATTTCCTTTTGTTATGTAGTCCATTCCTCTCTGATGAGCAGTACATTTAACTACTGCAATTTTTTCTGGCAACTGAATTCCATCAATTAGTCTTTTAATCAATTTAGCATTTCTTATTGGTGATCCCGCAGAAGTTAAATAACCTCTTTGAGACCAGAGCTGGCCATAGTCATGAACCACGTCATATCCATACTGACTATCAGTCACCATGGTAATCTTTTGTCCTTTTCCCAATTCACATGCTCGAATCATAGCAATTAATTCTGCTACTTGAGCTGAACGAATTCCTTTGAGACTTGAGGCTTCGATCACATCTGCAACCGTGCATACTGAATATGCTGCATTCAGAACACCTTCATATGTTCTCAAACATGAACCATCAACAAACAAGACATAGTCTGATTCAGGCAACGGGACATCTTTAATATCCTGCCTTGGTTTTGTGCAATATTCTAATACATCCAGCCATTCATGATCAATAATTTCATCTCTGATTTCTGTTTCAGAAGCATCAGGTAACAATGTGGATGGATTCAGATTTACACAACTTGCAATCGAGACATTGTCTGATCCAAGAATCACTTTTTCATATTTTGTTAACCTATTACTTGTCAAATGCTGTGTTTTGCTTCTAGTAAGCAGAATTTCAACAGAGTGTGGTACATATACCTTTACTGGAAATCCCATAATTATTCCCTCACTTTGTTCCAAACTTACACTTGTTGCAGCTACTGCTTTCACGCAACCTGGTAATGCTTTTGCAACAGGATAAAGAACAGCTGAGAAATATGCTATTGGTTTTCTCAGTCTTCCATGTCTTTGAATCAGAACTGATAATGCACAACCTTCTCTTTCACTGCAATACAGCTCAAACTCTGTTTCATAATCAGGCATTCCCAATGCTGGAGCTTCACACAAACTTCCTTTTAGCTGTTCAAAAGCCTCCATTTCAGTTTTTGTCAGACTAATCAGATCTTTTATGTCTGCTTTTGTTAGTCTTTGCAATGGCTTTGCAATCACAGAAAATCCACTAATCCATTGGCGACAATAACCTACCATGCCTAGAAACATTCTAACCTGTCTCCGTGTTCTTGGAGGTTGCATTGCGTGAATCATTTTTATTCTTTCTGTTGTTACCTGTCTGGTACCTTTTGCAATTCTATGACCAATATATTTTACTTCTTGTTTACAAAACTGTAATTTCCCAGGAGATACTTTGTGTCCATCATCTGCCAGATGATTTAGGAGAGTAATGGTATCTGTTACACAATTATCTCTTGTTTTTGCAGCAACAAGGAGATCATCAATATACTGCACTAGCATAGATTTTCCTGGTAAATCTAGATTTTCCAAAGATTTCTTTAGCAACTGATTAAAAATAGATGGACTCTCAGTGTACCCTTGAGGGATTCCACACCATGCTAGAATACGGTCTTGGAATCTGAACGCAAAAATGTGTTGGCTTTCTGGATGCAATGGAACAGTAAAGAATGCATTGCATAGATCAATAACTGTATACCATTCTGCATCATGCGGAATCTGAAATAAAATTACCCCTGGGTTTGGTACAACTGAACAACAAGGAATAACAATTTTGTTAACTTTTCTCAGGTCCTGAACTATCCTGAAAGTTCCATTTGGCTTTTTAATTCCCATAATCGGTGAGGAATTACTCCCTCAATCACTACTGCTTTCATTTTATACTGTGGTATATTTGGATAATCTACTCCTTGTTTTACTGTTATTTGCACTGGGTCTACATTTTTCATTAAACCCATTTCATCTCCGGTGAAATCCCACATTTTTACATTTACTGTCTCTTTTAATTCTTCAGGTAAATTATTTTTATCAAACACAGGAAATAATCTGCTTTCTTCTGCCTCATCCATTGACATTGTTAATTTGTAAAGACCATCTTTTTCTGGAGTTTGCAGCTCTATACCATCCGGTGAACAATATATTGTGTAATTCATCTTACAGAGTATATCCCTACCTAACAGATTTGCAGGACTGCTGTCACAAACTATAAATCTATGCATGTCTTTAAATTTACCTATTTCAACTTCGACTGGTTTGGTTACATCTGTTTTAATCTGTTGATTAGCAACACCAACTACTTGGATCTTCTCACCAGAGAGAGGTAGGTTTTCTATTTCCACTGATCTAACAGTAGAACGGGTAGCACCTGTATCCACTAGGAAAGTAATTTCCACATCATTCACTTTACCATTCACAAATGGACCAGATTGATCTACCTCAAGAGTGGCTCCAAGCACACACTCTTCCTCCTCTCTCAGGCACTGTCAGAAGTAATCATCAGAATCACACCCTCCATCTTCCTTTAACAAGAATTGTTGTGACAAATTTGACACATTCACTCTCGGTGATCTGTTTACCTGTTCTCCTCCGCTGAATCCTAATTCTGTTCTGTATCTCTGCAAATTTACACAGTTTGGAAGGGGTGGTTGTGGTAACTGTTGTGGCAACTGACTTTGCTGAATCACTAACTGTCGCTGTAGCTGTTGGTGCTGATTTATCTCTTTCTGCATCTGTGGATTTAATGATTGATTTTTAACAACATTTCTGGGCGGATTCTTACATTCGCGCTTCCAGTGTCCAATTTCGCCGCAAATAAAACATGGGAGTTTCTATTTTAACTCCTCTATATTTCCCATGAACTTTGGCTTATAATTACCTTTAAATTTTCCTTGATTCTGATCAGCATTTTTATTTCCTAAAGTTGCTATCTGTTGCTCAGCCACTTTCACCTGTGCCCACATTGCCTTTTCTTTCAGCTTCTTTTGTTTAGCATCTATCTCATCACTACAGTAGTTTGCCTTCATCAAAATATCATCAACTGTATGTGATTGCCACCCAACTATTCCAGTTCTTATCATTTCACTAATTTCAGGTCTCAAGCCATATACAAATCTGTATATAAAATGGCTCACATCTTTCTCACTCAGATGCTCATCACCACTGTATTGTTTAAATACCAGCAGTAATCTTTCACAAAATGAATGAACTGATTCTTTTGTCTCCTGAATTGTTCTGTCAATTTTAACCCAATCTATTTCTTTAGGAGGAATTTTGTTTTTCAAAAACACAATTACTTTGTCATACATTTTCATTACATCTGGTGAAGGAGCACCTGTTACCTTATCTCGAGCAGGTTATTCTCTAGGCCAATCTATAGAAATTTTACATTCTGTCCAAATATCTAATGGGACAATTATGTCAAATAATCCATCGAGATCAACCCACAAAACCTTTGAAACTTTCACAAATCTTTCTACGTGTCGATACCATTCTACAGGTTTTTCTCTCAAACGGGGAAAATCATTTGTGAACAGTAAAATGTCCTGTCTTGTCCATGGGACATGTACGAATCCTCCACCTGCTATTTCTCTCATCGGGAATTCATTTACTATTTTATCTTCTTCTTTTATGAGAAAATTTAAACTTGTTCTGTCTTCATCTCTTTTCTTTGTCCATTTTGCTCTCCATTTACTTAATTCACCCCATTTTCTCAAATCGTGATTAAATCTTTTATATGAGTGATTTTTTGGTGTTTTTTGGTGTTCCTGAATTATTCATGTTTTCAATGTCTTTTTCAGAAAAATCCACCCTGTAACTTTTCTGCAAATGTTTCTGTTTACTCAAATCAATTTCAGACTCAGCAGCTATTTCTTCTAAGTGATCATATCTGTTTTTCGCTTTCCATGTAATGCTTTTGCAAATAAATAATAATTCATCATCCTGATATGCCTTTAAACTGTCAGTTCCAATTGTTCCAATAATTAATTCTTCTATATCTGCTTTCAGTTTCCTAACATCAAGTAATTTACCTTCGGGCGTTAAATTTATTTTATTAATACTCTTTTCTGGCGATTCTGAATCAGATTCTGCACCAATTGTGTTTTAGAAATTAAGCTTTGATTAAGAGTTAAGTCAGGCATCCTCATTCTCTCTCGATGTAATTCAGTTAAATATGAATAACAATTTTTAAGTTACTTTTTGTATTCCCGTATTTAATGGAACATTTAAAGCTGAATGTTTAATTTCTTTTTGATCAAATACTGGAAGAACACGTCCGATTGTTACAGGCACGGTTACTGCTTCCATGCTTTTAGTTAACTGCTGTATTAATTCATTTGCTGAACGAATATATTCTGAAGTATCTGGTATTGGTAATTCTTTATACCTATCTGCTCTGAATCCGTTTCTTGGGGTTGCACTTCTTGGGGTTTCATTTCTTTGATCTGGAGTTTCAGTAAAATTACTATTTTCTGGTGATATAATTGAAATACATCCTGTTTCTACTTTTTCTGGAGTTTTAATATTGGTCAAATTCGTTTCAGGGGAAATTTCATCAACAATTTCTCTAGGTGGGGCACTTGGAGTAGTACATGTACAAACTGGTTGAAAAGGTGACAGTTTTTTAGTAAACATTTCTTTTAAAACTGCATCTTCTGAATCACTCTCTTCTCTAATATTATTTTTCTTTTGAGAACACTTTTTTCCAGATGTCTGATTAATTAGTCTCACTGGGTACAAGCCATCACACATGTCTGCACTTCTCCATCGACACATTCTATCCTGATGTGTTTCTCTAGTTATTCTTTTTGGAATTCCTCTGCTTTCTTGTTCTATTTCACGCATCTCATCTTCCCATTCAACTAAAGCTTCAAATTGTGTAGGTCTAGGTTTCTGTACAAGATTTGCCATTCTTTCTCTTAAGTTCCTCAAAACCGCTACGTTAAATGATCTGTCTTCTGGCCATGCTAAAAAACCATAATTCTCAGTATATTTCATCCAATTCTCAATCCAGAGACAAGTATGAAAACCATAATCACCTAACATGTATGCTGCAGGCGTTTTGTACTTATGAATTAATTTTCCGCCTCGCGTTGCAATTTTCTTGTCAGTTTTAAATTTATTTTTCAACTTCTGAAACCATGTAAGTTTCTTTTTCTCTTTCCTGAAATAATAATCCATATTTTTGAATTATTTCTCAACTTCGGTAAAGATCGTAACAAGGAAGTTGTTATTCCGCAACACCAACCAATCCGTGCGCGAAACTCACTAACAAGCCAATCAGGTTAAGCCACATCACTATTCTGCTCAACCAATAGAATTACTGTTTTTCAGAATGAGCCAATCAGCTGTAAGCTTGTCTTGTCACGTGAACCAATCTGTGCGCGAATACTGTGACGTATGTTAGCCAATCACAGCGCGACACTAGTGACGTATGCTACGGCTGCAGAGAAACTGCTCCATCTCTCACTCTTTAAACTAACCCCTCCTTTACAAAAAATTTTTACAGCGCCACATTTACAAAACTTTCAATGAAAATTAGTTAATAACTTCACATAGAACAAACCATTTGTCTGTTTCACTAAAATAAAGTGATAGTTTTCTCATACATTCAAGTATTCTTTTCGCGTGATATAGACAATGCTATTTTCACAGAATATATAAATTTGTCGATAAAGTAAGCAGCCTTACCCTACCCTTCTTGCAAGTAATAACAAACTCGTCTCTCTCCAAATGCAAATACAGAGATTTTTTCACCTCCTTAGAGACAATTCAGAGTTTTACTCGATCGTATATTACAATTACATTTACGCACTTTCATACAGGAAAATCCCTAACCATTCATACATGGATCTTTAGTAGGACTTTAACCCACCTATAAAAATTCCTTCTCGTCAGTAAGATAGACAGCGCTTCCTTACCCTTCACTCAAGCTTGGATAAATTCTACTATTCTTTTCACAGTGAGTTTTAAAGCAGGGCAGAAGTCCCTATACTCGAAAGCTACGATTTCATAGACAATCCTCACTATGCATTCTACCTTACACACCTAAAATTTACCTAAACTTGTGCTGTACTACCACAACACTAGTGATATATGACAATACCACTATTTTGAAACAGAACAAATGCACTGTGCAACTTCACTTGTCACACTACTCATGCCGGCACAACTAGGAGTTTTTCACACTGCTGGAAAAAACCTTTCGACTACATATAACAACTAAACAAACGTAACAAGTTTTTAAACATGTAATCCTATGTAATTACCATGTAACATGTCAGTTACCATAGTAACCAAACTCTGCTACCAAGAAATTGATCCAGCGCTCCTATAGAAAAACTGTCTCACAAATGCTACCTACCACCTTAATACTCACCATTATTTATAAAACACTTAAACAGGCCCATAACACCAATGAGACAATGTTTAAGCAGCTGAATCATGTGATTTGATTTATATTCTATACATATAATATTTACACTAATATATACAACTGCAGTTTATTTTTCATTATCATGATGTAAACGATTATTCATTTAAATCAAACCACTATGGTTGATGGATCAACTAATGGAAACTAGTCCATGAATAACCAAGACCAGCTTGTCATTTAAAATCTAATTTTATTAGCTTTATTATTCATAAGAAAGAACATTTTAAGTTTCAAATATCTTTATTTCATAAGCAAATAAGAATTAGCTGCATTTTAATATGGAAATGAAATTAGAACTGACATTTCAAAGTTAGCTCAGAATCATGAAGAATTTAGCAAAATAAAAGTTTCCTTTCCCTGTACCTATTTCCCTGACTAAATCTCTCTTTACCTAGAAAGGAATAATTCATAAAGTCAGCTATCCTTACGTGCGCCAAAGGTCCATCAGCATAACGAGCACCATTCAGGTATCGGAAAGTAAGAGTTTATTCTCCACTCATGGTGTCATAATTTATACCTTTATCTCTAGCTAAACTTTCTACATTTCACATTCTTTCAATTGAATCTAGACTTCCCATTGGCTGAAACATGTCAGTCCACTGTTAGGTCATCTCTGAATTTTGACCAAGTCCGGGCTTCACATAAGCCCTATTGTCTTTTCTCTTCCGCGTCATTCAGCTTCCCTAAAAGAGTAACTTTCTTCAAGATCAAAACATTACTTCCTAATCTTGGCAGACACTCTCTTCCTGTCCTTAAGCCTTCTCTCCGTGAGCATATTCTATTCAAGCAATGAATTGTTCTTTCAATTAATAATGTTTGTGCAGCAAAAATCTCCACTACTGCGTAAATGCAAGGCTCCACTCTGGACAAGGTTTCACGTCTGCATCTCGGTCAGCCATATTTTCTGAGCCACTTTTCAGGCCTCACTTTGGAAACTATTATTTAAACAAACATAAGACATCAATTAATTAAAGAATTGAGACCCATTCTGTTACCCTCCCCCTTTGCTAATTAACAGGGTTAATTATGTTACCTAGCTTAGCACACAAAGCAGCATCATATTTACGTTTCCTTTTCGAACTTTCAGGAACTCTTAGAGCTTTTATCACAAAAGACATAACAGAAGCACATATAATAAGCACATGCTAATAATTAAAACTGCCGCATTTAATAATGACAAAGACAATAGACAAGGTTAGTTTATTAATTTTTCTTTGCGTTTGCAACAAAAAGCATATTAATCCTGCGTGTAAACCCATGATGAATGTATCTTTAAAACGAAATTGATTAATAATTTCACCACAAACTTGTTAATCTTGTTACTTTTATTAGGAGAGGTTAACTTCGCAAGTCTGAACAAAATGTTGTTTTTAAGCTTGCTCCATCAAATGTCAGCAAAGTGGACTTTTTAGGATACTGCCTGTCACTTCAAGGAATAATTATGGATGAAAAGAAAATTAGTGCTATTACTGATTGGCCAGAACCATCATCTATGAAGGATGTTCAGAAATTTCTGGGTTTCGCCAATTTTTATAGGAGGTTTATTTCTCATTTTGCAGACATTGAGGCCCCAATAACTACCTTGTTGCGGAAAGGGCAAAGATTTCTTTGGTCTGATGAGGCGGCTCACGCCTTTCAACTCCTGAAACAAAAGTTATCTTCAGCCCCAATTCTGAAACATCCTGATCCTGACTTGCCATTTTTTGTCGAAGCGGATGCTTCACAAGTAGTTTTAGGAGGAGTTCTCTCTCAACGAGATGCAATAGATGGCCAATTACATCCTATAGCCTTCTATTCCAAAACGTTATTACCAGCTAAACAAAATTACACTGTGGCTGAAAGAGAACTATTAGCTATCAAAGTAGCCTTTTCTGAATGGAGCACCATTTAATGGGAGCCAAGTACCCTGTTACCATCTTTTCTGACCATAAGAACCTACCGTTCTTTGGAGCACTAAAAGCATTAACTCCACGTCAGATGCGCTGGTTAAATTTTTTTAGTACATTTGACTTCGTTATAACCTATAGACCAGGTGCACAACAAATTCAATCTGATGTGTTATCTAGATACGGACATACCTCAGACATGAAACAAGACAAAATAGGAGAACCCATTATTCCTCCCCAAAAACTTTTGGTACCAGTACAACAGAAGGATTTCATCACAGATCTATATAATGCACACATGCAAATGGCACCTCAAGATTGGTTAAAGGATTACCATAACTCAATACAACGAGGTTTATTGTATCACAACAGATTTCAAGAGAGAGGGTACCCCACTTTCACCAGGGAACAGGGCACAATGACACAAGTCAAAGGGAAATCCCTGGAACTTAATATATCTTATCTTATCAAAGTCTTATAAAGCGCTCGCACACCCAAAGGTTTCATGGCGCTGACCAGCAGGGGAACTAACTTACAAGAGGCTGTTAGCACTAGGCCGCAACCTGGGTGAACAGCCATGTTTTTAAGAGCTTCCTGAATGGAAGAAGGGCAGTGCATGAGCGAAGCTCCAGGGGGAGAGAGTTCCATAGCTTGGGAGCGAGGGTGGCAAACCTACGGCCTCCTTTGCGCAACAGCTTGTAGCGAGGGACAGTCAGGAAGATTTGGGAGGCAGAGCGAAGGTTGCGGGAGGGGGTGTACCTAAGAAAAAGTTTTTGGATGAACTGTGGGCCAGAGTTGTGAAGGGATTTGAAAATCATGCAGGCCGTTTTGAAACTAACGCGGTGTTGAATCGGAAGCCAATGGAGCTGCCTCAGAAGCGGTCTGGCGGACTGCCATCGGGGGTGGTGATAAATCAGTCTCGCTGCCTGGTTTTGTGCCAGCTGTAGACGTTTGCTAAGGGTGACAGGCAGACCAAGATAGATGGCATTGGCGTAGTCTAAGTGACAACACCAATGCTCTTACAACCTGCGTCAGAGCAGGTCGAGTGAGCAGCCAACTGATCTTCTTTATTTTCCGTAATTGAAAGAAGCAGGTGGACACAACGGAATTGACCTGAGGTTTTAAGGAAAGCTCATCATCGATAACTACCCCCAGGCTTTTGACTGATCTAGACGGCGCAGGTGGGGACCCCAGCTTAGATGGCCAGTATTGGGGGCCCCAGAAACGGTGACTATCGCCGAACAGGACTAGTTCCGTTTTTCCCGGATTCAGCTTGAGTTGATTCACATCCATCCACCGGCAGATGTGGAGCATGGTGTTTTGGAATTGGTGGATTGAATCAGGGGAGTTATCAATTGTGAAAGTGAGCTGCAGATCATCTGCGTAGTTAAAGGTAGTGACTTTAAATGAATGAAGGGACTGAAGCAGAGGGAGCATGTAAATGTTAAACAATAACGGTGAAAGGGAAGAACCCTGGGGAACTCCACAAGTAGTGTGGAGTTTATGGGAGGAGAAAGGGGGGAGTCCGACCGCTTGGGTGCGATCGCAGAGAAATGATCTGAGCCAGTCTAGGGCACGGCCGCAGATGCCCACCGATCTGACACGGTCGAGGAGGATGTTATGGTCGACCGTGTCAAACGCGGCCGACAAATCCAATAAGACCAGCGCTTGAGGTATTCCCAAGTCAGCACTGAGGCGTAGGGAGTCCAAGACCGCAACGATAACTGACTCGGTTGAATGGGCTGGTCGAAAACCGGCCTGTGACGGATGTAACACACCTGACTGTTCAATGAATAGTGAAAGGTGGGAGGTGACGTGCGCTTCCAGTACCTTGGCCAGATACGGAAGCAGGGAAATAGGTCTGTAATTCGAAAGGGTATTGGGATCCGCTCCTGGCTTTTTCAGGAGAGGCAGTAGGACTGCATCCTTAAACGATGCCGGTACAGTCCCTTGAAGCAGAGAGGTATTAAGAAGACTCAAGGCCGGAGTGGGGGCAGCGGTAAAAACCGTCTTTAGTATGTGAGGGGGGCAACAGTCATGTGGGGAGCCTGATTTTACCCTGTTTAAAAGGGATGCGAGGGTAGTAGTGTCCAGAAGAGGAAAGCAGTCCAAAACTGGGTGGTTAGGTGGATGGGCCAGGACAGGCAGGTCCGGGACCATGGCAGGAATGCTAGATTTGATTAAGGCTATTTTATCTAAGAAATATTGATTCAAGGTGTTGCAGAATTCTTGACTGGCAGCGGGTTTACACTCAGTTCTGGCGGGGTTAGAGAGTTTATTAACAATGGAAAAGATCTCCTTAGGACTATTGTTTGATTGCTCAATTAAATTGCAGAAGAACTTAGATTTGGCAGACAAGATAGCTTTCATATAGTCTGCGCGGGCAATCAGGTAGTTGGCCCTATCAGAGGAGTTATAGGTTCTCCTCCATGCACGCTCTTTTTGCCGAGCGAAGAGCTTTTTTTCCCTCAGATCCGATGAGAACCATTTGTGGGCTTTGGAGTGCCGAATGGTATTACATTTAATGAGAGGGGCGTGGGTGTCGCTAGCAGCCTTGAGTCAGTTAAAGACATCTGACTCGGCGGAATTGAGGTTCGAGTTTTGGGCTGGTTGCGAGTCCATTAAACTTTCCAGGAAAGCAGGGGTGTCTAAAGTACCCCATTTCCTGATGAGTCCCTGTTCAGTGACTGCCTTAGTTGAAGAATCAGAGATGGAAATGTTAAACTGAATCAGAAAGTGATCTGACCAGATGCACGGCGAAACAGTGGGAGGAGAGATGTCAACGTGGGTGCTCCAGACTTGGTCCAAAGTGTGCCCTCCAACATGGGTCGCAACATTGATATGAGACAGAAAGTTGAGTCCCGCAAGAAGCTCCGTGAGCTCCGTGGCTGCAGGGCCTCCCTTCATACAGTTGAGCCAGTAATATATCTACACCGTTGCAGTTACATTCAAACATATAAATAGCAGGCTACTAGGTTTAGCTGTGCTATGGGATGAAATTTAATAATAATTTCCACAAAGAAATACGATTCGTTAACAATCTATTTTTAATAAAAAATTTGATACATTGAACAATAAAAAAACACAATGGTTAAAATTTCAAAGAAATATTCCTTGAAAGATAAAAATATAGATTTCATATGCACAATTAAACAATACAGTAATTAGAAATACCGGGCAGAGAAATACATACGTGACACATTTACAAACAATAAAACATTTTTTTACAAAAACACACTATAAAGTAATAAACCCCTATTATAGCTGTGGCTCCTGGATATTCTCGCCACTATTGATCTCTAGATCCACAAGCCTAGGATTGCATTGACTATCGTAGACAGCTGTGACAAAGATACATGTACATCCAGTGTATACTAGGCTTCACTTGGATTCTTTAATTAAGAAAAGCGTCGACGCGTTTCGGTGCAGTACACTTAATTCTGTGGCACCTTCCTCAGGACTTCTTGATTGGGGTTTCCTGTGTCAAGAAGATTTCGAGTTTTAATTTCTCTGTTTGGGGAGCAAAGTGATATGTCAATATCTGCTCTCTTAGATAGTGCACTATTCACAATACAAAAGTTCTCTATATATCCCCTTTGCTAAGGTCTTTCATATACCTATATGGTATAGTATGGGGTATCAACCTCCCATCTATAATTTACCCGATGTATTGTACATTCCTGAGGTATAACAGGTCTTTCTATTGGTATTATAGTACAATATCATTATATACCAGTATCGCACTTCATCTTCTATTATAATGCTCTCATTAAAACATTAGTGTACATTGAATCCTGTTCCCTCCAAATCCATTTCAATGTGGAAACCATTACTTTGAGGATTTCTGGTTAAAAAGGGGGAAAGTTAAAATGACTCGAGCATACTTTTCATGTTCTCACCTTTACATAAAGGGTGTTTTCCCCTCAATGAGAATGATAAAGGATCCAGCCAGGGCTTGTGCAGCGTGTTATTTAATGTCTGCAGTCTCTTGCTGTTGTGGCCTGATAAGAGACATGTATAATTGGTCAAGGGCTGATTGCTGAAGGTATAGCGCTCAGATAGAAGAGAATTCGATTTGTATTTTAAATACCTTATTATCTTATAAGAAACTCCTCATATTGGGTTTTCCTTTTCAGTTCATTCGGTCTTTTTGCTCTTTAAATGCGTGTATCTATTTGGCAAAAAGATATATTCATGATTACCTTTCTGTTTCCAGCTCTAGGGGTGTTTCTATAATTTTATCGCACATATACCTTACCTTCACGTCTTATAAAACCCTCTTCGAACGGGCATAGGATAACTGGAAGCCTCACGGAAACTGGATATGTTCTATTAGGATCAGAGAACGTATTCAGTGATTATTCTGCGTGCCTACCCAGTTTAATTATTATCTATTCTGTTCTAGAACATAATTTACAATGTTCACTTTTAAACTGGACACTATCCACTTGGAAGCTTTTATTTTTAAGGTTGACACTAACCCCTTGGTTACATCTGACTTTCAGCGCTGCTCAATGTGTGATGTTCTCACCAGATTGTAAGATCGAATTATGGCAGTGGTTAAAGAGTGGGATTGTGGCGGTAGTTTGAAAGGACCTAGTTGAATTAATCACCTTCATTCTTCCCGGGGATTTGCCCTGTTTAGTTGCTACAAGTTGCATTGCTACAAGTTGCGTTTTAACTTGAGCGCCTTAGCATAACGTTGGACAGCTTTTCTCTCTACAATCCTATCTGTTTAAAAATACCCCCGTTTATCTTGTTATACTCGTTACGTTACGTTACGTTTTAACTAGGGCGCCGTAGCATAACGTTGGACGACTTTACTCACTACAATCCTGTCTGTTAAAGCCACCCCCGTTTATCTAGTTTTACTCGTTACGGCTCTCTCGCTCTTACCTCAGTGTTTATGGCCCGCATCTCTGCCTCGTTCCAATCGCTCTCTGGCGTCTGTATTAGACGCGCTTCTATTTATATGTATGTTACACTAATTGATTACTAACAGCTGTTTAGTTGGTCTCCGTTAGGGGCGTGACGTGTTGTTGTGGTTGCGCCATCTTGGAGTGGTGTCCTTTAGTTTAGTTTCATAAATATATCGCTAAAACTTTCACATATCACTCGCATGGCCAAATTACATGTATTTATGAAACTAAACTAAAGGACACCACTCCAAGATGGCGCAACCACAACAACACGTCACGTCCCACTCTTTAACCACTGCCATAATTCGATCTTACAATCTGGTGAGAACATCACACATTGAGCAGCGCAGAAAGTCAGATGTAACCAAGGGGTTAGTGTCAACCTTAAAAATATAAGCTTCCAAGTGGATAGTGTCCAGTTTAAAAGTGAACATCGTAAATTATGTTCTAGAACAGAATAGATAATAATTAAACTGGGTAGGCACGCAGAATAATCACTGAATACGTTCTCTGCTCCTAATAGAACATATCCAGTTTCCGTGAGGCTTCCAGTTATCCTATGCCCGTTCGAAGAGGGTTTTATAAGACGTGAAGGTAAGGTATATGTGCGATAAAATTATAGAAACACCCCTAGAGCTGGAAACAGAAAGGTAATCATGAATATATCTTTTTGCCAAATAGATACACGCATTTAAAGAGCAAAAAGACCGAATGAACTGAAAAGGAAAACCCAATATGAGGAGTTTCTTATAAGATAATAAGGTATTTAAAATACAAATCGAATTCTCTTCTATCTGAGCGCTATACCTTCAGCAATCAGCCCTTGACCAATTATACATGTCTCTTATCAGGCCACAACAGCAAGAGACTGCAGACATTAAATAACACGCTGCACAAGCCCTGGCTGGATCCTTTATCATTCTCATTGAGGGGAAAACACCTTTATGTAAAGGTGAGAACATGAAAAGTATGCTCGAGTCATTTTAACTTTCCCCCTTTTTAACCAGAAATCCTCAAAGTAATGGTTTCCACATTGAAATGGATTTGGAGGGAACAGGATTCAATGTACACTAATGTTTTAATGAGAGCATTATAATAGAAGATGAAGTGTGATACTGGTATATAATGATATTGTACTATAATACCAATAGAAAGACCTGTTATACCTCAGGAATGTACAATACATCGGTTAAATTATAGATGGGAGGTTGATACCCCATACTATACCATATAGGTATATGAAAGACCTTAGCAAAGGGGATATATAGAGAACTTTTGTATTGTGAATAGTGCACTATCTAAGAGAGCAGATATTGACATATCACTTTGCTCCCCAAACAGAGAAATTAAAACTCGAAATCTTCTTGACACAGGAAACCCCTATCAAGAAGTCCTGAGGAAGGTGCCACAGAATTAAGTGTACTGCACCGAAACGCGTCGACGCATTTCTTAATTAAAGAATCCAAGTGAAGCCTAGTACACACTGGATGTACATGTATCTTTGTCACAGCTGTCTACGATAGTCAATGCAATCCTAGGCTTGTGGATCTAGAGATCAATAGTGGCGAGAATATCCAGGAGCCACAGATATAATAGGGGTTTATTACTTTATAGTGTGTTTTTGTAAAAAAAAAAATTATTGTTTGTAAATGTGTCACGTATGTATTTCTCTGCCCGGTATTTCTAATTACTGTATTGTTTAATTGTGCATATGAAATCTATATTTTTATCTTTCAAGGAATATTTCTTTGAAATTTTAACCATTGTGTTTTTTTATTGTTTAATGTATCAAATTTTTTATTAAAAATAGATTGTTAACGAATCTTATTTCTTTGTGGAAATTATTATTAAATTTCATCCCATAGCACAGCTAAACCTAGTAGCCTGCTATTTATATGTTCGAATGTAACTGCAACGTTGTAGATATATTAAGTTCCAGGGATTTCCCTTTGACTTGTGTTATTGTATCACGACAACATGCTGTTAGTGCCCACCACAGAATTACAAACACAGGTGATAATTTGGCATCACGCCTCACCGTTGGCAGGTCATCCTGGCTGGGTAAAAACCCTGGAAAAAGTGAGAAAACACTTTTGGTGGGACAATATGAGTAAGGACATTAAGCAATTTGTCACTACCTGTTCAGTTTGTGCAAGACATAAATCTTCTCATAAGGCCCCTGACGGTTTGTTAATACCAATGCCATCACCCAAACAACCTTGGCACACTGTGAGTGTAGACTTGATTGTAGGTTTACCACCAGTAAAATCCTTCACAACAGTATTAGTGATAGTGGATTTTTTGTCTAAAATGGCACATGTTGTACCATTACGGAAATTGCCAACTGCAGCAGAATTTGATGATATTTTTATAAGAGAAATTGTGCGTTTACATGGTTTGCCAAGTAAAGTGGTGTCAGACCGAGGTAGCCAGTTCAACTCTAGATTTTGGAAAAAATTATGCGAAAAACTGAAAATAGATGTGGCATTATCCACTGCTTTCCATCCAGAAACAGATGGACAAACTGAACGACTGAACCAAAACTTACTTCAAACGCTACGTTGTTTATTGGCTGATTATTCTAGTGAATGGTTGGAAGCTCTCCATGTAGCAAAGTTTGTTTATAATAATACTGAGCATGCAGGTCTACTTTGCTCACCATTCTATTTCATGCAGGGGTATCACCCGGGAGCTATACCCATTTTATTAGAAGATTCCCTGTTGCCTACAGTAACAGACTAACGAGATTAGGTAACATACAAGACAAGGCCAGGAAACATTTATTAAAGTACAAAGAAAGTATGAAAAGACAAGCAGACAAACACAGATCTGAGACCCAATGTATAAAATCGGTGACAAAGTATGGCTCTCCACAAAGAACCTAAATATAGAGGGATCCCGAAAGCTGCAACCACGTTTCATTGGACCCTTTAGTACAACTGCTATAGTAAACCCGGTAACAGTAAAATTAGACTTACCAAAAGAATACCCAGTACATGCTACATTCCATGTGTCCTTACTTAAGCTGTACAACCCAAATTCCCGACCCGAATCACCACCTCCACCCATACCAATTAAGGGAAATCTAGAATATGAAGTCAAAAGCATAAAAGACGCAAAAAGAATTCATGGACGTCTGTTTTATTTAGTAGAATGGAAAGGATATGACGAAACTGAGAATTCATGGGAACCAATATCCTATGTACATGCCCCACGGTTGATTAGACAGTTTTATCTAAAAAAATCCAGCGAAACCCCATCCAGTAGGAGGGCCTTGGAGGGGACGACTGTTAGGGTTTGTGCACAGCAAAGAGCATGTCCCCTCTCATTGCACTAGTGGTCTCTGTAATAGCTCTCTTTAAACATACTACTGAGAGCCTTTCCTGTTATCCCAGCCCCTCCCTAAGACTTCTGTGTATGTTGCTCAATGTATTCACAAGTTTGGACATTGCTGTCTTGTGTGCACATTGGACCTTGCTTTTACCAAGGCTTATCTAGAAAACACTGGACCTTGCTTTTACCAAGGCTTATTTAGAACACTCCTCCCTAGGCCATGTGCTACTTCAACTAATTAGCATAATAACTGAAGCTCTGCACACCTGCTTGTAAGAACCACACCCAGTTCATCGAACCACACCCAGCTCTTCAAACCACACCCAGCCCTGTCTATAAAAGCAGCCCCTGAGCCTCACCCAGTGCTTGTGCTCGCCTACCTCCCACTTACCTGAGAACCGATCCTTAGGCGCTGGCACTCCTGCTCTCTCCAGACCTACATTGACTTCAACAGGCGCGGCTTCTGGCTCATCCTTCTTCTGGTTTCCGGCTACTTCTTGCCTCAGCCCCTCTTCTGTCCACTGCAATCGACCTGCAAAAGAGAAAGAGGTCAAGGTTAGACTGATCAGTATCCCTTTTCAGCAACAAGTAAGTGCAAAACCTTTTATTACCTAAAAGAACTTTATCAGCGATTTCTGGATTCATGTAAAGACAATTTGGAACAAGATATCTCCCACGAACTTTGTGGTTCAAACCCTTTGTTTCAAGAATACTTTGTGGAACTTTGTGAAATAAACATTGTTTTACATGGAACTTTTTTAAGAATCGAACAGAGGAAACCATTGACAGCAAGGCAAACAGTAAATCAAGGACTTGCACAAATTACCTGCTGTATTTTGATGTAAAAGTACAGTATTTGTTTTATAAAAAGTCTGGAAATGTGTGAAAAGTGAGTTTGCTATTAGGAATGTAGGCTTTAGTTATATTAAGGTGAATGTTAGACATTGGTAATTCTGATAATGATATTCGTTTGATTTTACAGAAGTTTTACAGTAATAGAAAGCACATCCCAGAACAGTAACACATTCCAAACCTGGAAGCTTGAGACCAGGATCCAAGAGGTACTTTTAGAAGAGAATTTCTAATAAGATTAAGGTTTAGTCGGGAACACATTTAGGGATAGGTTGCACTTATCTGTACTTTGTTTATGTTTCATTAGGCACCAGTTTCTACAGAAGTCAGAAAGGGCCGCAGATTTTAGCAGCTCTTCTACCATGGAAACGCAAGAACGGAGTTGTCTCTCTTTTTTTATTTTATCCACTTCCCCCTTCCCTTGAGCTTCTGGTTCTTAGTGCACTGTTTTAAAACTAGTGTGCTGGAACAAGCAGTTTCACGGTGGGGTCGGACTGTCTTCAACCTCCATCAGAACTGAACAGAAACTCAGGTGAGCTGGGCTTTGACACTACTAGTGTGGCTTAAATTGAATGTTTCCTAAAGTGAATATGGAAAAACCACAACTACTGGGGAGAAGAAATTGGGACTCAGAAACCTGTCTGTAAAATACTAGAGCCCTGATCCCAGAGTACTGTTTGCATTGTTTGTGAATGCTGTATGTTGTTTTTTGTTAGTATATAAATACTCTTTTTTTCCATAAAATCAAGTGTTTGACTGGACAGTCATTTATTACTGCTGCTGAACGTATTTTGAGTGGTGAGCCTGTGTTCACACACCTTTTTCCACCTCCCCTCAAGAAGCATTTAACTGATCAACCTGCGCTACAACTAAGAGTCAAGTGCTGAAGGTGTACTCGGCCCAGTTGCTCAGGGTCTCTAGTAGGTTAGCCCCAGGGCAACAGGGGTAATAGACCTCAATCCCCACAGTTGGGCCCAGTAACTCCAGCTTGACCCGTGGCCCTCTGAACAGGTTTCTGGCAATTGGTAAAATACAATGCAAGCCAATCTGAAATTAATGAAAGCAATGAGACATGTTTTGCTATTATTAGAGCTCCTCAAAGAAGTGTAGATTTGTCCAGACACAAGGGCGCAACCAGTATAGGGCAAAACATATTTGTGTTGAGCGGAAGTGGAGTGTCAGTTGTGTTGCAGAATGCTCCGTTTTATGGAACTGCCCTCAACATAAATCTTGGCAACTACCCAGTATTCCATGCTCTTGTTTGCATTACTTATGTGGCACGATAAGCCTGAAAGGGCAATATATATTATAAGGTTACCCAATAGGGTTTGCCACTGGGTGGTTATAGTTCGGACCACATTTCCATAGGAAAAACATTTGTTGTTTTCCTAATAACTTTGATGCTGTTTGACAAATCTTCACTAAACTTTCTGAAAACAGTCTCATCCTCCTTTGCTCCTTCCTGAAAGTTTCAAAGTGATCCATTAAGCAATGGCCAAGAGAAAAAGGGGTCCCAAAATGTGTTTTTCACTTTTATTTTTCCACAGGAAAATTGAAGTTATACCCCAAAACTGCAGAACAAAATTACACCAAATTTGGCATAAAGTTAGATTTTGGTCCCAAAAATTAGCTTTTTTTGATATGGTGTGAATACGTTTAGTAGTTTTAGAGAAATTAAGGCTTGCAAAATATACATAACTCTCAACATGGAGGTCCAATGTGCTGATGTCAACAACGATGTTATGGGAGCCATCTTGAGGTTCAAGACTCAATCCTGAGTCCAAGTAAAAACATTGAAAATGATAGAGTAGAAAAGGGTAGGGATGCCCTGCCCCCGGACCTAAATAATTTTTTTATTTTGCTGTGAATTTGTGAAAAAAACACCCTCAGGTGGACCAGGGCAGCACATTTTAAAGTTTTGGGAGGGGACCCCATCTCCCAGGGCTGTCCATAAATTAAAGGGGGTTGGAGGTGCCCACCCTCTCTAAAACTCACTGGGGCCCCCATGGCTGATTTAAAACTTTTAGGGGTGAGGGCTACATGGCCCTCCTCCCCTAGCTGAGGAAGGCCCTGGGGACCCCGTTATCATCCCCCTGAGTCCTGCTCAAACACTGTGTCCTTGGGAGCCCACCCCGGGGCACTGTTTCCCTGCAATGTTTGAGCGTGGGCAGGGAAAACTTGTCTGCTTTCCCCTGGCGGGAGCTGCAAAAATGATCCCTCCGGGTGGGAGCATTTATCTGTTTCCCTGCCTGCGGGCTCGTGTGGGCAGGGACACCGAGATTTGCTCCCGCCCAGGGGAAGCAGAGAAAATAACCTGCTTCCGCCAGGCAGGGTCAATGCCAGCTCCCACTGCACCCTTTTGATCGGGTCTATGGCAGCACTTTGCAGGTTGAAAAATGTCAAAAGAAAAACTCTAAGACATAAGGATGTTTTTATTTTAAATTAAACTTTATTGCATTTTTTAATAATAATCACTTATATTAAAGATTGAACTGTGTGAGTTGTTGAAATATACATTTCACTGTAATTATTTGTCATTGTTTACAAAGACACTGCATTGGTTTTATATGTGTTCATATCCTAATCACTTCATAAAGCTAATATGCCCACTTAGTATATTTTGGTTTTCTGAACCTATGACAAAGTCGGTAGGTCTGTCATACTTAAAAATGGGAACCAGACCATGTGCTAAACCCCACCCCCCTGCTGTCAATGGCTCAGGCACGGGGTGTGGATTGGACAGCAACAGGGTTGGGCTCAGGGTCTGGCCTGCGGCCAACACCATGCAGCACAAAGGCTTGCAGTGCTGTAAAAAAATAAAGGCGGACTCCTGTTCATTTGAAATATAAGTCCCCTGTGGTGGCCCAGGGCCCAGGGGTTTGGGGCAAGCATTTTTTGGGTGAGGGAGCATTTAAAAGCTCCAGGGACACCACTCCCTGATTCTGCTCTCACTTTAATGCAGAGGGGGTGGGCGGCCCCCCTTCCGAGCCTTTCTAGGGACTTAGGGACCCCAATCCCCAAGCTGCATCAATGCACATGGTTGCTAACTTTTCCCAGAGGCAATGTCTTGGGACCAGTAGAGAGGCTGAAGTGAAGTCTAGAAAGGCCACGAAAAGAGGCCTTTTCTTTGCTGAGCTAAATTTGTGAATGATATGTAAAAACGTGAATATCTGATTAATAGATGAGACCCCTTTTCTAAACCCGCATTGGGTAGGAGAAAGGATGTTCTCATTGATGACCCAATCATCCAGGGCCCTGAACATCAGTTCTATGAAGATCTAAGAATTAATGTCTATTTAATTGATTGGTTTATATGCCTTCAGATTGTTTTTTGGCCTTTCCTATAGATTGGTTCTATAATACTGTTTAGCCCTAAGAAAGAACACCGAGTTACAGTTGAAATCTCTAGAAACATTGTTGTCAGTATCTCTTCCCAATTTTAAAGCAAAAATCCCTTTAGTCCCTTTCCAAGGCTGTTTTTTCCAGTTCTTGCACTTTGCATTCTTGGCGTCTACCATCTTTTTCTTAATTAAAGCCTTATACCTTGCTAGGTCTTGCCATTTTAATTTGATTTCTTGTAAGTCACTGTGGACTAGTGATTGTAGTTCCATTCTTTTGTTCTTAGATTCCTCATTAAAACATCTATGCCTGGAACTATTTTTAGTTATAGACTGGTTATTAAAAGTATTGTTGGGTCTCTGTGGCCTGTATTTGCAGCATGTTCCCATCATAGGCTTATCTCCAGCGTTTCTAGACTTTTGCCTGGGCCACTGCAGAGACTTTGTGGGGTTCAACCATGACAGAGAGACATATGTGGCTGCTTGTTATTAGTTACAACGATTTAATTGGAATATCCCTATTTGCCTCCCTGTTGCGTAAGGGCAAGCAGACACTGGCCAAGCCTTTTATATGTTGGCTTCTAGTTCCACACCTTTCACATGATGAACAACTTGTGCTAATTGTATTGTTCATATAGTCTGTTAGCACCTGGGTATTTTGCGTGTGCCTAGTCGCTCTTCCTGGGTTTTGCTGCCTTTGGGCACTGACTGTTTTTACCACTTTGACTCTGTACCATCTGGTCTGCTTACAGTCGTCTTACATTTTCATCTGTCAATTTTCTCCTTCACCACCTATCTTTGGGTGAGGAGAGATGCAGGCATGACTCCTTCTGAAGTCACTATTTACAAGGGATTAATTCATATTGAGAGTGAACCCAAGTTGTTTTTACAAAGAAGCTTGGTGGGAATTCCCAATTCATTTGGCAGTTGAGGAAAGAGGATTGAGATGAGAATGCATCTGGGACCCAAAAGAACGACATCCATTTTGTCTGCATTGAATTTAAGCTCCCTTAAAGTCACACAGTAACCTTGCATATACTTGACATGACGCCATAAAATGTAACTTCTGCCCATTGACCCAAATTGTAAAATTGCATGTAATCAGTGTAGAAATGTAGCTGTATATGTCTGATAAATTGTAGTGATGTTCATCCATCTTGTTGATGAACACCGCAACAACTCTTTGATTGGCTGACAGAGCTCCTTGTGCGTCGGAAGATGACTGAGTAGTCCGATTCAGGCATGAAACGTCCTGTCACAAGTCGGGAAGATGTGATGACACTGCTGTGATGTGCGGGCAGCTCTGGAATCGCCCACCTCATGCCTTCTTTGATCCTCAGCAGTACATGCCACCTCCAGGGCCGGACTGGGAACATGAACCGGCCCTGGCAAAGTGCTCGGCCGGCCCCCCTACCCCCCTCCGGGAGGAGAGGGGAGGGGGGGAGAGGTGCGACCGCGCTCTGTGACAGGGCCGGTTTTCGACCGTTTTTGTTACAGGGCCGTTTTTGCAGCATAACGGCCCTGTAACAAAAACGGCCCCAGGGGCCCAAAACCGGCCCCCAACCATGCGGCCCACCGGGGAATCGCCCGGTGCCCTCAATGGCCAGTCCGGGCCTGGCCACCTCGGAGATTTGGCAGCCTTTGTGAATGAGGCTGCGTGATGCTGGATGGTTGAGTGTGAGGGTTTCCAGGTGGCAGTGTTGATCTTGAGGGACGTCAGGGAGGCCTTCAGCTTGTCCTTTTTTTCTTTTCAGACTGGCTAACTTGGAAACGTTATGCATATTACTCCCAACACAGATTTTCTGTACAATTTCAGAGAACACAGTGATTGTGAACAATAAGCCCATCACGTGTACATATACAGTGAAGGCTCCTGGGGCATTTTCTTAGCCAGTGCAGAGAACCCTAAACTCAAGCTATGTAGATTAAATTGTTCAGGTAACTTGCAGGGGGTTATTCTGAAATTCAGCAACTCTTACCTAGAACATGATATTTCACCAGAAGGCTTGAATAACTCCCAAAACGAAATATTAAAGCCAGCTTTAAAAAAATGCAGCCTATTTTTGTTGTTCCCGTAATGTCTTTTATTATTTGCATTTTGTGTAATATGCATTTAAAGTATAAACAACATAAAGTTAAACAGTGCCACATATGAAAGACAAAGGGGCACAAGTAATGTTGCTGTGCTGCCATACACCAATTCGAAAGAGCAGGGATTCACCGTATTTTCAGGTTACCGTGCATTCCTGTCCTTTCAGCCAGTGCCAGCCGACAATTAGCCGCTGTGCTCCAATGCAGGCACCCTTGCAACATGGTGCAAGAAAGAGTCTGTGTTGTTGGCATGATTGTTTTTGTGCACGAAGGGAAACCATCCTGCACAAAAAAATTATTGAAGGCATTTTCCTCTTCTATGTGTGCTTCAGAAAACATTTCTCCTGTTTATGCTGCCTTAGGGAGACGCAAGGTTTTGGCGCACCCCCAGATTTACGAGAAATACCAGATGCAAGAAATCGGCATCAGGCGTCCCGCACCTTAAACAGTTAGCATACTCCCTCAAACCAAATTTGTATAACCAAACAGGTGTATAATACATTTGATGGAGGTATTTGAAGTGAATTATGCCTCAATAATAATAATAATAATAATAATAAAAGCCTTTTGTATAGCGCCTGGTTACACTAGAAAACAGTGTGTCCCCGCGCTTTAAGGAACAAGGACTGGACTGAGACAGGGAAAGCTAGGGAGAGGAGAACAGAAAGGGGCCGAAGGTAAGGATCATATTTTCAGGAATAGATATGTTTTTAATTTTTGGCGGAAATTTTTTTCTGACGGTTCCATTCTAAGTTCAATAGGTAATGAGTTCCATTGTTTACTGGCCAAGTATTTAAAGGATCTACCGCCCATACGTGTCCGGTAGATTCTGGGCACTTGAAAAAGCATACTGCCTTGGGATCTTAAAAGTCGTTTAGGTTGGTGCTTGGTCAGTAGTTTTTGAAGGTATATTGGTCCCTTTCCTTGGGCAATACGGTGAGTCATGCACATTGTTTTAAATGTAATGTGTTCCCGTATGGTTAACCAATGGAGGATGGCTAAGGCACGTTTCCCTTAGGACCTTATAGATAAATTAAGTGCCAGTTGGGCAGCTGCGTTTTGGACGCACTGCAGACGCTGAAGGACTTTTTTGCCTAAGCCCATATACAATGAGTTGCTGTAATCGAGATGGGGTGTAACTAGAGAGTGGATTATGGTTTTCCTATTAGTTGTGGGAAGGGAATTCAGGGTTTTACATAGAGTCTTAAGGATTCCGTAACATTTGCCTGCAATTTCTCTGGTGTGATGTTCAAGAGACACAGTAGAGTCTGATCTGACCCCTAGGTTTTTCACCTGCTCGGAAGGTTTTGGTATGGCGCCAAGTTCAGATGGCCACCATGCAGATGACCAGATAGATGGAGTCTTCCCCAACACAAGAAGCTCAGTTTTATTTGCATTTAGGCATAGGCAATTGGTATTCATCCACCTGGCCAGGTCACTGAGGCATGCCGAGAAGCTAGCTGAGGCTTCCTCGGGTGGTCGAGATAGTGTCACTATTAGCTGGGTGTCATCCGCGTATGACACTATCTCGACCCCATATGCCATATAACAGTTAGGTGTATGCATAATGGCTCGTGCACAACAAAATGCCCAGTCAGTCAGCTCCATCAGTTGATTCAACATTCCATGTCATTTCTTCTGCCCTGGTTCAGGGGCTGCAGGTTTATCTTTTGTACCAAGACATATAACTTGGTAATGAGTCCCTTACACTTGGTGTTAGTCAGTAAGGCATGCAGTGTGTGGAAAGTGGGGGGTCCCCCAGGAATTGAGGATATAATTCATGTATTGGAAGCAGAGATAGAAGTATATGAAAGTCAGGAATAGGGTGTGATTGTATGTGAGAGATGCCATTTAGAGCGATTAATGTCCACAGAGTAGATTTCTCCCAAGGTTTTCAAATCTGCATTGGCAAGGATCACCAATGATCCTGTGTAACAGATATAGCTGTATAAAATACCAAAGGAAGTGCTGGAGAGTATAGGGGTTCCTTGGGGGTGCACACCCCAAGTATGTGCCATGCTCTTGTTGTACAATGAATTGTGTTGAACTCAGTCCAAGTAATATGAGTTTGTCTGTGTGGCAGAATAACATTCAACGGGAGCAGGCTGGCATCATGATGATCAATCACTAAATGTGGGATGTAATCATGGTGGACATACCGGTAGTGTGTGAAATAAGCTTGCACACAAAAGAAATAGAGTTCAAAGTTTGGGGCACAGAAACCCCTTTGTATATATGGTAAACTGAGCATTTCCCACCAAATTCTGAGCTGTTTCCCCATCCATGCTAGTGTTATTAAATGTATTTTGAGGCAGTACAATAGGGATGTTGATAAAAGTTAGAGAATTCTAGTCAATATCATCATTTTCATGACAGTCACCCTGTCTGCCATAGACAATGGTAGCCTAGACAATCTGTGCACCTGATCCTCAAGCTGTGACATGCTCCTGCAATAGTTATTTTGAAGCACCAGATCCGGATCTTTATGGATCAAGATCCCAAAATATTTTATAGGGTATGTATTCCACAGTAAGGAGAGTTCCAATTTGTGGGGTCGAGTGTTTGGAGTCAAATGGAAAATAGTGGATTTGGGCCAACTAATACTCAGCCCTGAATATTGAACAAACAGTATGTATTCATGTAGGTGGGGCACCAAGTGGGTGATGGGGTCTTCCACATATAACACCCTATCATCCTCACATAGTGAGATGCCCAGCAGCCACAGTGTGAACTGTAGTGCTGAGGCCGCATATCTACGGTGGAGGACACACACCAGAGATCGCAAATAGTAACTGGGATAGGGGACATTCCTGCCTAGTGCCTCTATAGATGCACATCTCAGCAAATGTAGTCCAGTTGATACATATCCGAGCAACCGGGTCAGTGTATAGAAATGTAATCCACTGCAAAAGCTCATTGGGTTTCCAATGGGACTCAAAAATGTATTCCCATTCAATGGAATCGAAGGCCTTGCGGCGTCTCGGAGATCCACCGCTGCCTCCAGGGAGGGGTTCAAGTGATGCAGTAATGCAAACATCATGCACAAATTATGCTTTGTGGCGTGGGTCAGAACAAATACAGATTGATCTGGCAGCACTAAGCTGGAGAGGAGTGGATGCCGTCGAATTGCTAATCTTTTAGCCAGGATTTTTAAATATGTGTGAATTAGAGAAAGGGGTTGGTAGGACTCACAGAACTCTGGCGCCTTGTCAGGTTTTATCAGTGTAGTAATCAGTGCCTCCCTGAGCGAGGGCGGTAATGTACCCTTATTGTATGCTTCCTCATATAGCGCGTGGAGATGTGGTGAGGCAAATCCTTTGTAAAATTCACTTGTTATGCCATCCAGGCCAGGTGCTTTACAATTAGGCAGTGTAGTTATGATTTCCTTTGTTTTTTCCGCTGTAATAGGTTGAGCTAGCTATTCCCATTGGCCAGCCACATCAAAGACATATCATCTACACCAAAGCAATATCATCTAGATAGTCTGCTATGTCACCTGCTGTAGCAGAGTTGCGCATGACAAAGAGGTGCGTATAAAATAGAGTGATATATCATAGTGATCAGTACCATCACGAGATGTAGCCTTAACAATACAAGAATGGGTCAAGATGTCTTCAACTTAGCAGCCAGGCAGCGCCCCGGGTGACCCGCCTCCCCAAATTACTGTGCCACATAGTGCATGGACAAGTTATGTATTTCTTGAGTAGCTTTGTCAATAAAGTGAGTATTTGTTTGTGTATAGCAGCAAGAGTGCAGGGGTTTGGATTGGATTCATAGTCCTACTTGAGAGTATGCAGTGTCTGCTCTATGGCATGCAATTCCCCTGCTCTGGGTGACCTTGAAGGCCTCCCAGCGCATGTGCACACCCTCCACAGAGTTAACTTTATCAGTAAAGTATGTGTTGACAGCTGAGCACAACTCTTCTCAGAACACTGGGTCCAAGAGGGAGGTTACCTAAAATTGCCACATGAACTGTGTTGAGGTATGGGTGGGGATCATCAATGTGAGGTGGACCAGTGCATGAGCCGATAAAGTCTTAGGGAAGTGTGATTTGTCAGATACCCACAAACAGAAATCCTGGGTTGCCAACCAGGACCGTATTATCGAAGTGCCCCAGGGGCGCAAAGGGTGTTAGTGCCTACTTTGTAAACCCCAGGGAAACATTGGAATTACAGAAGGGGTCACAGATGCTTGTGTAGCCCTTTCTGTAATACAGATAGCACTGGTGCACATATAGTGTCACCCCTATCAGCAGAAGGTGTTCCCTCATTTGCATGGTGACATGGCCCCATGCAAATGAGGGAATCCCCTTGCCTCTGCGCCCGTGCAGTATTATAGACGTGGGGGCAGAGGCAAAGAAGCTGTCGGGAGGCATACTGATAGTGCGCAGCCTAAAAGGTGGCACACTGTAAGTGTGCCCCGTGATAGCAGCCCTCTGGAGGGGGGGAAGTGAGTCCTACGAACCCCCAGGCATCTTCTTGCAGGCAGGTGCAGCTACTCACTGCACCCACCTGCAAGGGAATCTCGCTCCCCTCTTAAAAGTAGGGGTGGGCAGTGAACTCCACTCTGCCGGCAGAGTCTGCTGAGTTTTATTACTCCGCCTCCACTTGGAGTGCGAAATTTGGAAAAAAAACTCTGCCATTCGCCCCATAGCGTAGTTTGCGGGTATGCACACCTAAAAAGCACAGTTTACAATGACATGCCAAAGTTTAAAAGGGGAAGCCATGGCTAGCAGCCTTTACCCCTGGTGACTCCTGCATGTTGTAGACCATCACAATACACTGCATGCAAACACAGGACTCAGTAAGCGGCAAAGAGCCTCCGTTTTCTGTACTTTCCGACACTACAATGGGGAGGACCAGGGTTCACAGGCCAACACAATCCATAGGTCTTTGGAAACCAGTGTGATCATGCCAGACCAGCAGAGGTGCGTCCATTGGGGCGTAGGGGCGTAGCCCCACCAGCCACAATGGACCCGCATCGCGGCAGCCGGATCTAACATAATTGTGTAAAGTAAACTAGCAATCAGGAATCAGCCGCGTGAATTGCGAAGGGGGCGTGGCCTGCTGCAGCCTGAGTGACAGTCCACACATTCAGGCTGCAGCAGACCGCCGCTGGGTAACTTACAGTGCGCATGCTTGGGAAAGTTTTCAACTTTCACAAGCATGCGCACTGTAAGTTCCCAGCAGGACCCAGGGGTGCTTGCTCGCCTGCCACAGCCCGGGGTTCCAAAGGGCGACAGGGCGAGCAGCAAAATGACCCCCTAGCCAATCCTGGCACTGCATGCAGCTCCAGGATTGGCAGGTCAGCCTCGCGGCATCCATCATTGGATGCCGCGCACTCTCACTCTCTCGGAACAGGAAGCCGCGGCCCTCGAGGCGAAAGAGAGTGAATCTCAGGGAGGACGAGAGGTGTCGCGACTCGGGGATAGACCGGTCCCATACGTCGTGACCACGCTTTCCAGTTATCACAGTACCTGACACCATCAGGTAAGGTTCGCGTTATATGGGGTCACAATAATAACCGATTGGTTGAATCAATACAGACCCAGTATGGTAACGCCACATGAAAGTTCCCCGCTGGCGCCTGTCAATGTAATACATTCTGACTTCGATAAAATGCTGTGTTCACGCTAGTGCTTCGTTTGCCAGGTTCTTCCAAGATGTGCTGCTTTTTTGTTTGTCTCCCTTGCATTTAGGGTTCGCATTTCATTACCCGCTCGACTGTTTCTTTTCAGCGTTTCATTTTAATTAGCGGACTTCTGATTAGCCATGTTGGACGGGACCTGAGGGACACTCCGAACGCCAAACATACCAACAGTCAGAAACTCAATGCAGCCTGGCCTAATTAGAGCCACCCATGTGCTTAAGGCGACGTCATGCCACATACCGCCGTCGAATGTGCAGTTTTCTGTCTGTTTTTTACTTACTCCATTTTTTTCTCCCTCTCTGATTTGTTCATAGAAACCGTCACCGTGGCAAACTAGAGAGCAGTTTTGTATTTATGTGCACCTGTTAGGACAGCTTTGGCTTTCTGTGATCCCGTTTGTGGAAAGACCTAACGTGTCCTCTGGGAGGTTTATTAGACACAGCTGGAGGGCAGCGCAGATCTCTGAGCTGCAGCCGCCTAACTAGTTTGGGTTGTCTACACTGTCTTTGCGTTTATTATGGGAAACAGCCTCACAACACTTCTACTTAGATTGTTAAAAGCACAGTAATAGCTGAGTGGCACCGCAGTTACGATGGCGTCACTTTGGTGAATGCTGCCCGGGGCACCCAGAGGCAGGGACACCTTCTCTCACCCATTGACGTTAACGGTGCTGGGATTAAGTGCTGTGTTTCTTAATAAATTGCCTGAGGGCATGACACGAACTTCTGTCCGAATCTCAAAAACACAGCAGCGTGTCCCTGCCATTCCTATTATTAAATACCGTCACAGCTTTTGTTTTAAATATATGTTATGAGGTTTCCTCTCTGGTGCAGGGACATGCCCCAGATTGGAAAGCGTCCTATACCAGCATTATTATATGCTGACGAGGCTGTCATCTTGGGCCGCACTAGTGTCACACTGCCACGCCTCTTGAATGCCTTTAACTCATTTGGAGGAGCTTGACAGGAGGATTAAAGTTGCTAAGTCCTTTGAATTTGGAATTTGGTCCTGTGTCTTATAACCTTTATTGATTCAATATTCCTTGCGTCAGTGCATAGAAGCACTGCACTTTATGCAATTCCTGGCCTCAGAGGAAATTGTGTTTAAGTCCTTTGTAATGTCTTGTGGTTATAGAAAGGGCCTGAAACCAACCTTTAAGTTTCATGATAGCCCTGTAAAACACACAGAAAGTTTTCGCTACCTAGGGATAACCTTTAACTGCAGAGTTTCCTGGCTCCCACGGTTAGAAGTTAGGAATAATCATTTAGCAATGGGTATTAATTCCCTCTTTTCCTTTGGTGCCAAATTGGGTAATATGTGATTTTCTCACATGCTGGCCATTTACTTGCAAAATGTGTCGGTGCAGGAATTTATGGGGCAGGGGCCTGGGGTAAGCAGGAGGCATCATCTTTGTAGGTCACAGAAAATAAATGTATTCGCTGCTTATTGGCCCTCTCATCGTCTACTGCCACTTTTGTCTGTCGCAGGGAGCGGGGGCTTTTACTGCGAAGATATTTTAAGGACCATGCTGTTTTCAGAGTCCTCCTCCGCTACCTTACATATGCAGCTCGAGCCACTCAGGGACATTCAACCATTCTTGTTACTCGTTTCATAGTACTATCAGCACTTTATTTTCTTAAATTTTTGCTTAGCTTATTTCATAGATTAGTCACCTTCCCCCAGTGTAATGATTGGTCGCACGATCTTACACCTTGCCCATGTGATCAGAATTCAGTACAGAGCTCTTTACATGTAGCGTTCTTGTGCACTTTTATTCCAGTAGCAGGTCCTGTGTCTTATAACCTTTATTGATTCAATATTCCTTGCGTCAGTGCATAGAAGCACTGCACTTTATGCAATTCCTGGCCTCAGAGGAAATTGTGTTTACTGTATATACCTTTCTGAGGCTGATGATTAATGCAATGAATCTGATCGGGTAGCTTTTATGATGACCACTAGCTCTTTCTGTATGTTGTTGTTTTTACCTCTCATAGACAGATATTTTTTACACTATTGCTGAAATGCATTGTACCATTTGTCATTTTACCTTCAAATGTAATATGTTTTCTTTCTATTAACCGCAATTTTAGCTTGAATATGAAATTTGTTGTTTTCTGTTTATTTTTCCTGCGGTTTGTTGTAGTGTCGTAGTAATTTATAGGTAGGTTTATAATTGATGTAATTGTAGTTGATGTTTTTCGTGATTTGTTTCTCGTAATTTTTATCCTTTAATCTCTATCTCTTTCCTCAAGGATCTAAGTATGATATAGCGATGTTTTAATGTGTTTTATTATCATTGGTGTCTTGCTGCATATGATTGTATTTACTTTTGTGGTTCACCTTTATATGACTGAATAAAGTTATTGAACTGGACTCTATGTGAGTGTGTAGAGGACATGGGTTTCCTCAAAACAGTTTTCTTTAAGTGCCTACTGATTGATTTTACAGCACATTAGTCATAAGATAGTGTTAATAAACCAACACAATTTTTGGCAGTTCTGATGAGATACTCAAGAAATAAGCCATTAGAGAATTTGGCACAGACTGATGACTAGGGGTCGAGCTCTGGCAAGAAGGCCTGAGGCGTTTTTGACCACTTCTAGGGGGTCTCTGAAAACCAAGAGCACATTGCAAACGAGCTTGTAAAGAAAAAACTCAACAGCATTTTAATGTTTGATGTACTAGAGAGAAATTAGGCATATTTTGTTTCTTTCACATTGTCTTGGATGATGCACATTGCACTTAACTGTAGAAAATATAAGAAGCATCACTGAATTTTGTCTTTATCTCGTGCAAGAATTTCCCCGAAACTCAAGCAGAATGTTTTTACCTTGTAAATGATATTTGATATTTTACAAACTGATTGGTGAAACATATTAGTAGCTGTGCCACTGCAGAGTTAGCTCTCAACCAAATAAATGTACTCGGAACCCGGGGTCAGGGGCAGAGGGTAAATAATTCCATTTGTGTCACATCTTCCCTTTCACGAACACCATGACTCTACTGGCGGTTGTTTCCAGTCAGGGAAGGATTTCGCTTTGAAAATACTCTCACAACCAGCAGAGTCTTTATTTATGAGACATACAAACGCGGACAGCCAGGCTGACTGCCTCGTGACGGGCGTCTACCACGTCCATTATGAGCTGAGTGGTTTGTGGTTTCCAGAAGAAGTGTGCATATACCAAGGATGAGAAGCCAGGGGTATTCCACAGTGGTTCTTCGTGCCCCTACATTCGTTCTTTCATAAGGGTTTCTACATTTTTAACCATAAAGTTCAGCAGTTTAAGGCCCCTGTGAATTATCTTTTGACCGTTTTGATGCACTGATAATGGGTTCTTACAGTGATTTTTTTCAGTGGGTTCTTACAGTGATTTCTTTCCTCTAATTTTTTACTTCACCCAACACTGGGTGGAAATAGATCCACTGAGAAGTGTAATAGTAGGAAGTGTTATGGTTCTTGGTTTTGGTTGACTTGTTGATTGGGGGGTGAAACTAGCCTCATTTTTCCCTATTGTGTTTTTTCGGCTGTCACGTATGGCTCCAAAATATTTCTCACTTAGACTTTCCTGCCATATAACACCTTTCTACAAGTCACTCCCTCACTATGCAGGTTGCCAACCGTCCGATAATGTGCTTCGGCAACTTGTCAGGGGTATGAAGCGATAAACAAATAGAATAACAATTACAATTAAATTATAGATTCAATTAGCAGAAACTAAAAGTTTGTCACAATTCAAGCAACACCATTTTGGATGTCCTTGGGCTGGCCTTGCACAAGAGGTGAGGCCTGCCATTTTTATTTTCCTTGACTTGTTGTCTCATTAAAACATGGAGATTGATTCACATTATGCGTGAAGTAATATTGCAGTGGTCACTTGATTTGGAGTGCTGAGAACTATTTTATAATTTCTTTGACCAAGATGTTTGACTGACAGAGGGTCTATGGTGGCTGGTCCCTCGTTCATGTGCACCCATTTTGTAAAAAATATTTTGTAACAAAACAAAGACATTGAACTGATAAATGCTGGTTTGACTACCTCCCGTCGTTTGTAGGTAATTCACTTGTTTAGCGCATATGACTATGCACATCAATACCACTTTGCATCAGGCTGCATATCCATGTGCACATTTTTGCCGGCGTGAGCAAGTTACAGTGCACAGGGCACCGTGGGGCATACCTAGACTGTAATTGTAGCTACGAAGAAAGGACAAGGAAAGACTGATAATGGGAATGCAGAGGGAACAATTTAGCTAGATAAAGAGTGTGTGCACCTAACCAGACCTGGGGAAAAAAGAAAGAGAGGAAGGAAAAGGAAGGAAAGAAAGGAAAGAAGACAGGCATGCGTGCATGCATTTAGGTCGACAGAGAGAAGAATGGAACTGCAAACACTGATAAAATGAAAAAAAGGTGGTACAATAATGAGATGTTTAAGCTGGCTAGAGTACAAGAGTCAATAGGATAAGGCTGAAGAGGATGCGAGAAGGGGAGAGATAAAGAACGGGGTTGAGATGGTGAAGGAGGTAGGAGGGAAGTGCAGAGCGAGAGGGGAGAGAGAAGGAGGAGGCTGGAAAGAAAGAGAAGTACAGCAACAGATAGAGAGAGGAGTGGGAGAAAGAAGGAAGGCACAGGAGAGAAGAGACGTGCAGAGACAGAGGGGGTGAGAAGAACGAGCATAGTGAAGAGGGAAGTGCAAAGAGAGAGAGAGAGGCAAAAAGAGTAAGAAAAAAGTGAAAGAGGGGACTGGTGAGAATGAGAAGTGGAGAGAGAGAGAGAAGGGGTGAGAGTGTGGGGAGAGAAGGAAGAGGTGTGAGAGAAGAGGGACTTGCTGAGAGAGAGGGGAAGAGAAGGGCAAGCAGGAGAGAAGTAGAACGTGCTGAGAGAGAGGGAAATAGACCTTAGGGAAGAGTGAAGGAGGAGACGGGATAGAAAAGGGACGTAGATAGAGAGGGGAGAGAGCGAGAGCCTAAGTAGTCCAACTAGGAGAGTTTACTACAAGAACATAGAGAATAATGTAATAACTGCACTTTCACAATTGCTTTATAAACCTTCCTGCTTTCTCAAATTTGCTTGAAAATGCACGATTTGTCTTCTTTTTTTTCAAAATTTTCTTGGGGGGGTAACCCCCGCAAACCCCCCTTTTGGGGTTTGGGCTCGCGCGCTGCGCGCGCTCGCTATGGTGCGGTATGCAAATCACATTGCGCCCCACCATTTTCAAATGTCACCCACCGCCCCTGTGCCAGATCACAGATGATGCTGCTGCTGTTGCCAGGATTGAAGAGGTGAAGCTGGCACACGTCAGGGATTTACGGGCTCAGGGCTCCTTCAATGACAACCTATTACATGACGTTTGTAATAGTGAACCCTGAATCATACAAGGCTGTTGTTTTTTCAATACACGTCCCTTAAAATAACAAACTGCAATATTATTGTATTGCCAGCTTCTCAGTGGAGTAAATGCTGGCAATGGCTGCATTTCCTACATAATTGACATTCATTTCATCGGAGGCATTCCTTACCATGGGCACAACCACATGAGGCAATTTATAGGGTGCACGCAGAGCTGGTAAACTCTCGGAGTGAGCCAGTGGTGCAGCTGCTGCGGAAAATAAAGCTGAGCGACCCGCCTGTTCTCCTCTGCGGATGCACACAAATCGTTCGGATGTATTATTAATTATCCCCCATCTACTGAGAAGAGGCATTTACTGAACAAGCCGACGCACTAGCAGACAGTTCGTGTGAGCATTCAGTCAGGCACTTCAATGGGTCAAGCAAAGTGTACACCCTGCTCTTAGCAACCGAAATTAATGAATTTGAGGGAACATCCAGTCTTCGGTTCAGCTCTATTAGGATACTTAGAATTAATTCTAGCAAACAAAAGAGAAAGGTAAACAAAATAATAGACAGGAAGGCCATGACTCCCTTAGATGTAAGTTCCAGCCTTAGATTCTCAGAAAGAGCTTTACACTAGCTGCTGCATAGTTTATTTGTAATCCATTTGCTGCCCTAGTCTCCTCACTCCCTCTCACTCGCTATCCTGCCTTTTGTTTTACTCCTTCACTTTAAATGCAGGACATTCTTGTCTTCCATCACAAGCATCTCTTGGCTTTTTAAATATCAATTATTTTAGGACCGGAATGGCTCACGATACTGGTTGAACCCCTGGTGCGGTGCACCCCCTTCCACTACTGAAACACATTACCACGACACATGCCCGAGCGGACACATTCTAGTATGCTATGTATAATACAAGCCAGAGTAGCGTTTACTGAACCTGAGGCTAGGAACCCTTTTCTCCTCCCTACCCCCTCCCCCCCTATTGCTCCCGATATTTTTATATGGTGATGATGGTTTAATTTTCATTCAGATTGATGGAAGATTGCTTTATGTTTTTGTTTCGTCTTCAGTATTGTTGTGATTGCAATTTGTATGGTAACGTCTTTATCTTCGATAAAATCTTTGGAAATAAATAAATAAATGCATATCAATTATTTTAACTTCTACAGAAGTTGAATGACTTTACAAATGTCTGCCGTTTGGGCAGTGGGGGCTAACAGACTCACACTTTCCCAACCAACCCCTCACCCATGCTGCTGTCCAAGTTTCTCACGAAAAAAGCCTATTTACGTTTTTAACGGTTTTCATTCAGTTTGCATGCGGAGTAGACAAAAACCTGCTTCCAAATCCACGAACTGCAATTCTCAATCCCAAATTGCTGATTACGCACGTGCCACATACTGTAGCAAAATGGCGGAGCAGGAGACTCAGGTGTCGGTCGGGAAAGCTGGTGATTTGGGAATGGTAAATGTTGAATTTCCTGGTTTGCTGTGCTATAGTCCTGCGGGGGTAGCCGGCCTTCATAGCCACTGAAGAGGCAGTCTAAGAGCCACAATTGTGTCTCTAGTGTTATGATTGCTTAATGTGTTTTTGCTCCAGCAGTTACCCCTTCCCTGGTTGTCTTGATTGGCTATATTATGCACGCAAATGTAATGGTATTGCCTACTCCTTCGTTGTTTGCACATCCCCGCAGGAATGCAGCTTGGGCCGAGCTGTGAGTGGATTGGTGAAAGCTGAGGCAATTTATTCAGGTCCCCATCTCATATAATGGTAGTTATCGTTAATTTGAGTTGCTTGTTCCAGAGCGCCATGTAAAGTCAGGGACTTTCACATTTAAGCCAGATGTGTTAAACAGTGTGACAGAGGTGCCACAGAGGACTCCCTGCACAATCACGTGTCATCCCTGGTCATCAGTTAGGGTGAGGGTAAGGTAAAAGGAGACCACATTTTTACCTACAATCACTAGATCCCTTGAATAGGAGGAGGCTATCATGTGCACAGCCCAGCATGAGCCCATTGTGTGTTCAGCATGTTGTGTCAAATGCATTTCTCGCAGAAATGCACTGTAACTGTTGTGGTGCTCAAAATAAGATAGCACCTGCTGTGTCTTTCGCTGGTTGTTGAGGCACTGCACATCCCATGTTAAGAGCGAGAGATGTGGCCTCGGGTGGGACTGTCATCTTACCTTAGTAGAAAGCCACTGGAAGAGGCACAACATTGTGTTCCATGGTCTACAATTGTTTTACAAAAGTCTGCCACATAGCAGTGGCATAATAAACAATGAAAACCGGCCTACCCACCATCCACATTAGCACCCCAATCATGCCACCAGCATTCTCAATTCCTGTAAATAGCAACTGAGAAGGATGCATTGAGTTATGTGTCAAAAGAACAAATTCCTCAAACATCAAGAACTCTCTGGGTGTCCCCGCAGGGTGCCGCCAGAGGCCCAGCTTCAGCCTCCAGAGTCCGGAGGTGGCAAGAAGGAGAGGGCAGTGGTCTGGCCATGATGACTGAGTGGATATCTGAAACTGGTGAATTAAGTAAATCAGGACACACAGGGCCTTTGGCCACGACCTAAGCATCATTTATCCTAGTCAGTCGGACATTTTCTTTTCAGAGGGCACCACAGGGATAGGTGGTCAATGTTTGTCATCATCTACAGCAGAGTTCGATGTACCTCCTCGACATGGGGAGAGTGGTTTAAGATGTCCCACTGCCACCTGGGGAGACATGAATATTTTCTGATGTCACAGTGGTCAATGTGGAAACTCACTAGATAGAGCATAGCGTAGGGTATTCCTGCCTTTTCCAAGAGTCTCTTGATGGGTAGAATTCTCTGCGGTCTGCCTGCACCTCTGCAGTAAAATCCGTAAAAAAGGCAATGTTATTGCCCTGATAGATAATAACCCTCATCTCACAAGCCAGCCGGAGGACCGCATCATGGTCTTTATAAGGTAACAGCTTTGCTATGATGGGGCATGGAGAGATCCTGGGAGGCGGACGTGCTATGAAAAACAGCCAGCCAGGTCTCGAGTTTCTTTCTGAAGTCCGCTAGGGAAGGTGCTATCCAGAGGGGTAGGGGCAGGTGGTTTCAGGTTTTGGCTGCAATGTAGGAGGATGAGCGGCCCCCGCGGCAGATCTGACGAATGTGGGGTGTACGAGGGTGAGAGAGGAAGAGCAAAGGTATCTTGCAGGCAGATGAAAGTTCGGTTGATGGTTGATGTAAGATGATCTTTGATCGTGTAGAGCTTTGTAGGCATGCATCAGGGTCTTGAAATGGCATCTCTTCTGGAGGGGGCCAGTGAAGGTTTCTGAGGTGGGGAGTGATGTGGGTCTCTTTGGGGAGGTCCAGGATGAGTTTTGTCAGAGTTGAGTTTCAGGTAGTTGTCTCTAATCCATTTGGCTACATTGGTCATGATGTTGCAGAAGTTGGTTTTGGTGTTGGAGGGGCCCTCAGTTAGCAAGAGGATTAGTTAAGTGTCACCTGCATAGGAGATAATGTTAAGTCCATGGGATCTGATGACGTCTGTGAAGGGGTCATGTAGATGTTAAATAAGGTGGTGCTGAGGGATAATCCTAGTGGTAAGCCAAATAAGATGTCTTTGGGTGCGGGGTGAAGGCAGGCAGTCACATGCTCTGCCTGCATCCTGTAATGAAAGAGATGATCCACTTGTGGGCATTGTGCTCTATGCCGGTGCTGTAGAGTATCTCGATGAGGGTGTGGTGGGAGATGATCTTGAATGCAGCATAGAGGTCAAGGAGGATCAGGGCCACAGTTTCTCCATGGTCAAGGAGAGTTCTGACGTCATCTGTGGCAGCAATCAGTACAGTTTCAGTACTGTGGTTGGCACAAAATCCTGATTGTGAGTAGGTGGTTTTGCTCCAGGTAGTCAGTGAGCTGTTGGTTGATGACTTTCTAGAGTACTTTGGCTGGGTAGGGGACCAGGGAGATCAGTTTGATTTTTTTTTATATCACTGGGGTCTCACAAGGGTTTCTTTAGGAGGGATCTGACCTCTGCAGATTTTCATTTGTAAGGGAATGTTGCTTTGGAGATGGAGGTGTTCAGGACGCTGCTGAGTTCTGCGCTGATTGGTTTTGTTTCAAAGTTTAACACCATGCGCGCTAGCGGAATTCCGCTCGCACGCTGGGTTTTGTGGAAACGCACTTTACGTGACGAGCTGGGCTCGTCATCAGCGTGCGAGGAGGCTACGCCATGACGAGCCCAGCTCGTCATCAGCGTCGAAGGGGTTAAGAGACGGTGGTGGCAGGGGTCGGCAAGCACCCCAGAGTGGATGGATGACATAATGACTATAGCGGTCAGATTGGTGAACAGAGCCCAGGTGGATATTGTATGGTTGACGTTGACTAGTTGTTTGAGATTGTCAAGGCTTAGAGTGGTGGGTCAAAGTTGTTGTTGATGGTGGCGATCTTGCTGTGGAAGTAGTTCAAGAGGGTGTCACAAAGTTCTTGGAAGGTGTGGATGGTGTTCTCTGAGGCTGTCAGGTTGGGAAATTCCTTGACTATTTTGAAGAGTTCCTTCATGTTGTGTGCCACAGTGTCAATGCATGCAGTGATGGCTGCTGTCTTGGATTCTTTGATACGCAGGTGGTAGTTGCTGAGGGCTGCTTTGTGGGCAGCTCTATCGGAGGGGTTCTTACTGATGCGCCATAGCTTCTCGAGGCAGTAACAGTTGTGCTTCGTGATTCTGAGCTCTAGGGTGTACCAGCAGGCTTGTTTTGAGGCCCTGTTGGCTTTTGCTGGTTTCAAGGGGGCGACTCTGTTGGTGCATTTGGACATACAGGCAGAGAAGTTCAGGATCGCCTGGTCAAGGTATGCTGAAGCCTAGGTTTGGGTGGTGTCTAGGGCCTGTGTCTACTGGGTTGTGGTTGCATTGCCCCAACCACAGTGGGAGGAGCTGTGGTCATTGGGGATGGTATGCTGGGCACTGGAGATTGTGAAGTGAACAATAATGTGACCTGTTCAGGTGAGTTCTGTGAAGTGGCTGAATTTGATTCTGTTGCTGGAGGTAAAAACGAAGTTGAGTGTGTGTCTGGCTTTGTGCATGGGTTCGGGACCTATTGGTTGAGGCCAATGTTGTTCAGGTTCTCTAGGAGTAAGATGGAGTTGACGTTCTTGGGGTAGCCAATGTAGAAATTGAGATCTCCTAGAAGGACGTAGTGATGGGAGTCGATGGCTAGGGGGTGATGAGGTTGGAGATGGCATCGCAGAATGCTGGTCGGCTTCCCAGGGTCTGTACATGAGGGTTCCTCATATTGGGGTCTTGGCCTCAGTCTGTAGTCAGAAGTTTAGGTGTTCCATGAGAGGCATTTGGTCGCTGTTGGTACTGTGCAACAGATAGTTTCCTTGGAGATAATGGCAATGCTCCCACCCTGTCTGTTGGTGTGGTCTTGGTGAATCATCTTGTAGCCATCAGGAGTAGCAGTGGCAATGTCAGGTTCGAGGAGGGGTTGACCCATGTTTCAATGATGAAGGTAATGGCCAAGGAAAGGGTGGTGATGGTGTCCCAGATATCAGTGGCGTGTTTGTGGAGGGAGTGAGTGTTGAGCAGGATGCATTGGAGCAGTTTCGGATTGCCCGTGTTCTTCTGGGCAGTGGCGGTGCAGGATCCAGTGTGGGCTGGTGGTCCCACAATGCAGGAAAAATGGCAGTGGCAGTATGAGAAGGGTCCTTTAGTCGTTCATGGGGAGGAAGTGCAGCAGCTGATGTTCGAGTGTCCGGGATCCAGAGCCAGGAGCTACTTGGAGGTGTAGTGGTAGAGGGTGGAAGGGCCAGGGGACCTAGCACTGGGCGCACCCAGGCACGGACGGGCGAAGACAGGCTTGCCTTTGGTGTCTGGGTGCTCCTAATTCCTGGGGCACCCATGGCCTACCAACCACTGCAGGCCAGGTTCCGAGTGCCCCCTCAGTAGTCCAGGGATCAAAGTAAGCACATGGGGTTGCACGACCTGGCAGAGGCAGACTGGCACCATCCACCCCCCTCCAAAGTTCAGGGCCCGTGCAGCCCACCGCACACTGCAGGCGAGGTCCAGGCCTGTGCCACCGCTCTTCTCATGTGCTCTGGCATGCCCCAGGCCAGGGAACTGCCACCGTTGGCTGGTAGCACTGGGGCCAACTAGCAGGGGAGCTAGGCACCATTCAAGCGAACTCTTGCAAGGCGCTCTCCACATTTTGGCCTGTTTCTAACCAACGGCACAAGCAGCAGCTGCTATAGCAGGATATTTACTTTCCCACAGCCCTCTTCTACCATAGGCATGATTACAGGATAGTTGTCAGATAAGAATTCCTGAGAGTGGCACTAAGGGGTGTCCATCTTGTGGGCTCTCTAGCACTCCCTTCAGAGTATCCATGATCCACTTCTCTTGTCTTCCATGGGAGTGCATTCTGTGAGTAAGTTCTCCAATAAAAGAGCTGTTTAGGGGTGCATTCATCTGACATTCTGACAATATATCCAGCCCATCTGGTCCGGGCTTTCAGCAGCAGTGTATGAACTAACAGCAGACTGACTCTGGAAAGGACCTCAGTATCCGGGATTTTGTCCTGCCATCTGATTCTCAGAAGCTTGTGCAGACAGGACTTATGGGTGACATTGAGTTGTGGTGCATGACTCTGGTAGACACTCATGTGTTGCAGGCATGAATTGTAGTAAGGGCCTAATGAAGATATTTAAGAAAAGGAGCGACAAGGCTGAACCTTGAGTAAACTCACGTTTGATAGGTAGGGACGCAGAGATAATGGAAACCTGTTTGAATTGCTGCGTTCTTCCCATGTATTTCTTAAAAATGGGGCAAAAATGCAAGAAATTGGATTATTAATTGAGGTAGATGACTAACTGACTCATGGAATATTCACAACTCTTGTCATTGTGAACCCAAATATTTGAAAGTTAAAATAGTACAAAAAATAACTAAGCACCAAATGTGGGTCAACTTGTCACAGTAGACTAGGACCTAAGTTCAATTTCAGGCCAACCAGATTCACAAATCAGCTTTGACCTGGCCTGATGTTTTACACTGGGAAGTAGGGCTCCATGACTTCAGCTAGCCTTTGAACAAGGTCCTGGTGAAGCCATTGGTTCAGGTGGAAAGAACTGCAAGCTGCAAAAATTGAATTTCGTGCCCATGAAAGTCATCTTGTCAATCAGATACTTTGTGTGCCTTCTCTCAGTCAAGATGTCTACATTTGGGCTTAGTCTCTTCTTCAGAGCTTGGAATCAACTAATGGGGCAAGGCTGTGAGTTCTATTCGATGAGGGCACTGCGATGCCGGATACCATTGTGCCAAGGTTCCGCTGAATCTGATTTGCTGCTACGGAGAAGCTTCAAGCAGGAGAAACCTGTTTGTTCAGCCCAGCGGAAACGCCCCTTGTGCAGATAGGCTTGGGAGGTCAGTCTCGATCCTCCAGAGGTCATAAGCTCTAAAGAATTACTAAGGGCCTGATTTAGATCTTGGCGTATTGAGTCCTGTAGTTGCTTTTTCAGTGGTCTTTCCGTCCACCAGCTTGACAGTCTGCCTTCCATATTTAGATATTAGCATAGCAGGTCATTAGATGAAAGACCGCTGTGGTCCTACCATCACTGCTACAAAATCTTGACCAGGTTGACAGCTAGATAGACAAAAGCGGCTGTCGGAGGGTCGATCTCCAGTTTCCCCACCGGCCCAATCACTATGTGCCTTCCCGCCAACGTGTCTGTGGGGTAAAACCCCCACACCTTAGTTGGCAGAATGCAAGGGATACAAGGCAGAAACTCACCTTTTCTCACTTTCACACTTTTTGTTTTGCCATGGATCCAATTTTCCAAGTCATGCCATAGCTGCTGGTGCTTGATGACAAACAAAACCAACACTGACATGAATGCAATTGATATAAACTCCACTTTAATCTGTTACCCATTGACTTGTCTGTTAACATTTGTACAGTACTCGTGGATTTATAAATCTCTCTTACATGCAATACCATACCAATTCGTAATGCATATGTCTCTTATGTTGGCGTTTAAGAAATTTAAAGAAACACACTTGTATGATTAACTTGTATGTAGTAATTTGGTGCAAGTAGCTTAAAAAAATGGACACTTGCACAAAAAAGGATAGCAAAATAAAAATCCAAAAGTCACTATAAAGGTGTGTTTTAAGAAACATGATGTAGAAATTGCACTAGACAAGGTGTAACCTTTACCATAGAAATCAACAGTAAAATAAATGTCAGTCACAAACTCGAAGTATTCAACATATGCATCCATGTAACATTTCCGCTTGTCTAGTGCAAGTCCTGTACTGTATCCAATTTCAATAGTCACAAAATCTTTTAAGGTGTAATGTATATGTGCTTGTAATAATCAGTAATCAATTTGAAACAAAAATACCACAATGAAGAGAGCGCGTATTCAGTAATCAGTATTTGCAAATTTGTTCCCAACTGATTCAATCGAAAAGACAGATTTCCTTGAATCCACAGACCCACAATTTATTGCATATCACTTTAGGATAGTGTTTCCACAATGATTATGACAGTTCATCAATATTATTTGACAAGCTTGTAGCAGTTCAATAACAGAAGTTCCTAATCAATTCAGCGAACGTGTTTCGTCCAACGTTGGACATCATAAGGGCTGAAAAGAAAACCAAAACACTGTTCATATTTCCCATACCACATAATTAAAATCATCTTGATTGATGACACAATTTCCTAAGCATTACATTCTTCACATTATAATCAACATCCCCAATATATCATTGTCATCAGCATTAACATGTCCCTCTATAAGAAAACCTGCCTATATAACAATCTCAACAAAAAACGATCATATACAGCAAATTGCGAACAATTCTTAGAAACAACTAAACACTGGGAGAAAAACATATTCATCCTATATGTAGAAAAACTGGACCCTCCAAAACATAATCTCATGGTTATTGAATCACAACCGTACATTGACCAGTTCATTCATGTCACCTAATTGTCTTTCCTGACATTGACCATTCAGTTAATATTTAGCTTAACCTGAGACATTATTATGTGCCAGAAGTCTATCTCTATCCTAAAATCCTCTTTACAGTATTAGGACAGAAAAGTAAAACACCTACCTATAGTTCAGTGTTCTTTCTGTGTAACTTCTACCTATCATGCAAAAGGTTCTGATTTTTACTTTTATTTTTCTGAAGATAAAAGGAGATACCTAAAATATGATTATTACATCTGCCCCAATCCTCTTATCTCTTGCCATCCATTCCTAATCTGATAACCTTATGGCCCATTAAATGTACCTTCTCAAATAATGGTTTCCAAAATGTCATGAGCACCGTATTTCATTAGGTCATCCGTCCCTACTAAATTCCCAATCAGCAGTTCTGCACAAAAATAAAATTGAACCTATTACACCAAAGTCCACTAAAGTCTTCATCATTCAAAAGTTTCAACATTGAACCCACCCAACATATTTATTATGAGCTCACCTTACATATATCCGCATCCAAATTCAACAACGAATTCCCTGTAAACAGCTATTAACCCCTTGGCTGCAGGGGTAATTTTCCTGCTGTACTGGGGGGCGGGGGCGTGCACAGCGCCCCGGTGCTCATGACGAGCTCAGCTCATCATGAACTACAGTGCTCCTGTGCTCATGACGAGCTGAGCTCGTCATGGCCACACCAGTTTCCTGAGAATGCTCAGCACAGCAGGGGAATTATCCCAGCGTGCTATCTGTAAGAGTTTGTGCACACTCCATGAAGGCAGTGTCAACATCTGCAGCTTTGTTTGAGAGATTTCCGGAACCGGCATTGTTGGAGGCGGAGCGATTGGGCTGAGCAGCTGCTGTGGCACGCGAGGAACTCGCAGCTCGAGCGCGGAGCTCAGAGCTTTGGGGGGAGTAATTGCGGAGGAGCCCGTCCGGAGGAGCCTGGAGGACCCTGGAGCTGGGTGGCGGAGTCTACCGCACTGTACATTGCGGCTTTGAACGAGGAATTGAGAGGTGAGCTGGGAGGAGCTGTTCGCATTCACCTCCCGCGTTCAGCCTGTGAGTTTTGCCCGCACCCGCTCCGGTTCCCGGTCACGCCTCCGTGGGTCTCTTGCTGGCCCTGGCTTTTTGGACCTCTTGCCTGATCCTGTGTGTGCTCCGGGCACTGGGCTCGGTTTCCGGACCCTGCCGCTGGGGCTCTGCCGCATCCCAGTGGGGACAGGGACACGGAGGCAGATATGGGAGTCCAGAGACGGTGGCAGTGGCGGCTGTGACAGCAGTAATCGGCAATCAGCAATTGGTAGCGGCAAAAAGATGAGAGTAACCAAAATCGCAAGTCGCTAAGCCGCTAAGCCGTGATAAACATTATAAACACGCACATATTTATGATAAAGAATTTTGTGTTAATTCTGCGAGAGGAGGAGACATAGCACCTGAAGCTCGTTACCAGTCACAGAGGTCAGAGGCAGTGTGAACTCGGCGAGCCGTGTGAAAGAACTATCGAAAGAGAACGCGGCAGGAGCCGCCAACGTTTTGAATCCAAAAATCCAAAAAGCCGGTTCCAGGCGATGGAATCAGTCGCAAGGCGGAGTAATGCCAGAACACAGTGGGAGCCAGTGGCGTTCTGTGAGCCGCCATTGCTATCTGTCATGGTTAGGATTCCGGATGGTTTGACTCTTTAGTTGGGGATGTACATTTTTAAAGAACTACATGTCCCAGAATGCTTAGCAGGGGGGAGGCGTCATCTTCTATAAAGGTACCTGACTGCTGGCGCGCAGTGTACGTGATTTTGACCAGTTGCCGGAGTTTTGGAACTAGAGTGTTTCCCGCGTTGGTGGCGCTTCAGCCAAGGCGGAGTTCTCGACCGAAGAAAAGAAGGTGTGCGGCGGCTGTCATGCACCTCTGCAGTGTTGTAGTGTTTGGATTATAAGTTTCCGGCGTTCTAACGAGGGGAGAAGCGGCTGTGACTTCTAACGGCTCTTCGAACAAGCCGGTGTTTTCTCGGCTGAGAGAACGAATGTGTGGGAAGAGGCGGCTTCCCTTTGGAGCGTTCAACGGCTGTTGAGCGCTGTTCTAGCACCGGCTGGTGTTAGCGGAGTCCTTCGAATCGGAAAGGATTGGACTTCATCTGCTGTTACCGGATTCCGTGAGTTAAGAGTAAATACGAACTTGGGAGCTTTCAAGCGTATGTAAAAACGCATTCTAGTGCTTTGGAACTTTAATACAAAACAACTTGGAATGATAACGATTAGACTTATGGATATTGGAACATTGTGATATCAAGACTGTGTTTTGTTTGAGATCATTCTTGGAACTTCAGAGGAGAATCTTATCGTTTTTGGTGCACATTCTATTTTTCTTTTGGATTTAAGGAAATACACTATTGGGGAATTTCATTTGGTATCACCCAGGAAGGCTGGAAGGTGTGTGTGAGAGGATTGAATATTGGAGGAGTGTTTGGGGTGTGTGAATACCTCCTTGAATGCTGACCTTTTTCCTTGCATTCCAGTTTAGTGTGTCACAGTGGAAAAAGGTTTATACACTACCTACCGAGAGGGAGAAGAGGAGATTGTAGCTAGTACCCGTGGTAGGTGGTGTCCTAGCGAGAATAATTGAGAGTAGTTAGCATTGATATGTTATTAATGCTTGTTGTTTTCTTTGTTGTTTCTCATTTCAGCCTCCCATCCCGTTCCAGTCCCTTCCTGGTTTTTTATTCCCTCACCTGATTACTTTATGCTCTGTGTACTTTGAATTCTGAGCATAGGGCAGTCTGGAGGTGGACCCCATATAGCAGCGCCTGATCCCGAGGATACGCGGTCGTGACACTATCGCCGCAGTCACCTGGCAGCTACTGGACTGGGCGCTCGAGGGGCGTGCGTGGCGGGAGCTGAATGCGGTAGGAGCCACTTAATTTAAATTTAGGAAAGGCAGCAGGAGCCACGAACAACGAACATTAAATGCCAAACATTAAATCAAACATTAAACCTTAAACATCAAAGTGGTTGGTGATTTAGCTAACATCAACATCCTTGCTCTGAGTCACAGATTGGACGTTGGAGAGCAGATGAGAGCGGCGGACAGTCGCTAGATAGAGCGGAGAACAGTCGCAGCTGAGTAGGCGAGTGGGCAGGCACCCGGAGAAAGTGGTAAGTGGCAGCCAAGCAGTTGGAGCATTGCTAGGCCCCCGTAGACTACAGACAGCTGGACTTGCTTGCCTCTAATCAGAAGTCCTTGTGGTGCAAAGGGGGGGGGGGGAAGCCTGACGCCCTGCGTCCTGCCCCTGCCTCTGCTCCTGCCATTCCCTTCGCCTTTACCACCGATTCGCAGATACTGCTACAGCCACCATAGTCCCGGTTGCCAGACGGGGGTCGGTGTGCGGTTCTGGCTGAGCCGCTGCTGAATCGCCCAGACCTCGGGCAAGGTGGCATGAGAGAATCCTCGGAAGAGTCAATCCTCCCACCCCTTCTTCATTCACAGCTGCATCTCCATCCTATTTTATTCATCGTCACCATCTTCCATCCTCTTCTCATTAACAACTGGAGGAACACCAAGACTAAGTGGTGTCTAAGGCTCTTAGGCAATGGTAATGTCAGTTAGGCGTCTGCGCTCACAGCTAAAAGCAAAATCAGCAGTAACTCCAGAAAGTAGTAATCTGTGTGACAAGAGCTCCTTAAGTTCCCTTAAACCACAGAAAACTATTTGTTGTCGGAAAAACAGTGATCATCTTACGCTCTTGTAGGCTTATCCATCAGTGAAGTCAATGTTTTCTAAAGGGGGAAGAAGTTCTAAGCGCGGAATAGGGCTAAAAAATGAAGAAGAAGAAGAAAAGGGGAATTCAGTTGAGGAAGCAATGGTCACCAAAGTAATAGCAGAGAATTGGGTGGAGAGTCAATCTATAAGACCAGAGGCGCTTTCCCCGCTGTAATTATACGCCAGATCAATGGGGGTGAATGTGATGTAGTACCCCCTTTAATAGAAAGAGGAACAGATGTGCGGCAAGCAGAAGGGGCGGGTAATACCTTGAAAATGGAAATGGAAATAGCCCTATCGAGGGTCGAGGTAAATGGTGTTCCTCAGGACAAGGACATCGAAAAAAAGGAAGTCATCCCATTATCTCCATTAGCAGATCTGGTAACCCTCTTTGATAATGCAAGAGATAATGCAAGAGAAACCAGGAGGTCTGTGCCGGACTGTCTATCGATAAAAGTAAGTGATTTCTCTCCTAAGATAGAACGGCGGAAAGAACCCAGATTTTTCAATGGGCAGGCGAAAACAGAGGATTTTACTTTACCAGACATTTCTATCCAACTAGAAAAGAATGCTGAACTGATGAAGCAGCTGGAAAAGTCCGGTACTCCGGGGTTTGACCTAGAGTTATATCCGGATATAGAAGTATATCCGTCACGAATAGGAGTTCAAACACATATGCCAATCATGTACAGTAGTACACCTACTAATTTATCTTTGGCCGCTGACTTGCAAGATCTCTCAGTTGAAGAGATATCAGTGGCAGGTGACAAAAGGGCAGGGAATTCCTTGAATTCATTGATTGTAAATGAGAATGCCCGGTGCAGTTAAATTGGAAAAAATCCTCTCTGCAATTTTGTCTCTGCTGGAGAAAAGTACCTCAAACTCTGATCACATTCTGGAAGTCCTCACGCCTATATTGGGAGGGGTTTTAGCTCTTAAACACCTTAGACAAGCCCCATTGTGTCCAAGAAGGGCTTCTCCAGCACCCAGTAAAGCATGTCAAACGCATAATGTAATGCATAACATCGATATAGATTCGGCGGTGGGAGAACCAAAAGAACTGTCTCTGGGCCCTGAATTTACTTCTCCTGAAAGAAATTCAATTTTAAGCCCGTTTCACGTCAACCCTAATGAGTGTGTAAAGGTCCCTACACCAGGGGAAAAGGTAAATATAAAGGTTTCCCCAGTCTTAAACTCAGTGCGTGTTTTCCCAATTTTTAATAAGATTAAGTCAAAAGAACTTAAACTTCAGCAACCCGAAGAAATAGTTAACATCTTACAGAGTGTTCTTGTGGGGGAGGCCTCATTAGTGAGTAAGGAAAATGCCAAAAATGGCCGTAGGTGGAAGATGAAGAACCGCCGGTTCCCGACACGTAAGCAGAGAAAACTGCGGTTCCAACCTGCAAGTGAAAAGGGAAATAGTTACATATCCCCCCTGATGAAAATAATACAATACCCGTGCTGCAACCCAAAATGAATGAGAGTCTAAATCTTGGGAAGGAAAATGTTTTTCAGCCGAATAGTCCAATTCTTGTGTTGAATGCCACTCTGAACAAAGATGGGGAGGATGAAGGTGGGATAAGTAAGGGTACTAGCAGTCGCCGTAGTTCAGGAATCAAATTGGCCAATATAAAAAGCTCCGTAATAGTCCCGAATGTAGTACCAAGAGGTGCTGCATATGAATCCTGTGGGCCTGATTTGCCCTCAATGAGTTCTGAATCAAGCAAGAGCGGGGGAGATAGTTGGAGAATGACTACGGTTGCCAATAATAATAAAGGGGGCAATTTAAATGGTGATTTTCCTAGGGGTCTGCAAGATATTAATATAACTAGGTACACAGGCATAGGTGCTGGGCAAGTGAATAAGGGAGTAATTTTCAGTCCTCTCTTCGATGCTGAATCAATGATATTGAATAGAAGTGCCCTCCTCAGAACTATATCTGAAATAGAGGCTCTAAGGCAAATTACCAGTAAAGATATTGAACTGGTACACTTAGATTGGAGGTGCGCACCCCATGTAACTAAAGCCACTTTTACATCGGGGGTAGTGTCAGCACTCGTTTTAGCAAATGTTGATGGCTTTAGGAAAAGAGGAATAGATGTTCTTATTAGTGCTGCTCCTCATGGTGCCCTGTCCAAAAGCCTTGGAACATCTTATCAGCTGCAAGGGAAGGGATTCACTGAGTACGAGGGTGTAAATACACACACAAAATTTGAGGACATGGAAATAACAGTAGGAAGGAAATCGGGCGTAAGAGAAATTAAGTTTTCAGCTCCCGACGTTCAGGAGGCCCCTAGAGTAGATGGAGAAGATGAGGTGTCAAAATGGAGCTGGGTTGCAGGTACCTTGAATGGGGCAAAAACATCTAATACAAAGCCCATAGAGCGGGTGTTGCCAATTGGTGTACATTGTATCATGGAATATGGCGGGGCTAGGAAAAGCGAGTTACAAGCTTAAATCCTTAGTAGACTTAGACCCCAAGATAAGTTGTCTCCAGGAGACGTGGGCAAGGGAAGAGTTCCAGCTAGAGAATTTTTATGTGTACTGCAGTACAGCAAAAAAAATCTGTAAAGGGGCATGCAAGTGGAGGTCTAGCCATTTTGCTAAGTTGTGATATAGCATGGGACCCCGTGATATATATATACACCCTTCAAATTGCTGTATTTGCGCAAAGCTAAAAATAGGAAAAGATAACTTGGGGCACGTAATGTTTTTGTTTTTGGTAAATGTGTACATACCCCCAGGGAAGGTGTATAACCCATTGGTCGACTCCATCTGCACTTTTGTGCAAAGCTTAGGTAATATGGAAGAAAGTGCATGTATAATGATGGTAGGGTACTTTAACGCTAAGTTAATTAACAGCTCTATCTTGTCTTTCTCCAATTTGGATTTGGAGGAGGTTTGGTCTATTCCAGAGTCAGTATTCCCGGCCCAGTTAATATCCGATAAACGTGGCCTTTCCCTTTTGCAAAATCTTAGGAATCTTGACCTCATACTTTTAAACGGTAGATTCCCAGAGGATTCTCCTGCAGCCTACACCTTTCACAGGACATATGGCCACTCCTTACTTGATTATATGGCAGTTTCTTTTCAATTGTTTGGGGCGTGTACACAGTTTAAGGTGCTCCCCACTAAGATGAGTGACCATAACATTCTAGTGGTAAATTTAGTTATAAACATCGAGAAGCCTGAACTCTGGAATCAGAGGAATGAAAATGTAACTTACTCTGGAAACAATGGTCGTAATTGTTGGTCATATAAGTCACTTCCAAACTTTCAGAGGGTATTTAAGAATATCGCGTTTAGGCTAAGTAGGGAGAGCCTGGTTGTGAGGTGCGAAAGAGTTTTGGCTGCAATCAGAAAATTGGGAAGAAAGAAGCAAGGTATAAGAGGCTCCCCTATAGTAATAATTTCCCAGGAAATTAAAAAAACTGAATAAGGAGATTAATGGGTTGATTAGAGCCCAATTTAGAGATCCGAGTTTACTAAGGCAGAAAAAGATATACAGATTAAAACAGGTTCGGAAAAGGAAAATAGCATCTGATCGGAGGGCCGCTGAAGATGAAAAATGGGTCAACCTACGGGAAGTGGCTCTATCTGGGGATACTGGAAAGTACTGGGCATTGATAGCTAAGTTTTGTGATGGTAGAGAAAAATCACAACCATTGCTGATCCCAGAAACCGAATGGTTTATTTATATATCCCAACTCTATGCTCCCAATCAACTAGGTGATCATTCTGAGGGGGTTGTTAATAACTTAGTAATGGTGGGCGATGTAGGAGCACCAACAGGGTGGGAAATTTAAGGATACATTAAGGGGGCAAGATACTCTGGGGAAATGGAGCCGAATGATGTCCCTGTAGCCATAAGAAAACAGGACTATGAAGATTGGGCAAAATTCTTACATCCCTTGTTTGTCCATTGTTATAACAGTGGGGACATCCCTTACTCCTGGAAGGGAAGTATAATAGTCCTGTTATATAAGAAGGGCCCAAAAAACTCCCCGGCCAGTTTTAGGCAAATTTCCCTTTTAGATGCAACGGGGAAACTATTTGCAAAGAGTATCCTTGGCCACTTGCAAGAGTGGGTATTCGGAAATAATTACATCCCCCTGGAACAATTCCGTAAGAATAGTGGCACACTAGATAACATTTCTGTCCTGCAAACTCTAATCGAAAAATATCCTGTGGGTCGGGGGATCCCATTGTATACAGCATTTATAGATTTCTCCACAGCGTTTGACAGGGTAGATCGGAGGACGCAGTGGAGGAAATTGGTTACTATGGGGATCCCAGGGAACCTTTTAAGATTAATAATTGCACTCCACTCTTCGACGTGGACAAAAGTCCTGCTAGGGGGAACTCAAGGCCTCTCAAAGAAAATATGTACACACAATGGGTTGAAGCAGGGGTGCCTTCTGGCCCCTTTACTCTTTTCAATCTACATTAATGACCTGCGGAGTCGGGTAGGAGAGAGTAAAGGGGACCCACCTCAAGTGGGTAACCTAAAACTAAGTTGTCTGTTGTATGCAGATGATGCAATAATAATGGACTTAACTCCAATTGGGTTACAGAGACGTTTGGCGGAACTGGTTAGGTACTCAGAAGAATATTTTTTAAAAATAAATATTTCAAAGAGCAAAGTTTCGATTTTTAGTTACCAAGGTTGTAGGGTTAGAAAAAATGTGAAATGGTTTCTGGGAAATGAAAAAGTGGAAGTAGTAAAATTTTACCCTTACTTAGGAAAAATATTTACTAACAGGTGTTCTGCTAATAGACACATGAACCACTGCAAAAGTAAAGCTATCTCACAAGCCTCTGCAATTAATCGCTTGTATTTGCAATGTGGGAAAAGAAATTTTTCGCACATTATTGCAGTTTATAAAATAAAGATCCCTCCGACTCTGAATTATGCTAGCAAAACAATAGATGAGTGTGAGTGGGCAAAGTTTGAGAAAGTGGAAGGAAAGATCTGGCGCCAAATATGTAATCTGAGTTATGCTGCGCCAATCGCGGCACTTAGGCTCAAATTTGGCCTTCTCTCAACGTATGTGTTATCAATGGCTGCCTGTTTAAGGTGGTGTAATGCTCTGATAAATGGTCAGGACAACTTACTAAGGGTAGCATTGCACAGGGAAATATTTGTAAACATGTTGAGGAAAAGCGCAATCCATAGAAATTATTTAAAGGCTTTAAGCATTTTTGGTTTGGATTTTGAAGGGGCAGCAGTTTTAGGTAAAACATCGTTAAAGCATATAATTAAAAAAACTATATATGTGATTTCACGTGAAAGAGATCTGAAATTATGCTTATTGAATGGAAGGATGGACTGCATTGTTGGGAGCTCCATTGTTAAAAATCCTCAGCCGTATGTTTTATGGAACCTGAAACATGGAGTTCGTAGAGTGATTTTGTTACTAAGATTGAACTTAATACCTTTGAGAATTGTAGCAGGTTCCTGGGAGGGTATTCCCAAAAATGAAAGATAATGTCACCTATGTAATTGCGGTATACAAGATTTGAATCACGTTTTGATTGTGTGCCCTGCACTTCACTCAATACGACGTAGATACTTAAGGAATGGTTTTTAAAGAATAACATCTCAACAGCAGAACAAGCCCGCAATTTTCTTTTGTTCCCTCCATTCGAAATGATGTGTTTTAAAATGTTTCATTTTTGTAAAGAATTTTTAAATGTTTTTTAAGAGAGTAATACGTTAAAGTGATTTGCGTGTTTTTAATAGTATTACGTTAAACCATCCATACTGCTGTTAAAAAATCGTAAAGAGCACCTGCACTTGCGTATGGCATATTAGTTACCTTAAGTAGACAACATTTGTTTGTTAGATCATTTATACTGCTGCTAGGGGAGGTTGGAAAATATTTTCCTAAAAAATTGCACAGAGCACTTGCACTTTTTTATGATATATGATTAATCACGTGTATCTCTTGAGATACATTGCTGCTAGTTAGTCATTGGTAAAAAATGTCCTGGAGAGGATATTTAATGCATTAGCACTTTTTCAAGCACTTTATAAAAATTTCCTGCTGCTAGTATTATACTGTGATTATTTCCCTAAAAGAAGCTTTTTTACTGTTTGAGTTGTTTGATATTTGTATATTGGATTACAACCGTATATTATTTCATCTGTGTCCCTTACTTAAGTAGGTTTTTGTGATAGTCCATAGTGTGTTCTAATCGAAAGAAGCTTGTTTCAGTTGCAAGCGCATCTGCCTTGAAATTATGTCGACCACTGTAGTGCTTGGACTAGTGAAGAAAATAAATTGTTTACTTTTAACTGGATGTATTTTAGTATAAAATTGAACTTGTAATTTTATGTTTTGCATCTCTTCATGTATGAAATGATGTTTTATTTTGTATTTTATGTGGAATTCTTCGGAATTCTAAATCATAATAAAAAAATTGAATTGAAATTGAATTGAATCCCAGCGTGCGAGCGTTCTAAGGGCCATGACGAGCAGCACACGAGCACCGTGGCTGATGACGAGCTGAGCTCGTCATCAACATGGGAGGGGTTAAAGTGGTCTTGTAAAAGCATCTTACTTATTTGCAGCCCAATCCCAACACCTGAAACAATAGAAAAACCTATTGCTCAAAGGTCCAAGATGCAAGCCCAAGATTATATAAAGCCTCCAATCCACGCCAAAATGTGCTTACCTTCAATTAAAGCCCCATTCACCTAAGACGACCTCATTCCTCGCAGGCGGCCCGATAAATCTCGCTGTCAGAGCACTTCCCGCGTGCATCTCCTTAAAAGTCTGATCACAATCAATCATGAGCGAGTCCCTTTAGCTCATTCATTAGCATAAAAACAGTACTGTTTCCACTGTGGTCCTCGTCACCTTTCAGCCAATGAAAGCCCTTCTTGATATATTTCCTTTCAAATCTTCCTGCCTACAAGTTACTTATTTCCTCTCTGGTCTGCCGTGCAGTTTTCCCCAATGAAAATCTTTCTATTCGTTCTGGCTTGCGTCGACCTACACTCACTAATCCAGGCCAGTGACATCACCTGGCACAGGGGATTCCTACATTTTTTGTGATGTGAGCTACTTCAGATCGGTGCAAAACATTGTGAACTACTGAAGGCTAAACAACTTGCCATGCCATTTGCAGACTGATGATCATGATGTCAAATGAACACAGCCTTCCCTTAATGTTCATATAGACAAATGACCTTGTGTTCATCTAATAACTGATCTCATGGTTGTGTGCTACTCTGAAGGGGTCTGGGAACTGCTGGTAGCTCCCAATCAACTTCTAGGAGACCCTTGATCTAGGCTGACTGATTTGTGGGATGCTACACATGGCAAACATCGTTTTCATTTAGCTTGTACAGAAAAACATATGTGAAGATCAGAAAATGTGTTTTCTAAATTATATGATATGGGATGTCTACATTTCACATGTACTTCAAACATACACATAGATTTGTTACTACATACACACTAATTCGAATCTAGGGTTTAAACACGCAACACATCTTAATGGTGTTGTTTTTTACCATTGTAAAGTGCTTAAAAATCCCCAACATCATTGTCCTATGTAAGGAACAAAATATATGACACTTCAAATCACTCAATACACTTCAGTAAGACACTCAAAGGGACATTGTAGCCTGTGCTAATGGGAAATACAGATTCACATAAACATTTCAGACATGTAGCTGCTTCTCTAGTGAGACATAGAGCTGGCAATACAGGGAGAGGACCTCCTGTGCCAGCAACTCCAGCTCCTCTGGTGAGATGGCAGGGACCCTCTCACTTTTTCAACTTGCCATTGTTGCTCCCAGAGGGCAGTAACAGCAGAAAAAGTGGAGGAGGTTTTGATGGCTGCAGTGTTAGGAGGCAAGGAGCCCACAGGACCCTACCATGACCACTACCCTAACAAACCTGTGGCCTTGACCCAGTTTGCCCCATCCCACTGGGTCCTGGCTGACCTGCAGGTGGTGGTGATTTTATTTTGCCACCACTCAGGACTGGGGGGCAAAAGATGGGTGTTACGTTGCTTTGGACACAGGAAGAGGAGGTATCAGTCTGCTGAGGTGTTGTAATAGCTGGGATGGGAGGTGCAAGTGTGGGTTGAGGTATACTCATTAGAGCCGTCTTCCCAGTCAGACGAGATGGACCAGACCACTCCTCTTCATCTGGATTTACATGAGTGGAGTCCTCCCTGGAGGCTTCACCCTGGGCTGGAGTGAAGGTTTCCTGAGACACAGCTGTTTGCCCACGTGCTCTGGGTGTAATACCTATAATGAATGTATAAAAAAAAGAATATTGTGTAAAAGTGTGGATCACACATCCAATGACTATATATAAAATATAATGTAGCAACCAAAACAGGGAATATAATTGGATATCAAGATTATACCTTTCTGTGTTAAATTAATTCCAAAAACTGTTTATGTTGCATACAAAACTACTTCAAATACACAGGTAAGTGAGTATATGTCCTTAAATGAAAAAAAGATAACTTAGTAAGTATATATGAAATGTAGCAACCATACAATTCAACAAAGTAGTCCAAGACCTAGCAGGCTAAAAAGAAGACATGTACACAACTTAGAGAGATAGTTAGAATTAGTCATCATATGAACAGTGCAGCATTCAGTTTTCACATATGCCACTTTTCTTCAGCATACAATTTTACATGCCTTACATTTTTAAGGGCAAAAAAGTACTATTGTAAAAAGAATTACATCAATTAAATGACATGAACTGTAAAGGTCAACATACAAAATTCAGCACAAACAGTTTAAAAAAGAGAGCTTTATGATAGAGATTGATCAACTGGAGAATGAGCTAGATGAAATGGCAACATTATTATCACAAAATTGAAACAGGCATCATGGTGGTTGTAGTTATTTCGATGAGACATTTACAACACTTGTAAAATTGTCACTTCAACATACCTTGCGTAAACATGCAGTAGGAAGAGAACTGACATTTGCTATGTGAAATACATATATGTTTTTTGGTTATTTGGAGCACAAACACTTACAAGCACCATAACATCACGTAAAATGTGATGCCTATTGAAAACTGTTATCTAAATTACAACGCAATACATTCAAACAAACAAGCCCAAAAAAGATGCTACTGATGTAGTTTGGTTTATATTTGAAAAAAGTCTGTTGAACACATTAGCAACAGCTAACGTCAAAGCAAACAGGACATTTATGTTTAGTAACACATTTGAAATTACAATTTACCAGTCTCCACTCCACCAGGGATTCCTATCAAGCCTTCAAGATGTAGGATCTGCAAGACCTTCTCCTCCAAGGGCATGACTTGTAAAGGGGCCTGGGAAGGAGAACCACCACCAGTTCTTTGAGCCTCCACGTGATGATTGGAGGCCAGGGAACGCACTCACCCCCGTAGGTCATTCCTCCTTTTCCTAATTTCCTCCTGTGAGTGCAGGTTCTTGCTGGAGCATTCACTCTGTCCTTATTCTGGACCATATTTCCCCTTTCTAAGATAGGGGTGTATTTTGGACTAGGGTTCCAAACAATTATGGCTCTACTCTTATGATTTCATCCACCATGACAATTCTCCCTCAGTGAAACGTAGATTTTGGTGTCCTGACATAATCCAAATAAATGTGATGAAATAAAAATAATTAAACACAAGGAAATAAATGAAAGAGGAAAAAGGGAAAAGAAACAGGGAAAAGCAACAAAATAACCTCACTTAGCTGGCAAAAGTTCTGCATGATAATGTTGTGGTGCAGCGCAATAGCAAAGGATCATGGTCTGAAATGGAGTGTGCTTTATAGTGTGGTATGCAGGTGTCAACAATTGGCCAAAACACATCAGGTGTGTGTTTATAGCATCCAGCCTACAGCAACAAGTATATTCCAATATTAACTGCGTCCTGTGACGGATTCACTCTATTGCGACATCGCAGGTAGACCACCGCAAGCAAAACTGTGAAATCTTAATAGGCTCGGTGCACTTCTGCTGCCCTGATGGCGACGGAGTACTATTCACCAGCAGTGGAGCTCACTGCGTCGGCTGCGTTGAGCTACGTACGCGGCGGTAAACACTCTTGACATGGATGGAGAGTCAGCCAGCATACATCTAAATACAGCAGGTGGATCACTGTCAAATTGACGGAGTACTTGAGATGACCGCCGTGGCAGGACCGCAGTAAGACCACCAAGATCTAACTCAGGCCCTAATTCCCAGATTTTCAGGGGTAGTAGTAGAGGTTCAGCCAGACACAGCCAAGGTTTCCATGGTCTCAAGAACAGCATTTAGGGGTCAGGACTCAGTTCAGCATAGGCCACCAGCATGGTCCATGTCAGATCCAGTTGGTACTGGTCAGTAGGGATTTGCAAAAATGGCCCCTTGTGGCTTTTTATAGCACTATAGCTAAACAGAAGGCTAGCCAAAGGATCCTTGGTGTCCACATCTGTGTCCTGCATACAAGAGGGAGTAGGTCCAGTCCTTCAGGGATCCTCCTAAGTGATAGATAGCAGGTCCAGTCCTCTTTTGTTCTTCCTCTGGTCTTTTAGTGTTCTGAAAAGGTGACTGGGGATACCTTATTTAAGCCTGGCAACAGCTATTGGGGGGGGGACTCCTGCCCCCTCCCTAACCAGTGGGATAAAAGTTCCCAGGGGTTACCCTAACACCTTTTACAGCTGTTCCTGTCTGCTCTATTACAAACAATCACACAGTACTCCTCACTCCTAAAATCCAAAATGGCGAAACCCTTTTCCCCTTGACTAGAGCCTGTGCACCTCCGCCCACCCAAACGTGTGGGCAGGGAAATGAGCAGCCCCTCATTTGTGGTCTCTCCAAGCCACTTCTCGGGCAGTTCTCTCCCCACTGGGTATGGTGCCTTACTAAGACAAAGGAGGGGGACTGTCCAGGTGCTGTATGCATCTACATGTGGCAGCGTAGGCATCTTTGAAGGATTCATAGTGCAATAAATTGGGTTGTTGGGTGAGGGGGCTGAAACCCTACTCAAGCAACAACCTCAATTATTGTCAGGCTGAACTACAAAAAGTCACTAAATTAAGTCATGCAAAACCCTCTGGGCACCCTTCTTCTGTGGTATCCATGAGTGTCTTCAAGAGTTGATCCGAGGATCTCCTTTTTATACCTGGTGCCCACTTTGAAGTGGGAGAACTTTCTGGAGTTGTATCTCTACAGAGATGTCTGGGATTTCCTGCCTCCCTGCCCTGATCCCAGCCTGTTTGGGGACAGAAAAGGCTTGTGTGAAGTCCTTTGTGTGAGAATTAGGACAGTGCCGCTGAAGTACAAGTATTGTAGGCGACAGCTCCGCCCCCCCATCCTGCCATAGATGACCCATTCTGCCAACATCCAGACCTGATGTGATGCTGTCTGGGAGGAATAAGCAAAGGCCAACTGCCAACTACACCTATTCCTATGACCCAGGAATAGACTGCAGACAGCAAAGGGTAAGGACAAGAAAATGCCAACTTTCTAAAAGCGCCAAAATAACAATGGATGGACAGAATGCTGAAAAATGTTAAACACTCACCCCCAGTAAAGGGATATGGGCCTATATTGATTATTTTTTTGACTCACACACTACCACCCTAGTTAGGTCACAGACCAGGAACAAGTATCATAGGACGATTTTGGGAGTATCGCCTCTCATCAGCCAGGATAGCTTGAATCTAGTGGCAATGCGAGCATGGGACCCACGTCTGGGCATCCCTGTCCCACTTGGGGAGACAAATGCAAAAAGAACAGCTGATTGTCGTAATGCTGAACAATGTCAAACACTCACCCAAGGACAGAGATCTGGGTCTAAATCCATTGTTTTTATCCTCAGCCCCCCAGTTTGGACCTAGCAATATGCAAATCAGTCTTGACCCGGCTCCCCATGGGAACAGTCCAGCCCGAACTATCAAGTCAGGTCCCCCCTGGACGGACCAGAAACTAGCATCCTAGGGCCGGTTTCAGGGTATCACTCCTCATCAGCCAGGATAGCGTGAAAACGACCCCTGGATGCTTGTTTCCGGTCCAGGGAGGATCTGGCCTAGCAGTTCGGGTAGGGTGACCAACCGTCAGTAAATTTCACGGACAGTCCGTAATTTCGGCCGTCTGTCCGTTGTCCGTGAAGGATTCTTTAACGGACGCCATTTGTCCGTAATTTTAACCGGGCACAGCTTGCCCCCACCTCCCTTCTTGACTCTGATGCTGTATGAAAGCTCAGACCCCCAGCAGCATTGGCGAGGCACAGCGGGATGGCAACTGTCACACCTCCAGCACTTGATGAGCTGTTAAGAGGTGCTTGAAGGTGACAGAGGGAGGGGCGGCAGCTTCAGGAGCAGGGGGCATCCATTCACATGCAAACAGCCCTGAATGCGTCTTGTAGCTGCTATTTAGAGGGGGGCTCACACATTCCATTTCTACCCAGGGCCCCAAAAATCCGAGACTCAGCCAGATTACACCCCTGATTACACCGAGGCAGCACCTGCTTCTCTTCGCCGAGCTTAATTACTGTCACTAATTTGTAAGCAAACCTTGGTTCTTCAAACATGCATAATGTAATACAATAACGAAATGGCACAATCGCACCCACACTGATTAACAAAGTATGGAGGACAATCAGTTCAATCAGTTCTCTTATAGTATCTCCTGTAAGTACTGTATATCACAGTGGGGGGTGGCATTTTGGACAGAGAGCCTGTCTTCTCATTGTCTTGTGCAGGAGGGGACGAGAAGCCCAAGTTGATACTAGAATACTGCATGCCCACCCCTGTGCCCACCCTGGTGGATCACGTTCCCTCTCCTGTGATGACTCCTGCTCCTGTCCCCCCATGTGGTGGCTCCAGTCCACCCCCCACCCCACCCCTTTGATGGCTCTTGTCCCCCCCTGTGGTGGATCCTGTCTCCGCCCTGGGTGGCTTCTGTCCCAGTCCTGGAATGTCTCCTGCAGCGAGGGTGAAGTTCTTGATGGGCCTCTTCTCAAAAGGGCTCAGCTCAAAATTAATATGGAAAGGTGGGCAAGTAAGTAAGTGAAGGGATGTGTGAATGGCTGGATGAATTAGTGAAAGGGTGAATGGATGAATGAAAGATTAAATAAATGGATAATGAGAGAGGATAGATGGATTGATGAGTGAGGGGAAGGATGGAGAGAAAATGTAAATAGCTGGATGTATGGGTGGAAGGGTAGCTGGATGATTGATGAGGGGAAAGATGGATGAGGGGAAGGATGGATGGATGAGGGGAAGGATAAATGGATGAGGGGAAGGATGGATGGGATGGATGGATGGGTGGGGGGAAGGATGGGTGAGGGGAAGGATGGATGAAAGGAAGGATGGATGAGGGGAAGGATGATGGATGGAGGGGAAGGATGGATGGATGAGGGGCAGGATAGATGGATGAGGGGCAGGATAAATGGATGGGATGGATGGGTGAGGGGAAGGATGATGGATGAGGAGAAGGATGGATGGATGGATGAGGGGCAGGATAAATGGATGGGATGGATGGATGGGTGAGGGGAAGGATGGATGAAAGGAAGGATGGATGAGGGGATGGATGGATGGATGTCGGGAAAGGATGGATGATGAGGGGAAGGATGGATGGATGGATGGATGATGAGGGGAAGGATGGATGGATGGATGGATGATGAGGGGTGGGTGAAAGGATGGCTGATGAGGGGAAGGGTGGATGGATGGATGATGAGGGGGTGGGTGAAAGGATGGATGATGAGGGAATGGATGGATGATGAGGGGGTGGGTGAAAGGATGGGTGGATGATGAGGGGAAGGATGGATGGATGATGAGGGGAAGGATGGATGATGAGGGAAAAGGATGGATGGCTGATGAGAGAAAAGGATGGATGGATGATAAGGGGAGGGATGGATGGATGATGAGGGGAAGGATGGATGGATGATGGGTGGGTAAAAGGATAGATGGATGGAGAGTGGGTGAAAGGATGGATGGATGGATAAGTAGGTGGGTGAAAGGATGGATGGATGATGAGTGGGTGGGTGGGTGAAAGGATGGATGGATGGATGATGAGTGGGTGGGTGAAATGATGGATGGATGAGTGGGTGGGTGAAAGGATGGATCAGTGGATTGGATGGTGGGTAGGTGAAAGGATGGATGAGTGGGTGGGTGTATGGTGGGTGGCTGGATGATGGGGGTAGGTGGATGAGTGAAATGATGGATAGATTGATGGATTGATAAGTGCAAGGGTGAATGAATGGACATATGAGTGAAAGGGTGGGTGTAAGGATGGATGAGTGAGTGAAAGGGAGGGTAGGTGGACAAAAGGATGAATAGATGTGTGAAGGAGTGAAATGATAGATGGATGAGTGATAGGGGCAATGGATGGATTCATGAGTGGATGAGTAGATGGATGGATGGGTGGGTGGATGGATGGATGGATGGAAGGAAGGCTAAGTGAAAGGGTCGATGGAGAGAGAAAGGGAGGATGGATGACTAAAAGAGTGGATGGGTGGAAGGATTAGTAAGTGAAAGGATGGCTGGATTGGTGAAAGGGTAAATGGCTGAATGGATGAGTGAATGGATGGATGGGATGAAGAGTGGATGGATAAGTGTACAGATGGATAGGTGAAAGGGTGGATGGGTGGATGGATAATGGAGGATGAGTGAAAGGATGGATGAGGGGATGGATGAAGGGAATGGATGAGTGAAATGATAGATGGAAGGATACATGATGGATAGGTTTGCAAATGGTTGAATATGTTTGGAAATGGCTGGGCTTACTTATATACTATTGCGCGACCTCTGATGTGTCTGTAAAACGTACCTATTGTCCTGAAGTTTTGTCCTGAATTTTGACCTCCTGTCCTGAATTTGTGTCCTGAATTTTGACCCTTTGTCCTGAATTTTTACACTCACCGTCCTGAATTTGCACCAATGCCAGTTGGTCACCCTAAGTTCGGGATGGACTGTTCTTATAGGGAGCAGGATCAAGACCAATTTGCATATGGCTGGGGCTAAACTTTAATTTATTCAGCATTCCGTCCATCATCCATCCTTTTTGCTTTTGTCACCCTAAGTGGGAAGGATATACACAAATGGGTGATATCCCGAAACTGGTCCCAGGATTCTTGTTCTGGTCCAGGGAAGATCTGACCTGGCAGTTGGGGCTGGACTGTTCCCATGGAGATCAGGGTCAAAACTGATTTGCATATGGCTGCATCCAAACTGGGGTGGCATGTTTCTCAAAAAAACGACATAAACCCAGATCTGTGATGGGGTCAATTGTTGATTTGTTCAGCATTCCGTCCATCATCTTTTTTTTAAACTTTCTAAAAGTGGCATTTTCAGAATTGTGTGTGAAAATCCAAATTTATAAACAAAGATAATGTTTTAAATTACAAATCGTCAAACAGAAAACATGACTTTCCTACCTGTTCCCAATTATAAGTAGCGCTCCCGGTTTTCAGTTATTACGGATTTTACATATAAATACAGACAGAAAACTATATTTCTTTTGTCTGTATTTATATTTAGAAACGGCAAAATACTAGCAAATTTTGCCATGCTGCCATCTGTATTTTCCTGCAGAATCTCATGACTTCAGTGGCCCTGATTTAGACCTGGTGTAAGTCTGCTCCATTAATAATACCTGCTGCTGCCTGCTACTTGGACCCCGCTGTGAGCAGCTGGTCTGTGGAGGAGTCTCTGTGTGATGTAAATTCAGTGTAATTCACTGACTCTTGTAAACAGGTGGCAGTGATAGTCTAAGCTGTGTCTAGACCCGTTGTACGCAGCTGCTACGTGGAGTCAGATCCAGTGTAAGGTGTATTACATGGTAACAATGGCTGCAAGAGCGTTTATGGTATTAATACTCCGGCCCGCACTGTCTTTACATGGTTAGGGTGTACATGGGATATACAGCATGAAGGATGGGACCCCCTCGAGGAATAAGTTGTGACCAAGGAACAGAGGGGAAAGGAAAAATTCGTTCTAGAAAGTTGTTCCTTCAATGGTCATAGATATCACTTAACAATATACATCGAATTATTTAAGAAGGGTGACAGAATTATGTAACAATGTTTACTTTATCATAATTTTTATTTTCATTTAATGCAGTTTTTCATTTCTCTTTTTTATATAAAAAAGGCATAATTCATCATAAATACATTTTTCAAACGGATATTTTTTGCTTTTAAGAACAATTATTAACGCACCAGTGATTGAAAAATTATACAAAGTTATAGTACACAATTGATTTTTAAGAAAACCACCTGATATTAAATACTCAACTCAATTCACTGACATACACACATACATACCACAATCAACCCACACTACCAAAAAGGGAAAAAGGGAGAAACTAAGTATTAATTGACAGGTTCACAAATTGTCAAATACTAGGGTCTCAGAAGAGATTCGAGACCCCCGCACATGATCGGTCCTGAACCTGTCAATTAATACTTAGTTTCTCCCTTTTTCCCTTTTTGGTAGTGTGGGTTGATTGTGGTATGTATGTGTGTATGTCAGTGAATTGAGTTGAGTATTTAATATCAGGTGGTTTTCTTAAAAATCAATTGTGTACTATAACTTTGTATAATTTTTCAATCACTGGTGCGTTAATAATTGTTCTTAAAAGCAAAAAAATATCCGTTTGAAAAATGTATTTATGATGAATTATGCCTTTTTTATATAAAAAAGAGAAATGAAAAACTGCATTAAATGAAAATAAAAATTATGATAAAGTAAACATTGTTACATAATTCTGTCACCCTTCTTAAATAATTCGATGTATATTGTTAAGTGATATCTATGACCATTGAAGGAACAACTTTCTAGAACGTACATGGGATATACACCCCGGTTTCATTTTCTTCTACACACTGGGGGAGTGAGGGGTCCACGTTGTTTATAGACTCAGTGTGAGCTGCTTGAACCTAGTGAAGAGGGGGTCTATATGCTGTTTCGACCCTGGTGTAATGCTTTAAATGCGGAGTTGCTTTCCTCTGTTAGTGCGCATTCTTTGGTCCAAACAATTCTGGTGTCCCGTGTAAAAGGCAGCTCTTTACGGTGAAGTTTTTAAGCCACTGAGCACAGGGGGGTACTGTAGACACTGCCCGCAGTCTGGTTAGAAGGGGTGAAAAAAACAACAAAGCCTCGTTAACAAGTGAATAGTCTTTTAAAAGACCTGTAAAGTACTCAAGTGTGGCTGGCAGTTCAAAAACTGTCTGATTGTGTGTGCCTCGGGACCTGTCTCAGCCCGGGCTGACACACAGGACGGGTGGGGGGAGAGTGGCAGTGCCCTCACATAACAACCGAGCACATGTGTGCATTGTCAATTGTTGCAGAGGTCTGAAAACCTCATAGCTGCTGGTACTTCCATTAGGATTTGGCACCTCCAGAGCAGGCCAGTCAATAGGTATGCAATAGATATGCTGTGGTGGTTGGATGAGGCTCGAGGATTGCATTGACTGAGAAGGCTGATGTCTGGATACTCTCAGCATTAAGATGCAAGCAAAGAGGTGAGAACGACCAAGCCCTTCAGGGGAGATTATTTGCCCTGCCCCAATACCTTTGTCCACTGCAGTGAAGGTAGCTGGCTGCATCACTAGTACTTTGAGGGTGAATAGATGGACATTGCTCAGCGCCGCACAGCTCTTTTGATACATTGTACATAGCGACTTCCTTAATACGATATCAGTGATAGACAGATATCTTAGTACATTGCTGAGTGCTAGGCAGCTCGCTTATTACATTCAGTGCTGATTAGTGTCCTCAGTACCTTGTCAGAGCTGGGCAGTGTTGTCAGAACCTTATCAAAGCTGGGCAGCTCTTCAAGTACATTGCACAGAGCTGGTCAGCGTTCTCAGTACCCTATATAAGTGCTGGGGAGTTTGTTGAGACTCTAAGTGTAGGTGGGTATAGGTAGATACCCCTCCCACTAAAGCTCTGGGCGATCCTTTGTCGTTCTCTCGAAGTGAGAAATTCCCAACCCAGAATTAGTAGCTATTTCTTCCTCTCTTACAACAAGTACATCCACAGGGGTGCATGGGTCCCGCTCTGCAGCAGCAGCGACCTGCTGGTTCAGAGTGAGGCGCGTTTGCGGGTCTGTGTCTGGGTTCTGGTGCTTTAACGGCAGTAGTGAGACAGAGCAGGCGAGGTGCACCGACAGCTGAATGGGGTACGAGTGCTGGACTAGCAGACGCACTGAATGCCAGGAAGCAGGAGCACTGGTAAGGCTTTTACTTGGTCCCAGAACTGGGGTTTCAGGGGTGGGGAGGTCCAGAAAATCAGGGCATTTGCAGAGACCTATGTGGTGCATGAAATGTAATAGCAAGGGCTGTTGCAGCGTGGGTAAGGGGTGTTGCAGCGCCGGTAAGGATCGTTACAGCCCGGGGTAAGGTTCGTATTATATAGGCCCAGGGTTTTTTGTTAGAAGCCCCCGGGTTACCAAACACCAAAGGCTCTATAGTTATGCTTCCACCTCGCACTTCTCTATCCACCCTACACTTCGTGCCTGTTTTTTTAACCCATTTTTTATTCATTTTCTAGTACAGTATAGACTATATTGTTCTACAAAACAAATAAAATTGTAAATTTAAATAAATGTGGAAAAATACTAGCTGTAGCGTTGACTTTTGCTTGTGGCAAAAATAAATGTGGATAAATACAGAAAAAATGCTCAAAAAATAAATATGGATAAATACAGACGGAAATGGCAAAAAAAAAAAAAATACCATAAAACCGGAAACCCTAATTATAAGTTACCATTTATGAAATATAATATGGTAACCCAATGTTATCTTATGGGAGAGATAGGTCTCACAGTAGTGAAAAACAAATTGCAAGAGACAGGATCTCCATTCGCTAGCAGAGATGATACAACCCACTTTACAAGACCACATAAGAAATTATACATGACCTGATATCCTCTCTTTCATGGGTTTTCCAGTTTAACAATAGGATTGTTTGACCGACCAGACTGTCTTTCTGACAGTTTAACTCCAAGAAAAGATCCCGGCTGGCACCCCTCTATGGGTCAAAATACTTGTTTGCTGTTATCACATCAATCGAAGAGCAAGGAATAAACTCTTTCCATATCATGAATTGGATTACGTCTATCTTTTATTTGTCTATACAGAAATTGATGAATGCAACTAGCAGTACATAATATTGTTTAGGATATTTATGTTGTACACTTCCTCTATGGCTTGATACATGTCAGACTTACATGAAATTATTAGATGTGTAATGCTTTATCTTCTAAAAATGTAACAAACCGTATCAAAATCAGCCTTGACCTTACTTCAGTAGGAACAATCTAGCCCGAAATGTCAAGCCAGGTCCTCCTTAAACCAGAATACAAGCAACCCAAAATCAGTTTCACCCTAGTTTGTGCTCTTCTTTAGTTTGGTGCAGCTTGGTTCCAGTGGCATAGTGAGCACACGACCCACATCTGGTCATACCTGTCGCACTGCAGGCATGGCACTGAAGTAAACAAAAAGTGATGGATGGCACGTATGGATTCCCAATTACTCCTCTGCCTCTGCATATCTTTTGAAAGCAGGGATATGTGAATTTGGGGGCCATTCTAACTTAAAATTAAAAATGGAAAACAAGTAAATAACAAAGATGTTTTTCATCATAAGGCTCTGAGTGACATCATAGACAACTCAAGCTTCGCTCTTGTGTATTTGATTTCTCTCAAAACATCTCTGTGATGATCATCTCTGTTATTCACTGTTACCCATCTATAAACCTATATTTAACACATGCCTGCAAGCCTGTCCCTACTTTCCTTTTTACAGGTGATTTGTGAAGCCCCTAGTCCCCTTTAATAAAGAAATGGCATAGCCACTCAACGGTTTTAATTTAATACACTTGGCTTATGAAGTTACAATGTTCCCTGCCAGAGCCAGCAGCCAAGGAGAAGGCAAGTCACAGACCATCGCTAAAGCTGCACTTTAAAAAACAAAACTGAAAGGTGGCTTTCCCATCATCTGCTCTGTTTTTCTAGATGAAGCGTGATAAACAGAAAGGTGACATTAATGGTAACGTGCATATTTTCCCATGATTTATGTAATTATAGTAAAGAATCAGGCACGGATTTATCAAATTTTTACACAAAACGGATAGATACTTGCTGCACTGTGTGAAAGGGAGAGTGTAGGAAAATTCCATGTTTAGCATTGCATGGAGCGTTTCTGTCCTCTCCTTGTGCTGGTCCACAATGTGCTGCCTTGAGTCAACGCTGGCACCCTTGCACTATGGTGCAAGGCGTCCTGTGTTGTAGGCAGAATGTTTTTGTGCTGGAACGGACACCTTCTTGCGCAAAAACAATCCTTAAAGGCAGATTCCTCTTTCTGTGTGCGTGCAGAATGCAGAACATGTAGAAAGGGGAAATAATGAGGAGAAATAAACATACTTCTCCTCGTTATGCCTCCCCTGGGAAGGCACAGCATTTTCATCCATTCCCAGGTCTACCACTCTTGGTAAATCTTGGAATGCATCACAGTCCATCGGTGGATGCATGGGAAAACCCACGTTCCACCCATGGAATGACTTTCCAGGGCAGAGAACACATGCAGCGACTTGAGCTGCCTAGTGCTTCTGCAGTTTTACCAAGCACCGCAGGGCCACACAAGGTGGCTTTGCGTTTCTTGGTAAATGCGACTTTAGTTAGTGTTGCCTTGCCCTTGTGTTACTGTGCATGATGCAAGGGCCATGAAACACTATGATAAATCCCCCCCCCCCCAATCACTCTGTATGTTTCTATGCATTTTGAGCTGCAGAATATATATATTTTTTTTTATGACGTACTAAACACATTCTAATACCTTTATGCAACAAATATCTAATTGTGTTTTGTTGTATTTTTTTGCGCTAAAGATTCAAATTGTATTCTTAATGTTTACAAGCATTCCATCTCTTTCATATAAAATTATGCCACCTCAAGAATATAAGTGGTGAATGGAAAGGGTTATGATGAGACCATGTATTAGAAGGAATAGAGTATCCCGTGTCATAAACAATACGAATATTGCAAGTCACCTCGGTGTTCTATCGCATTATAAAGAAATGTGGGGGCATATTACCAACAACTTGCGATCATTTTTGTCTCTAACTTGTTTAGAGACAAACATTATCGCCGCACATCGGCGATTTTTATCGCAGATAAACCTTGCTATTAGCAAGGTTTATCGCAAATGCGATAAAAAACGGCCGCAATGCATGAATATCGCTGAAAAGTCAGCGATATTCATGCATTATCGAGCAAATGCTCTTAGCCATGTTATCCACCTCCCATTGGATAACATGGCTAAGAACTGCTCAGGGCAGGTGTTAGCTTTTGGAGATATTCGCGCTTAGCGCGAATATCTCCAAAAGTTGGTAATAGGAGATAGCGATGTTATCGACTGTTTTCAGTCGCTAACATCTTGGCACGCCCACTTTGCATGTCATTAGTGATAAATATCACTGACATGCAAAGCGGGGCCCAAGATGGTCGCTATCTCCTTTTAGCTGTCACTAACTGGTGTTAGCGACAGCTTGGTAATAGGGAGATAATTTTATCTCCGCTTTCTTGGCTTTTAAAGCCAAAAAAGCGGAGATAAACCCCCTTGATAATATGCCCCGTGGTCTTTGATCCCGTTCCTCTATGGTGACTTGCAATGTTCCTATAATGTACGGCAGGTGGTACTTGATCCTATATTTTCACCCTTCTGAAGGGTCGGAAGCTAAGATGTCTTTCAAACCTGCGCTCCCGAGGGCTGATCAATTTCCCTAGCAGTTGTCGTCCCAGCTTTATTTCTATTTTTATTATTATATGACAAGGCGGAATCCGGAGCAATCAGGTAGTATAGCCCTCTAAAAACACACCAATTCAGATAGAGAGTAATCGAGAATTAAATAAATTAAAAATGAAATGAAATGAAATACGAAGGCTTTAAAGGTCTACTTTAACATAAAAATGATGAATCGAATCCAACCATGCGGTCCCACTGTGTTCTTGCTATTAAAGAAGACCCCACTCCTCTGATCAGGTAATACATCTCCGCCGTGAAATATCATGTCATCTAGGTGGCCTCGCACCAAACAGGGGCCATATGACACAGTTCTGCCATTCTGTTAGTAAAACTAATTAAAAAGAGGTTTTGATTTAGGGTGCAGCGTACCCAGTAAATCACTAGCAACAGCCCCTGGGCGTGATGAATGTCCGCACCGTCTAAAAAAGGAGATAAAAAAACAAACAAAAAAAACCACTTCCATGTCTACAATAGAAGGGACTGCATTTCATGTACGGAGAGATGGCACTGTGGGATGACTGTAATAAAGACTTGCTCCCTTTTTTGGAATTGAAAACAGATCGTATTTTATTTATTTTGTATTCAAATTGCAGAGCAACTGAATTCCTTACCTGGAGTCGGCGAGAGGTGTTTAGTCAGACAGGGATGGAAGCCCAGAAGGCAGTCAGCCAAAAAGAACTTTCTTTTTACAGTTTCTGGGAATGCCGCACTTAGCAGACCACATACATGTTCAAATAAAGCGGGTATTTTCAATTACATTTTTATATCATCGTATTTTTTCCTTTGGTGAAGGGGATACGATTTTGACTACCAAGTTATTATAGATGCCTACAAGTTATTCTGTTTTTAAGTAGAAATATTGAAGTAGCACCAGAGAAGGTGTATTCTAACTCCTTCGCTGCCAAGCCTTTTCCCTGCCCTGTGCTAAGCCCTTTGTGCCCTTTTTTTCCAACATCCTGGGATTCTAAAGGTACCTAGGGTTTGTGGATTCTCCAGGTTGAGACCGAGAAATTAGCCAAAATACAGCTAAATTTGGGGTTTTGGGGGAAACAAGTGCTATAGAAGAAAGTGTTCGTTTTTTTCCCTGCAAATGGCTTCACCATAGGGTTTGTAGTGCTAAAATCACCATCTTCCCAGCTTTCGGTATTAGCATTTTACTGAGACATAGCCCATTTCTCCAAATATTTTGTGTTTTCAACCTCCTTCCAGTTAGTGGTAGAATTGGGTGTGAAACCCATGGTGGATCCAGGAAAGGTATGCATTTCTGAAGAGTAGACAGAATTCTGAATTCAGCAAGGGGGCATACATGTAGATCCTTCAAGGTTTTACCAGGCGCTTGGCAGGACTGGGGCTCCCATCCCAGCACCAGCCAGAGCTCTGGCCCCATTCTGTGCTTCTGAACCCAACCAAGCAGGGAAAGACTTCCAGGACGCGTGGGATCCTTGTCCCATGCCCTTTGCGACGTGGCAGGCTTGTGGAGGGAGCCCCAGACCAGGGAGGCCCCATGGCCCAGCAGGGGGCCCGGGGCCTGGTTCAGACCCCCTGGAACTGGCAACAAACGGGCCACATCCCATTTACGACAGAGCGGGCCGGAGAAGAGAAGCCAGGGACCTGTTGGGCTCACAGACCCTGTCAAAACTGACATTTTCATGAAGTTCCAAGACTGCCTCCTGACAGAGGGGAGGTTACTGCTTAATAGATCACTCCAGTCAACCGTGCTTCCCAAATCATAGAAACACGCTAAGGTCGTTCCAATCCTAAAAAAGCCCACATTGGACGCATCTGCTCCTGAGAATTTCTGGCCCATCTCATTGCTCCCTTACCTGGCGAATGTCATGGAATCCCATGTAAACACCATCCTTACCAAGTATCTAGAGGAGAATGAGATTCTGGATAAGTCACAAAACGGGTTCCGGTCTAATCATAGCACAGAATCTGTCTTGTTGGCAGTCACAGAGCAGCTGAGGGCGGTACTGGACGAGGGCGGCACCACAGCTCTGGTGCTGCCTGATCTGAGTGCGGCCTTCGACACGGTCTCCCATGAGATCCTGCTCCATGGACTCAGGGAGATCGTGGTTAGTGGAACGGCCTGGGCCTGGTTTGCATCTTTTTTATCTGAACGCTCCTTCCAGATCCATGCCTCCCCCCTCATCAGTCCAATACCCATCCCCTCAACTGCGGTGTCCCACAAGGCTCTGCGCTGAGCCCTACACTTTTTAACGTGTACGTCCGCCCTCTGGCCCTTTTGGCTAAGGCCCGGGGGATTAAGATGCTATCCTATGCAGACGACACGCAGATGCTGTTTACTTTCTCCAAAGACCCCGTCCCAGATAAACTTAGGTTCCAGGAGGATATATTTGGCAATCTCAGATTGGCTGACGGGTAATTACCTCCAACTTAACTCCTCTAAAACGGAGGTGCTCCTGTTTGGGAGAGACTCGCACAATTGGGACCACCAATGGTGGCCCGCTGAGCTGGGTCATCCCTCCTAACCAAAGAACTCAGTAAAAATGTTGGGGTCCTAATGGATAATTGCCTGTCCTTTGAACTGCATTTAAAAAAAGTGGCAGGCACTTGCTTTGGCTACTTACGTGGGTTGAAGTCCATCTTAGGATTCTTTGCTGCCCCCATCCGTCAGATGATCATTCAATCAGTAGTCTTGTCTCATCTGGACTACTGCAACAGACTTTTACTGGGTACCAATAAAATGGTCACAAAGAGATTACAACTGGCCCAGAATGCTGCCGCCCGTACTTTGTGTGCCCTTCCTAAATACTGTCACACTTCTCATCTCTTGCGTCGTTTACACAGGCTCCCGATCGAATGGAGAATCCATTTTAAAACTCTCTATATCCTTCATAAGATCTTGTTTAGCAAGATTCTGCAGGGCCTTTGCTCATTGTATGTACCTACACAGGCTCTGCGCTCTGCTGATTTGCACCTGGCCTGCACTCCCAGGGTGCGCAGGAGCAGAGCGGGCGGACACTGTTTCAGGTCTCATGCTCCTCTCCTCTGGAATTCTATCCCAATCGAGGCCCGCTGCACCCAAGATCACTTGGCTTTCAGAAAACAGATTAAAACCTGGCTGTTCGTTTCCATCTAGCCGGGGTGTTTTTCTGCCCTGCTGCACCTGTACTGGACTTTCTGGGCTGTCCATTCCCTAGCTTCCACTTTTACCGTTGCTGCCCGATCTGCTAGCGCTGGGACGTCCCGGTGCTGGGACTTTATAATTTTGTTAACATAACATAACATAACAGACTCAGGCCTGCTGGCTCCCTGACCCTGTGGAACCCTGTCCTGTGACTTGGAAGCCCTAAATGGGGCTATGGTCATGTGCTTCCAACCAAGCGCCCAAAGTCGCAAAATAGGCCCAACAATGCCCAATCAACCAGAGTTTGGTCTGGACCTTCCCCAGGCAGCCCCTTTCTGTGACCGCAGAGCCCATTTCTCTCCAGCTGCATACTTGGCGGCATGGAGGGCAAGTGCATGGAACCTGGGCTCTGCCGGAGCACTGACTGATGGCGCGATCACCGCCTCCCTCCCTGCCGAAGAAGGGAGAATAGGGCTTCCAGGGCCTGTTGCTTCTCCTTTGCCAGGCCTTGCTTGTTCATAGGGGAATGCTAAGCATGGCGCCGGGCCTGCCGACAGTACCTCCTGGGTGGCACGTGACATTGACAGTTGCTGCCATTCGAGATTGGGCCCAGGTATCTTCTGAGGGCCTCTCATAGCTCTCCTGTGGCTCCTGTTCCAGCTCAGGGGGGAGGGGGCTGGGCCTTCATGCAGGGCTGGTCTCCACTCTTTACCCTAAACCCAGTACAGAAGCAAGAAAGACCTTGCTGGGCCTGCAGCCACCCTGCCCTGGGTACTGTCACTGCTATACCATGGGTTCACGGTGCTGCTTTGGGTGGGTGCCTTCCACCTTCTTTGAACCCAGGAAGCCAAGGAGGGTTAAGCTTAGGCCACATCCTCTCCCCGCAGGCCTGACTGGGAAGCCTATTTTCCACGACTCTCAGGGGGAGGACAAAAATTGGAGTTAGTGCAGCTGGCTGGCTGGCCTGCCATCTGGTCACGAAGCATGGTGACCAGATGGTCCAAGACAACCCAATGACCAAATTGCCCGGGACAACCAGACGCAGGACCCAGTCACATGGCTGTCTAACGATGACAGGAGTAGCCATGCACTTTGTGACCTATGCTTGGGAGGCTCCTTCCCATGGCTTCTTGCCTCCCTCGGACTAGTGCAGGGGGTTCAGGCAATCTGATCACGCTGCAAAGGAATCATGCCCCCATCCCTGCACCCAGCTGCGCAGGAACAGGAGGGGGAAGCCCCTGTGCTTGTCAGCACGTGGTGGAGGTAGCTTCCCTCATGCCCACATTTACCCCCTCTTCGTCCCTTCCTACGACCTGGCAGCAGAGTGACCCATCCCCAGGTGGATGGAGAGGGTCCTGCAGGCACCCACGGACAGAGACAAAAGCTTGGCCTTGTGGTGGGCCAGAAGGGATGGAGACACCCACCCGTTGGGACCTGGCCAGAGCTTCAGAACAAAACCAAGCGGGGAAATCTCCCCAGTTCCGAAAGACCCCATCCCAGACCCTTGTCAGTGGGGCAGGCCAGAAAATAAAACCCAGGGTGGGAGCAGGCTTTGCGGGACCCGGTCGGAGTTCCTAGATCAGGCCATGCAGGGGAGGCCTTATCCCGTCCTGATCACTTTGTCATACAGCAGGCCTGAGGATGGTGATCAGGATAGGGGGCCCTAAACCCCGGCTTGCTGGGCATTCTGTTCGCTGACTGAGAACTGCCAGACCACAAGTGAGGTCCTTGGTACCCTGTCTCTAGAAATCCGGCAGAAGGCTACCCTCCTTTCGTGTAATCCCTCCACACCGAGTGACAAAGGGGACTGAAGGCACACATGCAGGCACCTGGCCTCCTGGAGCCCTGGCTGGACTCAAGAAGGCAAATGAGCCCTGATTTGAACTTCCAGGACTGCCAGGCCATCTGCCCGCCCCAGTGCAAAGCATGGCGTGCAACAAAATGGCCATGCTCATGGGACCCCGCGGCCCAGATGGTCGGAGCCCCATCTGGGCTTCAGGAATGGGGCTGCAAGATGGCCCCGACGGAGCTCTGACTCAGGCCTGCAGACACCGTATCACACATGCGCAGCCGTGTCACACCTACTTACTTACTTTTGAAGCGGAAGGCATCACTCAAGCTGTAGCCTATCAGCCCAGCAGCGCACCGGCCTCCCAGCCCACCTCTCGCCGCACCCGCTTCGCGGGTGCCGCTTCGCTGGTGGGCGCTGGTAGAGGCAACATCTTCAAGGACCAACGCAGGACGCCGGCGGCAAGGCGGTAAGGGGCGCGAGGAACCAGCGGGGCTGCGAGTGTGCGGGGACTTCATTTCCCAGAAGTCCCTGCAAGACCAAGGAAGAGCTTCCGGTCCGCTCTCCCTGCTGGCCCGCCCCCCGCCCATCAAAGCCAGTTAAAAGCCCTCCTCTTCCTCTACCCTGTGGGACACCTACTTACTTACTTTGAAGCGGAAGGCATCGCTCACGCTGTAGCCTATCAGCCCAGCAGCGCACCGGCCTCCCAGCCCACCTCTCGCCGCACCCGCTTCGCGGGTGCCGCTTCGCTGGTGGGCGCTGGTAGAGGCAACATCTTCAAGGACCAACGCAGGACGCCGGCGGCAAGGCGGTAAGGGGCGCGAGGAACCAGCGGGGCTGCGAGTGTGCGGGGACTTCATTTCCCAGAAGTCCCTGCAAGACCAAGGAAGAGCTTCCGGTCCGCTCTCCCTGCTGGCCCGCCCCCTGCCCTTTACGCCCCCTACTTAATAACATCTTACTCCCGCAGCGCGGGACGCAGCACGGGCGAAGACTGGGCAAAGACAGGGCCGTTTGAGGCCGTTCGAGGACGGCAGAGGACGGCCCCGGCCCTGTCACCCTGTACTTTACTTCGTTCCCGCAGGCCCCCACGACTTCTGACGTACATCACTGAGAATCACGATGCGTCCCAAAACTAGAAGCACGTCTAAGAAAGCTACACTGGTGACACAAGTGACCGGTCCTATAGACCTTTTCATATCCAGGGTAAACGACACCATTGATAAGAGTATTATCCTACTGGAGAAAAGAGTCTCCTTGGACCTCATGCAGGCCAAACGATCCTCGCTCGGCTCACTTGCCACCGCAAATTCCCCTGCTCACCAGGTTGCTAATAATTGCTCTTTACCACTGCCACTAACTATCGTTCCTACGATGACTGTTCCAAATTCTGTAGATTTATCCGTAACCCAAACAGACTCTGATCAATCATATGTCGACCTTGAAGCAACCCCAGACTTAGAAGCCTGCCAATCACCGACTGAAAAATTAGACCAGAGTGCCATTAGTAATCCCTTACTACCTGATCCAGTAACGACCTTAGAACTAACAAAAACAAGGAAAAACACCTCCACCCTCCCTAAGGCTATGCCAATTATCAAGGAAAAACCTAAAACAAAAACAAAGAATCATAATCTGATCACGCCCACCCCAAACTCCTCGGCAGGTATCCCCTGTTGGGTGGAAAACATGGTCATGGACCTAAAATCAGACCTCGAAGCTAATATTACAGCACAGATCAAACCCCTAATATCAAAGTTGGACAGACTTACGTCACTAATCAATACGAAATGCAGTTGTAAGGCAAGCGGGAATGGTCCCGCTCCAACGCACGGGGCAAAGGAAATACTCCCAAAAAAACCATCTAGTCTCAAACAAATAACAGGTATAACAAACAAGCCTCACACTTCACCAACCAGAAAAGCGGCAGTAACACAACCCCTAGCTAAAAAAGGGAGTAATCTAGATGCCCCCCAAGACATTCCGGTCGCGGTAGATCTCCCCCCTGCTACACAAATAGGTCCAGCAGGTCAAACTAAAACAAACAACCGACAAACAAAAGGAAATACCACCATTCCAGCAGAGACCCCCTCCCTAGAAAAACCACCAGAACTGAAGACCAAGCAGTCTCGGCCCAAAATAATCAATTTACCCCCGGAAGCTTCTCCCTTCGTGGTGGTGTTAACAGCTGTTCCCCCACTGAAGGAGGGTGTAAGAGAAACTTTCGCGGAGCTGAGGAACAAATGCGCCCAGTGGCTCCAACTCCACAAACCCTTACCCGCTCACATCAGGGGTGATATCTTCTCCGCACGCAGAGGAGATTGGGTTGGCAGAAGCACGAAGGCAATAGCGGGAGATGTCATCAGCATCAAATTTAGGGAGATAGGGGCATCAAATTATATCTGCAATTCACCCAACAGAGGACCAGCCACCCAAATAAATCCCCTTCCCTTGTCCTATTTCCTACCCCCATCTTCAAGGCAAAATTTTCCCTCTCCCGTACTCCCATCAAACACTGGGCCTATAAATTCCTCTGAATACAATATGTATCAATACCAGCAGCACCCACACTTGCCACGATTCCCACAAATTCCACAACAATCAGTTTTCCAGTGGCAACCACCCGCCCAACTTCCTCAACCTATACACCTTGCTACCCAACCACCTGCTCATCCTCCTCAATACCCATATCATACCACCCAACAGTGGTGGCAACCCCAGCAATCCACGCAACACAACACTCACCTATGGCAGCAGCCGCGGCAAGGACGGTTTCCCACATTCAACCCACTAGGCCTTAATCACCAAGGCAGAGATAGGGACGAATGGAGTGGACAGGAACACTGGAGAAAGTACAGTGACCCCACACGTTGGGATAGCTGGAATGGCATACAATTAGCAAACAGGTATAGCGCCTTGGAGTGCGTCGATTGACTACCACAACCACAAGAACACTCCCAAATCCACACAGACCTATCGGAACCCACGGTCTCCCTATTAGTCCCTCCAGACCCAGAGATTCCTCCAGCCCCAGAGATCTTTAACGAATCAAAAAGAGTAAAAAGCTCAAGGGACAGTCCAACAATCCTGAGCCTGATCTCGTGGAACATCGCTGGACTAAGGACAAAAATAGAGGATGGGACAATCATGCACCACATGCATAATCACCAAATAATATGCATACAGGAGACATGGTCATTACAAGAACATCACCTGCAGGGGTACAAAACGTACTCCTCTCTCGCGCAGTCGGGACACACAGGTAGACCAAAGGGAGGTCTGTGCATCTATGTAGCCAACACTATCCAAAACGCTAAAATAAAGGTTATAGAACTGGCATCTAATTTGCAGATCCTTGGTCTTTTCCTCCAGAAAAAAGAGTCAATGGTTATCATTAATTTTTATAACAATCTGGATGAACTGGACTTTGAGGGAGTCCTGGCCCACCTCCACGAAAAATTAACTACTCTCAGAATGAAACAAGGAGAAAGAGGCCCGGCCGCAATAATATGGGCAGGCGACTTCAATCTTCACGCCTGTACCCAACCAAAAAGAAAATGTCCTGGCATGGTGACAGAAGATGGCCTCTCACTCACCCATTTCTTGCATAACAAAATGGGTAGACAAATGAATGATCTCCTATCCGACCTGTATCTCCAGATAGTAAACACTCTGGACTATGGGGATAACTCACTTGCACCTACTTATATAGGAAGAGGCTACAAAACCACGGTAGACTTCATAATTATATCAACATCCTTACAACTAAGAATAAAAAACTTTGAAGTCAAACCGAATCCTCAAAGTGACCATGCAATATTAACCTTGGAAGTCTCACTAAACTATCAACAATGTTCTCCAGTAATAATAGCCAATGCATTGACCCAGGAAAATATCAATATGGATAAAGTAAACGGGTACTCAATAAAATGGGGAAGGATAAACCCAGAGGAACTCACCAAAGAGTTAATAAGATCAGTCTATCCCCAAATCAAAATTTGTTTGGACATAGCAACTAAGGACGTGGAGCTTCTAAATAACTTTGCCCAAATTATGGACAAACTAAAGGTTTTACTCACAAAAACACAAAAATCCTGTCCAGCCCGGCCCAAAGGCTGGTTCAACCAAGAGTGCACTAAGGCTCATACAAAATTGAAGCTAGCCTTAAACAAAAACGAAAGGGATCCCCGCACAATAGCCACCCTCAGAAGTGAATATCACAAAATTAGGAAAAAGAGGAAAGAGGAACTGAAGCAAGCGCTGTGGCATGAACTCCACACCAGTGCCCAAGAAAAAAACTCTCAAGCCTTCTGGAGAATTATGAGAACTCCTTTCTTGGCAGACGACACTTGCCCAAAAATCGAAGCTGCTATAGATGCTGCAACTTGGGTATCACACTTTACCAGCATCTTCCAAAAACCAACCTCTGATCAAGAGACGGAAGAGGAGGAAAAAACATTCCTACCATACCCTATAGACATAAATTTTGAAATCTCTGAGATTCTTGTGGCATTGAACTCAACCAAAAAAGGAAAAGCTCCAGGGCCGGACGGAGTCCCGGCAGACTTTTTTAAACACCAAACAGAACTTTGGGCACCGATTTTAACAAGGGTCTGCACCGCTACGGCAAAATTAGGAATTCTGGAGTCATGGACAAGGTCCATCATGGTGCCGATATTTAAAAAAGGTAACCGTATGGACCCTGCCTGCTATCGCCCAATTTCTTTGCTGGACTCACTGGGAAAAATAGCAGGAAGAGTGATTTTAGAAAGACTTCAGGACTGGGCGGAAGAGAGAGGCATCCTATCCGACCTTCAATTTGGATTTAGAAAAGGACTAGGTACTGTGGAACAAGCCCTAAATTTATCGATAATCTTTGGAAAATATGTGCATGCAAAGAAAGCAAAACTTTACATGACCTACGTAGATTTGTCCGCGGCTTTCGACTGCGTCTCCCACACAAAATTGTGGTCCCTTTTAGCACAGATGGGGGTAGATCCATCACTCCTGAACTTTTTAAGGGAACTCTATTCCAATCCATCCGCAAGAGTCCGCTACGGGACAAAGGGGGAACTGACGGCATCTTTTAGAGTAGAGCGTGGGGTCAGACAAGGATGTGTCCTGGCACCCTTCCTTTTCTCCCTCTATACCAACAACTTGGAGGTCGAGCTCCTGAAGGGTGCCCGCGATCTTCCACTGGCCAAACATCGCCCGATCCCCGCTCTACTCTACGCGGACGACGCCGTCCTCCTTGCACAAACCCCCCGTGAACTCCAAAGGTCCCTTAATAGATATTCGCAGTTCATGAGAACCCTTGACCTTCATATAAACGTAAAAAAGACTTTCGTAATGAAGGCTGGGGTTGGGAGGAAACAGCAAAACTCCATCTACCTTGGCAGCCAAAAAATAGACTCTACAAATGAATACTGCTATCTGGGAGTCATGATAGATAATAAACTCTCCTGGAAACCAGCAGTAGAAGCCAGAAAACATTGTTTTAAAAGAGCATTAGCCGCATTGGTGTCGTTTACACAAAAACTAGGAAAACGTCCGCCCAGGGAATTGATAACCATATACAAAGCTAAATGTCAATCTACAGCTTTATATGGAGCAGGACTATGGGGCCATACGGATGTCACCTCTCTGCAAATTGCAGAAAACAAGTTTTTCAGATTCCTCTTATCCGCCCCCAAAAGTTCCTCGACTTACGCCTGCCACTTAGAATTGGGGGCACAATATATCGAAGATCTTGCCAAAATTCAACCACTCCTCCTTTGGCGACGTATCTGGGCATCAGATAAAAACGACATTACAAAAACAATACTGGCGGATGCAATGTCTCTGGACTACGTTTTAAAAATTAAATGGCTGGCCTATATCCGGACCTTTCTCTCTGACCTTGGAATAGAAAAATATTATTCAAACCCTGAAAAAATTGGAGAACTCTCCAAAAATAATTTAAAAAAACGAGCCTTGGACCATCTGGGTAATCTAAGACTACAAATAGAAGCTGGGAAACAGTCGGTGCAGCACGCAATAATGGTTCAATCTACCCTTTTAATGCAGCCCTATTTAAACCTTGACATTGGTACCTTCGAACGATTTCTCCTGATAAGATTCAGACTGAACATATTTCACAAACTGGTAGCTTTCCCAATGCCAAACGTTTGGGACCCAAATCCACTTCCATGTCCATGCGATGGGATATCAGGTCAAACCACCCTTCATACTGTTCTGTTCTGCAAATTTTATCAGGAACACCGCAAACTTTGGTTACTAACTCTTTTAAAATCTTGGGGTCTTAGACAATGCCGAGTAGCCATGTTGAGCTTGCAGCTTCTGGATACCGAAGCCACATGTTACCATGTTCTTAACTTTCTGAAATGTATATATGGACACAGGAAAAACCTTTAATTATAATAGTACTGTATAAATTACCGAAACTCCTTTTTGCTGTTTTTAAGTAATCTGTAATTATATTTCACTGAAGATTTTTTATCTGTACTGCTTTTATGGATCTTTAAAATCCGAATAAAGTTTATTATTATTATTACATGCGCAGCAGGGGAAGCCTCTCAGGCCTGATGGAACCCCGTCCTGGGCTCTTGGCGATGTGGCAGGCTGGAAGACTCCACCACGCAGTTGAAGGCTCCCTGAGCCTGGAAAAATGATAATAACACTCGTTCTACCAATTTTGTTCCCCAAGATTTTGGACCCTAGCTCAGCCAGCACCCAGGGAAACCTAGCCAACATAGAACTATCCAACGTGGGCTGACTTGGGTGTGTCTCACCACGTTACCCAGAATGCCTTGCAAACCTCTCATTTTGACTATAAAAAACACATTTTGCTCACATTTTTTGTGTTGGAAGGTTCTAGAATCTGCAGGGAGACATCAATTTCCTTCCACCCGGCATTTCCCCAATACAAATGGCAGGGAGCACTTCCCCTGAGGATGACAAATAAAAGGACAAATGAGATCCCACTGCTGTATACGTATACAGCAGTGGGATTTCCTGGACATGCGCAGAGGACGTAACAGTTACGTCCTTCACACATGGCCACCGTGCCGGAGGACGTAACCGTTATGTCCTTGGCACAGAAATGGTTAGTGGTGTATCTCGAAGTCATAAATATAATATTATGGTTGAGATACTATTGTCAGAGTGAAAACTAGGATTATTGAACCGAGTAGAGTTCTTAGTCTAATAGATATTTAATAATTGATTTTCATTGTTTCGTTGTGCGAAAACATGGATAATGCTAATAGTAATGTATAATAACAAGAATAATTATAATTGTAATTACTTGTTTCATATAGATGTTAATACTGCACTTTTTAAAATGTGAATTACGTGAATTACTGCTACCAGATGCATTATTCTTCAATTCAATGCCTTGAATGCATTAGAAGAATTGCCAGGATTCATATCTGTGAACTGTACCTCACACTGCTGTCTGCAGCAAATGACCACTATACACGGACACTTTGTAGACAACAACATTGCACTAATCCACACTTCCGTGCAAACAAATGCACAGCAAACTATATGGCATTAATGTCAGCAGTAGAGGACAAAGCATAATTACAATTCTCATATCATTATAATAGACTTGGAACTGCTAGTGCTGAACACAATATTTAAACTATCTGCCACAGTCCAAATGCAAAGATGCTACTGCCACTTCAACAAAACACTCTGGAAACAAATACAGAAAGCATCACTGTCAGAGTTCTAGAAAACAAATAGCGCATTGTAATTTGAAATGAATCATTTGCTCTATTCAAGCCTGTTACTGAACACTATCACCTATTAGCACAATCTAGCAGAAAATAATATAAAAACTATCACAGCTCCTGGGTTATTTTGCAGACACCGGGAAAGAGCTCATGCACTGCTCTTGTCTCTAACCAAGCACCAAGATGTCTAATTTCATTGTGGAATTATTATCAAAGAACAATAGAGTTAATCATAAAACATAGAAGTATGGCACAATTCCTGCACAAAAAGCAATCCTTAGAGGGTTTCTCCTCTTTCTAGGTGTGCTGCATTCTGCAGGACACTTAGAAAGAGTAAACAAAGTGGGGAAATACATATATTTCTCCTCATTCTGCATCTGGTGGGAAGGCGTACAATTCTGTCACATTCTCAGGTCAACCAGTGTTGGAAAATCTGGCAATGCCTCGTATTGTATGGGTGTATGCGTGGGAATGCCCCCAACACACATTGTAGGACAAATGGCGACTTGCTCTGCCTTGAGTTACACCAAATTTCCAAGTCATGCAGGGCCACACAAGGTAAATCTCTTTCTAGCTTTTGCGTCACTGAGTCTCCTTGCGTGACCCAATGGTGATACATAACCTTAATAAATATAGGCCTGGGTTATTAGTTGGTAGTAGTGGAAGTTCTACTTAAATAATAAAAGCGATCCTTGTCAGGGTGAGCTACAAAAGTCACTTAAATATCCTGCGCTTAAACCCATGGTAGCTTGGCACAAATGCAGTCAGACTTCACTTTGAGGCAATGTGTAAAGTTTTTATGCAGCACATAAACAGTAATAAAGTGAAAACACAACACAGCAAGAAAAAAAAGCTGATTTAGAAAAATAGAGTAAAATTAAACAAATAAAATGATACAAAAATGACAAAAATCTAATCAGTAGAGCCTGAGGTATTAATTTAGGTAAAACTAACACAGAGAGGCAGAAAGCACCACTCATGGATATCTGGTCATGCAGACAGGGAGAAAGTCGCACGTTTAGGCCAACCACAATGGTGCCTCAGTCGGATACAGGGACCAGGTTCGTCCCATTGAAGAGCTACTTTCTGAAGTCTGGTGTAAAGAGTTCCATTCTTTTTGGAGGGTGCCCAGAAGAGGAGGCTTTTGATCATCTGCAGTTCCTCCTCTAGAGCGGAGGAGCGTCGCCCCGCCTGCAGCGAGCAGCATGGGTCAGCAAATGTAAATTAATAAACTTATTACCATTTTTTTAAGTGCTACACTGTTCTAGCTCTCTCTCTCGAGGAGGGGGCAGGTATGATTACTCATTGGCAGACTGGCAGCAGAGATGATGACAAACTATAGTGTGGAGTGGGCATGTCGGATTGTCCGTCTGTCTTGTGCCTACCAGCCCGGCATGAACACTTAAGACTGCACCACTATGATCTGTTTTACAGCTGGGGGGATTGCACACAAAAACCCTAGTCGAAAAAGGAGCGCATGGTGAGCCTGCTTCTACCAATCCTGGCCCTACTCTCTGCAAGAGAGCAGCTCCAGGATTGGTTATGTTAGTCAAAGCAATGTGATCAGTCTCTTTTGATGACGTCACAGCCACCATCACTGCCACTACCTGTGATTTCATCTGGGCAGTGGGCACTGTGTTTATTCATGCCACAATGAGCTCTGGAAAGGAGACTGAAGGCAGTGACTGAAAGTAAGAGATTGTTACCTTGTTATCTCTGCAACTGTTATTTTCCATATTTGGCTACGTTAGTATTTTCACACTTATCTCCCCATTCCAAATAACAAGCATTAACATTATATAACGTGAGTGCAAAAAACAGATGCATAGGAAGTGAATTGAAGCACCATCTCCCTGTGCCGGTCCTCTCTTTTTAATTCACAATGGAGCTGTGCTGGAAAATCACTACCGCAGCAAGGCTGCCCTTTGTGACACATTTCAGTTAATGTTGGTTAGCCGATTCCTTTACCAGACTGTGAGGCCCCTAACTCAATTCAAAGTATCTATTAAGAATGGGTCATTTCAGATTGCTGGATAGGCTGTGAGTAAACCATTTGCACGCTGGTGGGAGGGAGACATTTGTTACCTATATAACAGGGGCGGCTAATATGCTATGGTGGAGGAGAATAACCCCACTGTTTTTAAGCAGTGTGAAGAAGAGAAACATAAAATGATAATAACTTTAAGTTATTATCATTTTATGCTTCCTGATGTGTCCTGCTGCTTTGCGGTGGGCAGCTGGGCGGGACTGCTCTGCTCTCGGCGCCGGGCAGGGGAGGAGTGGTTTGCCCACTCCAAAGTGCACAGTGACTGTTTGGTCGGCCCTCTTGGGCCGCCCAAAACAGTCATGCGCACTTCCCTGTTCTCCATGCTGGCTGCATTACACCCAGCATTGAGAACATGCCCACCCCTCCAGCCCCTGGCTGAGCGCTGTGTCACGGCACTCAGACCAATCACAATGCTCCATTGCGGCATTGTTATTGGCTCAGGGGAGGGAGCCTGGCTGCCTGCTTCCTGTTCCTGTCAGAGGCAGGAGAGCAGGAGCAGAGAAGACGCAGGACCCAGCCTCAAGGTAAGTTTATTTATTTTTTTTTGTTTCGGCCCGCCCGCGTGACACTGCTACGCGGGACTCCAAAAATAAATTCTAAATCAACATCGCCATTTCCCTGAAACCTCCGAACATGCATTCATTCGGTAGTGGGGCCCATAACACTGCACACTTTCTCTGTTCATTTAACTCGACTTCAGGGATTGGTGAAAGAACAAAGGAGTCCTACCGTAACATTGGCAGTGTGTCTAAACCTATTAAACTAGTTATTATTTACCCTATAGTTTAAACGATTTACCATGGTTTTAATCAAACACCAATTTTATTCAGACACACCACCATAGTGGAAATGGATCTGGTAGAATGAAAATCAGGCGTAGGAAAAACTACAAGACCAGCTTTTAATTTTCCATTTTCCTAATTTTATTTAAAGCAAACTTTTTCGTATGTCTGACATTTAGGCATTAATTAATTCTTTATTCAGTAAAAATCTAAAACTTTATTTCAAAATGATCATTTTATTTAAAAGCTCGGAAATAGACATTTTTTTCAGAATTAAGTAAAGTTAGCAAAAAACAGATAAATCAAAGAGTTCTTACATCCAGGATCCGATCTGCAATCCGACAGCACTTCGAGAAGAAATCGAAAGGAGCGACCCCTCTAAGCAAAATCAGGGGTTTTTATACACTAATTTCCTAACTTAATCTATCTAAAAAGTTTCTAACATCACCAATTCGAGTTCTGATTGGACAAATTTCGGGTAGATGAGCATTTCCTCATCATTACAGCATCATGTTCACAGTGATCAGCAGTTTCATAAGGAATCATTGTTTAGGACAGTCTTTTGCCTAGTCACTTCCTTGACTTGCAACTTTAGGTTTTATTCCCACGTTCAGAACATTTGAATGTCCATGTTTTGGCAACCATCCTGTCTTCAAGGCCAAGGTAGCCTTAAACCTCCCATCCGAGCACAGGCAGTTCACTCTCATTTGCAGGCTTTGGGGCGCGCATGCGCAGTCCAACACTTGCTCACAGTTTACCCGAGCAGCCATATTTTTCATAGGCCTTAGAGGCCACTTTTGGAACTATCATAGAAACAAACACAAATTTATGTTAAATATGGAACTAAAGCCCTTCTTTTAACCTCCCACCATACTAATGTTTCCCCATTAGTTATTACCTAGCAGGTAAGCCACATAAATGCATTTTATACTTACATATCCGGCGACTTTCTGGCACAAAAACGTGTACAATAAGCACAATCATGCTGCGTTTACTTATATTCAAGCAGTGCATTAGTTCACATCACGATAACAATACAAATTAGTTAATTATATTGCTTCATGCAGGCAAAATTAGTATTCCCACATGTGTTTATGTTTGCAACTTATAATATGGTTGATTAATTTACCACAATACACTGTTAGTAAAAGTTAATGTTAAGGAACATTGATTTCACGAGGGGTACACAACATTTTGCTTTTGCCACCTCGCTCCATCAACACCACCAACAACCCCCCCTCCATCACCCTTGTGAAACCTGTGCCCCCCCTACCCGCAGGCCGTGCCAGCTGCCGCTGCTATACAACTCAAGCTATGTGATGTTTCATAAATCCATGGAGTCTGAGATTGCTGTCATGGGTGGCTGACCAGCCAGCATCATATCTGAAAGAGCCATTAATAAGTTCCTGCTTTGTAATGAAACCTGAGATGCAGACTCCCTCTATGCCAGTACTTACAGAGTATGGTACAAGGAGGGGATGGTTGGTGTGTACCAAGTCGATTTAAATATGTTTTATTACCCCACGCCAGGTCCTGCCCTACCAGTCTGACTTGGCAACAGCCGCCACTGCTTTTGGTGCGACAGCTGGTTGAGTGTTGCGGACAGTTATTGTCTTGGCGTGAAGCATTGTTCATCGCGGGAGCTTCGCATGGGTTGTTTGTCACTGACAGTCACAGTCGGCTTGAAGTGCAGGTCCCACCTTACCAGTCATTGCAAAGAGTTGCTGTCAGCGTATATAACAGGTCTCCTTGGAGCTTAGTATTGGCAGTTGTCACAGGCGGTCGATTCTGATTTGCAAGTGGATGTAAATATATATTAGAGCACTCAGAAACAGCTCAGTCAGAGCTTCTTGCCATTGAAAGCTACATTCACAAAAAAATGCCCAGACATTGGTCTTTTCACTCTGGTGCTTCTGGCAGTGGCAGACTGCCAGATGCACGAAATCCTGTCTAACACTCCATCCTGGATAAAGCAACAAAGTCTGCTATGATCGCTGAATCTAGAGATCCCTTAGTTTGTCATCAGTCGAAAAAGCGACAGAGGTAAATGGGATAATCCTACAAGTAGGAGGTGCATAGGCGGTGACATCAGCAGATTAAAATTCTTCAACGTAGGTTAGTGACCGAGTAATAGATGCTCACGATTAACTTGAGGACTTTGAGATCCAATAGAAAAGCTCCAGTTTGTGATTTTTGGGGGGATTTTGGATGAGCTGAAGAGGCTGACCCAATGGCCTTTATGAGACTGTTGTTACACTAAGCCTTCCTAAACTGAAAGAATTGAATTTTGTAGGTGAGGAGCAACGTGCTCATGAAATACTTTTCAAGTCTTAGGTGAATGTCAATAGGCCACACCCATTTCTGGTGAGCTTTCTCAGTTTTTCACTTCAACAATGCATTTTTTCATGCAACCTAACCAAACAAACCAGTTCATGTTAAGGGATTTTACATTTTTGTTCGTTCTGATTATAGCAAGAACACTCTTAATAAATAGTGGAGACTCTGCAATTTGATATCAAAGTTAAGAGTCTAAACCATGTTTCCAGCTAACTGAAAACACTGACTATTTTTGCAAAAATAACTGACAGCTGCTCAGATTTGGATAGGTTTCATGAATGAGTAAATGTGAAAATTTGTATAGAAAAGCAACTGCCACAAAGTGCCTCCTGCAAAAAGAAACAGATGATGGACAGAATTCTGATCAAATCAAACATAAGTCACAGATCTGGGTTAAATCCATAGATTTTTTGCATGCCACGCCATTCCAGTTTAGACCTTGCCATATGCAAATCAGTCTTGACACTGCTCCCCTTGGGAACAGTCCATCCCAAACTGCCAGGCCAGGTCCTCCCTGGACCAGAAACAAGCATCCTGGGACAGGTTTTGGGGTATCACCCCTCATTAGTCAGACTAGCTGGAATCTGGTGGTGTAGCGAGCATGCGACCCAAGTCTAGGAATACCCTTCCCACTTAGGGTGACAAAATGTAAAAGGAACAAATGATGGAGGGAATTCTGAACAAATCAAACCAACCCTAGTCACTGATAAGGGTTAAATCCATTGTTTTTTTTAACCCCACGCCTTTCCAGTTTAGACCTAGCCATATGCAAATCAGTCTTGAACCTGCTCCCCGTGTGAACAGTCTGGGTCGAACTGCCAGGCCTGGTCCTCACTGGACCAGAAACAAACCTCCTGTTACCGGTTTAGGGTATCATCCCTCATCAGCTAGGATAGCTTGAATCTGGTGGCGTAGCGAAAACGGGACCCACGTCTGGGCATATCCTTCCCACTATGGATATCGGTCCTAGAATGCTTGTTTCCGGTCCAGGGTGGACCTGGCCTGGCAGTTCGTCCTTGCCACAGAAAGGGTTAATTTACATTTGTGTATTCATGCCTATTGCATGGTTTTGTTTGTGAGTGTAGGTGTGTGGCTTTTTGGTGGAAATCTTGATTGTTTACCTTTCATAGTAAAGTGTATGGTATCTAGGTGTGTACTTAAGATGACTTAGTACAATTGTTACTTATAACTTATGTACTTAGAAAATATGTGGAAATGTCTGTGTGTTGACACTGAACTTAACAATACCCATGTGAGGTCTATATACATTTTACAAGTGCAATGGTACTGGAATTGGAAGAGGTGACTCAGTACAATGATCACAGCAGCAGCTCATCGGTGCGTATTGGGAGTGCCTAGCTAGGGTAAATTGATTGGTGATCCTGCAATAAACATCCCTCACCTCTTTAATAGTTGGCCTGCTACTCAGTTCTTTTGTACACAAATGATCCTTAATGACAAGCATTTATACTCTCTGGAACTCACTATGAAGATTTGTTGTCTGGTGTTTCAAACTTTGTTGGTATGCTTTTAATCTCTTTTTATAGTGCTATCATGCTTTTTTATGTACTGTATGTATTGCCGATCAATTTAATTTATTCGATCTGACAAAAAATAAATATACTAACATTTATGCTATGTTTATGTACTGAATAAATGAACGTGGTAGAGCACAAAACTTTTATGCTGCCGGGCATACTTGGTTCTGAGGGAATAACCAGCAGAAAGAGAACAGCGGGAAATCACCAGAAAAAACAAGTTTTTAGCTTTTTCCTTAAGATACAATGATGTTCATACTGTACATCTAACAGAGTGGTATTCCAATGTTTTGCTGCAAGGAATGAGATGGACCTCTTGCCAAGCTGAGACATTAATTGCAGGGACTTGAAAGAGATGAGAGATGAATGAGAGACTGTGTACAAAGTTAGACTAAGGTCCAAGATAGTAAAGACACCCGTCCGGACTTGATCTAAAAAATGCCTATGGTCAGCATTAAATGCCAAGAGAGTGGCCACTGTCAGGGAAAGGGCAAATCCCAGCTTAAAATGGGGGTGAAGAAGCTGTTGTTTCAACCCCCTAAATTTGTCAATTTGCTTCTTTTTTGCAAACATTTTTCCAGGGAGGGTGAGCAAAGAGGTAGGATGAAAAAGAATTACAACTTTTGTGTTTGCCAGGGGCATTTTCAAGAGATGTACAACTAAATCATTTATCTTGGCCGATTGAACAGAGCCTGTAGAGAAAGAGAAAGTGCATTGAGAAGTGATACCAAGACCAATGGATTCAAAAGTCTTGGCAATACCTTGAGTGGAACAGGGGTCAAGGGATGAGCCTGGGTTAGTAGAAAAAGCTAAAGAAACTACAGTAGACAATGATAATGAATTAAACTGCCAAAGAGCAGGAGAATCTGAGGTAGTGGAAAGGGAACAGCCAAGAAAAGATGCAAATTCCGCAAAATTGCATAATTCTAGCGCCATGTTTATAAGCAGCTGCCTTGCTTCACAAAGCATGAGCCAAAATACACCCATGCGCATACGTTCTCTAAAATTGATTGGACAACTAAAACAAAGTACTCTTTCCGGCCTAATTCGATTCAAAATAAAAAGTCTAGTATCGAATCTTCTACTGTAAGATTTTTGAAACTCTGGTAACCTATTTACTTTTCAACTTCTTCCCAGGCAATTGGTATGGAGACCTTTCAATATTGTTCTCCAAGATTGTTTATTAGCCAAGTGTTTATGTTTTATCTTTCTGCTGGGCCCATGTTTGAAGCTGTAATTTTTCATTCCGTTTGAAAAAACTTTTTCACGCAGTAGTGATTTAGTATATTGCTTTTTTGTCTAGTGTCTCCTCCTCCTCCTTTCTTAAATTCCCGATGCAGTTTCTTTGTGTCAACTCCAAGACTTTAATGTATGCAACCTCATTTCAAACTTTTATTATGAATTTAAATCAAGTGTTAAAGCAGGGAGACGTGCCAGTATTATGGTAATTTGCATTTTGTGTGATGTCAATATTTACATGGCACCTATACTTCATATATGTCAGCAATTCATAAAGAATGGATCTCGATTTCTATATACTACTTATGTATAAATTGCATCGTATAATAGTAATCTCATTAAATCTGACCATTTATATATTGCAACACACATAATGGCATGAATTTTCAAATTAGGTGTGTTGTTTCCATAAGGATGTGATCTTGTAGGATATAACTTTCGCAAATTCTGTGAAATGCTAAAGAAATGCTTGCACATTTTTAAAATCGCTATTTGTCTCTACATGAAAACTGATAGGTTTTTGGGAATTTTGCATATAATATATTTAGTGTGATAAATGGTGCGGTGACAGATATACTATACAAGCAAAAGTTAGAATTTGCTTTCACAAGCGGTATTTTATCATTTCCATGTTTTGCCTTTTCTTTCTTATAAAATGAGCATGCTAATAATGATTCTGACAAACACCCACTGAGAATGAATTACTCATAAATCTAACAGGTTCCCTTACAGTTTAAAATTATGACTGAGAGTACCTGGCACTGTAATTAACTGTGCAGATGGCAATTAATTTCCTGTTTTCCTTGTGGCAGGCCTTTGTTGAGTTGCAAATCCTTGTGAGTGGGAGGTACTGCAGGCCCTGTTTCCAAAATAATGTTGGGCAGTACACTTCGATTACATTTTTTGCTAAAATAGGTGAGTTCATTTTGTTTACCCTATTTTGGGGAGGCCATGGGAAGGCTGTTCACAAATGTTTTTTTAATTTACTGTTTTTGTGTGTCCCAAAGCATAAGAGATGGAGGTAGAGCAATGTTGTACGGTTCATACTTTCTCAGTAAAACTGTGCATTTGTTGGACAACATAAAATGCCAAAACTGTACAAGTCTGATTCTACGCACACCATCAGGATATGTTGGCCGTAGTCTTGTTAGGTCACAGTGCACCATCTGTGCCCCTAACCTAGCAAGGTATCAGGTGAAATGTGCAACCTCAGAACTTGACTACCTAGACTCCCCAAGCAAATCATGGAAAAAGATTTCAAACCCTTTTGTTTGCTAAATCATGCATACCCAAAGAGATACACAAGAAACATACAAAGTGGCGTTTCCATTTTTATTGAAGCATTATGATTCTTTTGTAAAATAAGTTGGTTGCAGTAATCAATAGAATGAAACAGAACAGAGTAATCAGCATTAAGAGAATGGTAAAGTAAATAAACAATTCAGCCATTGTGCTGTTACATAGGATATATGCTTGCATATTAGTAATGGTATATTTTGTGCTCCTACCTAGTGCTACTTATCCTAGGGTGCCTAGGGTGGGTGAATCTGCCCAAATCCTGATAAGGGGATCTAACTCCCCCGTTACCTGTGGGAAAGTGGGTGTGCAGTCTAAATATTGATTATTTCTTATCGACTGGACAGAATATTGTCTACAGAGTATCGACATTGCAGTAATATCGAGGTAAGTAATATCGATATTAAAAATATCGATTTTTAAGTGTATTTAAAAATATTGAAGTATAGAATATCGAGTAGTTTATATCGAGTGTAGAAAATATCGATTTGTTGTATATGTTAAAAATATCGAATGTCATATAGACTGTCAGAATATCTAAAGAGAAAATATCGACAGCTAAAATATCGATTTGTGGAATGTATAATGATAAAAATGTTGTATTTTAATTTTTTTTATTTTGTTTTTGTTTGTTATTTAATGTAATAAAATAAGTAAATAATTTAAAAAAAAGTATTTATGTAATTTAAAAATAATTTAAAAATAATTAAAAAATGTAGGAGCGGGTTGTGGGTTTTTAGGGGAATAGGGTGGGAAGTGTTTTAAAATATATAGAATTAAATGAAAATAAATGTATAATAATTGTAAAATGTACAAAAAATGTATGTTTTAGTAGCGGGTTGTGGGTTATTAGGGGAATAGGGTGGGAAGTGTTTTAAAAATATTTAAAATTAAATTTGTAATAGAATTTAAAAATATTTGTTTGAAATTTGAAATTGATTTGAGCATTTTTTCAAAATTTGTGTGAAATGTTTTATAGGAATTTCGAAATTAATTTGAAATTAATTTCGAAATTAATTTCAAATTAATTATTTAAATTAAAAAAATTATTTGACCATAATTACTAATTTTATGTGATCATCTTTATTAAAATTTAGAAATTAATTAGAAGTTAAAATAGAAAATAAATAGATTTATTGCACAAAATTTATAAATTTAAAATAAAATAATTAGCAGATAAAAATGTAATATATTTGTAAAATTTAGAAATATTTTTTTGAAAATAAATTAAAAAAATGTAAATTATTATTTATAATTCGAATATTTAATAGAACATAATTTTTAATTAATTTATCTAAATATTTTTAAATTTTAGAGAATATTTATTTATTAAATTGAAAATGTATGTGACTTTTTTTATTTTATTTTAAAATGTATACTTAAAATAATTTACACAAAAAAAATTGAAAATTAAAAATATGTTATTGCATGAAATATATAAAATAATGTGCATTTTAAGTTATATGGTTTTAGTGTCCAGTATGTTTAATGATTTTATGTTTTGTGGGGTGGGAATGGTAATTTGTAAGGGGTGAATTTCCAGCACCTTCCCCGAGTTTATACTTGGTGGAGTGGGAATAGTAATTTATATTGGTTCAATGTCCAGCACCTTCCCTAAGTTTATACTTGGTGGAGTGGGAATAGTAATTTATATGGGTTCAATGTCCAGCACCTTCCCTGAGTTTATGCTTGGTGGAGTGGGAATTGTAATTTATATGGGTTCAATGTCCAGCACCTTCCCTGAGTTTATACTTGGTGGAGTGGGAATAGTAACTTATATGGGTTTACTGTCCAGCACCTTCCCTGACTTTATACTTGGTGAAGTGGGAATAGTAATTTTTATGGGTTCAATGTACAGATCCGTCCCTGAGTTTATACTTGATGAAGTGGGAATACTAATGTATATGGGTTTACTGTCCAGCACCTTCATTGACTTTATACTTGGAGTGGGAATAGTAATTTATATGGGTTCAATGTCCTGCACCGTCCCTGAGTTTATACTTGGTGGAGTGGGAATAGTAATTTATATGGGTTGAATGTCCAGCACCTTCCCTGATTTTTTACTTGGTGGAGTGGGAATAGTAATTTATATGGCTTTACTGTCCAGCACTTTCTTCGACTTTATATTTGGTGGAGTTGGGATTGTAATTTATATGGGTTTACTGTCCAGCACCTTCCCTGAGTTCATACTTGGTGGAGTGGGAATAGTAATTTATATGGGTTTACTGTCCAGCACCTTCTCTGGCTTTATACTTGGTGGAGTGGGAATACTAATTTATATGGGTTTACTGTCCAGCACCTTCCCTGGCTTTATACTTGGTGGAGTGGGAATTGTAATTTATATGTGTTTACTGTCCAGCACCTTCCCTGACTTTATACTTGGTGGAGTGGGAATTGTAATTTATATGGGTTTACTGTCCAGCACCTTCCCTGACTTTATACTTGGTGGAGTGGGAATAGTAATTTATATGGGTTTACTGTCCAGCATCTTCCCTAAGTTTATACTTGGTGGAGTGGGAATAGTAATTTATATGGGTTCACTGTCCAGCACTTTCCCTGACTTTATACTTGGTGGAGTGGGAATAGTAATTTATATGGGTTCACTGTCCAGCACTTTCCCTGACTTTATACTTGGTGGAGTGGGAATAGTAATTTGTATGGGTTTACTGTCCAGCACCTTCCCTGAGTTTATACTTGGTGAAGTGGGAATAGTAATTTTTATGGGTTCAATGTACAGATCCGTCCCTGAGTTTATACTTGATGAAGTGGGAATACTAATGTATATGGGTTTACTGTCCAGCACCTTCATTGACTTTATACTTGGAGTGGGAATAGTAATTTATATGGGTTCAATGTCCTGCACCGTCCCTGAGTTTATACTTGGTGGAGTGGGAATAGTAATTTATATGGGTTGAATGTCCAGCACCTTCCCTGATTTTTTACTTGGTGGAGTGGGAATAGTAATTTATATGGCTTTACTGTCCAGCACTTTCTTCGACTTTATATTTGGTGGAGTTGGGATTGTAATTTATATGGGTTTACTGTCCAGCACCTTCCCTGAGTTCATACTTGGTGGAGTGGGAATAGTAATTTATATGGGTTTACTGTCCAGCACCTTCTCTGGCTTTATACTTGGTGGAGTGGGAATACTAATTTATATGGGTTTACTGTCCAGCACCTTCCCTGGCTTTATACTTGGTGGAGTGGGAATTGTAATTTATATGTGTTTACTGTCCAGCACCTTCCCTGACTTTATACTTGGTGTAGTGGGAATTGTAATTTATATGGGTTTACTGTCCAGCACCTTCCCTGACTTTATACTTGGTGGAGTGGGAATAGTAATTTATATGGGTTTACTGTCCAGCATCTTCCCTAAGTTCATACTTGGTGGAGTGGGAATAGTAATTTATATGGGTTCACTGTCCAGCACTTTCCCTGACTTTATACTTGGTGGAGTGGGAATAGTAATTTATATGGGTTCACTGTCCAGCACTTTCCCTGACTTTATACTTGGTGGAGTGGGAATAGTAATTTGTATGGGTTTACTGTCCAGCACCTTCCCTGAGTTTATACTTGGTGGAGTGGGAATAGTAATTTATATGGGTTATACTGTCCAGCACCTTCCCTGAGTTTATACTTGGTGGAGTGGGAATAGTTAGTTTAGATGGGTTCAATGTCCAGCACCTTCCTTGAGTTTATAGTTGGTGGAGTGGGAATAGTTATTTATATGGGTTCAATGTCCAGCAACTTCCCAGAGTTTATACTTGGTGGAGTGGGAATAGTAATTTATATGGTTTAAATGTCCAGCACCTTCCCTGAGTTTATTCTTGGTGGAGTGGGAATAGTAATTTATATGGGTTCACTGTCCAGCACTTTCCCTGACTTTATACTTGGTGGAGTGGGAATAGTAATTTATATGGGTTTACTGTCCAGCACCTTCCCTGATTTTTTACTTGGTGGAGTGGGAATAGTAATTTATATGGGTTTACTGTTCAGCACCTTCCCTGACTTTATACTTGGTGGAGTGGGAATAGTAATTTATATGGGTTCAATGTCCAGCACCTTCCTTTAGTTTATACTTGGTGTAGTGGGAATAGTATTTTCTATGGGTTTAGTGTCCAGAACATTCATTGACTTTATATTTGGTGGAATGGGAATGGCCACAACCTTTTATAGATATACATTTTGGTTGGTAGAATATTACAATTATTATTTGTTTGTGCATTAATTAAGTATAGTAGTAATTTAAATTATTGTTAAATTAGTAGTGGATTGATAAAGATCTTACAATTGTTATTATTTTATGAAAATATTTAATAAATAATCACAAATATATTTGCATTATATTTCATTTACATGTAACATGTTTGTTGTTTACAAACTGATAATATTTATTTTATAAATTAATAAAATTAATATTGATAATATTAAGAATATTAATTTTTACAAAAGTGAATAATGAGAAAACATTTTTAAATTCTACATACATTTTATTATCACATGAACATTATAATTAATTACAAATTGTACATATAAATAATATTTTCTTTTACATTCTTTATTAAATAATGTTGCTAATAATTTTTCTAAATTAATATTTAATTATTATTTATTTATAATTAAATATTAATTGTGTGCCACCCCCCTTTGGCCGTCACTCTGGGGGCCCACAGTGGCCCCCCATAGTGAACACCGCATGCCTTTCCGTGGCGGCATTGCCGCCACGGACAGCCATTGAAAAATGCCTATTCTAATATGGCTGGCGGTGTCTGATAGACACCGCCACCATGTTATCCCTTTTCCGCCCAGGCCGCAAGGTGACCGGGGCGGAAAACAGGCGGGCGGTGTTTCCCACCGATGCGGTCCCCTCCGCCATTGTAATATGGCGGGGGGGAATGCAGGGAAGGATGTTGGGCGGATTGCCTCCGCCAGGGTGGCGGTGGCCAAAGCTACGCTGGCGGAGGATATCCACCCGACATCCTAATGGAGCCCTAGGTGTGTGAAAGATGTTTATATGTTTTAATGTTACTAAATGCTTATGTTCATAGGATAAAAATGTATTTTTATATGTGTATGGGTGTATTTGTGTGGGTGGGTATGTCTTTCTTCTATTTTTAGGTTGTCGTTGGTGTTTTAGTTTTTGGAAGAGGTACGTTTTTTTTTTAAAGTAGTGTGACGAGTATTATATACACAGATTTTTACACACATACTTTGTTTTTCGCGTTTTCCAGGAGCGTTTTTTTTTTAAATTACCATTTTCGGGTTTTGAGGGGTATACTTTGTGGATTACATTGGAGAGGAGTCGCCATGGATTTGCTTGTATTTTTTCTTTTTTTTGGGGGGCTTCCTTGGATTGTATGGATATTTTGGATTATTTCATATGGATTTCTTTACATTGGATTACTTTTGAAGAAGCAACAAAAACTGTAAGTATATAAGGAAATGTTTTTAGGTGGGAAATCTGTTAACATTTTTGTATTGCTATGTTATACGTAACAGTTTAAAAGTAAATTATCAAAATTAATTTAATGAATGTGTTTGTAATTTATTTGATAATTTAATTTCAATTTGTTATATATGGTAATGGTAGAAAAATGTGTATTTATAAATGGCTAATGTTTGTATAGTTGTTATATATTTTATAGAATCATTTTAGCTATCATTGAGAGATATTCTAGTCCTCTGGTACTTGGATAGAGTGTAACTTGGCTTTGGAGTGTATTATACATTTTTTTGGTTTGTTTAGTTAATTTTGGTCCTATCAGGGTTACTGATTGCTCCATTCGGAGCTCTTGGTAACTCTGTTCTTTTTGTAGGGATTGAATTAGTTTGTAAAGGGTAGGTGTTCCTCTGCCTGTGGTTGCTTGGAAGGCGTTGTGCCATCCTTCAACTGCGTTGTTTGTTTTTGCTTCCTTATTTAGGGTGCTATGGTAGACATTCCACCAGGCTATTTGATATTTAGGTTGTCTTCTATGACCTGATCGGTGTAGCCTTCCTACCCATGTATCTTCAAAGTAGTCAAGCATAGGGCTTAATCTTTCTTTGTTTCTTTTATAGTAGGGGCTATCTATTAATAGGTTGTAGTGCTCTGCTATGTCTGTTACAGGAACATAGGCTAGAGAGATACGTTTTTTAATTTGATAAGCAAAGGTGCTATCTGTGGCGTATTGAACACTTAGGGGCTCATTAGGATTGCGGTTTTTCCACATCCTCGGGGCCGGCGGAAGCCACCGCAAGCCCAGAGGATGCGGAAAAACCACAGCGGACTGACCAAAGACCCACCGCCACATTAGGATGGCTGGTGGGTCCTGGTTTCCCTCTGCAGCTTTTCAGCCGCGGTTGGCTTACAACCGCGGCAGAAAAGCTCTAATCTGGTGACGGTGTCTCTCAGACACCGTCAGGCAGATTAGGATGGGATGTAAAACATGCTTTTCCGTGGCGGCTTTTCCGCCGTGGAAAAGCATGTGTAACTTCACTGCGGGGGCCCATTGCGGGCCCCCTAGGTGAAGGGGGGGTGGGGGGTGCACATGGGGGGTACCTATGGTACCCCCCTGCATTTGTATGCAGAAAGCGGCAGGCACCGCGAGGTGCCTGCCTCTTTCTGCATGCAAATGCAATGACTGCATTTGTAACATTGCCGCAGGTGCAGCTTGAAGCCGCACCCGCCGCAATGTTAAAAATAGAGGATGTGACCGCCAGGGTGGCGGTCACATCCTAATCGCATAGGAGGGGATTCCCCAGCCCATGCGGACGTCCCCTCCTCCTCAGTGATCGCGGACGGACGCAAGTCCGTCGGCGATCATAATCGGCCCCATTATGTAGACTTTTGTAGATGTCGCCATATACATTGATTAAAATGATAATAGCAACCTTGTATTGCTGTATGTGGGTATATTTTTAGGATACTGTTTATCATTGCTTTTTCAAAATCAATGATAATTTTTGTGGGAAAGAGTCATTAGATAGTTCTTTGACTTTGGTTAGGATTTCTTGGTAGGTAGATTGTTGTTTGTTTGGTAGGAGGGCATATAGGAATGTAATATTAGCATTTTAGAAATGACCATGGATAGTGTACAATTGGTAAAAAGGTTTAGGACATACAGCAAAAGTACCACCCATCATCCAAGTTTGGCATTGGTTTAGTTTAGTCATGTTGTCTGCAGTGGCAAACAGTATTATTCTTTTATCTTTTGAATTGTTGTCATATAGTATACATGGTTCATTATTATGAGTTACACAGAGTTCAGGGGGAAGTTGAACTTCTTCAAAAGTTTTAGGTGTGAGAGGAATAGTTGCTGTAGCTAATTTTTGTCTAGCTATGGTTCTTTTAAGGGAATCTATACTTGGTAGTCGGCTAGAGGCATGTTGGGGTAGAGTACTTAATTGTTGTTTTAGAATAGTAGTTGTTGGTGTATCACTAGTAGTACTAGCTTATTTAAGGGAATCAAGCACTTCTCTAATTTCTATTTCTGTAACATTGGGTGGGTGGTTATGTTCCTTAGTATAAGTTACAGTTGTTTCCTGAGTTATAGCTCCCCCATAACATTTGTTAGAATAGTATTTTGTGCATTTCCAAAACACTTTCATATCTTTCTGTTTCTCTTGAGTGTATACATATCCCATGTAACATAGAAGCATTTTCCCTTTTTGAGAATACACAAATTTAGCTCCTTCAGTCATATTTGCTTTTTGGTGCTAGGAGAGATTAAACATTACATTATTAGAAAAGTATTTAAATCATGTATATAGTATTATCATAACATTGATTTGCACATTAATTATTTACCAGTTTATTTCTTTGTTGAATGCAGTTGTTGGTTTTCTTTGAAGTTTTGTTTTTGCTGTATTTTTTCTGTACCTGTTAAGATGGAGAAGATGTGTTAGAAGAATGTTTTTTTTAATAATATTTGTTTGGTTTTGGTCAGCTACCTAGTTTTTCCTTAGTTGTGTGTTTACTAAGTTTTTTAGATTAGATACCTACTTTTTATATTTTTTCTTTGAAGTGTTGATGTTGTGAAGGTTTTTTATAATTTCTTTTTATCTGTGGAAAATAGATAGGAATAAAAGATATATTTTAGTTTTTTGTTTTCAAAATAGCAGTTAGAAGTTTTAAATTTACGTTTTCTGAAGATATAAAGGTGGTTGTACTTACTTTAGATAGGTGTAGCAGCTTTTTGGTAGAAGTAAATCCGTATTCTTTCAGCAAACTGGAAGAGTTTCGCCTTCCTTTTTTTTGGTGTTTTAGTTTGCAATTTTAGCAGGTGTAATTTGTCCTTTTATAGGGTGTGTTAACTTGTTTGTGAAAGTTTATTGGTTATCCACTTTGATACCTTGTTGTTATTGGTTTATTTGAATTTTTTTTCCCTGTTTTGGTAATTGTTGTTCTTAAATGGTGGACGCCAATTAGTGTTTTTTTGGATGGGTAAAGTAATTTTTTTTCAATGTTTAATGGCATTTTGTTATATTTAAAGAGAAAGAATATTTATTATGTGTATGAAGCAATGTATAATTATTTGCAATGTTTTATTTGTATTCTAAAATGTATATTTGATGTAAATGTTTTTTTTTTATTTTAAAAATGTTTATTGTATGTAGTATCCTTTTTTAAAAATATAATATGTATATTTGTCAAGTGTATAATATGTTTTTTTAATTATAAAGCATATTTTGTATGTGTTTTGTTAAGTCGATAATAATTAGTTTTCGATATTTTAGTATTCTATTTAGTGATGGTCGATATTTTGTTGGTGTTTAATGTTATGGATTGGTGCTCGGTGTTTTTTACAATTGATAATATTGATGGTCGATAATTAAGTAGTCGATAATTTTTTTACTCAATATTGTTGTTTCGATATATTTGTAATTTCTTGTTTAAGTATTAGGAGTCGATATTTTTGTAGTCGATAATTTGACTTCGATATTTTGTGATGTTGTTTATGTAATAAACTGCACTCAGGGAATCATGTCAAAGCCCCAGTCAGACCTCTATTGCTTATTGTTTCATGATAGCTCAGTCACCGAGTGGACAATACCAAACAACAGCATTTTATGAGGTGAACTTAGACCTTGAACAGAAGGTTCAAGGCACTTGATAATATACCTAAGAAGAACTGTAAATGTAAGCAAAGCCATTTCAGAAAATATTATCCTGCACTGGCACACAAACAAATTTGTGTCAAGTGTCAACATTAAAGAAAAGATTACAACCTTACATATGAGCATTTAAAATGGTGGTGTACCTACTAAGGCCTAAAAGTGACCACACAACAGTAATACCTGGCAGATATTGAAGGTGTACCTGAATGGCTGCAGTCCAATACCAGTCTTGGCCTAAACTGCAGGAGCCAGAGCACACCTTCTTCAAGAGCTCACTGCATGGACTAAAGCTCTAGAAAAGGCCCAGATTTCATAAAGGACCAGGAGTGTGTGAAATGTGCATAATGTGCCTTTGCATAATTACATGATATTTTGGGACAATTATGCAAAATTACACAAAATGTAAATCCATCCTTTAGTGATATATTTTAGCATGAAATTCATTCTCATGTCAACTTTGACGTAAGTATCCATTGCGCAGTAAAATAATAGCTAAACAATTGCTGCAACCTACAGTTACTTGTGCTTTGGTCATTTGTGTTATTTCTGCACGCTCAAGGTAAAATGTTACCATGTACGGCACATAATTATATGACATGGCATAATGGCATGATTTCTGGAAATTCATGTAACAAGTGTAATGTGAAATTCCCCAAATTACAGTCAATTACACTGGCAGAATTTTAATTTAACCTGGCATATGGAGGACTGTGTCGAGGGGGACCCGGATGACCCTATGCGACATGACGTTCAACAACCACCCTTAAAAAAAAACCTATTGCTTTCACCCTTTTCTAACCAGCAACTGGAAAACTGGAGAGGAAATGAGGACATTCCACGCAGACCTGAGACTTGGTCCATGAAGAACATTGTTTCTTTAATTGGGCAGAACTCGAGCCAAACCACGCCCACGAGTTAGAGGTAAAACCCAGCATTGAACACACACAGGTGTGTTCATCATCCGGAGGTGGAGTAGTTTGTTGGAGAGACGAGGAGAGCGACGGAGCGGAGTGGAGTACGGGAGTAGAGAAGTAGAAGACGACTGGAGATGAGCCTGGAACAGGCAGCGGAGATGCCGGAGGAGCCCGAAACTTCGAGAAAGAGGAGGCAACCGGAGGTGAGCAGAGAGAGAGAGCAGACTACTACAGCGACAAGCCAGGAGGCCAACGAGAAGGTGCTTCGCCCAGCCACACTACAATGGAAGTGTGGTTCTCGCAGGTACGGTCACGCTTTGCGGGCTGGGTGGGATGTAGATGGGCTAAACCTCCCTGAAACCTCACACGGCTTTCCTCTGCACTAACCCCCCCCTTTTCACCGAACTGGCACCATAGGACTACGGGGTTTGGCTGTGCACATGTGACCCTCACTCCCTTCCCAAAGCATTGTGAATAAAAGCACCAGGACTAAAGTCTGTCCTACATCTCTTTTCTTTTCACATACCGCGACCCCGAGTTGGAAGGCAACATGGCTGAATACCGGACTACCAGTCCCAGAAGTCCCCGGGAAAGAAGAGGAACCGGAACAGAGAGACGCAAGGACAGAGGGTCCGCCGCGGAGACAGAGACCGAAATCCCCCACCCTACTACCGGAGGGTAATTCAGCGCAGATGCATCCTAAAAACAATAAAGCCTGCATTACCTCCAGTACCTGCCTCTGTGTGTCTGTTCCCACCCCTACAAGGACCCATACAATTCTATTGCTTACCTGGAGCTGTGCATTTTCAAAAAACCAGAACATGTTGATTGCTCTGGATTGGTCGGTGGGGTCAGATGTTCTGTTGAATTCACTGTAATATTTTAGGAAAGGAGGGAGAGAGGTGTGTGCTCATGGATATCGATTCATCAAAAGGCCTGGGGTACCAAAAGTGACATCAAATGTCCTTTGACCTATTAATGATGTCACAGGAACTTATATTCCATGATATTTGTCCTGATGACATTAGAGAAAGTAACATCACATGACATTTAACTTGCTCATAGTATATGGTGACACTGTTTCTGGGCTAGTGAATTTTAATTCAGTTCTGCCCAGTTGTTAAAGGAGATGAAGTGTAAGACCCTACACATGACATACTCACTCTCAATTTACACTTATCTAAGAGGTATGATGACCACTTTTTACTGAAACTTTACCATACATTTTTATCAAAAAAGTATGTTTCTTCATTCGACCCTCAAATAGTCATCACTCAGTCCAATTATTTTCAATATTAAGGGGCCGATTTATATCTTGGGGTATAGATACTCCATCGCAACAGTAATGGAGTGTTTACACCACCAATATTTTAGTCCGTCTGCCCGATTTAGATATGGGTGAACCATAGGTATTATCACTGTGTAGACTACCCCGTCTCCACCATGATTAAACCCCTCTGTAATTCCTCCCACCTAATTTAGATGGGCTAAATTACAGGTCAATTTTTACAGCTCTTCACAGTCTGGAAAATCTGGGTGGTAAAGGCAGTGAAAATTTCTAAATGCCCCAATTGTCTTGGAAATTGAAGTTAACTAGAAATGTCAAAGGAACCATCTTTACAGATAAAGAAGCATGCAGTGTCAATTTATGGAAATGTGCAATGTAGTACACATTCTTATTTTTATGAATCTTTTATTGATTTTACAGACACAGGACACAGGACTAAGCATACAGCACAGCCAGATAACAATCTGTTGGTTTCGTACAGTAGAGACGTCCCCCACCCTCCTACTTTGATCTCTCTCCCTGGTGTCTTGGCTATTCATCCCAATATGACCATAGGAATACAACACGTTTTTGGGATTTGCTCAGATTACAAAAAACTGCAAAACACAATGCACTATAAATTATTTTGTGAGCTCACAGCATACAGAGCAATGCAGTGTAGCATATAAAACCTGGTTTGAAAGCATCTACAATTTACCAGTGCAAGCACACATTACATGTTGCCTATTTAATTCAATTGCACATTTCAATATATAACAAATCATGTCTCAAGTGGCCCTCTTTGTGCATGCCAAACCCTCATTATACTGTCATTTCAACTCAATTTGAAAGAGCTAATTCTTATAGTTGGCATCCAAGCAAATGCATTTCGAACATTATGTTCAAGGTGTAACCTAAACACTCTTGTTAAATCTACCATAGTGTGAAAGTCGTGAATAGTCGCAGGTTTAATATTTGCACAAAGCAGTACAGTAAACACACAATTTTTTTGGGATGCATAATGCTCTTTTTTAATCCTGGAGACCATGCTGCATGCCCAAAACACATATGTCAGAGGCCAAAAGGAAAAAAATAATACCATGTCCTTTGGCATATAGTACTGAGCAGATACAACAATGCACTATGCAATGTACAGCCTTCAGGCCAATTACAAATCACTCAGGGCCTCATTTATGAAAAGTGACGCATCACTGAGTGAAAACAGTGATGCGTCACTTTTCATTGTGCCCTCCTTGCGACATGCTGGATGCATCATATTTGCAGTATGACGCATTATGTCAAAAGGAGTTACAGATATGTCAGTATTTCTGACATATCTGTAGGCGCAAAAATTCGGAATTGCTGGAGTGTGTCACAAAAGTGATGCAATTTCAGCAATGGGTTATTTCAAATGGGTAAGTCCCATGGTAAATGTGCCTGCGTCAGTCTTATGCATGCTGTGAGGCAGGCGTAAGATATTGATGCATTTGGGTCCTAGAAGTAGCACAGTGAAATCTCATAAATTGCACTGCGTCACTTCTACTAAGCTTACTTGCGTCGGAACTCCCACCCTGCATACATTATACCTGGCGCAGGTATGATGTGGCGCAGGGGTTTACAAAGTGACACATCTACCTAGATGTGTCACTTTGTAAATATGACGCAACCTGGTGCATTTTTTACACCTCTGGTGCGTAACAAAAAGTGGCTCTCCAGCGGCGCAAAAGTGACGCAAGGGCTCATAAATAAGCCCCTCAGTATTCTCCATTCTCCTGAAATCATGCCTTAGTGCCTCATGAAGTAAATATTTTTGTTTTGCATTCAAGTACTTGTAGTCCTGCTTTACCATTATACACACGTCTACACGTACCATAATGCGAATAAAAACATATGGGCTAGATGAGCGATTTATGTGCAAGGCTGTGAAAACTTAGAGAAGTGCTCTGTGTAGTGTTATAAATATTGTCCCTACGTATTATGCACTTCTAGCATATTATGATCAATTTAAACATAATTTGTGCCAATCCAAACACCCAAAATCCATGTTTGGCTGCAAAAGGAACCATTGAAATGGCTGAAGAAGGGTGGCTATAATTAGTTCAAGTAGCCCCTGGGACCAGGTGGTACCAGGTGGAAAAGGGTGTCAATGGAACTGATGTCCAGTTATGGCTGTTTTAAAATACAAAAAAAGATGAGAGGCAGAGCAGCTCGTTTTTATTTTCCTTTTGTTGGTGCTTGGGGCATACAGACAAGCAATGTCACAGTGTGACTTGAAAGAGGAGTAGAGAGGTGAAGAAAAGGAGGAAAATTGCAGATTGAGAGAGCAGGATATATACCCACGGGAAATAGGGAAAACAAAAGAAGCAGAAGAGGTTTCAGTGGGATCAGGATTATAGTTTGTGAAAAAATACAGTAATTGTAACATGAACGATATCTGTGAACCTATCTTCCAAATGTATGCTTTGATTCGAGTAGCAAAGCTCTGAGAACTTTCACATAAATGCACAGTGCTCTGCTGCTGAATTAAAACATGCATGTTAAATAAAGTGATGCTTTGCAGTGCAGGTCGCCATGAGGAGAGTTACAAGGAAAGCTTCCCCAGAATTTAATAACTCAATGTTAAAAACGCCATTTACTAGAAACACAGTGCTGCTGGGCTGGCAGTACTGGCACTCTCATAGCTCCTAATATCTGCAAAGCAGGGTTTCCTTTGTCTGGGACATAAGGACACACACGCATTCCACAAAAGCAGACAAAGTGAAACTATCTCTCCTTGTATGAATCGCTCTGTCACAAATAATCTGCCCTGGCTGGAACTGCACTCTGCGGGTAGATTGCTAGGTCAAACTCTACCCCATGTCCATGGGGCCCTACACCTACCCCAGAAAGTCCTGATCCAGCGCAGGCTGGCCCATTCACACCTGTTTCCCCGCAGCAGAATTATGAGCACTGCTGCTCCTATTGGTGATTAACCATGCAGTCTATTGCTCCGGTTCCTGCAGGGGACAGATACAATGTTGCTTCCTTGTCCTGGGCAGGCCCATCTGCTAACAAGCATTTGCAATGCAATAGGTCTCGCATTATTTAAGTTTGAGCTATTATTATTGTAAATGGCAATGTTTTTTGCTTTATGCTATAGTTTTCTTATGTACATAAAAAGCTACATATAAAGTATTTGTTGTTAAAATTATTTATGCAGTATTTAAATTTGTTTGCATAAAAGATTACAAGAATATCTTAGCAAAAAAGTTAAACTTTTTAATGGTAATTGACTAAATGTCCATTTGTACATTTTAATTTCAAATAGGTAAGTGTAAACATCACAAATATATTGTGCAAACAGTGCAAAATATTTTAGCCATAAATATTTTTGTTTTATGAGGTAGTTTGTAAGAAAATGATTGTAAAAGGCAAACACTGTAATTAAAATGTAACATATAACAGTACAGTTATGGCTAGTAAACATACATTAGTAGTATAGTATAATTGTAAACAAGATGTAAATAAGACTACAGAAATTAGCATGAATTATCACTTTAATATCAACTTTACAAACATTTTGAAAACACGATCACAGCTGGTAATCATGCATTGGCTTGTTATTACAAGCATTTCATTTTAATAAATATTTCTGATTCCCAAAAACAAATATGACAGTCTCTCAAAATAATGGCTTTTCAGTTTTAGTTGTATCTTTGATCTCCATGTCATCAAGTACTCATGAATATTACTGCCCCATGGACAGAGTCTGGCTTTACATGTCTACATATTAACATCCAATTCCATGAACACCCATCGCATGCCAGGGATGACCATCACCGCTGGTGAAGAGAAGCACAATTGTGTCAAGAATGCCCACAATACGTTGTGGTCCCATTATACCAGGGATGGGCTCAATAATGCCAAAGATGCCAACATCATGCCAAGCATTGCTAGACTAAAAGTGGGAATAATTCTAACAGGGACACCACCAATAAATTAAGAAGGAACACCATTACGCTAAGGCAAGCATTACCGCCTTCGGGTAAAGTCCGCGCTATATAAAAATGCATAAATACATGAATAAAGAAATACCGCCTTCGGGTAAAGTCCGCGCTATATAAAAATGCAGAAATACATAAATAAATAAATACCGCCTTCGGGTAAAGTCTGCGCTATATAAAAATGCATAATTAAATAAATAAATACATACCGCAAAACATCCTCGTTACTCTGCCGGCCTGCGACCAGGAAGTCAGGCAGGCCGGCGCGACACCCGGAAACAGGAAGTAGGAGGGCGGGAGCCTACCCCGCCTCCCACGGAAGAGCCGCGATTGGAGCCGTGTTGGAAGCAGGGAGCACCGGAGCAGGCAGGAGCCTACCCTGCGCCCCGGTGCCGAAGGAGGGAAGAAGAGTCCTGCTGCCGGGCCTTGCAGCTGAGGAGAGGAAGCCGGTGAGTGCGTTGCTGAGCGGCGTGCGGGCGGAGGGAGAGGAGCATGTAGGCGCGGGGGGGGGGCCTGTGTATGTGTGTGTATGTGTGTGCGTGCGTGTGTGTATGTGTCTTGGAGTGCGTGTGTGTGACTGTGGGGGAGGGGGTGTGTGTGTGAGCGAGTGTCTGTCTGCGACGTGTGTGTGTGTGTGTGTGTGTGTGTCTGTGTGTGTCTGTGTCTGTGTGCATGCATGCGCGGTAGGCTGGGAGGGCGGCGCATGCGCAGTAGGCTGGGAGGGCGGCGCAGGACGGAACGTGCGCGTTCGCGCAGCCAAATCCGAATGCTAAAAATCGTGCCAGTTTCTTGTCCCTCATTCCCCGGCATCCGCCAGCTATAGAGTCTCTGTCCCTGTTCCAGGGCGAGACCTAAAAATCGTGCCAGTTTCTTGTCCCTCATTCCCCGGCATCCGCCAGCTATAGAGTCTCTGTCCCTGTTCCAGGGCGAGACCTAAAAAGGACACATTTTTAGAGAGAGAGAGATGTTTTTTGAGAGGAGCATTAACTGTTAAAGAACGGCTCTTTAAGAACTGTGCTTGTTCTCTCTTCCTGGAATTACCAGGTGCTCTCTAACACAGGGGTCACAAAGGCAGTGCCAGGGGTTACAAAGGGAAAGACAAGGGTCACAGTTTCGACCCCTTGTTGCCCCCGGTATGTTTAACTCAGACTGTGAGGCATAGGTTGGTCCTCATAGCATTGATAAACCCTGACAGATCCACATAAACAACATCTCTGTGAGGACTGGCTAGTTATGAGGACTGGTTGCCATGGGGTTTAAAGCGCTTTTGAGCACGAGTATAAAAAAAAGAAAAGTACAGTTATATTTGCTTTGGGCCCCATCATAATTAGGGGTGGGTGGAATTTGCGTAATCGCGTTACGCAAATCTCTGCGAAACGGTAAAAAATCTCTGCGAACACGCAGAAATTCCATAAACACACAGAATTGCTTGTTCGCAATGCTTTTTTACTGTTTGCAATCGCTGTTTGAATGCTCGGGAGGAAATATCTCACAAACATGCATTTTGAAAACGCAAACAAGCAAAAAATTCGTGAAGTCGTGAAATGCAGAATTTTGGGCAATTTCTTTTGCGTTCTCCGCGGAACGCAAAATTACCCAAATTCCGCAAATTACACGAACGGAACTGAATTTACCGCCCAGGCCTAATCATAATCTATCCCAATAGTACGTGGAGTTTGAATAGTAAATACACGCTCTGCTACAATCAATGGCATACGCTTGTTTGTGGGTGTGTGTGACAATTATCCCTTGTGAGTGGAAGTTGTAAGATGAACCTACTGCCAAATGTTCTCTAAGTTTTGTTGCTGGTACACCTGGAATGAAATGCAGAGCCGTTGCTGAGTTGTGTGCAAGACTGCCATTAACACACCAGAGATCATATTAGAGATAGTGCCCTGGGGGCGCAGTGGACATTTGTGCCTGCTTTACGCACCCCTGGGACATTTTGGTATTACAGAAAGGAAAGGTAGATGTTTGTGCGTCCCTTTTGTTATACCAATAGCTCTCGTGCACATAAAGCGCCAGCGCCATCTGCAGGGGGTGTTCCCTCATTTGCATGGCGGCACAGAGGCAAAGAAGCTGTCAGGAGGCACACTGTCAGTGAGAGCAGCGTATGCAGGGGGTGCCCTATGGACCCCCCCAAACAGCCGCTTGCAGGCGAGTACAGTCACTGGCTGCACTTGCCTGCAGCAGGGTCTCTCTCCCCTTTGTAAGGAGCAGGCGGGTTGCCGCCTGCACAGTGAAACACGGAGTGGCTGCTTCAAAGCCATTCTGTATTCCAGTTGAAGGCGCTGTCCCCAGGGCAGCACGAGTTCGCGGCTGACCTGGCGACAGCACATTCTCTGTTTGTGTGCGGCACGCATGTTTTAAGGTGCACCAGGCGCAAACAGGGAAAGTGCGCCCTGATACATAATATGGCCCCAGATGCTGAAGAGGTGTCTCCGGAATTAAGGGTTGTTTTGATGGCCCATTTGTAAAGCTATATATACTCCTTAGCGATGGATACCCTGAGACCACTGATTCTTCAATGTATCATGTGACATCCACACTCTCTAACCCTGCCCCATCTATTAACATGCCTGTAGTTGTGACTTACAGAAAGATTAGGAAGCTTCTATCTTTTCCCTGCCACCTTAAAAGGAGCCCCTTTTTTCAGCATCTTTTCCCATCCTTCTGGTCCCTGGTCAGCTGCACAGGAACCATTCTATATACATTCACTGCAGCTTCACTAATTTACCACCTGAAATACTTTTGGTCGCTGTCTTTCCCTGGTTGGTCCTTCTTCATCAAAATGAAAATAAGGATGATCCTCATAAGTATTACATTGAAATTGTCTACCAATAATTAACCAACTTTGATTTCCATTTTTCTTCAATATTTATACATGTTGCCTAATACATGATTTACAGTATGGGTCTTTTGATGGTTTACGTTGTACATTGCCCATAGGGCCAAGTCAAACCCTCCCTTGGCTTTAACTTGGCTTTCTCTTTGAACTTTGTTGCTTAATGACTTTTGAGTTTGCACAGACAGAGAGATACTGTTTGCACATGCACGTACTAGGTGGACACCTGATCAGTTTTTTTGTCCCTACAGACCATATTCCTATCACACATTCCAACTGTGTCAGTACTGTGTATAGTGGAACTAATGCAAAATAAATGCATTGCAGATTACTTCAGGCACTTTGTTTTAATGTACGTACCTGAAACAGATTTATCTGCAGAAAGCCACCTGGGCATGCACAGGAACAATGCAGTACTGATCATTTGTATGTTTCTTCATATTTATGAATTTTATCCTGTGTTTTGTGTATTATTTCATGAAGCAATTATGCGTCATAGGATGGTGCATCACAGAGACAACCATACCCCCATCGCATGATGGCACCAACACCCAACAGCAGTAGGTACAATACCAATAAGCTTTTGGCAGCTAATGTCTTGTGCAGGTCATTTCGAGTTTGCTGCTTACATGCCAGCTCCTGGAAGCTCAATGGATTTAGAGATACAGATTGAGACTGTGGCATTTTCTAAAGGATGGTAGCTAGTTTCTGTGATTTTTGGGGACCCTGGTTCAGTGGCTGGATTGTTTTGGAGAGTAGCGCCATGGCAGGAATGTGACTTTGAGTAGCAAAACCCCATGTCATAGTCCCTTCAACAAATTGGGGAATTTTCCCCCCAGAGTCATCTAGCTTTTCTATACACTATGCTTTTGTGTGGAGTTTCTTTTTGATCATGCTGAAAGACAAAAGGGTGTGTATGTCTCAACAAACAAGGATAGAATAATATGCTTCTGGTCTTGAAGAATTCTCCTATCCAGAGGCCATGGATGGACCATTGGGGACACATATTTTATAAGTGATGAAAAAGGCTGGACAATCACTGGAAGCTTTACTTTTACTTTTATTAATCTTTATTTCGGCAAAAATGTTTACCATAAAAGACATTTGTACATTAAAAAACATTTTAAAATATAATAATTTAGCAGGTACGTCAACTCCATTGCATAAAATTCCATCACATAACAGTATAATTATATGCTAAGCAACCCTGATACATTTACTCCTAAGAGATCAAACGGCACCAAGGTACTTGGCTACTGTGAATACAATATGGTCAGATAGATCAGTTTTAAGAACTCTAAAAGCGGCTGAGCATCCAGTGAATCTCTAGTTTCTGCACAGAGGAATAATCCATTTCCTACATGACGCCTGATAAACAGGGCAAAAGAAAATTATATGTAGCTCAGTTTCATCAGCCAATTTACAAGCAGGGCATATACTATTTGCATGTTCATTCCAGTTCTTTGTGAATACTCGTAGTGGAAGAGACCCATGTCTCCATTGTAAATAGAGCTTCCTGAGCAGGGAGGGATAAAGATTGTTTAGTACTGGCTCAAAAATATAAGTGTCCTTAGTTCGAAGGAATGAGTCAGTTAATGTCCCACAATGTTGGTGGCGGTAAAGTGCCGTTAGTTTGCATTCAAAGTATGTTTTTGCCAATAGCTTTTTGGGAAACAGCGGGCAGGTGGTTATGGGGTCGGACCAAAATTTTAGAAGGCCCAGGCCCTCCAACTCTGTTTTTATAAATTTCAGCCATTTAATTTCTCCTGCGTTAGGGATTGAAAGTACCTCCTGCAGTCCTTGTCTGTAGCTCTTTAGTTCCGGGACAGACCATATCCTGAGCCAATATGCTAATGGTCGGAATGCCAGTTCTTCGTTGAGGGGTCGCATCCCAAGATCCATCCTTAGCGGAACAAGGGGAGTGCTGGGGGGAAGGGCTACAATCCTCCAGATAAACTTATTCTCCTCTTTTAACAAATCCTGGGAGGGTACATGGCCCCAAAGTTCGCACCCATACATGGCAGCCCCCCTTGCCTGTGCCCTGTAGATCTGCAGTGGTGGGCCCACAGGCCGGATGGATGACTTGTTGTTACATAGTAGCTTCGTGATGCCGCCCGAGTACTGAGTCAATTTAAGCAGTGCTTTCTCTTGTTGGGTGCTCCAGGTCATTCTTTCATTTAGGATGATTCCTAGATAATCGAAGGTCCTCACCCTTTCCAGTCTCTTATGTTCAACAGTTGGGGAGGATCGAAGTTTTGGGGGGGGGTTAAACACCATAAATTTGGTCTTTGAGGTATTAATTTCTAGTTGTATCAACAGGGGGGAACACAGGGTTAGGACAATTATTTAGAGGGGTCCAATGTATGTGTCCTAGAAAGACTATCAACAAAAAAGAAATACAGAGTTCCCCTGGTTACAGTCAGCTAAAGGACTGTCATAGGTCTCTCTCTTGTCGGGTCAAACAGTAAAAAAGTGAGTGTAGTGAACCCTCTCTTGGAATTTTTGGGGTATCTCACACGAGTCGCCGGTTGGACTACACCTGTAATCCCACCCGGTGATCGTTCAGTGTCATCATCGATACCCTGCCCCTGCGCCAGGCTGGCAGTGCAATGCCTGTCGGGCAACAATAGTTGTTGCTCTTTGGCGGGGATCTTCTATTCCTTCGCCAAAGGGTGTGTGGATGTAAGGGGGCCATGCAAGGAGGTAATAAGTGAAAGTGCAAAAGTGAGCGTGGGTGAAAATAAAAAGGAGTCAGTAGAGTCCAAAAATGGGATTTTAATGATATGGCTCACTGCTCTCTTAAAAAAACAAGGGGTATAGAGGCAAAACTATCAAGGTATTAAGCCTCATTCGACCCTTGGTGAGTGGATGGTCAACATGTTTCTTGCTTGTAGAGCAATTCGTCAGGACCAAGGGGTGCTCATATGATTTGCACGGGCTCCCCCGTGATCAGGGGGCCCAGTATACGACCTGGTGGGTGTCGTATGGCTTTCCTCAGGACCCTTCCCAGGGCTAAATGGGAGAGAGAAGGGAAGAGAGAAGTGTACTGTCATGGAGAGACCAGAGAGACATCATAGACAAACGTGGAAACATTCGCGTTTTGTGGCTGCCATAATGTACAGTGGGTGAGCATGCCTTTGGTTTGTTCAAGGCAGAACGCATGCTTAGTGGTATCCAACAAGGTTGGTTGGAAGGTTTGCCATGCAGTAAAAACCTGTAAAAATCAAGGGCTATTACTGTGCTATCAGCATGCGTGATCGCTAGTGGTAATTGAGACAACATTTGGGGGGAGAAAAACAGTCTTCAAACATTTCTTAGTGAAGTTTCATCAAAGAACACTAGATGGAGTTAGTGTGTTGGTAACTAACCCTTGGAATGAACCATAACACCCGCCGAAATAATACAGTGATGATAAAATTTAGAATAACCTTACCCGTATAATATGCTACGGAGGCTTCCTCGAGCTGACCGGGTGGGGCCAGGACTTGGTGGAGACCACCTGTTAAGAGGAAGTGTCCCCGCCATGTTATCGATTGGCGGTCAAAGCGCCTCCCCATTCAAGTGCTTAAGGCTTGATCCCGCCGTGGCGCTCAGAACGAGGCGCACGCGGGGGCGCAGAACGGAGCATATGTGCCTTACCTCGGAGTTCCTGGCGTAGGGCGTCTAGTCACCTACCCTTCCCACTGCGGACGGTGCCGCAGATCAGCCGGTACAACTTGGCGTTCCGGGCGCACTTTTTATGACCCGTGTGAGTGGCCGGATTAGTGGGCGTGGCCCCGGCGTGTTACCGGGCAACGAGTGGTAAACAATGGACATAGAAGATTCACTCGCTCCGTGTGTAGCTGGTGGTGTTACAAGGAAGATGGCTTCGCGTGCTAGCGAGGAGGGAGGGAATAGCGAGTGCCATCTTGGGATGGAGGTGGACATAGGTAGCACGATGATAGTCGTGTTGGGGTGCTAGTAATGTGACCCCGCGGAACTATGCAGGGGGGACATAGGATATTTGGGATCATTCAGCTTACTGGTTATTGGCAGTGTTCGGCATAGTACGGACAACACAGTCCATTGGTCGGCTATCTAGTGAGCATTGTCCAGGGCACCGCATCGTTGAGCCCGTTTTCATCTGTGTGTAGACGGTGTACCCATCTCTGCTCCAGTCTGAAGAGGGATTGCTGATTCATACCAGGTTGGCATTCTAGAACTGTCCACTGTAGGTCCTCAGTGGTATGTTTATGTTCCTTGTAATGTTCATACAGCCCGGTGTGTGTTTTGGAGCATCGAATATTGCTGTTGTGCTCCATTATCCGTTGTTTCACCGGGCGCATTGTCATTCCGATATAGAGCAATCTGCAGGGGCACATCAGGATGTATATACATCTCGAACTGTTACAATTCGTATGTTTGTGAAAGGTCCAGGTGAATTCTCCTGGGAGCTCGATTGTTTTGCCTTGGATGGTTTGGGGGCATACCACACAGGAACCACATTTGTAGTGTCCGGTTACGGGGGGAAGGTCCCACAAGGTCCTAACTGGGCGAGTTTGTAGTTTCTTGGGGCGAGTGTGGATCAATGTGTCCTTGAGGTTGGCAGTCCTTTTGAAGGCGAACCGTGGTTGTGCCAATTCCATCCCAGTAGAGTTCAAGATACCCCAATGTGTCATTACGGCTTTCTTAATAAATGCTGAATGCCTGGTGTAGGAGGTGACACAGGTGATGGTGTCATCTGGTTCTTTGGGGTGGACCTCTAGAAGGGCATCTCTATTGTTGTTCAATGCTCGTTTGTACGAATTCTTTAACAACCGGGTGGGATACCCTCTGTCCTGTAGTTTGTGCTGTAAGGTCCGGGCCTCTTGTCTGAAGTCTTGGACGGAGCTACAGTTCCTACGGATCCTCAGGAATTGCCCAAAGGGTAGATTATCTCGCAGGGCCTTAGTATGGTGGCTTTGGTAGAGAAGCAAGCTATTTCTGTCAGTGTCCTTTTTGTATAGCGTGGTGGTTATTGCTTCGGGTCCCAGATTGATGGTAAGGTCGAGGAATGGTATGGACGTCTCCGAGATGGTTCCAGTGAATTTGAGGAAGGGGTCTTGTAAGTTAATCCAGTCACAGAAGGCTTCACAGCTGGAACGGTCCCCTTTCCAAAGAATCAAGATGTCGTCGATAAAGCGACGCCAGAGAGTTAAGTTCTCTCGGTATGGGTTTTGCTCCGGAGGGTAGATGTACCTCTTCTCGAACGAAGCCATATAAATGCAGGCCAGGCTCGGCGCGAAGGTAGAACCCATGGAAGTCCCCCGCACTTGATGGTATAACTGGGATTCATACCTGAAGAAATTCTCGGTCAGTGCGAGATGGGCCAGTTCCATAATGAATGGTATTGGTGTTGGGGATAACCATTCCTCTTCTCGCATCAGCGAATCCACTGCTTCCAGGGTTGCTTGTTGCGGGATATTAGTATAAAGTGCCTCCACATCGAGGGTAAGAAGCAAGTCAGTGTCCTCTCTGCCGTCTATGTCTGCAATTAGACGTAGTACATCCCTGGTGTCTTGCAGGTAGGATGGTATCTGTTTGACGTAAGGTTGGAAGAACGCATCACAGAATTGTGACAGTGGTTCTAGTAAAGATCCAATTCCAGAGACAATAGGTCTCCCAGGGACAGGAGACGTGCCCTTGTGTATCTTCGGGAGAGTATAGAAGTAAGGGATAACAGGATCCGGAGTGATCAAGAAATCCGCTTCCTTTCTGCTAATCCACTCGTTGGTCTCCCCCTCAATCACAAGGCCCATGATGGTAGTCGTCAATCTTTTGGTTGGGTCTTCAAGGAGGGGTCTGTAATGGTTGGTATTTGTCAATTGTCTTCTGCACTCACGATCGTAGTCCTCGTAGTTCTGAATGACCGTGGCGCCCCCCTTGTCTGCTTGTTTGATGACGATCGACTCGTCTTGGCCTAGTGTTTTGACAGCTAGTCGTTCTGCATTGGACAGGTTGTGGAAGGTTTTCTTCGAGGGTATCTCACGCATGCTCCTCAGGACCGCCCGCTCAAAAGTCAGTACTTCGGGTGGTACCATCCCATCAGTGGGGGTGAAGGTGGAGGATTTTCTTAAACCTGTATCCAGATCCGGGAGCTCAGGTTGGTTTTCAAAAAATGCCCGAAGACGAATTTTCCTAAAAAATTGTTTCAGTTCAATCATCTCTTGGAATGGGTCTGGGGTCGGTGTAGGAACAAAACCAAGACCTTTCTCTAGTACTCGTGTTTCGGTTGGTGTCAGGGTTCTCTTAGATAGATTGACAACTAAGCTCGTCTCCCCCTGGATGACGTGCTCCTGGTCTCCATTGCTGCTGGTGCTGGTATCTGGTCCTGCCACTGCACACCCTTTTGCCCTCCTCGCTTTCGCCCTCTTCCTCTGCCCCAGCCTCTGCCGTGAAAAGGTGGCGGATTAGGGGGGTAGAATTGCGGGGGGCCCTGTGGGTAGAAGGGGTACTGCCAGGGGGGTGCCATCTGTGGTGGCCCATGGAAGGCTGGGCCTTGGTAATAGCCTTGTTGCCATGTCCGAGGTGGTCGGGGATTTCTTGGTGGGACTCCCCCACTGGAATCGCTACTATCCGATCCACGTCTGGTCTCGCTCCCCGAGTTTTCATCAGAGGAGTAGGTTTTCTTTTTCCCGTTGTAATCATCTTTCAAGTAGGGGTAGACTTTTTCTTTAACAAATTTGGCAATATCTTTCTCGAGTTTAGTTGTTTTTTGTTTTAGTAGAAACTCGTGGTGATCCGCCATTTCTTGATTTATTTCCGAGAGTTTGGTCGTGAACGCTGTTTTGTTGTTCTTGGATATGGCGGTTTTCATGGTAGCTTCCATGGCGGAGATCTTCTCTAGTAAAGCATCTGATAGACGCTTTGCCGTTTGACTGATGAGAAAGAGGAGATCCTTGGTACATTTCCACGAAACTTGACACCACTCTAATTTGAACCTTTTGTCGTCCAAAAATAGTCTTGGAATTATGTTTACTATCAAACCTTGTGGGGCTATATTACTCCTCAAGTATTCAGTCATCATGATTCCGTGAATGGTGATCCTGATGAGTTCCTTTTTCATTTCCGATAGTATGGTCCAATCATCGGAGGATGCACCGGATGATGTGGTAGGGGGATTTGTAAGGAGGGATGGTGTCGATCTAAGGGCATCGGCTATGGTGTCCTCATTGAAACTGAGCCCGGGGACGTCCTCCATGGTCGTGAAGGTTCCGGATGCGGTGCCAAGGATGTCTGCCGGCCAGAGTAAGGTGATCGTTTAAGATTAAAGTGATTCTCCCGCTTTTAAATGTTGTCTCAAAAATGGTCCAACGTGGCGAGTGGAATCTTCGCCAATTGGTAACCCGTCAACAAAGGGGGTTCCCGTGCCAAAGGCACGCAAGGGGTTGTATCAACAGGGGGGAACACAGGGTTAGGACAATTATTTAGAGGGGTCCAATGTATGTGTCCTAGAAAGACTATCAACAAAAAAGAAATACAGAGTTCCCCTGGTTACAGTCAGCTAAAGGACTGTCATAGGTCTCTCTCTTGTCGGGTCAAACAGTAAAAAAGTGAGTGTAGTGAACCCTCTCTTGGAATTTTTGGGGTATCTCACACGAGTCGCCGGTTGGACTACACCTGTAATCCCACCCGGTGATCGTTCAGTGTCATCATCGATACCCTGCCCCTGCGCCAGGCTGGCAGTGCAATGCCTGTCGGGCAACAATAGTTGTTGCTCTTTGGCGGGGATCTTCTATTCCTTCGCCAAAGGGTGTGTGGATGTAAGGGGGCCATGCAAGGAGGTAATAAGTGAAAGTGCAAAAGTGAGCGTGGGTGAAAATAAAAAGGAGTCAGTAGAGTCCAAAAATGGGATTTTAATGATATGGCTCACTGCTCTCTTAAAAAAACAAGGGGTATAGAGGCAAAACTATCAAGGTATTAAGCCTCATTCGACCCTTGGTGAGTGGATGGTCAACATGTTTCTTGCTTGTAGAGCAATTCGTCAGGACCAAGGGGTGCTCATATGATTTGCACGGGCTCCCCCGTGATCAGGGGGCCCAGTATACGACCTGGTGGGTGTCGTATGGCTTTCCTCAGGACCCTTCCCAGGGCTAAATGGGAGAGAGAAGGGAAGAGAGAAGTGTACTGTCATGGAGAGACCAGAGAGACATCATAGACAAACGTGGAAACATTCGCGTTTTGTGGCTGCCATAATGTACAGTGGGTGAGCATGCCTTTGGTTTGTTCAAGGCAGAACGCATGCTTAGTGGTATCCAACAAGGTTGGTTGGAAGGTTTGCCATGCAGTAAAAACCTGTAAAAATCAAGGGCTATTACTGTGCTATCAGCATGCGTGATCGCTAGTGGTAATTGAGACAACATTTGGGGGGAGAAAAACAGTCTTCAAACATTTCTTAGTGAAGTTTCATAAAAGAACACTAGATGGAGTTAGTGTGTTGGTAACTAACCCTTGGAATGAACCATAACACCCGCCGAAATAATACAGTGATGATAAAATTTAGAATAACCTTACCCGTATAATATGCTACGGAGGCTTCCTCGAGCTGACCGGGTGGGGCCAGGACTTGGTGGAGACCACCTGTTAAGAGGAAGTGTCCCCGCCATGTTATCGATTGGCGGTCAAAGCGCCTCCCCATTCAAGTGCTTAAGGCTTGATCCCGCCGTGGCGCTCAGAACGAGGCGCACGCGGGGGCGCAGAACGGAGCATATGTGCCTTACCTCGGAGTTCCTGGCGTAGGGCGTCTAGTCACCTACCCTTCCCACTGCGGACGGTGCCGCAGATCAGCCGGTACAACTTGGCGTTCCGGGCGCACTTTTTATGACCCGTGTGAGTGGCCGGATTAGTGGGCGTGGCCCCGGCGTGTTACCGGGCAACGAGTGGTAAACAATGGACATAGAAGATTCACTCGCTCCGTGTGTAGCTGGTGGTGTTACAAGGAAGATGGCTTCGCGTGCTAGCGAGGAGGGAGGGAATAGCGAGTGCCATCTTGGGATGGAGGTGGACATAGGTAGCACGATGATAGTCGTGTTGGGGTGCTAGTAATGTGACCCCGCGGAACTATGCAGGGGGGACATAGGATATTTGGGATCATTCAGCTTACTGGTTATTGGCAGTGTTCGGCATAGTACGGACAACACAGTCCATTGGTCGGCTATCTAGTGAGCATTGTCCAGGGCACCGCATCGTTGAGCCCGTTTTCATCTGTGTGTAGACGGTGTACCCATCTCTGCTCCAGTCTGAAGAGGGATTGCTGATTCATACCAGGTTGGCATTCTAGAACTGTCCACTGTAGGTCCTCAGTGGTATGTTTATGTTCCTTGTAATGTTCATACAGCCCGGTGTGTGTTTTGGAGCATCGAATATTGCTGTTGTGCTCCATTATCCGTTGTTTCACCGGGCGCATTGTCATTCCGATATAGAGCAATCTGCAGGGGCACATCAGGATGTATATACATCTCGAACTGTTACAATTCGTATGTTTGTGAAAGGTCCAGGTGAATTCTCCTGGGAGCTCGATTGTTTTGCCTTGGATGGTTTGGGGGCATACCACACAGGAACCACATTTGTAGTGTCCGGTTACGGGGGGAAGGTCCCACAAGGTCCTAACTGGGCGAGTTTGTAGTTTCTTGGGGCGAGTGTGGATCAATGTGTCCTTGAGGTTGGCAGTCCTTTTGAAGGCGAACCGTGGTTGTGCCAATTCCATCCCAGTAGAGTTCAAGATACCCCAATGTGTCATTACGGCTTTCTTAATAAATGCTGAATGCCTGGTGTAGGAGGTGACACAGGTGATGGTGTCATCTGGTTCTTTGGGGTGGACCTCTAGAAGGGCATCTCTATTGTTGTTCAATGCTCGTTTGTACGAATTCTTTAACAACCGGGTGGGATACCCTCTGTCCTGTAGTTTGTGCTGTAAGGTCCGGGCCTCTTGTCTGAAGTCTTGGACGGAGCTACAGTTCCTACGGATCCTCAGGAATTGCCCAAAGGGTAGATTATCTCGCAGGGCCTTAGTATGGTGGCTTTGGTAGAGAAGCAAGCTATTTCTGTCAGTGTCCTTTTTGTATAGCGTGGTGGTTATTGCTTCGGGTCCCAGATTGATGGTAAGGTCGAGGAATGGTATGGACGTCTCCGAGATGGTTCCAGTGAATTTGAGGAAGGGGTCTTGTAAGTTAATCCAGTCACAGAAGGCTTCACAGCTGGAACGGTCCCCTTTCCAAAGAATCAAGATGTCGTCGATAAAGCGACGCCAGAGAGTTAAGTTCTCTCGGTATGGGTTTTGCTCCGGAGGGTAGATGTACCTCTTCTCGAACGAAGCCATATAAATGCAGGCCAGGCTCGGCGCGAAGGTAGAACCCATGGAAGTCCCCCGCACTTGATGGTATAACTGGGATTCATACCTGAAGAAATTCTCGGTCAGTGCGAGATGGGCCAGTTCCATAATGAATGGTATTGGTGTTGGGGATAACCATTCCTCTTCTCGCATCAGCGAATCCACTGCTTCCAGGGTTGCTTGTTGCGGGATATTAGTATAAAGTGCCTCCACATCGAGGGTAAGAAGCAAGTCAGTGTCCTCTCTGCCGTCTATGTCTGCAATTAGACGTAGTACATCCCTGGTGTCTTGCAGGTAGGATGGTATCTGTTTGACGTAAGGTTGGAAGAACGCATCACAGAATTGTGACAGTGGTTCTAGTAAAGATCCAATTCCAGAGACAATAGGTCTCCCAGGGACAGGAGACGTGCCCTTGTGTATCTTCGGGAGAGTATAGAAGTAAGGGATAACAGGATCCGGAGTGATCAAGAAATCCGCTTCCTTTCTGCTAATCCACTCGTTGGTCTCCCCCTCAATCACAAGGCCCATGATGGTAGTCGTCAATCTTTTGGTTGGGTCTTCAAGGAGGGGTCTGTAATGGTTGGTATTTGTCAATTGTCTTCTGCACTCACGATCGTAGTCCTCGTAGTTCTGAATGACCGTGGCGCCCCCCTTGTCTGCTTGTTTGATGACGATCGACTCGTCTTGGCCTAGTGTTTTGACAGCTAGTCGTTCTGCATTGGACAGGTTGTGGAAGGTTTTCTTCGAGGGTATCTCACGCATGCTCCTCAGGACCGCCCGCTCAAAAGTCAGTACTTCGGGTGGTACCATCCCATCAGTGGGGGTGAAGGTGGAGGGTTTTCTTAAACCTGTATCCAGATCCGGGAGCTCAGGTTGGTTTTCAAAAAATGCCCGAAGACGAATTTTCCTAAAAAATTGTTTCAGTTCAATCATCTCTTGGAATGGGTCTGGGGTCGGTGTAGGAACAAAACCAAGACCTTTCTCTAGTACTCGTGTTTCGGTTGGTGTCAGGGTTCTCTTAGATAGATTGACAACTAAGCTCGTCTCCCCCTGGATGACGTGCTCCTGGTCTCCATTGCTGCTGGTGCTGGTATCTGGTCCTGCCACTGCACACCCTTTTGCCCTCCTCGCTTTCGCCCTCTTCCTCTGCCCCAGCCTCTGCCGTGAAAAGGTGGCGGATTAGGGGGGTAGAATTGCGGGGGGCCCTGTGGGTAGAAGGGGTACTGCCAGGGGGGTGCCATCTGTGGTGGCCCATGGAAGGCTGGGCCTTGGTAATAGCCTTGTTGCCATGTCCGAGGTGGTCGGGGATTTCTTGGTGGGACTCCCCCACTGGAATCGCTACTATCCGATCCACGTCTGGTCTCGCTCCCCGAGTTTTCATCAGAGGAGTAGGTTTTCTTTTTCCCGTTGTAATCATCTTTCAAGTAGGGGTAGACTTTTTCTTTAACAAATTTGGCAATATCTTTCTCGAGTTTAGTTGTTTTTTGTTTTAGTAGAAACTCGTGGTGATCCGCCATTTCTTGATTTATTTCCGAGAGTTTGGTCGTGAACGCTGTTTTGTTGTTCTTGGATATGGCGGTTTTCATGGTAGCTTCCATGGCGGAGATCTTCTCTAGTAAAGCATCTGATAGACGCTTTGCCGTTTGACTGATGAGAAAGAGGAGATCCTTGGTACATTTCCACGAAACTTGACACCACTCTAATTTGAACCTTTTGTCGTCCAAAAATAGTCTTGGAATTATGTTTACTATCAAACCTTGTGGGGCTATATTACTCCTCAAGTATTCAGTCATCATGATTCCGTGAATGGTGATCCTGATGAGTTCCTTTTTCATTTCCGATAGTATGGTCCAATCATCGGAGGATGCACCGGATGATGTGGTAGGGGGATTTGTAAGGAGGGATGGTGTCGATCTAAGGGCATCGGCTATGGTGTCCTCATTGAAACTGAGCCCGGGGACGTCCTCCATGGTCGTGAAGGTTCCGGATGCGGTGCCAAGGATGTCTGCCGGCCAGAGTAAGGTGATCGTTTAAGATTAAAGTGATTCTCCCGCTTTTAAATGTTGTCTCAAAAATGGTCCAACGTGGCGAGTGGAATCTTCGCCAATTGGTAACCCGTCAACAAAGGGGGTTCCCGTGCCAAAGGCACGCAAGGGGTTGTATCAACAGGGGGGAACACAGGGTTAGGACAATTATTTAGAGGGGTCCAATGTATGTGTCCTAGAAAGACTATCAACAAAAAAGAAATACAGAGTTCCCCTGGTTACAGTCAGCTAAAGGACTGTCATAGGTCTCTCTCTTGTCGGGTCAAACAGTAAAAAAGTGAGTGTAGTGAACCCTCTCTTGGAATTTTTGGGGTATCTCACACGAGTCGCCGGTTGGACTACACCTGTAATCCCACCCGGTGATCGTTCAGTGTCATCATCGATACCCTGCCCCTGCGCCAGGCTGGCAGTGCAATGCCTGTCGGGCAACAATAGTTGTTGCTCTTTGGCGGGGATCTTCTATTCCTTCGCCAAAGGGTGTGTGGATGTAAGGGGGCCATGCAAGGAGGTAATAAGTGAAAGTGCAAAAGTGAGCGTGGGTGAAAATAAAAAGGAGTCAGTAGAGTCCAAAAATGGGATTTTAATGATATGGCTCACTGCTCTCTTAAAAAAACAAGGGGTATAGAGGCAAAACTATCAAGGTATTAAGCCTCATTCGACCCTTGGTGAGTGGATGGTCAACATGTTTCTTGCTTGTAGAGCAATTCGTCAGGACCAAGGGGTGCTCATATGATTTGCACGGGCTCCCCCGTGATCAGGGGGCCCAGTATACGACCTGGTGGGTGTCGTATGGCTTTCCTCAGGACCCTTCCCAGGGCTAAATGGGAGAGAGAAGGGAAGAGAGAAGTGTACTGTCATGGAGAGACCAGAGAGACATCATAGACAAACGTGGAAACATTCGCGTTTTGTGGCTGCCATAATGTACAGTGGGTGAGCATGCCTTTGGTTTGTTCAAGGCAGAACGCATGCTTAGTGGTATCCAACAAGGTTGGTTGGAAGGTTTGCCATGCAGTAAAAACCTGTAAAAATCAAGGGCTATTACTGTGCTATCAGCATGCGTGATCGCTAGTGGTAATTGAGACAACATTTGGGGGGAGAAAAACAGTCTTCAAACATTTCTTAGTGAAGTTTCATAAAAGAACACTAGATGGAGTTAGTGTGTTGGTAACTAACCCTTGGAATGAACCATAACACCCGCCGAAATAATACAGTGATGATAAAATTTAGAATAACCTTACCCGTATAATATGCTACGGAGGCTTCCTCGAGCTGACCGGGTGGGGCCAGGACTTGGTGGAGACCACCTGTTAAGAGGAAGTGTCCCCGCCATGTTATCGATTGGCGGTCAAAGCGCCTCCCCATTCAAGTGCTTAAGGCTTGATCCCGCCGTGGCGCTCAGAACGAGGCGCACGCGGGGGCGCAGAACGGAGCATATGTGCCTTACCTCGGAGTTCCTGGCGTAGGGCGTCTAGTCACCTACCCTTCCCACTGCGGACGGTGCCGCAGATCAGCCGGTACAACTTGGCGTTCCGGGCGCACTTTTTATGACCCGTGTGAGTGGCCGGATTAGTGGGCGTGGCCCCGGCGTGTTACCGGGCAACGAGTGGTAAACAATGGACATAGAAGATTCACTCGCTCCGTGTGTAGCTGGTGGTGTTACAAGGAAGATGGCTTCGCGTGCTAGCGAGGAGGGAGGGAATAGCGAGTGCCATCTTGGGATGGAGGTGGACATAGGTAGCACGATGATAGTCGTGTTGGGGTGCTAGTAATGTGACCCCGCGGAACTATGCAGGGGGGACATAGGATATTTGGGATCATTCAGCTTACTGGTTATTGGCAGTGTTCGGCATAGTACGGACAACACAGTCCATTGGTCGGCTATCTAGTGAGCATTGTCCAGGGCACCGCATCGTTGAGCCCGTTTTCATCTGTGTGTAGACGGTGTACCCATCTCTGCTCCAGTCTGAAGAGGGATTGCTGATTCATACCAGGTTGGCATTCTAGAACTGTCCACTGTAGGTCCTCAGTGGTATGTTTATGTTCCTTGTAATGTTCATACAGCCCGGTGTGTGTTTTGGAGCATCGAATATTGCTGTTGTGCTCCATTATCCGTTGTTTCACCGGGCGCATTGTCATTCCGATATAGAGCAATCTGCAGGGGCACATCAGGATGTATATACATCTCGAACTGTTACAATTCGTATGTTTGTGAAAGGTCCAGGTGAATTCTCCTGGGAGCTCGATTGTTTTGCCTTGGATGGTTTGGGGGCATACCACACAGGAACCACATTTGTAGTGTCCGGTTACGGGGGGAAGGTCCCACAAGGTCCTAACTGGGCGAGTTTGTAGTTTGTAGTAAACAGCACATAAGATACGGGGCCCACATTTTTGCTTCGTGTTTGTATAGATCACCTGGGAGCCTATCGAGGCCTGGCGCCTTTTCGGGAGCCAGCCCCAAGATAGCTATAGTAACCTCATCCAAGGTGAATCCGTCCATGGGTACCACGTTATCAGTGTCTTGGTCCAATATGTGTTCTGAGGGGGTCACTGGTTCTTCTGGTTTGTGTGAACTATACAGATTTTTAAAATGTTCCTCCCAAACTGCAGGTGCTATATTTGCTTCGACTGCGGGTAAGGGTTCTGCTGATCCATGCTTAACAATTTGCCAGAATTTCCGACTGTCTCCTGTGTGAAGTGCGGCTGTCATATCAGACCAATTCCCCTCGTCCCACTCTATTTTAGCATTGTGTAGGATGGATTTGTAGGCAAGTCGTTTTGCTCTGATTTCGTTTTGACTCTCCCTAATTTTTTGTGACTCTATCAGTGCGGCTTTTGCTCTCCTGCAAGAAGCATTGAACCATGTGGCCCTTTTGTTCTTATATTTCTTAGGCCTAGAGACAGGGTTTAGTACTTCTGCTATGTTGGTACATAACTCAGAGTGAATCACCCCAAGTACAGGGAAGTCAGCAGTATTAATTCCATTATTATTGGGTAACTCAAGTTCCTCCAAGACAGGGGGATCAGAGGCAGTGACCGGGTGCGAAGTAAGAACCTCGACTTGTTCTAGCGCGTTGACCACCGCTACATACAGTTTTTGAATATTATTTGGGTTTTTTAGGAGTTTAGGCCATTTAATTCTGCGCCTACTGCTTTGCAGGACCAAAGCAGCCGAAAAAGCCGGATTTTCTTCTGCCCTACCCGTAAGCAAACCCTGAGCCATAAATGTTAGTGAGAGAGCATTATGGTCGCTATCATTCCTAGAGACTATCCTAAAGTCCTGAACTTTATCCCAATCCTTCAGCGAGACCATGATATAATCTATTCTGGACTCGTGGCCTGGCCTGTTGAAGGTGTATTTAGGTGGATTGTCTCCTTCGGCTCGACCATTACATGCCCTCAGTGAGTGGCGAAGCGTTAGGGAGGTAATTTGGGTGGCAATAGGTGTCCAAGCCTTTATCGGTGGAGCAACCAGGGAGGGGTTCCCCCAAAGATCATCCTCATCACTCGTAGCGCCCGCTAGATGGTCTGAGAGAGGCTCATATTGGGTATTGAAGTCCCCCCCCCACAATAAGTGTGGGACTTAGTTTAGCGGAATCAAGGAATAATGCTAAATTCTCAATTGTTCTCGAGGTGCCTGCTACCCCCACCGCTCTGGCGTATACATTAATTAATGTTATATTTGGACCGTGTGCCCATTCCAACACAACGCACTGAAAATCAGCTGAGTCCGTTTCATGAACTGTTACCCCACAGCCGAGATGAGAAGGCACCCAGATCAGAAGGCCTCCAGATGGGCGACCCTTCCCGCACCAGGTTGCCAAAGTTTCATACGAAGCATATCCTGTATGGGTATGCTTCTCCCTGGCCCATGTTTCTTGGAACAAACATATATCGTAACCTTCTATTAGTTCCTGACACTCAGAAGAGTCTATTTTGTTGGCCAACCCTGCAATGTTCCAGGATAATATAGAGAGTCGGCCCGGGGTCACGGACTGATTAGTTCCGTTATTCCCCTGGGAAACCCCGTTTGCCCTTAAATGACTGTGTGAGTAATTGTGAGGCCTGCTTTCTTTAGTCGTTGGGGTTAGTTGGAACATTCCCTCTAGAGGAGAATTATGCTTAGTAGTTAGACCACTATTGACGCTGAGTGACTTGTTACTTAGGGTTATCTGGGTATGTGTAGTTCCTTCTGAGTGGTCAGCGGAAGGATCCTCATCATGCCTGTTCTCATCTACAGATTGAATGGAGTCTCCAGAATGTGAGATTAATGGAGTGGAAGCGGATCGTACCAAAGGGAGGACGGAGCAGTTAGATAAATCTGCTTGTGGTGGTTTAACTATGAGTTTATGAGAGAGTCAGTCCACTTCCTCAAGGCACCCAAATCTGTTGTAGACAGGGGCTCCTGACCACCCACTATGTGTGTTAGCCCATTGATTGTAAGTCCCACCATGCATACGTTTCCTCTCTGGGATCCAACTACAGTTTCCTCCTGTATTATGATAAGAGAGTGGAGGATAGAAGAAAGTTAGGGGTCTTGTTGCTATGGGTGAATTCACGCTGTTATAATTCCAGGTGTAAATGTGGTGTGCGGTATTGGGATTTTCGAATGAAACAATCACGCAATCACCGTCAGAGGACTTGTGCGAGGTACCTATCCAGGGTACTCGACGCACCATGAGGATTTTACTTCTCAGGTGATTGGGTATGGGCCTGTACGTGTTGAGCCAGTGTATAACTTTGTTTTTAAGTGACCCAAAGTCTTCCTGCTGATGACATGACAATTCTGGCACCCCCGTGAGCACGACTACATATGGCCTAACATCAGGGGGAAGATCTACATAGCCCCTGTAATGATTTGTGTTAGGTTTTGCTCTTGATGTTGTTGGGTGAGGGTTATTCTGCTCACTAGTGGTAACTGTCCTGGTTGTCGTGGCAGGAGCAGGGGGGATCAGCTGCTGTTTTACGCCTGCCACTACGTTGTTGGCAGGAATGTCATTAACACCCATATGCCTAGGTTTTGGAATGGGTTTGGTTTTTTGAACCTTTATGGGGTTTGGTGCAGGTGATAGTATGGCAACAGATGGTGTTAGTGGTATGTTATTAGTAGTGGTCAGTGAGCAAGGTGGTTTGTTTTTGTCAGTTATACTAAGAGTGGCCAGATTTAAGATACTTTATTCAATCTCTAACAGCTGGGTTTCTATTTGAATAAGTCTGGCTTCGACGGGCGTTAGAAGTTTTTTGAGTGTTCCCCACACAATTGTCAAAAATTCCACATCCTTCCCTTTTATTGTACAGAGTGGGACCCCGCCATCCTCACTATCGATTACCAAATTATTTAGGTCACTCTCATCTTTTGGTTTTGATTTTGCAGCAGCACTGGGTTCTATTTCTGGATTGGAAGGGGATTTGGGCAGTGTGTAAGGCAATGCCTTGGTGGGCAGTTGGGCTTTAGCTACCTTGGCCTTTTTCCTTGAGTGGGCAGAGGCTTGGTTGCGCTTTCTTTTGAGGTTAAAATTAGGGCCCTTTTGACTGGAATGCGGAATCCCCCCGATATTTCCCACAGTTTTGGCAATAGAGACCGTCTGCAGTGGGGCCCCCTCACTGGTTATGTCAGTCCCAGCCTCCCCGCTTGCTAAAGATGTTTGGATGGGTGATATTGCTTGCGGGGACTCCGCCTTAAGTATGTTTGCCGTAGGTGCTAGCGGCTGATGAATTTCAGCCTGTGTAGTACCCATAATGGGGGTAGGATCAGTTGTGCGGTCTGGCGATTTGGCAAAGGCGAAGTGCCCTAGCGAGGATTTTTTAGCCATGGCCAGTTCTTGGGATAACCTTCTCGCTGCTTCTAGTTCGCAGGACACCCTACGCTGCATTTTGCCAATTTCCTTGTCTATGGCTATGTTGGTCCTAGAGATGAAATCATCTAGGGTTCCGTTCTTCAGCTTCCCCTTCGCTGCCCTAGTCTTGTATTCTCGTGTTGACATTGTGAGTGATTTTTGGGAAAATTTTGGGCAGTGTAGCAGAGGTCAAATATTAGAGCAAAGAGCAGTGGCCCAGTCCAGTCTCAAACAGTCTCTAACGGCCTCAAACGGCCCGCTCTTTGCCCGGTCTTCGCCCCGTGCTGCGTCCCGCGCTGCGGGAGTCTGAGACTAAGATATAGGGGGCGTGTTGGGCGGGGGGGCGGGCCAGCAGGGAGAGCGGACCGGATGCTGGCTATCGGTCTCGCAGGGACTCCTGGTAGTTGGAGTCCTCGCTACGCTCGCAGCCCCGCTGAAGCCTCTCACCCGGAACCGCCTTTCCTCTCCTCTCCTTTATTGACGCTGCCCCACTCACTGCAGGGCGATGCGGCACCCGCTAAGCGGGTGCGGCGAGGTGTGGGCCCGGTAGGTTTCTAAGACGCTGCCTTGCTGCTGGTGCCTCCGTGTAAAACAAACAATCTGGAATCCCAGCGAGGGAAGGCGAGTGGCGCTTTTAGACTCCTCAGGTGGGCGGGGGGCGGGCCAACAGGGAGAGCGGACCGGATGCTGGCTATCGGTCTCGCAGGGACTCCTGGTTGTTGGAGTCCCCGCTAAGCTCGCAGCCCCGCTGAAGCCTCTCACCCGGAACCGCCTTTCCTCTACTCTCCTTTATTGACGCTGCCCCACTCACTGCAGGGCGATGCGGCACCCACGAAGCGGGTGCGGCGAGGTGTGGGCCCGGTAGGTTTCTAAGACGCTGCCTTGCTGCTGGTGCCTCCGTGTAAAACAAACAATCTGGAATCCCAGCGAGGGAAAGTGAGTGGCGCTTTTAGAATCCTCAGGTGGGCGGGGGGCGGGCCAGCAGGGAGAGCGGACGGATGCTGGCTATCGGTCTCGCAGGGACTCCTGGTTGTTGGAGTCCCCGCTACGCTCGCAGCCCCGCTGAAGCCTCTCACCCGGAACTGCCTTTCCTCTCCTCTCCTTTATTGATGCTGCCCCACTCACTGCAGGGCGATGCGGCACCCGCGAAGCGGGTGCGGCGAGGTGTGGGCCCGGTAGGTTTCTAAGACGCTGCCTTGCTGCTGGTGCCTCCGTGTAAAACAAACAATCTGGAGTCCGCCTCCTGCTTCCCCACAGCAGCAACCACGCAGAGCACTGCGGTGGTACCTGAACCCGCCTCTCCTGTCCTCTCGCTAGGCTTCTGAAGGGATGAAAGTCCGGAAGCAATAATTGGTACTGTTTCTCTCGGTGTAAATCTCCTCCGAAAATGTCAGTAAGGTCGGTGACAGGGTGAACCAAATGTAGGAAACAGAGCAAGGTATGTAATAAGAGGTGGCCGAAATGAAAAAACGATATGTTCATTATCATCCTTAGCCCACCAACTTGACAATCGTGTAAAAGGTACAGAAGTCTGAGCACAGTATTGCACTCTGTGATATATCTGTTGTGACCCCACAAGGCTTACCTTCTGCTTGTGAAGCGATCCCACAGGGAAGACGCGAACAACCACCACCGGCTCCCTCCTTACCCTAGAAAGGATTAAATACTGACAAGGCTGAAGAGGGAACTGGGGGAGGCAGCCAAACAGAGGTGAAGACAGCGTATAAGGAGGCTTGATGGATACGCCCTCGGGTGTTCTTTGGGTCTCTCGGAAAACACCGCCTGTGAGATAGAGCAGATGGGTAACACTCACGCTACTGACAGGAATCATGCACAACAGACAATGGACCCAAGAACAATGTAGTCACCTGTGGTGCAGCGCCTAGAAGGCGGAGAAGGGTTATCGGTCCTAGGGCTGACCAATAAATCCAGCACTCCTGTCCTGTCCAGGAAACAAAGGAAATGCAACTCTGTGCACCTGCACGAGTCGCTGTAGTCAGGGTAAGATGAAAGCGCTCCTGTGCTGTATTTAAATAAAAGGAAAGCGACTCCGTGCACCTGCACGAGTTTCGGAAGGCTGGGGCAGCATGCGCTCCTGCGCTGTGCGGACAAAACAAAGGAAAGCGGCTCCACGCACCTGCATGAGTCGCGGAAGGCTGGGGCAGCACTCGCTCCTGCGCTGTGCAGAAAACAAAGGAAAGCGGCTCTGTGCACTTGCACGACTCGCAGAAGGCTGGGAAATTATGCACTCCAGCGCTGTTCACAAAACAAAAGAAAAGCGGCACCGTGCACCTTTATGAGTCGCGGAGTCATGGGACTGTGGGCGCGCTTGCGCGGTCCGAGTATGAGCTCCGGTTGCAAATAGAGCATTCGCTAGCGCTCCAGTGCTCCTGCGAAGCTCAGGACGTTAATATGAAGCGCCGTTTCGGGCGGAACCGCCATCGGATACACGGTCCTCCCCGGAAGTGCCGGTCAGCTGGTGGATCAGCTGCTTCCATCACAGGAAGGCTAGACTGCCAACCTGCCGGACATGTTCCAACAGCAAGTAAGTGGACGCACACACGACACACCGCGCGCCAGCCATACAGTGAGTGGGGGAACATGACAATATTAGCCTTTCAGAGGGTGTGGAGGGTAAATATCACAAGCAATTCCTGGAAACCTAGGTAAAGAACACTCTACATCCAATTGCCCTGTCCACATGTTTTACTGTGGAAAGAGCCCACACAGCACTGGTCCTCCACACACCACCAGGAGCCCCTCCTCGGGCAATCATTATCAAAATTTTGAACTACAGAGACAGGGACTTAATTCTATCCAGAGCAAGAGAACGTTTGGAAATCCACTGCAAGGTAGTGATGGTTTGGATATATCTGGACTAAACACAGTGGGTGCAATGGCTGAGATTAACTTTTGAGCCATTAAAGCAATAACTGAGAGCTATGGAGCTCCAATATTTGTCTGTTTTCCGGCCAAACTGCAGGTCCTGCATGAGGACAAATCACATTTCTGTACAACCATTTAACAGCTTTGGGACAGACCAGAGAACTGTGCTGATGAGTATTCATTCTGGTTCACCAGCACTTCCTCAGCAGGAGCATCTGAAGTGGACCAGACTTGGCTACAGGTCACAACGGATGCACATGACTTTTCTAAGCTCCAGTTGATTTCAGTACCAGTTTCAATTCCTCCCTGGGCAAGAGTGTGTTTCTCATGATTTGTTTTTCTAGAGCTGAAGAGGGTAGCTGGGGCAAATATTCTTCTCTTTTGACCCCACGTTTTTTTGTGTGGTCAGGGAAGGCATATCAATTAAGCATGAGCGAATTTTGCGGATCTCGCGTTCGCGAATTTTGCGGATTTGCGGATTCGCAATCCGCAAAATCCGCGAATTCCCGCGAATTTGCGGATTTTTTTTTTTTTTGTGTTCGCCCGTGTTTCTGCCAGTTCGCGAGGGTTTTGTACACTTTCGCAAATTGCGAACTTACCTGTCGGGTCGCAAGTTTCGCGAACTTGTTGTTTCTACGTGTCCAGCCTGTTTTGGGACACTCTTCTTCATCACTGCCACTCTCTGTCACCACTGCCACTCTCTGACTACTCATGCCACCCTCTGGCCCACCCATGCCACCCTCTGTTTCATCACCACACCCTCTGGTTGTCCAGTGTACATTATTTTCGGCAAAGCAAAGCACACCTTCCCTGCCTCAAGTGACCTGAATTAATTTGGGGCTGATTCATGTGTCACAGAATATTTTTTTAGCTGGCACCTGCTTCCTTAGTGCGCCCTGATTAGTGATCTTTTGCACTTGCTAAGTGCTTTCATTGTTGCAAAATTAGTTACAACACCTGCCCTGCCCCAACTGACAATAATGAATTAGGGGCTGATTAATGGATTTTAACTTCCAGCCTGGCTCCTGCTTGTCTCCCTTAGCTGTAATTCAGGACCTTTGTGGCATATGTGTAACTATTCTGAGGTTCAGAGCAGGGTCACATAATAGTTTCAACTGGCAACTGAACTCTGGAGGGGCCCCTCAGGAAGCACTCCAGGAAATGGCTACTAATGATGAGCCTGAACTTTTGAACCTGGTAAGTAGTTACTTTCAGTTTTGCTAAGATCGTATTTCTGCAATTTTGCACTTATTCGCGGTGCGCGAACTCACGCGAACAGTGCGAGCAGTGCGAGCAAAATCCGCTGCTCGCGGATTTGCGGATTTTGCGGGAAATTCGCAAATCTCGCGGATTGCGGATTTCCCGAAAATCCGCAAAATCCGCGAGCGGAACGGATTTTCCGCCCACGCCTAATATCAATGTTCCCGCATATTATTCATGTCTAGTGTAGTTTGAGTTATGGAGTATTAAATATTTGACTGGTTGAGGGTGGACTTTTTTCATCTGTCAGTCCTTGCGACTGTTTGTTAGAAGGTCACACTTATTGGGCACACACTATTCAGTTGTACTGTTGATGTTTCATAGTGTCCCCCCAGGAGTGGGTTAAAGTTCGGCATTAGTGAGAGTTCAGACATCCATGCAGTCACACGACACCACACTGTCCTCTATGAGCGATGCTGAATGCAAACATGACTGTAACCCGGTCACCGCTTTGAGACAGGAGAAAAGGGCATTTGCTTTGAGTTTGAAACACATTTAATCACTCAGGTAACCAGATGAGCTACAAAATACTAACATGGAATGTCAGAGGCCTGGGCACATTTCAAAAAAGATATAGTGTACTTTCCTTTTTGAAGAGATACGGAGTGGGGATAGCTTGTCTCCAAGAGACCAGTCTCATTGACAGGGATCCACCAAGCTGGTGAGGAAATAGAAGCAGCACTTTTTACATCTAAATACTCTGCCTATGCTAGGAAAGAGGCTATATGGTAAGGGTGGGCGAAGCACTACGCTACGCTCGCGGAGTTTGCGAAGTTTGCGCAACTTCGCACTACGTGAGCTGCACGTAGCACAGTGCGAACACGCGTAGTGCAGCGTAGCGTAGTGCAGCGCTCATTTTTTGCATGTTTGCGGTCCTGAACGCCATGTTCGTGACCGCGAGCAAGCAAAATGACATCCCGGCGAGATTCTCAACGCGGGGAGGTAAGGTTTCTCATTGTGAGTGGTTGCGCATGCTCGCGACCGCTCTCAATGAGAAACTACCAGTTCGCGTTGAGAAAGCTGCAGCTCGAGTAATAATCTACTCGAGCAGCAGAAAACTACAGCTCGCACTGTGCAAGATGCCGTTTTCAATGATTGCATAGTGCCTGATGCTTGTCCGCACTGTGCAATCATTGAAAACACATCTTGCACAGTGCGAACATGCTACTACGCAGCTCGCGTAGTGCTACGTGAAGTTCGCGTAGTGCGAAGTGCACTTCGCGTAGCTTCGCGTAGCGCTACTTCCCGAACTACGCCCACCCTTACTATATGGTTGAACCGGTGTCCCTTTTAAATAACAGTACTCCGAAGCAAACATAAGAGGGAGGTATATATTGATATCAGGTACCCTAGATGGTAGAGCCATCACCATCCTTAATGTCCCAAATACAGAATACCCAGAATAATACCCCAAGATGCAAAATCTCCTGGCTAAATACATTGACACCCCTTTCATATGGATCAGGGACTTTATTTGTGTCATTGAAGGCACTCTGGATCAAATCTCCCCACAGATGGATATGAAATCCAGAACAACACAATCGCTCAGGGAGGCCATAGATAATTTGGAATGCACTGATATATGGAGGGGACTCCATCTATTGAATCAGGAATACTCCTGTAGGTCCTGGCTCATTACACCTACAGTAGACTGAATACTGGTTGAAACTCACAAAGCACTGGCAATTTAACAAATAGCTGCTTACCTTAGTAGGTATCTGCAGAACCATGCATCCATAGTTGCGAACTACGCTGCAGCTGTCACCCCTAGGACCTCCGGCAGATAAAGACTTCCCCATGGCATACGTACTTGCCCTGCAATGCTAGAAATCATGGGGACTGTCCTGTCAGAGTATTCTGAACATAACTGGGCCACCAGTGATTCACGTGGTAATGAATGGGAGGCCATGAAAGCCATCCTTAGGGGAAATGTATAGGCCTCAGATGTGGGGTTAAAGAACCGTTGATTAAAGAATTAAGAAAATACTGGAAGCTGCATTGAAAATGACTTAGGGTAAATCTCCGAACAGTTCAGATTATGATGCGGCCTGCCTTAAAGTGTAATATAAGCTATAAGCTAAATAGCTACACACTGGAAGACTACAGGCAAAGCCTCCACAGAGATGGTGATAAACCAAGCAGGTTATTGGCTCAATTACTAAGGGATGAGTAGCAAGGACTCTCAATCCTCCCTGTATAAACAACAACAGGTCCATACGCAATGACACAGGTAGCAATTAACAATACGTTCTCTGAGCATATGCAAAACATTTACAAAAGTGGTCCTCTGCTGTCACCCAACTGCTTATGGACCTACTTAGAAGCTATACAGATACTGAGGCTCACTGACTCCCTCAGGGAAGAATTAGAGTGTGACCTGACATTGGAAGAACTTAAGAGAATTGCTGAGCTCTAAAATGCCCGAGAGTGATGGGTTCCCTGTAGAGCTATATCAAACTTTCTCCCCTCACCTTATGACAAAGCTGTGGGGCACATAAAGAGAGGCCCAGGAGGTAGGAATCCTGCCCCCTGCAATGCAAGAGTGCATTGTGTACATGCTTTAAAAGCCTGGGGGGGCTTTGGACCCCTCCACATACCATCTTGTCATCATGATCAATTCAGACATTAAAATCTTGTGTAAAGCATTAGCAGTCAGATTAGGTCAGATAATGGAACCCAAATATGGGATGACCTGTGTGGATTTATCTCTGGAAGTAATACGGTAATTAATATTTGATGTTCAAGTGCTCTCCTCTGTACATGATAGAACGAAGACTTGGACTTAGAGGTCATTGATTTGGAGAAGGCGTTTGATACCCTCATCTGGAGTATCTTTAGTAAGTCTTCTGCCGTATGGGGTTTGGCCCAGAATTTCACAAATAGGTGAATTATTGTATGAGGATCCCACCGTCAGGGTTTGGACAGGTAAAGTAGCATCTAAAAGTTGAGCAGTTCAGTGGGGAACACAATAAGGCTGTTCCCTCTCCCCACTACTCTTCCCCCTATGGGAATGTATCCCACCTTGTCTCTCTATGTATGCCGACAACACGTTCTGTTATTTCAGACCCCCCCATTAGTCCGTCCTGCTGCTCTTAGAGCAACTATGTAATTTCAGTATGTTCTTGGGATTGCAGGTAAACTAAAAAAAAAGCTTGGTCTTCCTTTTGGGGACATTAGCATCAAAACCCCAAAGGAGTTATCAGACATTGGGCTGCGATGGGAGACAGACCTGTTTCAATACTTAGGCATTATGGTAACGCATGCAGCTAATATGAATATAATATGGGACAAGTGATGCAAGCCTTGTGAACCTCGATCTAGTTCTGAACCTCGTTTCCCTTTGCATTGATAGACAGGGTGGCTATCATGAAAATGATAGTTTTACTGCATTGTGCTTATATGTTATACAACTTGCTGTACCATCTATCTGTGTCCACATTTAAACAGCTGGAGAGTTTGTTGGTTAAATTGGTTTGGACAGGGAAGCACAGCAGTGTCCCTGACCCTAATTAAAAAACGTTTTGTAGAAGGAGTATTATTATTACTATGCAGCACAGATAGAGCACATGGCACTTTGGGTGGCAGAGGAAGACACTTGGTAAAATAAACTACTTAAAGTGATGACTGGGGATACCTCCCTCCTAGCTCTGCTTATGAATGTAAGCTGCATTACTGGGGAATTTCCATACATTGTTTAACAGATGAGGGTGGTGTGGAAATGCATGTTGCAGCAAATAATCTGCAGCCCCCTATTTGCAAAAAAGCTTAGCATATGGGCCCTGTTACAATTCCACCAAATAACTGAGTGGCCATGAATTGATTGTGCGATGCAGGCTGTAATACCTTGGGGGATCTTTATCAAGGGGACACATTTATTACATTTCAAGATGACCAGGAGGCATTTGTGGTGGGACAACTGCAGTTCCTCCATTATGACAAATTAGCGAAAATGGCAAGGGAAACCTGGATGGAGTTTCCATCTGCTCTTGTTTGGACACATACCTTGCAAGCCATCCTATAACTGGGAACAACCTGGCACACTGTCACTCATTTGTATGGGCAATTAGGCAAGATGTCTCCATTCAACTTCAAAAGGGCAAGCGGGACTGGGAAAAGGATCTTTGGACCTGTTCAATCAATCAATCAATCAATCAATCAGTCAGAGTACTTGTAGAGCGCGCTTCTTACCCGTGAGGGTCTCAAGGCGCTGAGGGGAGAGGGTGCTGCTACTGCTCAAAGAGCCAGGTCTTGAGTAGTCTTCTGAAGGCGAGTGGGTCTTGGGTCTGCCGTATGTGGGTAGGGAGGGTGTTCCAGGTCTTGGCGGCGAGGTAGGAGAAGGATCTGCCACCGGAGGTCATTCGTTGGTTGCGGAGGACAGCGGCGAAGGGCGAGGCTGGCGGAGCGGAGCTGGCGGATGGGGGTGTAGAAGCTGAGTCTGCTGTTAAGGTCGGCTGGTCCAGCGTTGTGGAGTGCTTTGTGTGCGTGGGTAAGTAGCTTGAAGGTGATCCTCTTGTCGACGGGGTGCCAATGTAGGACTCTCAGGTGGGGTGTGATGTGGCTGCGGCGGGGGACGTTGACGATCAGTCGGGCGGAGGCGTTTTGGATGCGTTGTAGTCATCGTAGGTGTTTGGCTAGGATTCCTGCGTAGAGTGTGTTGCCGTAGTCCGGGCTGCTGCTGACGAGGGCCTGTGTCACCATTCTTCTTGTTTCGGTTGGGATCCACTTGTAGATCCTGCGGAGCATGCGGAGGGTGTTGTAGCAGGAGGAGGAGATGGCGTTGACCTGCTTAGACATGGAGAGGGAGGAGTCGAGGATGAATCCTAGGTTGCGTGCATGGTCGGTGGGTGTTGGTGCTGTTCCCAGTGTGGTCGGTCACCAGGAGTCGTCCCAGGCTGAGGGGGTGGGTCCGAGGATGAGTACCTCTGTCTTGTCTGAGTTCACTGGGAAGTTATGAGATGCAACATGTACACAGATCAGGGATGTCTCCAGTAATGCTTCATTTAAATTTATCCAATTTAATTTCCTTCATAGAATATGCATGACCCGGGTAATTCTACAAAACACAGCTGAATAGTTTCTTAGAGAGGGAAGACTTGGAGGTGGACATGTCCGCTTTATTACATTTTAATAATTGTGGAAAAATCTTATTTTAAGCAATGGTTTTACATGGTTTTTAACTTTATGATTGTTAATTTTGGATTATGATTTTATTTTTCATTTTATGGTAAAAAGTTTAGAAATTGAGTAAATACATAAAAAAGGATGTATGTCCTTACAACGCATACTTTTACAACGCATACCTTAACAACGCATTTTTTACACCGCAACATCCATTACAACGCATTCCATTACAACGCATGCCATTACAATGAATTCTTTGAAACTACCTTTACCACCCATTCCACTACAACGCATACTACATTTACAACGCATACTATTACAACGCATACCATTACATTGCATGTATGGTAAGTATTGGATAGTGTAGGGGTAAAAATTACTATTCGAACTCCAGGGGGTGCAACAGTAGGGTAAGTGTTGGATAGTGTACGGGTAAAAATTACTATTCTAACTCCGGGGGGGCAACAGTAGGATAAGTATTGGATAGTGTATGGGTAAAAATTACTATGAACTAGTGTAGGTATGTGTTGTAATGGTAAGCGTTGTAATGACTGCGTTGTAATGGCATGCGTTGTAGTGGTATGCATTGTAGTGACATGCGTTGTAATGGTTGCATTGTAATGGCATGCGTTGTAATGGATGTTGCGTTGTAAAAGTTTTTTTGTAAAGGTAGTGCGTTGTAAAAGTTGCGTTGTAAGTGTTGTTTCCCCATAAGAAATATATGAATTATTAATAGTGATAAAAGTATTCTTTTGTATGTTAATGTTTAATTATGAATATATAGGTTTTCAGTTTTGGTTTGTGCATTTTTTAGTACATTTTACCTTACTTTATAGATCAAAGATCATATGTGAGTATGGAGCATTGATTGTGTATATAACATTTTAAGGGTTAAGCACCTTGCATGAAATGTTTTAGATTGCTGAAGAAATAGTAAATTACACCCCTTTAGCGCCGAACACCGTTATCAAATTAGCTTAGATTGGAGTTGGATTAGTAAATGGTGACCGTTTAATGTTCAACACCTTCCTCAAATTGGTATATTGTGTAGTGGAAGTAGTTAAAATTACCGTTTTAAGGTCCAACGTCTTCCCTAAATTGGTTTAGATTGAAGTGTGAATAGTAAATGTTACCCCTTTAGTGTCCACCATCTTCCTCAAATAGATTTAGATTGAAGTGGGAATAGTAAATGTCACCTGCTTAGTATACAACGCCTTTCCCAAAGTGGTAAATATTGAAGTGTGAATAGTAAATGTCAGTCTTTAGTGTCCACAAACTTTCCCAAATTGGGTTAGATTAAAAGTGGATGTAGTATATGTTACCCCTTTAGCGTTCAACACCTTTCCTCATTTAGGTTAGATTGGGGTGGGAATAATTAATGTCACCCCTTTAGTATCCAATACCTTTCCCAAATTGGTTTAGATTGTAGTGGGAATAGTAAATTACACATAATTAGTGTCCAACAGCTTCCCCGAATGTGGTTATATTGGAGTGGGAATAGTAAACGTTGCCCCTTTACTGTCCAACACCTTCCCCAAATTGGGATAAATTTGAGTGGGAACACTAAATATCAATCCTTTACTATCCAACACCTTCCACAAGTTGGTTTAGATTGGAGTGTAAATAGTAAATGTCACCCTTTTTAGAGTCCAACCCCTTCCACTAATTGGTTTAGATTGGAGTGGGAATAGCAAAATGTCACCCATTTAGTGTAAAATGCCTTCCCCAAATTAGTAAAGATTGCAGTGTAAATAGTAAATGTTGCTTTTTGTGTCCAGGACCTTCCCCCAGTTGGGTTAGATTGGAATGGATGAAGTAATTGTCAATCATTTATGTCCAACACCTTCCCCCAATTACATTAGATTGGAGTGGGAATAGTTAATGTCATCCCTTTAGTATCCAATATCTTCCCCAAATTGGTTTAGATTGGAGCTGGAGTAGTAAATGTAACATATTTAAGGTTCAACACTTTCCCCAAATTGGTATAAATTGCAGTGTGAATAGTAAATAGCACCCCTTTAGTGTCCAAGACCTTCCCCCATTGGATTAGATTGGAGTAGGAATAGTAAATGTCACCCCTTTTTGTACAACAACTTCCCCAAATGTGGTCAGGTTGGAGTGGGAATAGTATATTTTGCCCCTTTGTTGGCCAGCACCTTCCCCAAATTTAGTTAGATTGGATTGGGAATAGTAAATGTCACCCCTTTAGTGTCTAATTTCTTTCCCAAATTTGTTTAGATTGTAGTAGGAATAGTAAATGTCACCATTTTAATGTCCAACACCTTCCCCAAGTTGATTTAAATTGGAGTGGTATTAGTAAATTACTCCCCCTTACTTTCCAACACCTTCCACAAATAGGTTCAGATTGGTGTGGGAATAGTAATTGTCAACCCTTTAGTGCTCAACATCATTCCCAAATTGGCAAAGATTGGAGTTGGAATAGTAAATGTCACTACTTTAGTGTCCAACAGTTTTTTTTAAAATAGTTTACTTTGGAGTGGGATTAGTAAATGTAACCCTGTGAATATTCAAAACCTTATGGTAAATTGGTTTAGATTGGAGTGTGAATAGGAGATGTCACCCTTTTACTGTTCCACTCCTTTCCCAATTGGTTTAGGTTGGTGTGGGAATAGTAAATGTTAACCCTATAGTGTCTAACACCTTCTCTAAATTGGTAAAGGGTTGGAGTGGAAATATTAAATGTCACCCCTTTACTATCCAACACCTTCCACAACTTGGTTTTATTGAAATGTGTGTAGTAAATATCATCCTTTTAGTTTCCCTTTACTATCCAACACCTTCCGCAAATAGGTTCAGATTGGTGTGGGAATAGTAATTGTCATCCCTTTAACGCTCAACATCTTTCCCAAATCGGTATAGATTAGAGTGGGAATAGTCAATGTCACCTCTCAGTGTCTAATACCTTCCCCATATTGGTTTAGACAGGAGTGGGAAAAGTAAGTGTTACCCTTTGGTGTCCAACACCTTCCCCAAATTGGTTTAGGTTAGAGTAGAAATAGTAAATGTTACCCCTATAATGTCTAACACCTTCTCCAAATTGGTATAGATTGAAGTGGGAATATTAAATGTCCCCCCTTTACTATGTAACACCTTCCACAAATTGGTCTAGATTGGAGTGTGAAGAGTAAATATCACCCTTTTAATGTCCAACGCCTTCCCACAACTGGGTTAGATTTGAGTGGGAAAAGTAAGTGTTGCCCTTTTGTGTCAAAAACCTTCCCCAAATTTGTTCAGATTGGAGTGGGAATAGTAAATATCACCATTTTAGTGTTCAACATTTTTTAAAAAAAATTATTTTACTTACAAGTACGTTTAGTTTAAATATAAGTTTTACTCACTTAGTTAGTTAGTTGTTGAGATGTATACATTATTTCTTTAAGGGTCTGGTCAGAGATTTTGGCAGAGTTTTCTCATCTTGAAGTGTTTGTTGTTTTTGAAGTATTTAGTTGATAAACTTAGTGTGCCTTTTATTTTATTGATACAATTGTCTGTCTGATTTTATATGTTAAGATTGTTTATAGTTTGATTTTATTGGTTACTTTAGTTTCATTATACTTTTTTTATCAGTTATGCCCTTCTATGGTAAATGCTAATTAAGGTTTTATTTATAATGTTTGATATATAGTTTGAAAGTTTTGAATATAATTTTATATATTTAGATTGTTGTATACATGTTTTTGGGTTATAATATTATGAATTTAGTTAAGTATTTTATGAAAAGAAAATATTTAAAAAAATGAGTATACAATGTTTTATGTTCATTTAAATGATTGTTTCAAATAAAATTTGCTTTTTTATATTTATTAATGATAATGTAATTAATTTGCAAATATTATTGTAGTCGATATTGTGTGAATTTATATTTTTGACATATCAAGTTTATTTAAAGGTGACTATATTTTTGTTTCCGATACTTGTGTTTTTGATAAAAGTAAAAATCAATATTTTTAACAGTGATATTTGTGTTCTCGATATTTGGGGTTTTATTAGTTAAGTATACAATGGCGATATTCTTGTTAACGATATTTATTTTCCAATACTTTTATGTTTCAATATTGTATGCATTGATATTATATTCATGATCCCCTGGGGCCATTGCTACATAGGGAGAGCTGGATGTGTATGTGCAGATTTAGAAGTGACATCAAGAATGGGAAAGCAATGGAGTAACCAGTGTTCATCTGGTTGCCCCAGATGTCAGATCCCAGATCTGTAGCAGCAAAGAGAAGGAGGTCTTTATGACTTTTACTGAAGTGGCGCTTTTTGTTGCTGTGAGGCACCTTTGCACTGTATACATTAAAGGCTAGGCAGTGAGAGATGCCTTGGAATCTCCCGTCTGTGTGCTATCATACCTCCCAAAGAAAATTAAAGCAAGGAAAGAAAAGAACTTCTTTAGCTCTAAGCTCTCCAGCAGGAGGGGGGTAATGCCGGAAGAGACAGGAGTCTGAAGAACGAGGGGCAACACTTGGAAGAGTTACATATCTTATAATGGCAGCTATCAAGGACTTGCACAGTACCTCTGATAACATGGAGGCCAAAGCAATGAGCATTGAGGCAATAATGGTGATGCTTCAAGGTCATGTGAGGGCTGTGAACCACACTCGTGGGAAGTGCTCTCAGGTAAGTGTGGGCGGAAAATCCGTTCCGCTCGCGGATTTTGCGGATTTTCAGGAAATCCGCAATCCGCGAGATTTGCGGATTTCCCGCAAAATCCGCAAATTCGCACGCAGCGGATTTTTTTGGCGGCGCGCGGCGTTGGTGATACAATTTTTGCGGCGCGCAGCGTTTATCATCGTTTGCCGAGTTGTTTTTTTCGATAGTTTGCGAGTGCTGCGCCATTTTGGATCTTGCTGTGTGATCCCGCGGGAATTGGCAAGCGCGATTACGTCATCGCGGCTTGCCAGCGATAGTTTGTCAACGCGAGTACGGCGAGATCACGTCTCGCGGTACTTCGCAATTGCGAGATTTGAGATGCGGCGAGCGAAAATATAAATTTGCAGTTCTGCACAAGAAATCCACCAGCAAGCAGCATAAACCTTCTAGAAATGATGATTTTTATGTGAATAACTCCTTAGTTTGACATTTGCCTGCACTTTTTTAGCGAGGAGTCCATTTTGGGGAGGGGGGCAGGGGGGTGGGAGGAAGGAAGTGCCCCATAGTCTTCAACTTCCTGTTCCTGTTCAGCAGGCTCCTCCCAGTGCTTTGTCCATCTCCTGGTCACTTTTCATTTGGATGTGGACCTGGAAGGATTACTTTTTGTGGATGCTGCTGGATCTTTGGATTTGAGGCCTTTTTGACTTTCTTTGGATCACTGTTGGATTAGAAATTTTACAAGTAAGTTTGTTTGGGGCATTACAGTTGCTGCAACTAAAATTTTGGGATTTTCGATTTTTGGGCTGTTTTGGGGCCTTTTGCCCAGGGGTACTCAGTGGTGGGTGGACTGATTCTTTCTGTGGGTTGTCTTGAACTTAAACATCATGGAGGCCATAGATGAATTGGGATTGTGCTGATTTTTCTGTGTTTTTCGATTTTTTTTTTTTGTAAAATTTTGTGTTTTTCGATTTTTGACCTGTTGTTGGGGCCTTGACCAGGGGTAGTGAGTGGTGCATGGGCCTAGTCTTTCTGTGGGCTGTCTTGAATTTAAACATCATGGAGGCCATGGATGGAATGGGATTGTGCTGATTTTGCAGTGTTTTTCGATTTTTGGGCCTGTACTTGTGGCCTTTTCACCAGGGGTATTTGAGTCTAGCATGGGCCTAGTCTTTCTGTGGGCTGTCTTGAATTTAAACATCATGGAGGCCATGGATGGAATGGGATTGTGCTGATTTTGCAGTGTTTTTCGATTTTTGGGGGTGTTCATGGGGAGGGACATGCCATGTGGCTGGTGGCCATTTTGAGTGCAGCTACAGGCACTGGCCATGTGCTGGCAGGCAAGTGGCCATTTTGAATGCAGGCTTTGTTGTTAGGCCTCCAACCATTTTGCCTACTTTTCAACCTTTATTTATGCCCAGGGGTAGTGAGTCTTGCATGGGCCTAGTATTTCTGTGGGTTGTCTTGAATTTAAACATCATGGAGGCCATGGATTGAATGGGATTGTGCTGATTTTGCAGTGTTTTTCGATTTTTGGGCCTGTACTTGTGGCCTTTTCACCAGGGGTATTTGAGTCTAGCATGGGCCTAGTCTTTCTGTGGGCTGTCTTGAATTTAAACATCATGGAGGCCATGGATGGAATGGGATTGTACTGATTTTTCTGTGTTTTTCGATTTTTTTTTTTTGTAAAATTTTGTGTTTTTCGATTTTTGACCTGTTGTTGGGGCCTTGACCAGGGGTAGTGAGTGGTGCATGGGCCTAGTCTTTCTGTGGGCTGTCTTGAATTTAAACATCATGGAGGCCATGGATGGAATGGGATTGTGCTGATTTTGCAGTGTTTTTCGATTTTTGGGCCTGTACTTGTGGCCTTTTCACCAGGGGTATTTGAGTCTAGCATGGGCCTAGTCTTTCTGTGGGCTGTCTTGAATCTAAACATCATGGAGGCCATGGATGGAATGGGATTGTGCTGATTTTGCAGTGTTTTTCGATTTTTGGGGGTGTTCATGGGGAGGGACATGCCATGTGGCTGGTGGCCATTTTGAGTGCAGCTACAGGCACTGGCCATGTGCTGGCAGGCAAGTGGCCATTTTGAATGCAGGCTTTGTTGTTAGGCCTCCAACCATTTTGCCTACTTTTCAACCTTTATTTATGCCCAGGGGTAGTGAGTCTTGCATGGGCCTAGTATTTCTGTGGGTTGTCTTGAATTTAAACATCATGGAGGCCATGGATTGAATGGGATTGTGCTGATTTTGCAGTGTTTTTCGATTTTTGGGCCTGTACTTGTGGCCTTTTCACCAGGGGTATTTGAGTCTAGCATGGGCCTAGTCTTTCTGTGGGCTGTCTTGAATTTAAACATCATGGAGGCCATGGATGGAATGGGATTGTGCTGATTTTTCTGTGTTTTTCGATTTTTTTTTGTGTAAAATTTTGTGTTTTTCGATTTTTGACCTGTTGTTGGGGCCTTGACCAGGGGTAGTGAGTGGTGCATGGGCCTAGTCTTTCTGTGGGCTGTCTTGAATTTAAACATCATGGAGGCCATGGATGGAATGGGATTGTGCTGATTTTGCAGTGTTTTTCGATTTTTGGGCCTGTACTTGTGGCCTTTTCACCAGGGGTATTTGAGTCTAGCATGGGCCTAGTCTTTCTGTGGGCTGTCTTGAATTTAAACATCATGGAGGCCATGGATGGAATGGGATTGTGCTGATTTTGCAGTGTTTTTCGATTTTTGGGGGTGTTCATGGGGAGGGACATGCCATGTGGCTGGTGGCCATTTTGAGTGCAGCTACAGGCACTGGCCATGTGCTGGCAGGCAAGTGGCCATTTTGAATGCAGGCTTTGTTGTTAGGCCTCCAACCATTTTGCCTACTTTTCAACCTTTATTTATGCCCAGGGGTAGTGAGTCTTGCATGGGCCTAGTATTTCTGTGGGTTGTCTTGAATTTAAACATCATGGAGGCCATGGATTGAATGGGATTGTGCTGATTTTGCAGTGTTTTTCGATTTTTGGGCCTGTACTTGTGGCCTTTTCACCAGGGGTATTTGAGTCTAGCATGGGCCTAGTCTTTCTGTGGGCTGTCTTGAATTTAAACATCATGGAGGCCATGGATGGAATGGGATTGTGCTGATTTTTCTGTGTTTTTCGATTTTTTTTTGTTGTAAAATTTTGTGTTTTTCGATTTTTGACCTGTTGTTGGGGCCTTGACCAGGGGTAGTGAGTGGTGCATGGGCCTAGTCTTTCTGTGGGCTGTCTTGAATTTAAACATCATGGAGGCCATGGATGGAATGGGATTGTGCTGATTTTGCAGTGTTTTTCGATTTTTGGGTGTGTTCATGGGGAGGGACATGCCATGTGGCTGGTGGCCATTTTGAGTGCAGCTACAGGCACTGGCCATGTGCTGGCAGGCAAGTGGCCATTTTGAATGCAGGCTTTGTTGTTAGGCCTCCAACCATTTTGCCTACTTTTCAACCTTTATTTATGCCCAGGGGTAGTGAGTCTTGCATGGGCCTAGTCTTTCTGTGGGTTGTCTTGAATTTAAACATTATGGAGGGCATGGATGGATTGGGATTGTGCTGATTTTGCAGTGTTTTTCGATTTTTTTGTGCTCTATAACTGAACTGATGTTCCTCTGTCTTCCATTTTTTTAGGTGCACAAGACTCAAGAGAACCACCAGTGCCAGGAAGAAGTCCTGCAGCGGTGTGTGTGTGCAGCATAACGTCACGCGACGTCACGTCTGGCCTCAGACAACTCTACAATTCGTGCAACTGCGGCCTGCTGTCTGACCTGCTCTGAAGAAGATGGCCCCAAAGAAAGTTCTCCGTAGCTCCTCTAGCAAGAAAGTTGCTAGTAAGGAGCAGAAGAAGCAAGTTACCAAGGAGGCTGGTGTGCCACCCGCCACTTTTTTTGGGAGCAAAAAAAAAAGTACGCCTGCAGCAGCAGGATCTGCTGGGGACCAAGCTGAGAGCAGCACCCCTGCTCCATTTGTTTCAGTGCCTCCACCACCACGCCAACTTAAGTCAAAGCCCTTGAGTGCTTCAGAGGCAGTCAGTGTACTTCTCCAATCACCATCGACCAGTGATGTTGGCTCATCGCAAGAAAGTAGCAGCAATGTCCCTGAATCAACACAGGTTGTTGTAACTCATCTGACAAGTGTTGAACAACCACAGCCGCAACAACAACACCATGTGCAAGTACACGCCCAAGTACATGTGGAAGGAGAGGCAGCAAAAGGAGATGCGCAAGCAAAGGTGCATGGAGGTTCACAAGTGCCCACAATAGTTGTTCCTCCCGAAGTAGGGGCACATTTGGAAATCGACAATGAAGCTGAGGTATCATTGGAAGCCACTCCTCCTGATGATCATTCATTGTCTTCCACATCCCTAGCAAGGAAAAGATCAAGGGGGGTGTCTACATCTTCTTCAAGCCCACCTCGTTCTGATGCAAGTGATCTGTCTTGGGAAACACAACTGCGGTCTGACAGTGAGGCACACCATGATCTGACACCGGTACCTAAGCGTAAAAGGAAGGTCGTCCAAAAACTCAAACCTATGGAGTGTGATGAGGCTCAACAAGAAGTGACAGATACTGCTGGTGATGAAGCCTCTCACGATGACGACGAGCCAGTCATCACAAAGGTCACTGCAGCCCCACCGGGCATGCAGCAAAGAGACATTTTGACCCTATCCCGAGAAGCTGCTGAGCGTGATGATGATGTCGGCGAGGAGGCAATGGAAATGGAATCATTAGATTTGGAGTTAAGTAGTACACCAAAACCTACCGCTTCCATATTTCTCCGCAAGAAGGTACCCACCTCGTCCTCGACCTCAATTCGTGGTGGTGAAAGTGCAAAACGTACTGAAGTTCGGCAATCCACATCCTCCACTTCATCTGTCATTAGCAGCAGGACCACCACCACCAGTATCGCCGCCTCCTCCGGCCCCCGAAGACATTTCAAGTCTCCAGTTTGGGACTTCTTTAGTGTTTGCCCAAAAAAGGAAAACGTAGCCATTTGTAGCCTTTGTAAGCTTCGATTTAGTCGTGGTAAGCTTGGTTCTAACTATGGTACCGGAGGCCAGAGAGGTCATCTTGAGAGAAGGCACGCTGTCCAATGGTTTCCGCACCTAGAGGCGGTCAAGCAAGCCGGAATTGCACGTAATGAAAACGTTGATTTGTCATCTGCTGATGACGAGGAGGTAGAAGAAGACGATTCAAACACTTCACTTACACCCAGTTCCCATGTCAGCAGCACACCCCATGGGAGCCACACTAAGAGTGTGGGAGAGAGTGAGACATCAATGCGGAAAAGTTCATCAGCGAGCGTAACTGGGTCGAAGAGATCATCATCATCCCGTAAATCATTGGTCCAGGGCAACATTAAAAAGATGTTGTTTACAGAAGCGCAATATGAACGCAACCACCCAATGACCCGTCTGTATAACACTAAGCTGGCTAAAATGCTAGCTCTGGACCTTCTCCCTTTTTCTTTTGTAGAAGGGGTTGGTTTTCTAGAATTAGTGACAGCGCTCTGCCCTAAATGGAAGGTTCCTAGCCGGTTCTATTTTGCCCGAGTTGCGGTTCCAGCACTACATGAAGATGTTCTGAAGGTGATTGGGGCAGCTTTGCAGAAGAGTGCTGTTCACACTATACATCTGACAACAGACATGTGGACCAGTGGCGCAGGCGCTGATTACATGTGCATCACTGCACACTGGGTCTCTTTTTCAGGGGCTAAAGCAAAGCTAAACTCAGGTGTTGACACTAACATTGTTTTTAAAGGTGCTCGGAAACATGCAACACTAGCCATGTTTGGTTTGGAGAAACGTCACACAGCAGAAAACATTTTGGATGTCTTTAACACAAAGGTCCTTAACTGTCTGTCCCCACTAAAACGCAAGGTTGGTTATGTTTCCACGGACAATGGCTCCAATATAGTTAAGGCCATGAGGGACGGTTACTATTTCAGAGTGCCGTGTTTGGCGCACTGTATAAACCTGGTTGTCCAAAAATTCTTGGGTAATAAACGCAGTGCAGCGTACAGTGTATTGGAGAACTGTCGAAAAATTTGCAAGCATTTCAGGCATTCTTTTAAGGCCCGGAAGCAGCTGAGGAGCATGCTATATCAATGTCAAATGCCAGTGAAAGCACTCATCCAGGAGGTGGTAACACGTTGGAACTCAACCTTCTACATGCTTGAGCGTCTGTATGAGCAGTATACGCAACTCGATCAATATTTCTTGAAAGAGGGTATAGAGGAGCTGAGGATGGGTGGGCCGCAATGGAACATAGTTGAAAGCCTAACACGCATGCTTCGTCCTTTTGAGGTCTTCACGCGTGCAGTCAGCAAGGAGGACTCTAATTTGGGAAAAGCTATCCCATTGTTGTACATGCTGGAGGACCAACTGAAGGAGGTGTGTTCTGTGTTTGGAAAAGATGACAAAAAGAAAGACTCTTTGCTTCTGGCTGAGCAATTATTAGAGCTCCTACAAGGTGATGAACGTCTTAAAAAGATCCACTCAGAACAGCATTACATTTGTGCTACTATTCTGGATCCACGCTACAAAAAGGCGCTGGCAGGCAGAGCATTCTTTGCTTTTGGTGATGAAGATGTTACAAAGTACAAACGTTGGCTAGCCTTGTCAGCCAAGAAGTTTGAAACAGAACGGCTGGAAATTGAAGGAAATGGCAGTACATCAGCAGGCCATCCCCAGTCAAAACAATCCACTTCTGCACCTGTGGCTGTGGCACAAGTGACCTCTCAGCCGTTAAAGACACCGGCAACCGGATCATCTGCACGAAAGACAACAGAAACATTGGAGGCTGAAGAGGATTGGCTAGCTCTGCGTGGGTTTGGTTCTCAAAAGGTCAGAGGCACAGCAAGAGCTACGCAAAGTGGAGGAACCTTGGAGGAGGACCTTGAGTCGATGGTGAAGGACTATCTGAATGACTCCACAGAGGTCTATGTTAATTCTGACCCATTGGCGTATTGGCATGGGAAAAAAGAATTGTGGCCACAGCTCACCAACCTGGCTTTAAACTACTTGTCTTGCCCACTCGCAAGTGTGTCTTCTGAACGGGTTTTCAGTGCGGCTGGTGGGATTGTAACTCCCAAACGGAGCCGCCTCTCGCCCAAAAATGTGGAGAGGTTAACAATGATCAAGATGAATCAGCACCTCATACCACCAGATATAAGAGTACGAGAGAGCGTGCCGGATGAAGAGGAGGTGGCCAGCAACATAGATGAGGGAATTTCTACTCTGTCAGGTGGCACTGACCTCACCCTGGCTGAATTCGCAGAGTATGATGACGAAGCCTTATTCTTATTCCTGGACCGTGATACCGACTTCGAGCCCTGAAAATGAGACAACGAATCAATAACTTTCTTTTTCATCCTTATTCACTTTTATTCCTGTGTGTCTGTCTTTCTTTGTTGTGCACAGTTAATATAATTCAAACTTTAATCAGATAATCACAAAAACAAGCCCATCAGCAGAACTGTCTTCACTTGTTTGCTAATTTATTTGAAGGTGCCGCAGTCTGCATTCCTCAGGTTCATAAGTTCAGAAGAACATGCTCCTCTATCCTCCTCCTCCAGACTCCTATTTCCATCAAAGCAGAGGGCTGGTTTACGCCCAATGAAGAAAGACTCAGCACTTGTGGGGGTGTTGTTCTACCTCTTTGCAGGTGAGTTGACGGGTCTGGGGCCATTGCTGGGAAGCACTAAAAGTGGTTTGGACCAAATCCGAGGCGGAAAATTTTTTGTGTTTTTGATGACTTGCTTGCCTTTGAGGTGCTCTTAGGGGGGGTTCCTTCTGTTTGTGGGTGAGTTTCGTGGTCTGAGAGCATTGCTGGGACACTCTAATCTTGATTGCATTTGCTTTTCGGGAAATCCGTCGTGCCAACCCCGACTTATGGCCTAGCTACGCAGCGCGTTTGGACCGAAGGCCCAGAAATATTGCAAGTATGAGATTTTGCTTTTGGCCTGTTTGGGGGTGTTATGCTTCTTGGCGGGTGGGTTGACGGGTCTTGGGGCATTCCTGGGAAGGTCTAATACCGGGTAGAAGTGGTTGGGACAAAATCCAGGCCGATTTTTTTTGGGCTATTTCTGACATTTTGCTCTATGTAGCGTTTTCGGGGGCCTGTTTGGGGGGCTTCCTGGTGTTTGTGGGTGAGTTTCGTGGTCTGGGAGCACTGCTGGGACACTCTAATCTTGATTGCATTTGCTTTTCAGGAAATCCGTCGTGCCAACCCCGACTTATGGCCTAGCTACGCAGCGCGTTTGGACCGAAGGCCCAGAAATATTGCAAGTATGAGATTTTGCTTTTGGCCTGTTTGGTGGTGTTATGCTTCTTGGCGGGTGGGTTGACGGGTCTTGGGGCATTCCTGGGAAGGTCTAATACCGGGTAGAAGTGGTTGGGACAAAATCCAGGCCGATTTTTTTTGGGCTATTTCTGACATTTTGCTCTATGTAGCGTTTTCGGGGGCCTGTTTGGGGGGCTTCCTGGTGTTTGTGGGTGAGTTTCGTGGTCTGGGAGCACTGCTGGGACACTCTAATCTTGATTGCATTTGCTTTTCAGGAAATCCGTCGTGCCAACCCCGACTTATGGCCTAGCTACGCAGCGCGTTTGGACCGAAGGCCCAGAAATATTGCAAGTATGAGATTTTGCTTTTGGCCTGTTTGGGGGTGTTATGCTTCTTGGCGGGTGGGTTGACGGGTCTTGGGGCATTCCTGGGAAGGTCTAATACCGGGTAGAAGTGGTTGGGACAAAATCCAGGCCGATTTTTTTTGGGCTATTTCTGACATTTTGCTCTATGTAGCGTTTTCGGGGGCCTGTTTGGGGGGCTTCCTGGTGTTTGTGGGTGAGTTTCGTGGTCTGGGAGCACTGCTGGGACACTCTAATCTTGATTGCATTTGCTTTTCAGGAAATCCGTCGTGCCAACCCCGACTTATGGCCTAGCTACGCAGCGCGTTTGGACCGAAGGCCCAGAAAAATTGCAAGTATGAGATTTTGCTTTTGGCCTGTTTGGGGGTGTTATGCTTCTTGGCGGGTGGGTTGACGGGTCTTGGGGCATTCCTGGGAAGGTCTAATACCGGGTAGAAGTGGTTGGGACAAAATCCAGGCCGATTTTTTTTTGGGCTATTTCTGACATTTTGCTCTATGTAGCGTTTTCGGGGGCCTGTTTGGGGGGCTTCCTGGTGTTTGTGGGTGAGTTTCGTGGTCTGGGAGCACTGCTGGGACACTCTAATCTTGATTGCATTTGCTTTTCAGGAAATCCGTCGTGCCAACCCTGACTTATGGCCTAGCTACGCAGCGCGTTTGGACCGAAGGCCCAGAAATATTGCAAGTATGAGATTTTGCTTTTGGCCTGTTTGGTGGTGTTATGCTTCTTGGCGGGTGGGTTGACGGGTCTTGGGGCATTCCTGGGAAGGTCTAATACCGGGTAGAAGTGGTTGGGACAAAATCCAGGCCGATTTTTTTTGGGCTATTTCTGACATTTTGCTCTATGTAGCGTTTTCGGGGGCCTGTTTGGGGGGCTTCCTGGTGTTTGTGGGTGAGTTTCGTGGTCTGGGAGCACTGCTGGGACACTCTAATCTTGATTGCATTTGCTTTTCAGGAAATCCGTCGTGCCAACCCCGACTTATGGCCTAGCTACGCAGCGCGTTTGGACCGAAGGCCCAGAAATATTGCAAGTATGAGATTTTGCTTTTGGCCTGTTTGGGGGTGTTATGCTTCTTGGCGGGTGGGTTGACGGGTCTTGGGGCATTCCTGGGAAGGTCTAATACCGGGTAGAAGTGGTTGGGACAAAATCCAGGCCGATTTTTTTTGGGCTATTTCTGACATTTTGCTCTATGTAGCGTTTTCGGGGGCCTGTTTGGGGGGCTTCCTGGTGTTTGTGGGTGAGTTTCGTGGTCTGGGAGCACTGCTGGGACACTCTAATCTTGATTGCATTTGCTTTTCAGGAAATCCGTCGTGCCAACCCCGACTTATGGCCTAGCTACGCAGCGCGTTTGGACCGAAGGCCCAGAAATATTGCAAGTATGAGATTTTGCTTTTGGCCTGTTTGGGGGTGTTATGCTTCTTGGCGGGTGGGTTGACGGGTCTTGGGGCATTCCTGGGAAGGTCTAATACCGGGTAGAAGTGGTTGGGACAAAATCCAGGCCGATTTTTTTTTGGGCTATTTCTGACATTTTGCTCTATGTAGCGTTTTCGGGGGCCTGTTTGGGGGGCTTCCTGGTGTTTGTGGGATGAGTTTCGTGGTCTGGGAGCACTGCTGGGACACTCTAATCTTGATTGCATTTGCTTTTCAGGAAATCCGTCGTGCCAACCCCGACTTATGGCCTAGCTACGCAGCGCGTTTGGACCGAAGGCCCAGAAATATTGCAAGTATGAGATTTTGCTTTTGGCCTGTTTGGGGGTGTTACGCTTCTTGGCGGGTGGGTTGCCGGGTCTTGGGGCATTCCTGGGAAGGTCTAATACCGGGTAGAAGTGGTTGGGACAAAATCCGCGCGGAAAAGCCTTTAGTTTTGGCACTTTTTGTAACTTAGGGTTCGTTAGGGTTAGCCCTAGCAGCAGGATTGCATGTGTATCGGGGTGTTCTAGATTTTTCAAACTGAGTTCTGGGGTCTTAGAGCACTCGTGAGAATGTGTAATTTTGGTTGCAAGTCATTTGAAGAAAATCCATGGTGGGAAAGGGGGGATTTGGCATAGTTAAAGAAAGCCTTTGCCACTATTCTTAACTTAGGGTTCGTTAGGGTTAGCAGTATTTCTATTGCATGTGTTTGAGTGGGGGGGATTTCGAGTCTTGGAGCGATGCTGGCTATGGCTACTTTTGCTTGGTTGCTTGCAAGTGGTTTGAATGCAATCCACGGTGGGTAATGGGTAATTAGGGTACTTCGGCCTACTTTTACTTTCAAAGTAAGTTTTGTCACCAGTTTTCTGCTAGGCCTCGTTTTTTGAGATTTGATTGGGGGTCTTCTACATTTTTGCGACTGGCTTTAGTAAGGGTCTGGGTGGGAGCACTGCTAGGAAGATCTATTTTTGTTCTAAAACACAGTTTACAGTACACCTAGCTTGAGGGGCAAGATCCGCTACATTAATTTGCCCATACTTATTTATCCTTCAAAAGGTGACTCAGAGTACGCACTTTCAAAAACATTGTACTGTCTACTAGGAAAAACAAATTGTGACTTTTTGCACTCCACAGCCTACATACCTTATATTTATTTATCAGTGGTGTTGTAATATTATATCACTTCCTGTTTTTCGTTGAATAATTACAGGCCGGGTTTCAGTCTCTGCAATGGGGAAAAAAGGATGGAGTCAGGCTTCACAGTAGCGAGCCACAATTCAGCATCAGGCAGGCAGTGGACAGGGTGTCTTCTGGTGACCAACATCGGTGGACGAAGCGTCGGCTGCAATGGAGGAGTGCCGCTAATAGGAGGATTTTTTTTCTGCGGGCAACTTACTTACCACTTCCAACAGGACCACTACAACCACATAGATACAGTATCCCTTGCCTTTTTCTCTGACTGTGACTGCATTTCTTGGCTCTCTCTCGGCTTCTACATTGATCCCTTAACACATCACTTAGTCCACTCCACTATCTGCACCACACATAGTCATTTGTAAGTCCTCCTACGTAATTCGCAAGTCGCAGCACGCCCCAGGCCGTAGAGGACTGGGATGACCCCAATGATGAAGCATGTCACCAAGGGGCAACCCTGGTGAGTGAGGGGACACCTAGAAAAAAAGCAATTTCTCCTTTTCTATCTACTATACCTTCTGTCAGGTTACGCAGCCCCTAAGCGCCTACCGTACTATGAAACTACATTTCCCATGAGTAGGCGGGAGACTTGCAGACTATTTAGTGAGACTATATGAGAGTACCCTTGTATGTTAGGACATCACTTCACTGATGCCTGTCTTGTCTTCTCTTACAGGTATCCTTTCCCTGCTGACCCTACCTTTACCCATCCCACATTTTTTATTTTAGTTTGTTATTTTTCTCCCCCGCCTAATGCCTCGAACACCCTGTGTTTACACTTCTGAGTGTTGGTGACATTTGGAGGTGGAACCATATTTGCATCGACTGGATCACGGGGAGTAAACCTGACACCTTCCAGACCAACCCCATTGAGTGTTGTTGTGAATGGATTTATAGTGACCAGCAAGGCTCTCGGGTATCTGGCTACAGAGACCTTATGTTGAATATCGTTATCAATAATTCCACACAGGCCCTGTACTGTCGCATTCTTTCTTTCCACAGTTGTCGATGATATATTCTTACTCTGCTTGACAAAGAACCATTGCTAATGTGAAAGAACTTCAACCGAATTAGTAGTTATACTTTACCATTTGTTAGGCTACAATGTGGCACTGCTCTACTGTACTTCTGTCACCTGCTATATTCTCAGTTGTACCGTTGAATTGCTCAGGAGGACAAACCAGATTTCATTTTCTTTTTTTTCATAGGCATGCAACTGCCACTGTGTCACACCACTAGTACCACCGCTATGAGGAAATTTTATCCGACCAAGATTGCCAACGTTATTCGGTGTTTCCCGTGGAGCCAGCCCTGGGCCTAGCCCTACTTTCAAACACAAATTACAGGTAAGATAAGCGTTTGGTGGTTTGGGGGTATAATGGAGTATTAGTACGAGAGACGAGAGACTGAAGGTAGTACTACTAAAGTCCTAGGACTCTTGGATTTACTTCACTTAGTCTGTGAGAGGCACTTAGTGTTGAAAACATTTGGGCATTTACACTTAAAGGAAGAAAATGGAACTAAACTTTCAGGAAAACAGTCAACGTTAAACCCCCACCCACCAGGCAAGCAGTAAAAAACAGGTATGCTCAGATAAAGTTTGAAAAAGTATATTTATATCCCTAACAAAATAATCTCCCGCAAGACCCTCCCTAACCCCAACGATTGTCCTTCAAAAGTCCCCAAAAACCCAACTCCCAATTCCCACCCCCCAAAAGTCTCTAAAAAAGGGGCAAGGGACACTATGGGTGGATGCTGTTAACTTTTTGGGCCAGGGCATCATGCTCCTCGCGGAGCAAGGCGAGCTCCTGCTGAAGGCGGGACACCATCAGGGTAGTGCGGCGCAGGCGTGCCTTCACTGCCTTGCAGGTGCAAGGCCTGTGAGAAGCAGCTGTTGGCCTTGCTGCTCGGCGGTGGCGTTTGCCTTTGGCAGCCCGGCTCAGTCTCGGTGGACCACTGTGCTGGGTGGCAGCCCGTGGGGCCACGGAGGCCGATGCAGACGACGTTGTCGTAGTTGTCGACTGCACACTTTCCACGTCCTCCAGGGCCACCAGCCACCGATATTCCGCAACAGTGGCCTCGATCCTCCGTTGCCGGGCCGCTCTAGCCAGCTCCTTCCTCCTTGTTCGTTTGGAAGGAGAACCTATATGAAGAAAGAAAGACATAGTCTGTAACCAATGCTCTTTAAGATTAACTCAATCATTCAGCAGAAATTTGTGCTGCAGTACAACTAGCAACTTGCAAGCGCATTACATAACTATTGAGGCCAGTATCTATCTAACCTCACACTTCTTCATCCTTGCTCTAACATTAGTGGGAGTTTAAGGAACAAATTCTATGAGCACTGTGGACTTCCATTGGAGTCGACTATGAAAGTACACCAGTCTTATTCTTCTTCTTATCTCTTGTTTTGGAAAATTGGTACGTTATTTTCTGCAAGCCGGCATAATGCCAGCGCGGTAAACTTGCACCCGAGAAAAAGAGACGCACGCCATGAGGAGTGACCTAGACTTGCGTTGCCGTTGCGTTACTGTACCCGTCCAGTACATGCAGGTGGTGAATCTCTTACTTTTCTATTACGGGTGGCACTGAGAATACTCTGTTACAACTCAAGGGCTACTGCTTAATTAATTTAACTTTCACCCTACAGTGGAAATGAGTACTAGAAATGGAAAATTGAAGAAGATAAATAATCTGATTATCTATCACTTCACATGGGATGTTTTTGCTTATATATGGGATGACTTTAGGTGCTTTGCTTTTTATTGAGTGACCAGTGATACATCCACACATGAATGACTGAGTACTACTAAACTTATTAAGAGAGGTAGGGAGTGGCCACCATAATAACCGGATCTATGCAGTGCTTGCAATACAAACTACTGCTACTATTTATGGTAGTATTTGGACAAAATTAAAAGTTCTTTTCCTTGCCTTTCCTACACTGGAACGGACGTGCGGGTGCAGTGTTACATGCTCTTCAAAGTTACACTTAGTTCATCCACTGACCATCTACTCTCTCTAGATCATGGGTACTCACAAACTTTCTCTCAGGGGCTACATTTACAGTGTAGTTTGGGGCCGAGGGCCGCACTGGTGGGGGCGGAGTCAGAGGGGGCGGGGCTAAAGCAAAACGATAACTTGTGACCATGAGGTTGCACACAGGTCCCTGCAGCAGATGCCCTCATCCACTGAGCCACCAGTCCCAGCATTTACATACATCTCTCTCCCTCCTGCTCTCCCTCCTGCCCTCCCTCCATCTCTCTCTCCCTCCTGCCCTCCCTCTCCCTCCCCCTCTGTCATCTCACTGTGTGTGTGTCTATCTGTGTCAGCCTTCAGCCCGGGTTGAGACCGCTTCCTCAACGCGCACACACAGACAACAACACCAAAGTACTTAACAGGTCTTTAAAAGACCATTAACATATTATTGAGGCTTTGTTTGTTTTAGCGCCCCTGCTTCTCCACCCTGACAATCACTGCTTGCCCGGCCCCACAGAGCAGAGGCTTTGTTCTATTTCACCTCTTTGTGGCCTTGCATCTCCACTCTGCTCTGTGGGGGCCGGGGGAGCAGTGATTGTCAGAGTGGAGATGCAGGGGCGCTAACAGGTGAAATACAAAAAAGCCTCTGCTCTGTGGGGGCCGGGGGAGCAGTGATTGTCTGCAAGGTCTGCGCACCGCCAACGAAGGCTTGCCGGGCCACCACCGGCCCGCGGGCCGTACTAGGAGTACCCCTGCTCTAGATACACATATGCTATCTAAGAGTCAGATAGTAGCATGATCCAGGTATATGGACACATACAGTTTCTGTGTCACCCACCCAGGCTGTTGTCCTTCCACCCATCATTGCTTCATCATTCACCCAGCCATGCATCTCATATTCTTGCCTTCCCAGCTAGTCTTCAATCTCAATAAGTAAGGAATATATAAGAGCTTACCTCTGGCTGCCACCACCACCGTCTCAACTCTCACAGCTGCCGCCGCCGCCTCCTCCCCTGAAGAATCGCCCTCCGCCTCCGTGTCGAGCACCACCACCTCCACACTGGCCCCGCCACCAGATGTTCCACCTACAAAGTACATTTAGGAATGTTAGAATAAAGCACTCACTAGTCACTAGTATTTGGTCTAGGAATGAAGACATGTGAAAACAATGTAATTTGTGACTGTCTACGTTAAACTTAAAAAAAATGTCCCTTTTTCCAGGGAAGGTTGTCTTGCTGCACTTTTAGGCACAACTGATGAAATCTGTTTTTTTAACACGCACCATTTTTCTCCACACAGACAGAAGATGGACTTCTAACAACAAGATCAAGTTGAAACCAGGTGAGAGCTCGGCTCGACCACAAGAAATGTCTTCAATTAATCGTCAGCACTAACCACTTTTCCATTATCAGTTAAACGTTTAGTTTTATTATGACTTCATTTTAATAAATGTGTTTACTTTTAATAAAGCTTTTAAACTTAAATACAATCTGTGTTTTTTGGTCCAGACTAGAGTGACTGAGCGAAAGGTTTTGCAATTTTTGCAAGCATGAGTCCAGATAGAACAGTTCAAAAGACATTATGGACAATCCCAGAGGACTGCACTAAGTTGATAGAGCTATTGCTGACTAGAATCATGGGAGTTTCGCCAACCGTGCAATCTTAGTTAGCTACACAGACAGACTAATAAGAATAATCTAGTAATACCACAGGGAGTCATAGTAGAGGCAGGATAAGAATTTAGATACAGTCTACAAGAAGAGCAAAGACAATTTTGAAAAAAGTCAAATGAGGAACGCTAGGAAAAATGGGTACTAGTCTAAAATGAAAACTTACTGGGGCCAGCAGAGGAGCCCTCGCCTGCCCGATCCTGGCCCTGTTGATGAACAGCATCCGCCGCCTGCTGCTCCTGTGTCCTCCTCTCGCCCCTGGGGGGAGCTGACGTACAACATGAAAGAAAGAACAGAAAACATGGATGATTGTTGCTTGTCAATGTCAACCAAATCAAACATTTCAAAAGAACAATAACAAAATATTTCTGCGAAATTATATTGATTATGGTTACTTTTCATTTATTTGCGGACCTGTGACTTCGAAAGTCACGTAACTCACTAAACAAAGTACTGAAACGTTCACCTAGGACTGGCAGGCAGCAGTCCGCAGGCAAGACGCAAAGTGACAGACAAACTCCATTGTGATTTCAGTCAGATCAGTGACAACACTAACAGTTGCCTGCTACATTACCAGTCATTTAAATAGTCAAACTATCAATCCACCGCCACTATTTTTCTTATTGTCAGAGTTACAAAGGAAGGGGCAGATTTAAGCCCTTGCGGCTCTTTTGCGCCGTTCTTGCGTGACTTTTGTGACGCAGCAGCTAAACAAAAAAGGGCGCCATGGTGCGGCGTATAATATTATAACAACGTGACGCGTTTGGGAGATGCATCCCGTTATAAAGCCCTGCGCCATCAGGGGGCGTTCCGGCGCAAGGGAGGGCATTCCTGCGCTGGAACACATCCTAATAGTGGCTGAGGGAAATCTACAAAATATCAATCAGTCACCTTTAGGACAATGATGCGTCACACAAACCCTGCACCTGCTTGAAGCAGACGTACGGCTTGACCCAGCATTGGGGAGATAGGGTACCCCAGAGCATTGATGGAGCTGCGCCATCGTTGCGACGCAACTCCAGCAGTAAAGCTTCGGTGACGTTTTGGGCCCATGGAGCGCCGCATTGCAAATACGGCGCACCATGTTTGGTGGTGGTAGCGGGCCGCACAATTAATGGCGCATCCCTGCTACTTTGCAGGGATGCGACGGTAATTGCAATTCTGCCCCTTAGGGGCATACTTACTTACGCGTTCTGGCGCATCTCCAGAGATGCGCCAGATCAAATGCGTCACGCAAAACTACCCTTGCGACACGGCAGATGTGCCTCATTTACAATGCGGCGCGCCCTGGCGCAAGGGTAGGCACTTGCGTGAGGCATCTCGTCACGTAAGAGCGGCGCATCGCTGGAGTCACGTCGCCAACGCAATGCAACTACTTAACATGCTGTGTCAGTCCTTTCGCCTGCTTCGAGCAGACATAAGGAATTGAATTGACGTAGCAGCGTCGCAGAAGTGCCTGCGTTAAATCTTGTACATTTCACGCAGGCAATTTTGCGAGGCGCACAGCCGCTGGACCGCGGCGCCCACCCTGCGTACTAGGAACGCACCCATTGTGGTGCAGGCCCATGGCTTTATAACATGACGCATCTCCCTAGATGCGTCATGCTGTAAATGACTCGCAGGGATGCGGCACGTTTACGCCGCTGTTGCGTCACGCAAGGCAACGTAAACGTGGCGCAAGGGGCTTGTAAATGTAATCTGCCCCCTAGTGTCTAGCATTACGCAGTTCTGTAAAGTACACTCATACATAATAGTTACTCAGGCCAATGAGACCACGAAATAGAAAACAAATAAGCATAGTAGCAACGCCACTGAGAAGGAGAGCAGTGCACCTGAAATGCACAGAAGATTTTGAAATATAATTTAACTACAATGTAATCGTCATCAGCGGCATTATTGGCTTGCTCCATGTAAAAAACAAATATTTGCAATACAACAACACAGAGCAGGAGAAAACATCATAGTAGTGAGTGATTAAATGGCTACTACTATTCACCAAGCCCGGGGATCTCCAAGCCGAGCTGGTCCAGCAGGTCGCGCTCGCGGTCCAGGAGGTCCGTCCAGCGATGGGTGACCTGGCTGTAGGTGCGCTGGACCCCGTAGAGGTGGGATATGGCCCAGCACACCTTCTCCCACCGCTTCCGGCGCTCCCGCATGTTGTAGCCGCCGGCCGCGATCCTGCCGCCTCCCGCGATGGTCCTGGGCAGGCGGCGCTGGACGAAGTAGACCAGCGCGCCCACTTCCTCCGGGCTGAAGATCTCCCGTCGCGTCACCTGCTCCCCCCTCAATCTCCCGCATGCTGTCCTGCCACTGGGTCCAGCACTACTCCCCGCCGCCGCTGCGGCCCTCAAGAGCCTGGGCAGCTTCACGGCGCCTGGCTTGACCATGGTCTGGGCAGGTAAGGTAGGAAGAAGTAGAAAATTAAGAAAGAATAGGATAGGGAAGAAGAAAAGAAAAGAGTTTAAAAAAGTAGTTTAAAAGTAAAGAAAAATAGCAGAAAAGACAAAAATATACAGCTAGGAAAAGAGAGGGATAGATAAGAAGCAAAATCGTAAAAAAAAAACTGAAAACAAGCAAAGGATGGCAAAGATACCAAGAGGATTAAACACCATGCCCAGACACAGGAAATGAATGAAAAACAAGATGGCCGGCGCCCGTTCACGAGCGCGAAAGAAAGTTCGCGCGAGATTTTCCTCGCGATCTCGTGCGAACCTGTAGATTTCCCGCGCGATCTCGTGCGAACCTCTACTCGCAATGCGCTTAGTGCGCGAGATTATACATAGCGGGCGGAAACGGAAATACGTCACGGAAACAAAATGGCCGCGCCCGTACTCAACCTTGGGGTAAATTCGCGTGTTGCGCTGCAAGCGGCTCGCGAATACTGCAAAAAAACTCGCGAAACAACAAGCCGCAAAAAAATAAAATGCTCATTCGCATGAATTGGCGGCTTCCGCGGTCGGTTTCGCACGACGCCGCGCCCCGCGAATAGCGCGAAAAAAACCGAAAAACGATTTCAGCAAAAGCAAAAGCAATGAGCAGGTGCAAAAGGTCAACCTCATGATTTGTAACGATTCTTTGTAGTGCTTCCTGAGGGGGCCCTCCAGAATTCGGTTGCCTGCTTGCAACTATTTTGTGTGACCCTGCTCTGACCTTAACTGTATGCCACAAAGGTCCTGATTTACAGCTAAAGGAGCAGACAAGCAGGTGCCAGGCTGGAACTTTAAATTCTTTCAGTGACACATTAATTAGCCCCTAATTCATTATTGTCAGTTGGGGCAGGGCAGGTGTTGTAACTAATTTTGCAACAATGAAAGCACTTAGCAAGTGCAAAAGATCACTAATCAGGGCGCACTAAGGAAGCAGGTGCCAGCTAAAAAAATATTCTGTGACACATTAATCAGCCCCAAATTAATTCAGGTCACTTGAGGCAGGGAAGGTGTGCTTTGCTTTGCCGAAAATAATGTACACTGGACAACCAGAGGGTGTGGTGATGAAACAGAGGGTGGCATGGGTGGGCCAGAGGGTGGCATGAGTAGTCAGAGAGTGGCAGTGGTGACAGAGAGTGGCAGTGATGAAGAAGAGTGTCCCAAACAGGCTGGACATGTAGAAACAACAAGTTCGCAAAACTTGCGACCCGACAGGTAAGTTCGCAAATTGCGAAATTGTAAAAACCCTCGCGAACTGGCAGAAACACGGGCGAACACAAAAAAAAAAAAAAATCCGCAAATTCGCGGGAATTCGCGGATTTTGCGGATTGCGAATCCGCAAATCCGCAAAATTCGCGAACGCGAGATCCGCAAAATTCGCCCATGCTTACTCTCAGGTGCTGAGCTAAAGAAGGCAAGAAATGAAGAATTTCAGGTTTGCACAGTTACATCCATACTTCAGCAGGAGAGCAAGGCAGAGGCACTGAAAAATAACAAAAGGGCCCCCTCTATGGGCACATTCTGGGTCTCTCACTAATCATCTAAGGGACTAAGGGGCAAATATGTTGTTGTATATTTCACCGAATCTTAATTTTTTGTTTCTTAAGAATTGCTATTTGGGAGTATGTACTATTACATAGGATTCACCTCCCTAAACCATCTATTCACTAAAAGTGATTTGCTCGCATTTCCAAATTACGAATTGGGTCAGATACACACTGCTGACATCACAATCTGGAAATACATTGTTGCACTGTTATTTGGAAGCACAGGAGCTTCTAGTGAGGACCTGTTCAGACTCCCATCCACATATTTGTTCCAAAATGACAAGTCACGAAGGTCAGGCAGAGGACTGTTGCAGAAAGTGAAAGCAAAAGTTCTCAGGATGACAAGATTGTTATTCTGGTGGAGGTGTGTGTAGCAAACAATGACCAGCTAACAATTAAAGCCTCTGTAACTGCCCCTTAAGTCACAAAGAAGCGAACATGGAGCCATTTACAAGAAAAGATAAATGCTGTGGTAGTACCTACGCTCAGTATTACAGAAAAATGGAAGAGGTTGCATGACCTTGATGCACGCACAAAGGAAAAGTTGGCCAGTAGAAGGAAGGAAGCTACTGGCACTGTAGGAGGACCTTTTACCCAGCCACCGATTACAGCAATAGATGAGGCATTCACTACTGAGTTATATCTGGTCTAAGAAATATTGACACCTCGGGACTGCCTGAGCAAGACCTAGGTTAATGTAAAACAAATTTTTAATTACGAATCACATACAAATATTTGACTCTTAAATATGCTTATTATAACTGTCATTTAATTCTGTCAAAACAAATTCCATTAGATTGTGATTATTTAACACATCAATGCATTAATCTTTATTATGTACAATAAATTGCATTATGGGAGTTGCAGTACAATCAAAGTCTTGCAAGTTTTATGAATAATAATGAATTCCCAGATTACTGTATATATTATAAGTGAATGATTTTTCAAAGTATAATAACTTTAAGCTTTAGTAGCATGATCCTGGAGAGATAAAAAAAATAGTACATTTAACAGGTTTACACTAGTACATATGCTCTTAAGTAGTATTCTAAAAATGAATCATTTTAATGTAAGCTGTATTACATTTCATTTGAAGACAAAGAAGGTATTACAAAGGAACATGATGTTCACAATGTGGATGATGTAGGGGATCAGGAGTATAACAACAATGATGTGTCTCCAGCAAATTGCAGCAACACCAACATTGTCTGAAATGACATTGCCTACAAGAAGACACCCACCTAGATCTACAAGACTTGTATGAACACCAACCCTATGTACAAGATCATTTATATTCAGAGCCTCAAGGAGGCAAAGATTGTAACTTCTATGGCCTAGGCTTCCAAGAAGACCTGGCGATACAGGTGCCAAACCATCTAGAGCAGTATTTGTTCTAACTGGAAAACCATCATTGGACATTCAAGCAAAATAATTGGATGTAACTAACATGTTAGAAGTGAACATGAATTAAGGCACATCTGCTATGATTAATTGTATTTACAATTTGAATGAAACAATGAAGTCAGTGATTGATTGTTTGCTGAGAACACACAGCAGCCAAATTAAAGATATTGATGTGTTGCATTTAAAGTGCCATTTAAAAAAAAAATATATTGGCAATTGCAATAGGTATACTCAGTCATTGCATCGTACATATCCGGTAAGAAATGTAACACATAACAAAAGATGAGGCAAACAAAAGCAACCAGTACCAACGTCGTTGCTGAAGGAGGCTCTAAAATAACGCCATCTTTGCGCTCCTATTTCAAAGTTCTACCACAAGTGCTACACCTCCCTAAATATCAGGATATGGCAGCACTTAACGACAGGGTTTGTGTAGATAACATACATGATTTAGCTCCAACCACAGCCCCAGTCATGGCTACTAAACCCGTTCTTAGTCTGGCCCCAGCGTTGGACCTGGGTAACCCCTTAGCCCTCAATGGGGAGGAGGTAGCATCCACATTGAGTACTGTAGTTATTCCGGTAGACACCATAGTCCCCCCTGGGCCGGAAGTGATCCCCTCAATACCATATAACCTTTCATTGGGACAAGACAAAGAAAGGCAGTCTGTGAGTTTTCCCTGTAGTTTGAGGGGGGGTACATGCCTGGAAGACGACACACATGTAGAGTTGGAGTTGGAGCTGGAGTATCCTGCGAGTGGGGTGTTGGCTTCTGGTACTTTGGTTGACTGCAAAGAAGGGTGTAATGAGGGATCTATATCTGGAGGTAAGGAGCAAGAACCGCCGGCACAGGAAGGTGAAGGAGAGAAGCATTTGTCCCGGTATGTAGTACAGTCTCACGACAATCCACCTGTCTCAGCTAGCACAAGGCTGGCGGACTCCCCTGCCAACATTTCCACTGCAGCATTAATGACAATGTTTTCCACTCTCTCCCAGGATATAAAGAAGAGGTTTGAGGAGTCGTCAGCAAATCAGGCTGAGATAAGGAGCTATTATGAATCCTTAGATACTAAACTTGACAGCCTAACATCAAGAACTGGGGTACTGGAGGAAAATATGGCAGCGTTGTCACTTCACATAGACAAGGTGAAAGATGACATTGTTAAGTTGAAGCGAGAGGATCAGACCCTGTTGGATAGGATGGAGGTGTTAGAGAACAACGCTAGACGCGGTAACATTTGCATCCTTAATGTGCCCGAAGGGTCAGAGGGCACAGAGATCAAACTGTTTATTACTCAACTTTTGAAAGATTCACTAAGTCTCGATTGATCACTGGAGGAGTTGGCCACAGACATTCAAAGGGTACATAGAGACACCTTTAGACGCAATCCACAAAGACCCAAACCACGTAAAATGTTGGTCAATTTTCATACATACGCTCTTAAAGAGCAAATTCTTAACTTAGCCCTGAAACAGAAATCCTTATCAGGGAAAGGATTCTCTTTTTCTATAAGATCTGATTTGGCCAGGGTCACACTTGAAAGGCAGTGGGAGCTTGGGAGGCGTTTAGATGCTTTTAGGAGTGTGTGGGCAACGGCCCAATTGACATTCCCCGCTGCACTAAAAGTGATGTATAACAATAAAATGTTCAACATAAGGAGAGTGCAGGCAGCGGGCGAGCTACTGTTGGAGCTGGGGAAGTAAGGCCTCTTCGGTATAAGGGAAATTAGTGCCTTTGGAAGTCTGTAGTTACGTAGAGTTTGACTTTTTCCTCTTTGAAACATGATATCAGGAAACGAAGAAAAGGCTAGATAAGAGAACAAAATATAAAATACGCTTACTTAAAATTAAATACACGCAAAAAAAATCAAATATAAAAATTAACAAAAAATTTATCATTAAAAATTTATCATAAAAATGTCGTTATTAGCTATTAGCACTTAGCACTTAGCTGCACAGTTAGTCGCACATTATAGGATCATAGGTGGGCATTTTGTAGGTCACAATGGGTTTTTGTTACGGGTCCGGGTGGCCCAATAGGAATACGTAGTGGGGTGCCATCTACTGGATTTCATCCGGTTAGATACATCAAGGGTTCTCCATGGGTGGGGGGAGGTCGAGTGGGGAGTGGGTGGGGGAGGCGAGATTAAAAACAAAAAAATTCCTCATCTGTCACTTCAGCAGGTTTTTTTTATTCTAATGTTTATTTAGTGTTCTATGACGGGCAGTTGAGTTCACCTTCCGTAGAACAGTGTGACGGTATTCCTTGTTATCAGCGTTTTTGCTTTATTCTATGGCTGGTCTTTTTTTCTTTTGTCTAGAATGTGACGATGGCTAATTTAAGAATATTTTTATGGCATATTAATGGCCTGCGCACTAAACCCAGGGCTCGAAAATTGTTCCAGTATCTTCGAGACATAGATGCGCAGATCATTTTGATCCAGGAAACCCATCTACCTCACTCTGATATAGAGGCAATGGTAAAGAAGAATAGGTGGATTGACTTCGCAGTCTCCTCCTCTCAATCCACTAATACTAGGGGTGTCTCTTTGATTGTTAAAAAACAACTAAAAGCAAGATTGATAACTGCTATGGTAGACCCAGGTGGCAGATGGGTTATAGCCTTAGTAAATATATCAGAGGTCCAATTCACATTTGTAAGTTATTATGGCCCGAATCAAGATGACCCCTCGGTATTAGAAACAATTTTCTTTCACCTTTTGTCCTTCCCCGATCCCGTCATATTTGCGGGAGATTTCAATATAGTACTTGACCCAGCCCTAGACAAGTCACATAATAATCGTTCCAGTGCCCCTTCAAAATCTAGGTCTTTCCTACTTAATGCCATGAAGCAGTTCGGGAACGTGGATATCTGGAGACATAGGTCAGGGACGCAGCAGGGAGTCTCATTTAGGAACTACAGGTAGCATCATATATCTCGGATAGATTTTGTTCTGATCAGTCACACTCTGGTGGAAAGAGTAAGGAAAATTCAATATCTTCCCATTCATTTATCTGACCATGCGGCAGTAATACTGGAGCTCTCAGTGGCTCTTAAAGTTTCACCTAGGACCTGGACATTTGATCGTTCCTTGCTTTCCCATACTGATGATGTTCTGGCTCTCCAAACTGAAGTCCAGCACTTTCTTAGAGAGAATGTTGGGTCAGCCGATAATGGTATAGTCTGGGACTCCCTAAAAGCATTTCTACAAGGCCTTATTTCATCTTACAGAGGGACGGAGTACTGAGAGGCCGTGGCCTCTATAGAGGCTGATATAGTTAGAACTCAGACCATAATCGATACCAACTTGGCTTCCCTGGCTTCCCCGGCAGACCTTTTGGCACACCTCAATAATAAGTTACTCTCTTTAAAGGCCCAATTAAGCTCAGTTTTAAATCAGCGGGTCCAAGAAAGATGGGATGCCAGTAAGATCGCTCATTTCGAATACGGTGAAAGCGCTGGGAAGTTATTGGCGTGGAAAGCCAAAACGGATCAAGTTCAAAACAACATAGACTTGATTAAGATCAATGATGTCCCAAACTCCTCAGACTTGGACATAAGACAGGCTTTCAGAGATTTCTTCGAGGACATATATCAGGAGGATAAAACGGTCGACCCTGGTCTTAGCAGGGATCGGCTGAATCAAATCACCCTCCCAGCTCTACCAAGAGGACAGAGTGAAGCCCTGGATAGTAAAATCTCAGAGGGGGAAGTGAGAAAGCCCATCCAAACTGCTAAAAAGGGAAAAGCGGCTGGGCCCGACGGTTTACCAGCTGAAATCTATAGAGTACTAGAGCAAGAATGAATTTCTTTTTTGACTGTCCTATTTAACCAAATTTTATTAGATGGTATTAGCCTGCCGGCATCCTGGGATAGTGCATCTATAACATTGATACTAAAACCCGGAAAACCCCCTACGTCATGCGGTTCATATAGACCCATATCGATCTTAAATGTGGACTATAAAATCTTTACCACAATACTGGCTAAGAGATTAGCATTGGTGGCCCCTGAAATTCTCCATCCCGATCAGAAGGGTTTCGTGAAGGGACGTCATCTATATGAATTAACTTATGATTTAGTGGGGGCGATCGATATGGCCCTGTTGGAATCCCTTCCTCTGGCGGTCCTTACGTTGGATGTAACCAAGGCCTTTGACAGGGTGAACTGGGTTTACCTGTCGGAGGCCTTGGCCAAGTTCAATGTGGGGAATGAGGCGGGCAATTGATCTTATATATCAGAATCCCAGCGCACGTATCCTGGTAAACGGTGCCTTAACTGAGCCATTGAACATCTCGAGGGGTACAAGGCAGGGCTGCCCTCTTTCCCTGCTTCTGTTCGATCTTTACATCGAACCATTTGCCCAGAGTGTAAGAGATAATAAGAACATCTTACCATTCACGTATAAGGGGTGGGAGAGAAAGGTGGCCTTATACGCCGATGACATCTTTGTGTATACATCGGAGGTACAAACTGCACTCCCTGCAGTCCTTAAAGCAGCCTCGGAGTTTGGTGAAATCTCCGGGTATGAGATTAATGCTTCAAAGACGGAGATGATGATGTGGAATATAGATCAGATTCCAACAAATATTTTAATATCCCCCGGTAGTAAGATGAGGTATCTAGGGGTTAACATCGTCAAGGATATTAACCAGATCGCCAAAATAAATTTCGATGATGTGGCTAAGGAGTGCCGTAAATTGTTACAGCATTAGGCACATTTTCCTTTATCTTTTTTAGGTCGGTCCAATTTAATTAAGTTGTCCGTTTTACCTAAGGTTTCTTTTCTTTTAAACACAATCCCGTTATACTTTGATCCTACATTAATTAATAAATTGCAGTCTGACATTAATTCTATCATTTGGAATAAGCGTCTTGCAAGGATATCTTGGAAGAAGCTTAGGAGACGTAGAGACAAGGGGGGAATCGCAGCCCCAGATTTTCAGACCTATGCATGGGCATTCTAATTGTCCTATGCCAGAATGCTCTTAAAAAACACATCTGAGTATGGGGTGGGGTCCCTGTACCCGACCCTCCTCACAGGAGAAGTTGTCAGCCAATCAAGGTTCTTGTTTTAATTCGGAGACCCAAAGTTTAAAAAAAAAGTTACGCTGAAGATTCTGCAGGGAATGGCTAAAATGTGGGCCCAGTTAACCAAAGCCATTAAAATAGGGTATTACGGCAGTCGGACCCTGCTTTGGGATCTCCCAGAAAGCCCAGATTGGTTGAATGATTGTCTTACGGCCCGATCAAGGATGCAGGGCTGGTTGTATGGGGCGATTTATTTTTGGAGGGTGAATTATTTTCATGGGAATACCTGAGAAACATCATTGGCCCTAGCTTTGCTAGGTTTAAGTACATACAAATATCTAGTTGGTCCCATACACATACCTCCAGGCCATCCCATGAAAACAAACTCCCCCTAGGTGGGCATAGGCAGTTAATATCCCTTTTGATTGATAAATCTTCTGCCAAAAAAGAAATTTCAACATGGGACAAACTGATTGTGAGAAGTTGGCCTGGTATATAATGCTCACTAATTCTAGTGATCACTTTGTACCATGCCAAGCAACCCTTATGATGATTGGTTGTAAGTAAACCTTATAGACCAGTTATCCTAGTGGTAACGTGGACAAAGCAGTCTTAGGCTAAACTCTGAAAGGCATGTGAAGCCAGCTGTATTACCATACACAACCCCCTTGAATACCAAATGAAAGGACACCACACAGATATATATTGAAAATATATATATAGATTTATTAACTAAAAGTATCCCCTGGACTCTTTATGAGCACAGAAGCACAAGCGTTAAAACACAAGACAGTTTAAAATTCACAAAAGTTGCAGAATATGGATGAGCCCTAGGGGCCACCTAAACCATATACTAAGAAAGTGGTATAAGAGATACCAATCAGAAAGGAAACAGGCCTAGGGCCTTGGGAATCGCTGGAGCTGATCGAGACTAGCAGTGACTAAGTCGGAAAAGGCCCGCGGGACTCAGGTGCAGTGTTCAAAGTGCACGCACTCACCAATGCAAAGTCTATGGTGCGTAAAAAGTACAAAGTTAGTAAGTTCGGAACCTTCTGAGTGACCTAGAAAGCTGAAACTTGAGACACAGGCCCTAGAGATGTGTACCAGTGTGGGAACACCGGCGGAGCTGAGTTACCTCACCCACAGGAAGCGGGTGCACAGGGTCGAAGTAGCGTCGGGTTTCTTCACGCTGGTCGATGGTGCTTGGAGCTGAAGACGCTGCAGGCGGCTCGATGTGAAGAGTTCCGGTGGATCCAAGGGTGGATCTGAAGATGTGAAGACCTGAAAGCAGAGGGGACAATGTTCAAAGTCACTAGCCAGTGACTACCGTGGAACCAGATTGGAACCAGGCGATGTCGGGTGCAAACAGGCGTTGAGGTGTAGCTTCTCTCTGCAGCCACGTAGACACCGGGGGTTGAGGACGTCCAGGAGTCGGTCACGAGCTGTCCCATGCAGGCTTCTCGCTGTTGGCGGTGTCGGCAACTTGATTGAAGCAAACAGGCTTTGGCTAATGCAAGCCACGCAGGAATCAAGAAAGGCTTGTTACTCGGACCAGGAAGGTCAGAGCAGGCGCTCCTTTTTACAGGAACTAGGGCAAGTCTGGAGCAACCAGACCCGCAGTGTAGTTTGTCGGTTTTGTCGCCAAGATGGCCGCTGACCACGTGGCTAGTGGCCGGGATGGCACATTGAGTGGCACAATGCAAAAGGGCCCCACGCAGATCGTGGAGATGCTGGGGGGCTGATATTCGGTGCAAGGGCTGCTCGCTGATGGGGGTTCTAAGTCCCCAAAGCACAACATCGAGGATGCCTCTGGTGCTGCGCTGTCAGCTCTTCGGGGGTCTTCCAAGATGTCCGGTCCCACGTTTCTCGATGCCTCCACGGGTCCCTTCTTTGCAGGGACTGTGGATCGGGCTGTGAGAAGTCTGGGAGTTTGGGTCTTGTCAGGCTCTGGGCTCAGGCTCCAGCAGAAGGCAGCGGCAAAGTAGACATCGATTCGCTGGTTGGTACCTGCTTTCACAGGGTGTCCACTCCTAGGCCACAAGGGAGATTCTCTTCAGTCTTCTGTGCGGCAGAATGTCGAAGTCCAGTCTTCTTCTTCGTGTAAAGTTGATTCAGGATGATCTGCTGTGCAATGGCACTGCTCCCACTCTTATTCCCAATCTGAGGGGTGGATCACCTACTAGGTCCCTCCTCTGGGTTGGACCAGGAAGGGAGGCGGTTAAACCCCCTTTCCTTTGTCCAGCTCCTCACCAGGCCTGGGTTTGGAAAGTCCCAGGACCGGTTTGGACTGGCTTATGCACGGAGACACCTTGTGTGCCCCGGGCATGTCTCAATCTATTCAGCCCTGTCCTACCCAATACACAAAACCCTGTCTGGGGTGGTGCTCGCACCTCCCAAGGCAGGGAACCCTTTTTCCAAGCTCTCCTCGCTGGAAGGACTCCCAGCAGCAGGAGGTCAGACTTGTGTCTGTGGTGGCAGCATCCATTTTGTGATGCTGAGGCTCTGGTTAACTTTAACCGGGGTTAAGGCTACACACATGTCGTGTCCCTCTAGAAGGGTGGAATGCTATCCCCGTCGACAGAACTGTCGAGGGGATAGTATTCCAATTCATTTGACACCTTACTCGACATGTTTTGATAAAGCCAAACCAAAGTTAGCATATAACCGCGAGGATTATAATGCACTTAAGAGTGTATGGTATGGCAATATCCCGGAACAGCTTAGGGAGTGGTTCCCGACAACTGCAGACAGGCTCAGCTCATGCTAGAGCACCATCTCACATATTTCCAAGCACTCTGCCTCCAGGATTGATGAGGCCTTCCATAGGAGTGGCTGATAGGAACATATGTGTCCAGTTTAGGGTTAGCTATAGGGATACTATATCTAAGTAAGAGGTGATTACACCAACTTACCCTAGCTGAGTGATCAGCCAGTTGTGTCAAATATGGAGGCCAGGCCAGGGATGGCACAATACATGCTGCAGCCCCTGGTAGGCCTTGGATGCACCTATGCCCTGGGTACCTAGGGTACACTGTTACAGGGGCCAATAAGGTGAACCAGTTCCAATTGTGTATGCACCAAAGGTACATGGAGTCCATTTTAAGGAGAGAGCAATTAGCCTGGGGCCCTGAATAGCAGGATCCCAGGCCAACTATGTCAAAAACCAGCTAAACACCAGGCAAAAAGTTTGGGGGTAACCATAGTCAGATATCCACCTTCCTACACTGATCACAGAGGAAAGAGATGGTGTCTTTTCACTTCCTGACGAGCTTTGGTCTTCCGCTATGGTGGACAGCAACTTGCAAGAACTTTGGATTTCATCTTGTGAAATGTTGTGGTATGTGGTGAAACCATCTTGGCTCCGAAGAAATCACATCTTCTCCATGCATAGTGCCTATTATTCCCCTCTAAGGCTTTCAAAGTTCTCTCCGGGGAGCGTGGTGGCATGCCCTAAGTGTGGTTTGGTGGCCGCCTCTGACTGCCATATGTTTTTTGAGTGTCCCACTCTGACCACATTCTGGGAAGCTGTGAGTAAAACGCTGTCATCGTCCCTGAACTTGAACATTGTCATTGATCTTCCACTTGTCATCTTTGGTATCTTGGATGGTGCTCAGAGTCTGGAGAGGAAGTTAGTCTTCTATTCTATCTTGCTGGCCAGAAGGGAGATATGTAGGAGATGGAAAGACTCCCTACCCCCCACAATTGAAGATTGGTTTACTTCTACATTGGCAGTCTCCAAGTTAGATCTAGGTAGGGCTGGCAACTCGAATAAAAGAGCGTTCTGGCATTAATTGGTCTGGGCACATTGAGTATCCAGGGTTTTCTTTTTTTCCCCGGGTCCTATGATTATGTCACTAAAACTCAATCCGGGGCGTGACACGGTTGTGGCGAGATTCTCCACCTTTCACTGGTTTTTGTTTGATGTCTACAATTGGTTGAAGGTGGATGAGCTGAGGGCAGAGCATGGTTGGACGAGTTAAGCCCTGCCAGAAATTAACAATCTGAGACAGCACTCCGCTTGTACACCATTGAATTTCATCATAAAAACAAAACCAAGGTGGCAAATGAGGACAAAAAAAAGATGATGCAAAAAGTTTAGGCCAGCTTACATTCTGTCTAGAATTTTTGCAAACTATGCAAATATGTTCTAGAGGTACACCTTCTCTAGAAAGTGAGGAAGCTTCGGACCATAGAAGTATGTTTATGTCTGATGTCATAAGATCTAGGCCTACACATAGTCAAGCTGCTGATTTTGAAGTTCTAATCTAAAGGGTCCCACTCACAGCAAACACAGAGACATTTAATATATTTGTTTTGCATCCAATAAACCAATATTTTGTTGCATTACTGTGCTTTCCTAAATCTTGCTGAAATAAAGCAAAACAAGTATTACACAGGTGCTATTGTAAGTCCTCACATTTCCTGTGAAGAAACGTGGAAATAAAAATGACTTTTCTGTATTTTGACTGTGACTCCTCATTAGAAATTGCATGTTCTTTATTTGAGTAAGCTTACCTTTAAAATTATTCTAGATAATGTAACAGCGACTCTTTCTTCCACCTGCTGGTCTGGTGGCAGCTTAGGTTTAGTTTGGAGGTCAGTAGTCTTCCTCCTCATTAGAGCTGTCCTGCTTAGGCTGCCTTGGAAGCCCCCTCCTATCAGCGATATTGTGTAGCATACACACACTGTGACAATCTTTCATGCCACTGGAGGTGAATATTTGAGTACTCCCCCGCTCTTGTGAAGGCAGCAAAACCTCACCCCAAGCAGCTCAAAAGTGCCCTTTTTAACAACCCTTGATCACTTGTGGGCAATATTGATAGTGTTGGCTCCTTTTAGTTGCTTTGAGATATGGTGTCATAATCCTGGTGTGTAGTGCATAAGGATTGTCAAATAACAAAAAAGATATATAACATAAAAACCACAACTATACAGTATGGATAAATCTAAATAAATGTTGGAAAATGTAAACAGCTAAAAGAAAATCATCCCTAAAGTCTTCATTTGCAAGACACAGCGCCGGAATGTGTAGGAGTCACGAGGTCAGCTATTAAAGACCCAGCATTCGATCCGAAAGTTTGAGGAGTGCTGGCTCTTCTGATTCCTGTACAAAAATTCAGTAGCACTAGGAGGGTAAATTAAGACATGTGTGCAATCAACACAGCCTATGATCTGTGGTAAATGTGCTACACTGCCAAATATTTTTTTAGATTGCAGCAGGTCCTGTGGAGAACAGAGCACTATATCTATGAATGTTTAGCAGGATTGAATTCAAACAATTTTGATTGAAAAGTGAAGGTGCACTTTTAGAGAGCCCACCTGCTGCAGCAACAACCCCCTGATTGCGCACTACACTTTTAGGGGCTTATTTCCAAGCACCTTGCGTCACTGGTACACCACTTTTTCCCATATAAAAACTGAAGCACCCGCAATGCAAGGGCTTGGAAATAAGCCCCTTAGGCATAGATTCATCACCCAAAATTGCGATCGCAATAGTTGCGAAACAGCTATTGTGATCCCAATTTCTGTTCCCGCAATTCATGATAGTAAAAACAACCAAATTGCGAATTCGCTAAAAAATATTTTGTGAGTTCGCAATTAAATTCGCAGAATCAACGTGGAACCCCCTTTATGATTCTGTAATAGCGATGTTCCACTGATTCTGCGAAATCATTTGCGAACTCACAAAATATTCGCAAAACAAATTGATCAATAATCGCAATTTGCAAAAAAAACCAAAAATCGCTATTAGCGAGGCGCAATTTAAGGAGAACTCAAATCAGGCGGTAACCATAAAGTTCAATTGGAAAAAAAAATAATAATAAATTCCTAACAAGATACAGGTGCGGGGCAAAACAAACACACTTAAGGAGACACAGTAGGAGCATGAGGACATTCACAATGCCAGGACTCTACATCGTGGTAAGGCAGCGAAGGCTCCAAGCTGCAGCCGGCAACCGACGCAGGATCCAGGATCGCATCTTCCGGCTGCGGATCACACTCCTGGGCCAGACTGAAGAGGAGATCTATTCAAAATACAGGCTGAATGGGGCAATGATGACCAAGCTCATCCGAGACCTTGACCCCCTGATGGAGCACCCAACAAGGAGGACCAATAGGGTGCCCACCCATGTCCAGGTCCTGTGCTGCCTGCACCTCCTGGCCTCAGGAAGCTTCCAGGGGATAGTATGAAGTTGCAGGGGGGATCTCCCAGAGCACACTGTCCTGCTGCCTACAGAGTTTCCTGGACGCCATGCTGAGCCGGATACACCATTACATAACCTTCCCAACCACCCAACAGGACTTAAATCAAACAAAGCTTCAATTCTACAACATTGCGCAATTCCCCCATGTAATTGGATGCATTGACTGTACCCACATCCACATCTGCCCACCCGCTGAGACAGAATACATGTACCGGAACCGTAAGTCCTACCACTCACTCAACATCCAGATGGTCTGCAATGCAAAGACAATCATCACCGACATAGTGGCCCAATACCTGGGGAGCATGCATGATTCTTTCATATTCAGGCACAGCGGCATACACACCCGCTTGGCCAGGGGTGACTTTGGCGAAGGACACCTCCTAGGTAAGTACACATGCCCACATACAGTACGTCAAGCCCATGTAACTGCGCATGACAGGCGCTGATGCTCTGCTCCTTTCCTTCAGGTGACAGCGCCTATGGCCTCCGTGAGTACCTCCTCACCCCATACCTCAACCCTGCCTCACCACAGGAATGGCGTTACAATGCAGCGCACATTTGCACCAGGAATGTAATTGAATGGACATTTGGGATGTTAAATAGCTGATTCCGCATCCTACATAAAACTGGTGGGGCCCTCAAATACCAGCCTGAGGTCTGCTGCGGCATTGTGTGCCATACTCCACAATATTGCTATCAAGCGAAGGATACCTGTGGAGATCTCTGGCAGTGAGTCGGAGGGGGACAACCGCCCACCTGCACATGTGTGTCATGCACGCGGGGAGAATCCTGCTGAAGGACACAGGCACCGCAACAACATCACACTGAATTATTTTTAGTGCTCCCATACCCCTCACACAACACTGCACTCATGCATGCCAAATGAAATAATGACATGAGTAGGATTTGCGTTTGAAATAAATTCTTATTATAATGTAAGCAGGATCTTTCTTTTACATTGTTTGGTTCACAAAACATGAAAACTGTATTAAGTCATACAGCCCCATGATTGGGAAGCAGGCCTGCTTTGTACTTGAGCATGGCACTGCTGCTAATAGTCAGTAAATCACTAGCGTCTCCGGCCGGACGCGCCGTGTCGCCTCGCCACACACACCTAGCCAGTATTGGGCCTTGATACTACAGTGGGCCTGGTACTGCGGCGTCGTTCTTGTACCACCGACAGGGACAGGCTGCTCTGACTGGAGGTGCCCTCACTGGCATCATCCCTCCCCTTGCATGGGAATGGCCACATACCTGTTGGTTCTGGACAGTGCATTGCCAGGGACCGGCGTGATAGTTGGGAAGTAGCATTCCTGATCAGGTGGTTTGACTGGTGTATGCCGATAGGCGGGTCAGCAGCTGGCGGTGGCGCGGCGGCTGATGTCCTGCTGTGACACCATGATCTGGCTGTTCTCCCTCACTGCAGCCGTTAACACCTGCACACTTTCAGCTCACGTTGCGCGCTGTCTTGTAAAGCTGCAGCTGCATGGCTGCCATGTGCCGTGCCTGCTTTTGGTGGACAGCTAGCATCCGGCGTTCAATGCCAAGCCCTTGTTCCTGATCATGTTGGCCTCGGTCAGCCCGTGTTGCCACGTTGCCCTGCTGCCTCATCCGGCCACTTGACTGCAACCGCACAGTGGTTGTGCATCGTTTCTGCCTCCTGGGTGGTGGTGTGGCCTGTTCCACTGCCATGTGTGATGCATGGGGTGGTTGCTCTCCTCCTGTGGCTGCAGGGGTGGCCCTGTTTGCATGGGGAGGTGGTGGTACTGGTGCAGGTGTGTCTGAAGGTCCAGGTCGTGGGGCAGGATGGCTCTCTCCCTCGGTGTCCTCTGTGTACTCCTAAATTTGGAGTGCCTCGCTGTCTGTGCTCTGTGGTTCAGCAGCACCTGTGATGTAAATGGGTGCATGATTAATGATATGAATCTTGCACATGGGATGTTGCGACATGCATGCAGGCTTGCATTCCCTGACTGGCTTTAGGGACATGTTTCACTTGACAGGTATGGCTGTGTGTGGCTATCAGGAAACTAATATCACACTACAGGTCCCACAATGCAATATGGAGTTTCTGATGTGCATGGCTGCATTACTGGAGTTATCAGATGGCTAGCTCTGGGGGCATGGGAATTGTTAGGGGACGGGGTCGCAGTTGCATGGCTCTTACCTTTGGATTGTTGGGTGAGTCGGGAGGTGTCCAGCTGGGTGACCCCACGCAGGCTGCAGGTTTAATGGTCTCCTCCACCAGGTCTTCAAGTGGTGTTTTGGGCGCAACTGTGGGGTCTCCTCCTCCCGTCGCATGTTGCTTCCCCAGCCTCTCTGCAATGCGCTCTTTGGCACGGCCTCTGAGGTCATACCACCTCTTCTTTAGCTCATCAATAGAGCGCTGGGCCACTCCGACAGAGTTGACCTTAGCCCTGATGCTCTGCCAAATGCGCCTCTTGTCTGCTCAGGGACCTTCCGGGATTGCTTCCCAAAGAGCCTATCATGGTCCCTGCTTACACCCTCGATGAGGAACTCCAGCTCCTGTTCAAAAAATTACATTTTTCTTTTTCTGCCAGGTGCACTGCATCCTGCTGCTTCCTGGGACATTCTGGTTCTGGATGTGTGTCCTGTTGTTGGGCTGCAGGGTGTGTCTGATGGAGCTCTGTGCTGTGCTACTTTCACTCTCAAGCTCTGTGTTCAGAACGAGTGAGGTAACTGCCTACTTCCTGGTTGTGATGTCATCATTGTGTTCGAAATGCGACTTTTTTGCAGTTAGCAAGATCGCAATTTGCTATTTCGGTAATTGTGAAATCGCAATTTCAACATGGAAAACAGGCGAATCTGCTATTTTTGTAGGATTTAGCGGAATTCGCAATCGGCGATTGCGGCCGACAGTGAATCGCTTTTTTGGTTTGCTTTTATTGAAGCATCCCATTCTGCGAATTCTCATTTGTGATTCAGTATTTTTCGCGAATTAGAATTCGCAGAATCAGGGCTTGATGCATCAGGGGGTATGTAACAAGAAGCTAAGCGCTGGAATGTGAGTTCGTATTGAAACACTCCTGTGTGTGTCCCTAAATAACACAAGGTCTGACTCAGCAATGACATCCAAAATAATGGTGTTGCTTAAAATGTACTTGTTATATATATCTCCTCCTTAGTCTGCTGTATCCAGGCTCCTCTGTCTTTCTCTTTCCATGTGCGGGTGTGGAGCAGCCTCATCCTCCCCGCCAAAGCATACAGAGTAGCCATTGTGTAAAAAAAGTATCTTTTCACCCCTTTTATAGATTGCACCTGATTACCATCTGCTTCATACTGATTCTAATTTATGAGTACAAACATCAGTTTTTGAGACCATTCACATTTACGTTTCGAAATAGAAAATGCTAATTGCGATTCAGAAATAGGTAATTAATAATTCTAGTTTCAAAAATAGTGATTCTGTAAGAGTCAGTTTGCATTGTAATGTTGTGAGAATGGAACCCAAAAACATGTTGATACATACCAAACTTACCTTTTCACAGGCGCAAACCTATTTTTGATCTATTTACGAATCACAAATGGCTAGTACATCTGTACCTAGTTCCTTTAATATCCCTGTACAAGTTTTTCTAAAGATGGATGTCCTACTGGAAGAATTGTTAGGTGTAGAAGTGAAGGTGATGATTTTACTCCTCGCTCAGGGTCTCAATGTTTCAGCTTTCAATGTGGGCACGGTGATTGCAGAGCTGGACTAGGGGAAGGAGAAGCATGCTGTACTTCTGGTGGCAATTCAGAGGTATCCTGTCAGCTGAGATGGAGCCTGGATTCTCATTTCCTCAAGAGACTGAGGTGAAAAGCAAGGTTTTCAAAGATATCAAAAAGGAACCTCGACAGATGGTCCCAGAACTAGTATGGTAAACTGCAGGACTTTAAGTGATTCAGGATTAAAAGATCCATGCTTGGCTCATGTTAGCACTACAAAGAGTTTTTTAGGAATCATTAGTTACAAAAAAGGGATAGGAGGTTCTGAGGTTTGAAGTCACTCAAATATAACCCCATGTTAGGTGTTTGTTATATAGTGACCCCATCTCCAGGAAGACTCAAGCACTTCTGAGACGAGGGAATTGGAGAACATAGAAAATCTCTCTTGAAGACCCTTGTTGAAAATAAGCCTATTAGCTGAACTAAAAAGTGTGTTTTTCCCTTTAATACCATTTTGGTGCCTGCGCCATATGTAATGAGCTTTAAGGAGTTCTACAGTTATTAGTATTTGTGTGACAATATTCCAAGTGATCCTTGAACAGTGAATTGGAAGAACCTCTCTGGTTTCACCGGCATTAGGGGTGCTATTATGTACCCTTTCTATGGGACTATATTTTATGTGTTATTGTATTATTTTTATATTAAAAAAATAGTTCCAAAAAAGGAAAATATATAGGCATTGTGTGTGGTTACAATAATGCAGGTCACAAATGGTGGTCATGTTGATGGTCTACAAAAGGCAAGCAACTTGCAATTTGTGTGAGACATCCAGTCCATGGTCATGAGTGTGCCCCTCTCAGGTATCACTCAAGCTCAATAATCAAAACTCCATGTATGGGATTAGTATCTGTACCCAGAGGTCTTCATGGATAAAAGTCGAATAAATGATGCTGGAATCATGATTGAAATCCCCAAATTTTGTGAGATTTATGGACTCTGTTTCTATTTATTTTACTCTGCTAGTAGAACAAGCAGCCTTCTAGAAGCAAGTTTATAAAGGACACATCTGTTTTGCTCTTCAACAAATATTTCTGCCAGAACCAGAAAGGCAGTCAGTCTTTGTATGCCATTTCATTATTTTCCTTGTACCTTTACTTTAACTCAACTGTCTCTGGACAGCGCAAATCCACTCAAACATTACAACACCTGCACATTTAACTCAGCTTTACAGACTCTGGATACTGCGGCGGGGCACATTCTTGAATTCTGCTGAAATGCTGCATTGTGGCAGAAAAACTTGTGCTGTGTTGCGTCACTTCCATGTGACATGGATGTGCTGTATTTATGGTACGGCGCACCACGGCACAAGTACAGAGGTTGCATCAAAAACCTCGATGCACTGTTGAGAAGAATGACACAAAGTGTTGTAATGCATATGTGACTCAAAGCTGATTTGCTTGTTGTAGAGCACCTTTATGAGCTGCAAATCAGCTTTGCGGGTGTGTTTTGTTTGGGGGGAAACTTTCAACAAATGGCGCATTTGAGTCTACAGCACTTCTGACCACCAATAGCAGGACACAATGGAGAGCAACAACTCCATCCTCAGTCAAGGGAAGAGGAAGAAGAAGATCCATTTCACTGAGGAGGAGAGGCAAATATTAATACATGAGGTGACAAAGAATGAACACCTGCTTTTTGTCACTTCCAAATGCCATTTGGGAAGAAGAAAGGTCTTTCCAGATTTGTGAACCCCGCTGCTGTTCACAGGTGTCAGGAGGGGGACAAATGAGAAGAAAAGTCTGACTAGGCAAAATATGTGAAAGCAGGTGAAGGTGAAACAGAGAATTGTGAAGTCTCAGGGTGGGGTAAGTGCCCAGGATGAGGGGCATGTTTCTTGGAGGGTTGAAGGGTGAAATGTTTGGGCCTAGCTATGTGCGAAACCAAGGTTAGTTCATGTTGCTGAATATGCTCACCACTATCTTGTGAGGTCCAATATGAGCCATTACTCTCACATGCAGGTAGGCAAGTTGGTCAATGGCATAATGTAACACATTATGCTGTTAGTGTCTCCTGAGAGTCAATATGCAATATGGGTGTCATCGGTGTGTGAAATGAAGTAGAGTCACTGGGTCTGAATGATGACTGCCAGAGGATGCGATGGTGGCTATCCCCTTCGGAGATGGTTCTCTGTGTCTACTGTTGTGGACTCTGGAGATGACTGAGTGTGTGCTAGGAAACTATCGGATTCCACACAAAGTATGTATATACATGCCCTTACACATTCCTGCAGTGTAGCAAAGTTATTTGCTGTCTACAGGTGTGTGGATGTGTATCAGATATGACCCCAAAGGCCACAATATTGCACGAATTGCATGCAGGACAGTACAGAAAACCAGATGTGTGTGCTGTGCTGATTGAAAGGCGGAGTGCAGGATTATATGTAATACATGACATAAAAACATTACTTGGTTAGTGTTAGGGCGCTAACTAATAGCTAGAGAAATGCAGCCACCCTGGTGTCCTGTTACAATGGTCTCAGCAGTGGTGTCAAGAAGCTAATGTAACACGAGTCTAGGCACAAACCAGGAAAGCTATGCAAGGGAAGGCCAGCAAGCTGCCTAGCTGTGTTCCATTGTGTGTCAATACACAAATAAGCCCTCTTGTTTATACAGAGATTGTTTGTACAATGTACAGGTATTACCATCTGTGAGGCAACTATAGTGTAATATTGTCTCATGTACTTGTAGTAACATATGTTCCACATGTCCCTGTGTACTTAAAAGTGTATAACAAATCAGTCTGAATGTCACCAAAATCATCTGCGTATACATCTGTCATGGATCATTATTGACGTATTTTTTATCTCTTTCCAGAGGGACAAACAACATCTCCTGTAGAACAGCCTGTCCTTGATGATGAACCTGTTGGTGATGCAATCGGCACCCCATGGACGATGCAACTTCTAAAGACTTCTGGACTCTTTTGAATCTTCTCTTCCGTGCTTGCCAAGGGAAGACAATGTGGCAAGTTCTCCAGAGGAATCCTCACCTCAGGACATGCCCCATCTATCTGTACTATGCCAGCTGAGGGCTCTGAAGACAGTTTATGAGATGCAGGTGTGGATAAAGACCAAAGTGGGCACCCAACTAGTAGTCTGTAGGTGTCTGAGTATTAATAAGGGTTTAGCAAAGGCTATTATAGACAACTATTCCTGGCTAACTGGGATTGATTACTCCATAGCTGAGATCACTGGTGTCATGATGCAGAATGCCCAACAACAGGCATCTACATTTGACAACAATGAAGTTGCCATACAAATGGTGGCCATCCGTAAACTCAGGGAATCCCTGGAGCTCAAGTTGGGCTCCTACTTGATAACAACCGCTTCCCTCAATAGCAATGCTGTTGCTTTGTTGGCAAGCCACCAGAGCCTCACCAGAGATTTCCAAGCTGACTTACTGGCCCAAACTAAATGCTGGTGGGGACAGGGGAGCCATATCTCCTGCCTCTGATGTGTGTGTGTACGTCAGATGCCTTTCATACAAACACCACCAACTGCAGGGTATGCACAATATCCATCAGAGGAGGGCGATGGGGAGTTCCCCACTTTCCGTCAGCGAACTGCCAGATACAATTTGTCAATCCCTCTTGGCTCATTTCCCTGTGCTTAACATCATGCTCTCTCCTGTGTCATCCAGTACTGGATTTTTGTTTGTGCAACTGTTGATCTAATCCACTTATGGACTTTCAGGCAAGCTTAACTTCCCTAATGACAATGTGTACCTCCTCACTGAAATACTCCTCACCTCCACATGTTGCATGACATGTCTGCCAAATGGACTCTCTCTGGTCATCATTAGCTTCAAATAAATGCTGTTGTTTCCCTAAAAATCATCTACAGTTAGACTCACAAGAGACATTGTGAGGGTCCAACAATCTTGAATAAAACTAATTCATGTATACAAATTTTGTCTAAACCACAAGGAGTATTGTATGTTTGTTGCTGAAAGGACTACATATACCATGGTGGAAGTGCAAAATCCTCGCCCTCTTGTTTGCATTTCAAGAAGAGTGAGCTGAAGTCAATTGCACATGCTGTCTTTAGATATGCACCTACACTAAGTCCATCCATTGCAATGGTATTTTGAGGAATATGTTGTCTCCAATAGGACATCTGAGTGTAACAACAAGCCACAGTTACTTGATTGACATACATTCAGAATCTGTTTCTAATCACACAAATACTTACCCCTTGTTAACAGGATGTGTGAGGCATGGGAGGCCATAACACTGTTCCACTCATCTACACATATGTTGCTCAGTGAACATGACAACTTGGTCATCCTAATTCAATACCATGAATGTCAGTAACCAAGAAATACAGGGACTCCTTTTGGGTCCTGTGTCAACTGATAAAAGGTGAAAAATGCTACACTGGGATAAAAATAAAATGTATCCCACTGGGCCTGAGAGCCTCATATGTATTGAGTGTGAGTCCAGCCCCATATTTCATCTATTTTACATTGTACATACAAATGTTTTGCATAAGTGCCAGAACACGGAACCAGAAACAATGCAAAACCTCCACAGAGAAGAGAACCTAGGAGATTCTGGGCATTAAACATTGAAAGTTGTTGATCACAGTGAGCTGCGTGATGTGCCACACTTAGCAAGTAGTTACCTAGAGGGGTAAACCCAAATAGTGCCACTGGGACCTGGGTGTAGAACGCTACATAAGAACAGTGGTCCCAGTAAACAATTTATTAACACACAAAATATACAATAATTAAAAAAATGTAATGGAAGAACAGTGGTATGCTTCATGTACAGTTTTATTTAATCACACTGGACAGACATTAATTCATAACATTTGTTTCCACAATGTCAAACAAATACAGTGCCCCACGAGGAAAAAGAGGGGAGGGTGGGGGTATTGTGGTTCACAGGGTGAATGAAACAAATTGTGAATCACAAAATCTGTTGTTTAAAAAGCAAGAGGGCTCGTATCTAAAGCAAGATTATTCACAATGTATCCAAACGTTAAACAGCCATGGTTTAAAACAGTAGCACAGTGATTGATCGCTGTTGGTCAAACTGGCTAGAAGTACAGATGTCAACGTTTCGACCCCTAGAGAATAGTAGGTTATTGGGTCCCTTATGCCGGGGTCTTCCTCAGGACAGGATGAAGGAGAAGGGGGGGTTCCCTAGGGATACAACATAAAGAACCTTAAAGACTAAAATTATCCATATAGGACATGAGATAAAACTAAACAGAGGGCCTGGGCCCAAGCGTTTACCATGAAGAGCCCATAAATGAGGACTGAAGAGGGAGTATGGGTGCGTAGGGTCCAGAGTGGCGAGCAAGAACAGACACCTGCAAAAAGAAGGTGCAAAATCAGATTTGGAATCGAGAGGCACATCTATGTAGTAAAGAGGGGGTTAGGCCGAATCCATAAACGTACTTGAGAGGATATCAATCCTTAAAGGAAGGAAGAAAGGCCATGTCAGATTAGTCAGCTGGGCCTTGAAATTCGTTCAATTCTAAAAACATATGTGTAGAAAGTGCTTGTCAGGACCCAAAATTGCATAATTCACCCCATGGGCTGGAAACAGGTTATGTTATCTTCCAGCTCATGCTACGCGCCCATACACCCCCTTCAGGCCTCATTTATGGGCTCTTCATGGTAAATTCTTGGGCCCAGGCCCTCTGTTTAGTTTTATCTCACGTCCTATATGGATAATTTTAGTCTTTAAGGTTCTTTATGTTGTATCTCTTCACCTTCACTCCTGTCCTTAGGAAGACCCCAGCGTTAGGGACCCAACAACCTACTATTTTCTAGGGGTCAAAACTTCGACATCTGTAATACTAGCCAGTTTGACCAACAACGATTCATCACTGTGCTACTGTTTTAAACCACGGCTATTTAACGTTTGGATACATTGTGAATAATCTGGCTTTAGATACGAGCCCTCTAGCTTTTTAAACAACAGATTTTGTGATTCACACTTTGTTTCATTCACCCTCTTATCCTCACTTCAACCACAATACCCTCACCCTTCCCTCTTTTTCCTACTGGGGCACTGCATTTGTTTGACATTGTGGAAAAAAATGTTAGGAACTAATGTCTGTTCAGTGTGATTAAATAACACTGTCCAGGAAGCATACCATGGTTCTTCCATTTAATGTTTGTAATTATTGTATATTTTGTGTGTTCATACATTTTTTACTGGGACCATACTTAGCAAGCAGTCAATGCCAATGATGATAGATGTTCTTCAGGCAGGTGTGACTACATTCCCAATTAGTAACCAGTCAACAACAATGACCCCCTTGCACGGGTGTGTGCAGTAGTGCCAGACACCAGTGTATGTCCCAGTACAGCCAGGGAGCAGCAATCGGTAGTGACAAAACTATCCAACCTAAACCTGTCTTATCACGTTTATACATGGTGCTGTGTATAAAATCACCAGATGAGGCCCACTTACAGTGTCCAAAGTATGGAAAAGCGTCCATACATGACTCAAATGTGAGGTACACTAACAGTTGATCATAAACCTCTGACAAAGCTACATATACCTTCAAAGACCACAGGTCAATTGCTACATCGTGTACTCAACTTAACTTACACAATGGTGCCAACTCTTAATTATTAGCAACTAGTGAACATACAAAATATTGTAATGTATACAAACTATCACCTATCAAAACCACATACAACTACCTAACCCACACTAACTAACCATAACACTAGCCTATCCTATCTTAACTTATCTTACTCTATCTTAAGCACTATACACAGATGGCAAGTTAAACATCAACCCCCACCCCTCTTGGTACACACAGGGGCTTATTTACAATAAAGTGGCGAAGCGTCTCATCAAGCCTAGAAGGCTAACAACACGCTTCATCACTTTAAAAATGCAGGGCTTGATTATGGTGCAGCACTGCGTTTCCCTCTGCGCTGGCTCTAAATTTAGCTGCCTAGTACCAACGCAGGCTAAGTTTTACCAAAGTGCCAGGGTGCCTGTGTTGAGGGGAAGATTTATGGTCCCCCTTCCTGCATATAAACAATCTTTAAATGCTGCTTTGTAACTTCTATGTGTCCTGCTTAATGAGGCACACATAGAATTTGCAAAACAGCATTTTTTTTAAATGTTTGCTTTTGTGCAGGAAGGGGCACCTTCCTGCACTTAAACAATCATTGGCGTTTTGCTGTTTCTATGTGTGCTGCACAACGCAGCACACATGGAAACAGCAAAAAGGAAGAAAAATAAAGCATTTCTACTTGTTTCGCCTGTTTAAGACCAGGGTTTCCCTGTTCTAATTTTGGTGCTGCCTCCTATTTACGCTGCCCTTGTAAATAGGGAAGCATCAAAATCAATGGGTGTTGCAGTGGAATGACCACCACAACCCCCATTGCCCATTCCTTTCACGCTAAGGGTAGAATGAAATGGGCACTTATTTACAAGGCTGCGCTAAGCCACGTTAAGTGGCTTAACGCTGCCTTGTAAATAATATGACGCCCCCATCGCCATCACAACGTCACTGAAAGTGCCGTTGTTGTGGTAACAGGGGCTTGTAAATATGCCCCATAGCTTGGTACAAAACAAACATCAACTACATCTTAAACATATGTTAACTTCACATATAATTCTAAACAGATATATTTGTTTTTGGTATTTATTTTCTTTTTTTAATGAAAAACACATAGCATTAAGCCCCCTCCCCCTACCCAAAAGGAACACTACCCTAATAAAAGCACACTTAAAAAGTGTGAAATTCCTGCCAATCTGGCTGTTGTGATTTGGAATGTACCTGACTCCAGCATGTGGAGCACAGCCAATAATTTGGCAAGGGGGGAAATGTTATTAGGCCTTGCAGTTGGTGGCTCAAGCGTGGTGCAATCTTCATCAGCAAATCCATGATGGACTCCCTCTTGATTCTGCAGAATTGTATGACCTCCTCTTCTCTGAGGTCAATGAGGGAGATGCACTGCCTGAAACCATGCTACCACCTCTTTCGCTTCCTATATGGTGATAGTGATAGTAGTGGTGGTGGTGGCATCTTGGATAGTCCAAGCTGCAATGTGATGACCTCACGGCGTAGTTGAGCTTGCCAAACTGTTTTGTGTTGTTGTGTTTATTTACCTCAGCCACTGGGTCATTTCCTATGCCTGGTTTGATGCACAACAATTCTGCCACATTTCTAGCTTTGAGTTGCATTTCTACAACATGCAGTCCTACAACCTTAAATTCCACTGTGCTACAGTTGCTGCAGATTTAGCAGGAAGCACCTGCCTTGCACGTATTAAATATTGTGTGATGCAGCTGCTTTCGTTGCAGTTTTTGCCTCACACAACCCTTACAAAGTTATGCATTTTTGCAAATGTGCCATTTTATAAATGTGACTTACTGCTTGCTCCTCCGTTGTGTCGCAATTCGTGGTGCAACGCCGGCACAAGCCTCTCAGAAATATACCCCTGCATCTATCTGTTAGAAGACATTCAATGAGAGGTTAGTGATGTATGCTCTCAGACTGAAATGTCTTCATACAAAACATGGTACAAGTAAGTTTGACTGGGGACTGGAGATCCTGAGGTGAGGCATGAGTAAACAGCCATTGGCACCATGTTAAAGCGCCCGGTGAAGCTTGGGGGAGGATATAATGTCCAGTAATTGGGTTACTGAAATTTTTTATACGCTCTGAAATTATAAACACTTCTGATATTTTCAGGGACAGCCGCAGAAGCACCAGGAGACGTCACAGATGTACACTCCGCCACCTGCACCTTATTGGAAATGTCCCTAACAGTATTTTGCTCCAAGAGGAGGCATGTGATTTGGACCATTGGAACCAATATCTACACTGATTATTTCCCAAAATTTCCAGCTATATTCAAAATTGAAATGCTGCCAGTAAAGCAAACGCCAGAGCAACCACTTATGCGATATATTTCTGAATATCTTTACACCAGGGTCTTACTGAACTATGGATAGTGGTTACACCCTCTTGCAAGCACTGAACAGTTCATTATATGCTGTGATGGTGCCACAGTATGGTAGAGATGTGTGGAAAGTGAAAGCTTCAAAGTAGCAGTCAGAACACAGTACCAGTAGCTGTTAAGCTGCCACAACTCACTGTCCTTTGAATGTAAATGAAGAAAAGTATAAAACACCCTGTGATTTTAGAATATCATAGCATCTCTGAAACAAAATCATAAAAAGAGTACAAAACGTAACATGCACACCCTAGTAACACTGCCTTATGGCAGTAGTTTTAGCTTTTTTAAGCACAAACGTGAGTGCCATATGAAACTTGAAGTGTTGGGAAATTGTTCACTAAAGAATTCTCCCTTAACGCACCTTCTACTTAAAGCAGTTTATATTTTGTTTACCCAGTGTTAATCTTTATCCCCAGTGAGCATAATGTCTCTTTTTAATTAGAAGCTCCAGATGGGCTTCTTAACAGCTTTTCATAACTCACAATCCACAGTTATAAAACGTGATATTTTGTACGTTCACCTATTGAAAATACACCATGTATGTATGTGGGGAAAATCGCACACCTCGCGCCTTGTCTTGTGTTTGTATAAAGAAAATGAAACCTGAGAAAACGTGTTTAGAGCTTAATGTGTTGTAGCAGCAAAAGCCGACAGTAAGAAACACCTGTCACTTTCTACAGCAAATTAAGTAGAGCAGTTATTGGAAGAAAATCCCACCTTTCCTCTGGAATGCCGACTCCATGCACTTGGGAAGGAAGACAAACATTTTTCGGATAAAGACTTTAACATAACCCTTCAGACAAAATAATGGCTATTGGTTGAGAAGACGTCTGGGATGCCCCTCATGTGAATTATAAAAACGTATATGGCACACAACGGAATGCACTGTGTTTTTGTGTTTAAACATGGTACCTTACCAAACTCAAAGGTTTCAAAAATATGAGCGGCACATCTGGTTTGCAGTAATTAGAACCTGTGCCTTTCAGATTGTTGTTACTTAATTTCTGGCATTGTTGTGGGATGCAAACAATGAACAAACAAACCACAAAATTACCTTTACTCCGAGGGAAAAAATCATTAATGAGCAAATTGGTAATTAGGAATTGGTCACACTGATTTGGATCTCTTATCTGGATCACCCAGCCCTCCACACAATTTTTCATTCCCTTCCCCCTCTTTTGATCTCTCTATTTAACTCTCTTTTACTCTGCATGCCTTATCTTCTTCTTACCTGTCCTCCCCTCATTTTACCCATTCCTTCCTCATGCAATGCTCACTGGTTGGTCTTGTAGTGTCCTGGGGCTGCTTATTTGAAATTTTAAGGGTTATTTTTCTGCGACAAGTTTCTTACAAGTACATTACAATTTTAAACAGATTCATATACATGGATGTCCTAAAGCATCAATTATATATTTAACTTCAAAAATCACCATTGAAAATGGTTTTAAAAAGAAAAACAAACAATTTGGTTTAGAACAGTGTATATTTAACAAACGTTGCTATTCTGGTGTCTACACGTTTCAGTTTGGAGGGGTTCATTATATCCACCAGTAATTTAGATTTGTTATGACAGTTTTATGCACTGCATTGAAATATTACTTTTCTGCAAGTCACATGTCTATGGAAGGGCCTTGGAGAGATTACATTGGTTTTGGGTGGTGTTTGGGGTCCTGCAACATCACTTAGCAATCCAAAGCGCTCCCTGAGCCAGAGCGGATTCTGTTTGAGGTAACATTGTGAGTGAGAGAGCTACTGATGGAGCGGAATTCCATTGTGTGTCATTACACAAATAAGCCCTCTTGTTTATAAAGACCCTGCACACTTTCAGGAAGGACCTCAAGACCAGGCTCTTCGAATGATCCGGAGCCGCTCCCCGTCCCCCCGCCCACCCCTAGCGCCTTGAGACACTCACGGGTGAGTAGCGCGCTTTATAAACCCCTGATTGATTGACAAAGAGACTGTTTTTACAATATAAAGGTATTGCTATGCGAAAGGCAGCAATAGTGTAACATTGCCTCATTTACTTGTAGTAACATATGTTCCACATATCCCTGTGTACTTTAAAGTGTATAACAAATCAGTCTGAATGTCACCAAAATCATCTATGTATACATATGTCATGGATCATTAATGACATATTTGTATCTCTTCCCAGAGGGACAAACAACATCTCCTCTAGAACAGCCTGTCCTTGTTCTGCCACCAACTGCCTGGTGATACTCCTTGTTATTGTGTGTGCAGTAGTGCCAGGAACCAGTGTATGTCCCAGTACAGCCAGGGAGCGGCAATCTCTAGTGTGGCTCACTGGTTAGAGGCGGCAGACCCGAGAGCAGAGGACGGCCCGGGACCAGGGTTCGATTCCCGGCGCGGCAGGTTTCTGGACCAGGGTCAGCGGACTCGATAATTCTCTCGCCTCGGTGCCCACTCTGATCAGCGATCACACTCGGCAACTCTGGGCATTAGCTTGCCTCATCTTCACTAACGGCCCCACCAGACCGCCGGGGATGCCTGGTCTCACCCTGGAGATACCCATTAAGGGACCATCTCTCAGGGAAGCCAGGAAGGGTTTTGCAGCGGTCGAAGCGCCTTGGGACCCTACGGGTAAGTAGTGCGCTGTATAAATGCCTATACATTTACATTTACATTTACAAATCTATCCAACCTATACCTGCCCTATCACTTTTACACATGGTGCTACAGTAGCAGACTACCTGTGTTGTACTGTGTGTAAAATCACCGGATAAGGCCCACTTACAGTGTCCAAAGTATGGCAAAGGGTCCATACATGACTCAAATGTGAGGTACACTAACAGTTGTTCATAAGCCTCTGACAAAGCTACATTAACCTTCAAAGACCACAGGTCAATTGCTACATCGTGTACTCAACTCATCTTACACAATAGTGGCAACTCTTAATTATTAAATAATAACAAACTAGTGAACATACAAAATATTTTAATGTATACAGACTATCACCTATCAAAACTACCTACAACTACCTAGCCCACACTAGCTAACCATAACACTAGCCTATCCTATCTTAACTTATCTTACTCTATCTTAGGCACTACGGAAAAGCTAAACATCAACCCCCAACCCCATTAGTACACCTGGGGGCATCTTTACAATAAAGTGGTGAAGCGTGTCATCAAGCCAAGAAGGCTAACGCCATGTTTCATCACTTGAAAAACGCAGGGCTGCACCATATTTACTAGAATAGGGTGCAGCACTGTGTTTCATCCTGCGCTGGCTCTAAATTTAGCTGCCAAGTGCCAACGCAGGCTCCCTTGTACCATAGTGCAAGGGTGCCTGTGTTGAGGGGAAGATTGAAGGTCCCCCTTCCTGCACATAAACAATCCTTTAAATGCAGCTTTGTAACTTCTATGCGAGCTGCATTAAGCAGCACACATAGAAGTTGCAAAACTGCATTTTTTTTTAATGATTATTTTTGTGCAGGAAGGGGGACCTTCCTGCACATGAATAATCATTGGGGTTTTGCAGTTTCTATGTGCGCTGCACAATACACCACACATGGAAACAGCACAAACGAGGAGAAAAAAGCATTTTTACTCCTTTTGCCTGTTTAAGACCAGGGTTTCGCTGGTCCTAATTTTGGCACTGCCTCCTATTTGCGGTGCCCTTGTAAATAGGGAGCCGCGTCAAAATCAATAGGTGTTGCGATGGAACCCCCACCACAACACCCATTTACCGTCCCTTTCACGCTAAGTGTAGCTTGAAATGGGGCTTTATTTACAAGGCTGCGCAAACTACGCTAAGTGGCTTAACGCTGCCTTGTAAATAATATGAAGCCCCTATCGCCATCACAATGTCACTGAAAGTAACATTGGGGTGATGACAGGGGCTTGTAAATATGCCCCAAAGCTTGGTACAAAACAAACATCAACTACAGCTTAAACATATGTTAACTACACATAGAATCCTAAACAAATATATTTGTTTTTGGTATTTTTCTTTTATTTTTTAAATTAAACACACTAAGAACTAGGCCCCCACCCACAGGGAAAACTACCCTAATAAAAGTGCACTTAAAAACTGTGAAATTACAGCCAATATGGCTGTTCTGATTAGGAAAGTACATGACTCCAGCATGTGGAGCACAGCCAATAATTTTGCAAGTGGGGAAATGTTATTAGGCCTTGCAGTTGGTGGCTCAAGCGTGGTTCAATTTTCACCAGCAAATCCATGATGGACTCCTTCTTGATTCTGTAGAACTGTATAACCTCCTCCTCCCTGAGGTCAATGAAGGAAAAGCACTGTCGGAAACCACGCTCCCTCCTCTTTCACTGCCTATATGGTGGTAATGGTAGTAGTGGTGGTGGTGGCATCTTAGATAGTCCAGTTGAAGTAAGATGACTTCCATGGAGTAGTTGAGCTTGCCAAACTGTTTTGTGTTGCTTGTGTTTATTTACCTCAGCCACTGTGCCATTTGCTATGCCTGGTTTGATGCACAACAATTCTGCCACATTTCTAGCTTTGCGTTGCACTTTTACAATATGCATTCCTACAACCATAAATACCACTGTGCTACAGTTGCTGCAGATTTAGCAGGGAAGCGCCTGCCTCGCATTTACTAAATATTGTGTGATGCATCTGCTTTCTTTGCAGCTTTTTCCTCACACAACCCTTAAAAAATTATGCATTTTTCTTTGCAAATGTGTCTTTTTATAAATATGACTTTCTGCCTGCTCCGCTGTTGTGTCGCAATTTGTGGTGCAACGCCGGCACAGGCCTCTCAGAAATAAGCCCAAGCATATCTATCTGTTAGAAGACATTCAATGAGAGGTTAGTGATGTATGCTCTCCAGACAGAAATCTCTACATACAAAACATGGTACAGCAAGTTTGACTGTGGACTGGAGATCCTGAGGTGAGGCATGAGTTACCCAATGGCGCCATGTTAAAGCACCAGGTGAAGCTTGGGAGAGGATATAATGTCCAGTAATTGGGTTACTGAAAATGTGTTTTTACTCTCTGAAATTATAAACACTTCTGATATTTTCAGGGACAGATGCAGAAGCAGCAGGAGACCTCACAGATGTACACTCCACCTCCTGCACATTATTGGAAATGTCCTTAACAGTATTTTGCTCCAAGAGGAGGCATGTGATTAGGACCTTTGGAACCAATATGTAAATTGATTATTTTCCAACATTTCCAGATATATTCAAAATCGAAAGACTGCCAGTAAAGCAAACATTTATGCAATATATTTCTGAGTATCTCTACACCGGGGTCTTACTGAACTATGGATAGTGGTTACACCCTCTTGCACGAACTGAATAGTTCATTATATGCTGTGATGGTGCCACAGCATGGTAGAGATGTGTGGAAAGTGAAAGCTTTAAAGTAGCAGTCAGGACACAGTACCAGTACCTGTTAAGCTGCCACAACTCACTGTCCTTTGAATTTAATGAAGAAAAGTATAAAACACCCTGTGATTTTAGAATATCATAGCAACTCTGAGAAAAAGAAAAAAAATTATAACATGAGTGCAAAATATAAAATGCAAACCCTAGCAACACAGCCTTATGGGAGTCTTTTTACCTTGTTTAAGCACAAACATAAGTACCATATGAATCTTGTAGTGTTAGCTAATTGTTTACTAAAGAATTCTCCCTTAATGCACCTTCTAAGTAATGCAGTTTATATTTTGTTTACCCAGTGTTAATCTTTATACCCAGTGAGCATAATGTCTCTTTTTAATTAGAGTGTCCAGGTGGGCTTCTTAACAGATTTTCAGAACTCACAACCCACATTTATAAAAGGTGATATTTTGTTAGTACACCAATTTAAAATACACCATGTATGCATGTGGGGAAAATCGCACACCTAGCGCCTTGTCTTGTGTTTGTACAAAGAAAATGAAACCTGAGACGGCGTGTTTGGAGCTTAATGTGTTGTAGCAGCTAAAGCCGACAGTAAGAAATACCTGCTAGTTTCTACTGCAAATTAAGTAGCGGCATTATTGGAAGAAAACCCTGCCTTTCCTCAAGAATACCGACTCCATGCACTTGAGAAGGAAGACAAACTCTTTTTTTGGATAAAGATTTTAACATAAACCTTCGGACAAAATAATGGTTTTTGGTTGAGAAGACATCTGGGATGCCTCTAATGTGAATTATAAAAACCTATATGGCAAACAACAGAATGAATTGTGTTTTTGTGTTTAAAAATGGCGATTTTCCTAATAAGTTATGATAGAAAGGCTTAATTTTATTAAAGACACAGAGGCGAGTATTATGCTTTTCCAATCTAGCTTTATATGAATAGAGGCCAAGATAACTAATTACAAACTACAGTTCCCAACAGGCCAAGCAAGAAACTGGCCAATGGGAAACAAAATAATCAACAGTGGCAACCAATGAACAAACAGTCTAGGATATAATGAAGGGTCAGACTGCAACAGCCCTCTTTTCTTTGGTGTATATTTCTAGAACTCTGTCACACATTGTTATTATATAGATTGAAATACCATGAGTTATGGATTTATAAAACTTCTTTTTAATTACTTTTTTCTCACAAATGTTATGTGGCTTTTTATCACTTTTTTTTAAATCACCATTTGTACATTTTTTTACAATAATTTATACAGGTTTCTAAACATGAATATATTTCTAATCACCAGTATTTATAATCCATACACTAATGCATAGATCAACAATTGATTATTAATGCCAAATACAAAACTGAATCCAACGCGTTTCGGCGAGTTGCCTTCATCAGGAGTTCTGTATTTTCAATTGCTGGTATGATACTATAATGGTAGAAAATACTCAGTTAATTTTTCTTAAAAACAAAACAATCTATATTACACAACATGCGACAGAACTTATATCTTTGTTTCACTAGTTCTCTCAACTATAAAAATGATTCATGCGCACCCTCTCCTAACACCGTTAGCTCTCTACCACAGGAACCTATTAGCTCTCTATGTACATTTCATTATCTACATATTTACAATCTCTATATACATTTCATTATCTGCATATTTACAGTCTATATTTACAGAAGTGTATTCATTTCATTCGACATTCTCTTTATGGATGTGTTTTTTCCGATTATATACCAACACTCAAATCTAAAACCATGTTTAAGATAGTTTTAAATGTCTGTAGTTTGTTCCCCGAATTGTGGCTCAATACACCAACCATTGATTAGAGAAAATGAATTTTGTAGATTCATACCTGGGGTATCTACTGGGGATATGCGCACAATGTATATTTATGCAGAATATGGGTATCCGACGGAGGAATCTTGAACAAGATTAAAATCTATGGCAAAAAATAGTACAACAAGATTTCAGTATAATAAGTGTCTGTCTGTTTATATAATTGAGACATGCACCCAAAGCCTTAACAATAATACCTGTTGTGTGGTCTCAACTACAGCAGGTCTGATGGCTCAATGGTGCGTCACGTTCTATCAATTGATATATGATGGTCCCTTGTTATACGATCCTGCTAAGATGAAATGACAGCTACCAAAATGTAAGATGAAATATGGGGGTACTTATTAGTATGATAAGTGTCTGTCTATTTGATTAAGACATGTACCCAAAACTTTCAACAGTAATACCTTTTTTTGTGGTCTCAACTGCTACAAATCTGATGGCTCAATGGTACGTCACGTTCCATCAATAGATATGTGACGCTCTCGTGTTATAAGGTTCTGGTGGGATGAGATGATTGCTGCCAAAATCTAAAATGAAAATTGGGTGTACTTATTACCAAACGTTACTATCCACTAAGGCAAAAGTAACTACCAAGAATAAAGTGAAAACGTGCATACTTGTAAATCTTGTGCTTCGGATTTCCCAGCTCAGACGGACGGCATAGTAATTTTATATGGCGCAAGGAGAGATGCTACAACAGGGGAAAATTAAAACAAGTAGTGAGAACTCTGGCTGTAGAATGCAGGGCCGTTTTTAATGAATGAGAAGCGTATAATGATCTGTACCTTTAAAAGTCGAGGTCTGTGAATATCCTTTTTGAGAGACTGGAGGATATAGCTTAACCAATGGGAGACGATATTTCTATGCTGGTTCAAAAGTTTGGTAAGGTGGGCTGCAATTAAATCCAGCACCATATGCAAAACAAATGGTGGACAAGGATTGGATGGAGATCCAGATTTCGTGGTGATAATTATCTTAGCCACATTATCCTCCAAAAGAGGAGAGAAATTACTTAGGAGTCTGCACTGACTTGAGCTCTCGGACTTAGTTATATCGGGAAAATCAATGGCATCTGCAATGGGGACAAGAACTTGATCTCCTACGGCTTTAGTAGTAGAAATCATTGCAAATTTATCATAAATGCCATTTATTTTGCTTTGAAAAAAGTCTGCTAAGTTGTTACATCCATTTTGATCAAAACTATAGGCAAAGCCCTGTTTAAAATTAGTAAGAATGATAATCATTTTAAACAGCTCAGATGAGGAGTTTCTTGCCAGTCTTATTTTAGCAGAAATGAATCACGTTTTAGAGATATTCATCTGAGTGTAATACTGATTGCAAATAGCAGAGTAATTGGCTGTAGCTACTGGATCATACTCCCTTCTCCATATACGTTCAGCAACTCTACATATGTTTGTTTAAGGGACTTTAATTCAGGGGTTTACCAAGATGCTATATCTATAGGTACTATGAAAGTGGTACTAAAAAAGACATCGCAAATTTCATATCGATTTTTGGGGACCACTGTTTCATTGTGAAAACTGACCCATGTATTAATTGGTCAGTTCACATAATAAAACATTACAGGAGGTCGCAGAGAGACCTGCCTAATTATATTCATTTGGAAGGTCTCAATTTGCGAACCCCCTGTGATTGACTCCCGTCACTGTGATGGCATCCTTCAAGAGACAGCAGACCACCATCCCTGGCATTGCATTGGAAATCTGGAACCTTCAGTGAGAGCAGACAGTGGCCTCCTAGGCCACTGCCTACTGGAACTGCGGTCTCAAGCCCTAGATACAAAGGTCACAGAATGACAGTTTGAAAAGTCTGCACCAAACTCACCCCTACCAAATAGTGATGCAGTAATATTTTCTAAACCCATTTTGTGATTCAGAAAAATTGTTCTGAATTGCAAAATGAAGTTTATACATATGTAAATGATTTTCAATTGGAATCCCTGGACTTTACCATATCAGGGGCTTTGCAACTGCAAAACGCCCTTTTATATCAAGCCCCAGTTTTCCAAACTCCAAATATCCAATGTGAAATCATGTCAGTATAAAGGCACCAAGTATTAAAAGTATATTCTAGACTAAGCAATTTACACCCACTTGATCTCAACATTTCTCCTTACCAGAACGGTGTATGGCATTGACGTGTTGGATACTCACATAAGGTTGAACAGGTTTCCTATCTATTGTGCAATATCTGACTCTTTGTCATATAGTAATACCTCTAGTAAATGTGCTGTGTTTGTTACATTATGCAAAAACAACAGTTGATGGACAGAATTCAGAACATTAAGCACAGGCCATTTCTAAATTGCTTTATCTTCAGTGACAGGTACTCTGGGGTAATTACAGGGGTGGCTTCTGCGCAATAACAAAGGAGTGTCACCCCACTGGCTCAGAACCAGTAGGTGAAAAATAAAACAATATACTATAATCGTAATGTTTTTTCATTTGCCTGCTCTGAGCCAGCATGTGCAGGGAGGGGCAGGGCCAGGGACATGGGAGGAGGGAGGAGGACTGGTTTTGTGCCCTTATAAGTGTGCATGTGTGTTTGACCGTCCATTTCAGGCCAGCCAAACACACATGCACACTTAAGTTTCACCAACCAGGCTGTATTGAACAGCGCAGACTCCCTATCCTGAGCAGAGCATTAAACCAGCCCACTCAGGCCAATCCCCAACCTGCTTTCATAGCACAGGGATTGTCTGCTGCAGTCCCAGTTTCTGCTGGGACCAGGAAGCAGCAGAACAGTAAAGCTTGAGGAACAATGCGGCCAGCAGCTTTAGGTAAGTGATTTTTCTAACATTATTAACCTCCCCACGCTCAATCTACAGCACTCCTCCATGCCCCTTTCAACCAACAGAAGGGACTTCTGTTGGGTCAGGCATTTCGATAAACCGCTCAACCTAGGTGGTATGTTCCATTGTCATTCTATGCACAGCCTTTCGAAGAACCTCACCCATTTATTTGAGTGGAAACTGATCAGCGGGAATCAAAGTGGACATTTAATGAGATAAACAATGCAAAGATGTCTAGGGCAGCCTGAAGAGTTCTTGAAATAAAAAGTAGTAGAAACTGAATCTGGTGCACAAAGCTGTTCTGAAATCACCAAATGTGAGCAGAAGGAGTTTATGAAAACTGTTTAACCCTTTCTTTGCCACGGACATAACAGATACATCTTCCGCCACGGTGGCCGTGTGAGGAGGATGTAACTGTTATGTTGTCTGTGCACGTCTTGAAAATCCTTCTGCTGTATACAGCAGTGGCATTTAATTTTTCTTTTTACATTATTCAGCCTCCGGAGCAGGAGAAGTGCTTTCCCTGCTATTTGTGTCCCGAGACCTGGGGCAATGCCGGGCGGAAGGAAGTTTGTGGATCCCTGCAGATTCGAGAAGTTCCATCACAGAAATGTGACGAACATGTGTTTTTATAGTCAATGTTTGAGGTTTGCAAGGCATTCTGAGTAATAAAATGTGGTGAGAGCCACGCAAGTCAGCCCACTCTGGATACCTCTAGGTTGGCTAGGTTTCCCTGGGTAACAGAAAATGTAGAACAAGAATGATTATAATTTTTCCTGGCCATGGCTTGGTCCAGAAGCTCTGGCTGGGCCCAAGGGCCCCTGATCTTGGTCTTCCAGCTGGCCGTGAGTCCAGGGGCCCAGGGAGGGGGTACTATCAGGCCTGGGGAGACCTCCCCCACTTCGCCTGCTTGATAAGATGCATGCAGGCCCCAGGTACGAGCTTTGTCAGGGCCCTCCTTGAAGCCCTGTGTCTTAGGCCCAGGTGGGGTTCCAAACATCCAGGCCACAGAATACCCTGAGCCTAGCCATATGTCTGCACGCCATGCTTTTCACTAGAGGGGAATCAGAAGGCTGGGCTGCCCTGGAAGTCTCAATCAAGGCTCATTTGCTTCCTTGAGCCCAGTCAGGGCTCCAGGAGGCTGAGCTCATGCCCGCTTTCTGTCCCCTATGTCACTCAGTTTGCATGGATTAAAAGAAAGAAGAGTAGTCTTCCTCCAGAATAATAGGGACAGGGTACCCAGGACCCACTTGGGGTCTGGCGGTTCTCAGTCAGTGACCAGATGGCCAGGACCAGGGTCCCAGCGGGCCCTGGGGTGGGCCCCCCATCTTGACTGCCATCCTCAGGCCTGTCTCTTGGCATAGCGCGGGCCGGGGTAGGCCTCCCTGTGCGGCCAGGTCCAGGAACTCCGATCGGGGCCCACTTGGCCCTGGGGCGGGTGATCCCACTTTTAACTCTGTCCTCCAACCTGCCCCACTGCAAAGGGCCTGGGACGGGGTCCATCAGACACGGAGAGGCTTCCCTTACTTGGCCTGATTTAAAAGCTCTGATGGGGCCCCGGCGAGCCCTGGGGTGGGGGCCTTTCCATCCTGGGCTCCGTCTTTCAGCCCACTGCAAGGCCAAACCCCTGGAATGGGTTGCTGTAGGCCCAGGGAGGCCTCCCTGGCGTAGCCAGGACCAACAGCTATGGACGGACCCTGGGGCCCCACCAGACCCCTCAGCAGACATCCCTGCCCTGAGCCCTGTCCTCCGGCCTGCCACACTGCCAAAAAAACAGGACGGGGGTCTCTTGCTTGGCCTGGTTCAGAAGCTATGACCAAGAAGATATTATGTAGAACTGAACAACCCTATTAAAAAAAAAAAGAATTAGAATAAAAAATATATTCTAGTTTTTGTTCTTGCAATGCTGGCAAATTCTTCCTGCCTGTTCTAATTTTTGTTTGTTATAGATTGTTATAGCTTTTTTTCGTTATGGGGACAACCATAAACAGCGCTGGTTGTGAGGTGGTGCTGCACTGGGCAGAGTTGGTGCTGCCCATTTGTGGAGGGGGTGCTGCACTAATGCTGAGGTGGTGCTCAGATGGTGCTGCACTGATGCTGGTGCTCAGATGGTGTTGCACTGGGGCTGAATGATGCTGTGGTGGTGCTGTGATGGTATAGTGGTGATGCTCAGGTGCTGCTGAGTGATGCTGCGGTGGTGCTGCTGAGTGATGTAGAAGTGGTACTGAGTAACGCTGACTGGTGTTGCACTGATGCTGAGGTGGTGCTGAGTTGGTGCCACATCCTCTCCCCCACTGAACACCATTCTGCCACACCAAGAGCAACTTGCAGTGCCTTCAGCTACAGCTCAATTGTGCCCTGTTATAAACACCTGGATGTGACTCAATTCAAAATATTCACTAGAGAAGAGCAATGTGCTGCCTAAAAAATAAAAAGTAATATCCTGGAAAAAGCAAACACTCATAGGGAATGCAAGATAAAGTAAAGAATGTGAAATGTAAGCAGGAACAAAATCATTACCTTAACGCTTTTACACTCATTATTCAGAAATCAGTGAGTGTTTTTACCTGAAAAGTTAAGGACATGACTGCAGGGCTCGGAAGGGGCCCGTTTCAATGTCCATTGCTTATATCCTTACAAAATGTAAGCAATTTGGTTTAAATAGACCACATCCCTGAACACAGATCCTTGGCACACACTTTATAAACTAAAAAAAGGAAAACAGCTGAAAGGATCTCATTAAACGGTTTCTACTCCATACATTAACAAGGTATTGCAGGAACCTCCAGAAATGGTGCACTTTACCACCCAAGAAAAACAATGTCGTTCACAGAAAGACGAGAAAATGAAAGTAGCTCTTCACAGGTAAACTCTTCAAAGTGGCGTTAATGTGCGTGGGTGTGAATAAAACGAATCTGGTCACTTTGTCTTGCTTTCTTTAGTTACTTTTCATATTTTTTTTTTCTGCCCGAGGATGCACTTTTGTATAGAAAAATGACAGAAGAAAACCACATTTCTAGCTAAAGTGTTTCTTTCTTTTTTGGGTCCAATTCACATGGGAATGAATGAAGGAAAGAGAGTGTAAGAGCAGTTTCTTAAAGTCACGGTTTTCAGCAAGTGGGGAGGAGCGAGAGAGAACGAGAGGGTATAGGAGAAAGAAGGAAAAAGAGAGAGGGGGGACAGCTGCCAGAGGTAGAGCAGGAGAAGTGGAAGTGGACAGTGGACACAGCACATATTATAAAGTGGGAGGAGAAGGGAGGAAGAGGCTGCTGAAGCAAGGGTGTGCGAGGTTAGCCAAGCCCTGTTACACTGCTGCCTGCTGCTTCTCCTGGGCGCCAGCCCCCTCCTCTGTGATTCCTCCGTGGTGGCACCAGTTAGAACATGGCGTCATCAACAACGCTAGGGCTCATTGAGAACACTGTTCTTCCGTTGAAGCGGTGATATAATGTGCTAGGAAACAGCAAGAAGGCAGCAAAGCATCTACATTGCTGATGCTAGGTTTAGAGGTCGGGAGAAGGGTTCGGGACACAAGGGGGGTGGGGGGGAAGCCAATCCCAGGGAGGTCCCCCCTGGGCAGTTTGGGAGGGTGGGGGGAGGGGGATTGCAGGCTGCGGGCAGACATTTTGTAATTTGGGCTTGTTTTTTGTAGCTCAATTATAGCCCAAGCATAAATTCTTTGGGCGTCTGCTCCCAGCCTCCCAGCCACCATTTTGGGTTTGGTGACCTGGTGGCTGGGAGATTTAGTTAGAACAAATTTTGGAGCTGTAGTTAGTGTGGTGTTTGGTGAATTATAGGCAAGGTTGCAGTGTTTTCCTTATGGCAGAGGAAGACTACAGAGTGCTCGAAGCCCTCCGGCTTCTGAGCGAGGTGGGAAGTATGGATTTAGTGATAGGTGGCGTGGCTGGGCTGGCGCGCCCGGCGCAGCAGTACTCAGCGGGCGTGTCAGCTGCAGTGGCTGCCTGTACCTCGTCCAGGCATCCCCGGATAACCCCGGGGATCCCCGGATAACCCCGGGGAGTGAGCGGGGCCGCCCGCGTTCCAAGAAGGTGGCCTGGTGGTTCTTGTGCAGCTCGGCGAGGAGGTTATGTCGGCTGGGGTAAGTGTGTAGAGCGGTAGGGTGGGAGGGGTCCGATGGGAAAGAGCGCTGTCTCGCTGTCTTCTGTGGAGCGGTTTTCCGCTCCGGTTTTTGTTGAGCGTGCATTGTCCGCACCCACGCTGAGAGGGAAGCGCGGGGTGGCAAGAAGCCTTCTACCTCGTTGTCGGACGCCCCAGGGTATAATGAGGCGGTGGTGGGTGGTCGGGAGGGGGGCTCGGGTCCTGATCCCTGCATAGGAGCGCCACACATGTTTGGCCAGGGAGCGGAGGGGGAGCAGCAGGTTCATCTTGCTTCCCCCCCGGATTGGTTGAACAGGAATGTGGCACTGGAGGTGTGGGAGGGGGCGAAAATTTTCACCCCTGTGAGGACCCCTTCCTCGGTGTGGCCCCCTTTCACTGAGCGCGGTGGCGGGGAAGAGCAATCTGTGTCGGGACTGGAGGCAGGGGGAGTGAGAGATACTGTTAGCCCTCTTCTGTTCTCGTCCCCCCTTATTATACTAGAGGCAAGGTGTTTTCAATGGGGGCAGTTTGGTTGGGGAGAGGGAATGGGCACAGGTGGGAGGCTGGGGAGGTTCTCACACTCCTGATGCCAGACAGGATTTGGGGGTTGTTATCGTGCCCCCCTTGCGTGGACTGGAGAGGCAGTGCACTGGGGAAGGTGGAAGCAGGGTGGGGGTGTATGGTGATTCTGCTACAGAGATGGATTCGGCTGGAGGGGGTAAGGCATCGGAGGGCTTAGATATTTTTCCTTCTTGGGCGGAAGGAGTGCGTGGCTTTGGTGCAGGGGGACCATGGAGAATTTATTAGTCCCCCCCGGAGCGGTCACATCGAGGGGAGTTTTGAGAGACCATTGGGAGAAGAAGGGACAAGAGTGGGAGCCTCGGGGGGCTTTATGGGTATCGGGGGTGGGTGTCAGGTTTTGGGTCCCTCTGTGGCAGTGGTACAGGCAATGTTGGAATGGAGTGGGGATGAGGAGGGGGGACCTTGCCCCCGCCACCCCCTGGGTAAGTATGATTAGACCAGGGCACGGAGGACGGGACAGGGGTAGGTGGGTTGGGGATAGTGCTTTGGGCAGGCAGGAGAGTGGGGTAGCTAGCAGGTTTGAGGGACCCTGCACATCAGTCCAAACTTTTTCTTTACAGGGCAGGGAGCGTTCCAGAACACCGGACTCGGAAGGGCGGGGTGCAGCCCAACTGCGCCGAGGAGAAGGGAGGGTGGAGCCTGGCGCGGCACATTCCGTACCATCGGGGGATCCCAGCACTGCCAGCATACGAAGGGCAGGCGTGACCTAGCTGGACACGGTGGTCAGTATGGCCAGTGGACAGAGATTTTCAGGGTGGTCAGCGCATGGGGGAGTACCAGCGTGTGCAGTTGACTTCCCCGCCAGGAGTGAATACAGGGGCCGATAGGGCAGGTACAGGTCATATTGGGTCCAGTGAGGCCCCTGGTGTGGATTTTGCTTCGGATCCTCTACAGATGGAGGAGCCAATTGTACTTGACTATGATGAGGATAGCCCGAGGAAGGGGAATGGAAGGATAATGAGAATGGGGGGCCTTCTCATGTGTCTCCTAGTGTTTTACAGGCACCAGAGGCGGTGCAGCCCAGGAGGGCAGTGTCGTTGGGACCCAGAAGAGAGCGCGGCCCCTCAGTGAGGGCTCCTCGGACGGTGGTGTCGTGTTCTAATCTAGGACCCCGATCAATATTGTGACCTTATGCCCCAATACGGCTATAATCCATCCATACCCCTATAATGGCATAAACGATCAGAGCCATATTTCAGAAACTCGTCTCTGGCATAAACGATCAGAGCCATATTTCAGAACTTCGCCTCTGCAGCTCATTACAGTAGATGACACAGCAGAAGCCACTATCTTAGATTCCTATATTACACACCGAGTTCTTTCAACAGATAAAACCCCCAGCAACCTGGGAAAGCCCCACTTGCTATGTTTTGATTAGTAATAGAACTCTAATGAGCACTGTAAGAACGACCGGTTCTTAGTGACATCTTTATTGACGTCTTATGTCCAAAAACTTACGTCAAACAAGGCACCTTCCAGGTATAAATAATACCAACGTTGCCTTAAGCAAACACAGCGGTGGTGATAGAGAATACAGGAGCAGAACAGCTGTCCCTTGCAGAGCCCAGCAGATGCGAGAAGCCCACGGACGCTGCCCCTCCTCCTCCCTGACGCGCTGAGAAAGACGCTGTCTTTTCTCCTGCCGAGAAAATCCAGCTCCGGCGTTTCCAGCCTACCCTTGCGGGTGACTGGGATATCGAGTCCTGAGGGGAGACACCAGACCTCCAACATTCTATTCCAGAGGTACAGTGTTGACTAAACCCTTTGTGGTAAATTCTAATTACCCATGCTTAATTTATGCGGTAAAGTTCAATAAGAATAACTCAGAATAAATAAGAGGCAAAATCCGTGATATTTGAGGTTTTCAAAAAGGGGTTTTATTCCTTAAAAAGGAATTGGGTATTTGGCTCGAGCCAAGGTGGCATACCATTCCGTCAATACGTAGGTTCGGGAAGGGACTGACAGACCATACTTTATTGACAATCATTCATATATATAGTCAATGCATTACAGTAAAGGCATATGCAGAAGGCGTAACAGCTGAGAGGAGAGATAAGAATGCACATACGTAATAAAAAGGCGTTACAATAGGCGTGCATGAAGGTATGTACTAGAAACGTCATTAACATGATGTCACAAGTGGGTGGATCCATAAGAGAATCCTGCAGTGTCAGCAGAAATACATGGCAGAGATGCGCGCGCAGGCAGCATGACGTGTGATTGACGTGTAACTGGAGGGTGAAGGGGACTTGACATTTAGCCCTACATGAGGAGACAGAAGTCTGGGATGTCAGATCAACCTAATCCCAAATCGTATCTAATATCTCGTGTTTAAGGAACTGTATTATCTGGAAGGAAAGGTCTCTCGGACAGAGGCTATTCTATACTGACTGTGAGTGCGTGTATAAGCGTCTACGTGTCTGCATGAGATGCGAGGGGGCATGGGCCTACCATGGTAACAGGAGCTATGAATTACTTGCACGGAGACAGTGAGGCCAGGCCCTTTGCTCTGCAGCTGGAAGGATGTTTACTTGAACTACTAGACAGGAATGTATTTTCGAGGAGTGGAGCAGATAACTTGAAGGCTGAATACAGTCTTGGCAGGCAACAGGCTGAACCAAGCACCGTTAGCCGCGCAGGGAGAAAGGCAGAGGTCACGGGTACAGATGCAGGCCCAGGCTGAGGCATTCAGAGTCAGAAGGCAGGAAAAGGCTCGATGGCAGAATTCAGGGCCTACTTCGCCAGAGCTGAAAAACGTGTAAAGTACACCACATAAAGACGTTGGCAAGGCATACTTAGGAACGGAATATTCGACCCATTCATGGTGGATCTGAAAGAGGACATGTTAACGTTGGACGCAAATGTATTTGCGTCTTCATAACTGGAAGTGGAGGGAACATACATGTACTTGTAATGCGTACACGGAGTCGTTGGGGTCTAAGATGGGGGACACAATTGATCATAAAAATTCATATTTCCTCATTCCCTCCTTGTCCCCTACGGACCCTTCATGATATATCGATCCTCATGAATCGATCAATCTGTTCACGTAACATCATTTGCTCTTCTTTCTTCTTTTCGCGTTTTGAATGGGAACTTGAATGTGGAATACATGATGTGGCACACAGGCCGCAAATCGCTGGCCCACATTGCAGACATAGGCAGCAACTGAATACTATAAGAAGGCCAATACCCAGGAAGGATAGGATCTTCCATCCCCAGGCGGTCAACGTTGTCCAGAACCAACCGGACCAAGTCCAGGTGCCTGGATTCTGATGTATCAAACTTGCAATCTTATGGAGACGTGTTATAGCTTTATATACTGTTGGCGCGTTTTCTGGAATGAAAACACAGCAGCTCGACCCGATGACCTTACAGGCTCCGCCCCTATCTGCTAGGATGACGTCAATGACAAGACGATTTTGAAGAACAACAACCCGCATAGCAGACTGTTCCTCTGTTAAATTGCCTAGGGCGGAAGTAGTTTCATTCACTACTGCTTCGAGGGTTCTAGTTAATTTGCGTATGAGTTTACTATTAAAGACAGCACCTAAGTAGGGAAAGAAACCTTTATTGAAGTCTGTATATTGCTCCCATGCCGTTTCAGTGTAGTCGACAATTGGGAGATCTCTTCGGAGTCTATTGTTTACTAGATTGGTATTTCTGTGATAATCAGGAGGGGCTAGGAAAACAGGTGGCAGAAGGAATGCAATGTAACAGGTACCATCCCAATCTAAAGGTAAGCGTATGTATGCGGTATGACCACAAACGAAGTAGGAATGACGAGTAGCTCTGAATGTAGACTTGCCTTGATCACTGAATTCGACCACAGTAGTACATTTACTATGACCTAAGTGTACTGAACCATTCTTTCTGATACACAATTCACCTGTGACTGGTAATACTGACATAGCAGGCAATACTGGTGCAGCTTCGGATTCAACAGTCAGAATCATGAGGTTAATTGTATAATTACCTAATCCATATACTTCATTTTCTAGATCAGTTCCTGTCCTAGTGGGAAGTCCCTCCTTGTTAGGGTAGCAGGCTTTAAGCAAAACTAAGTTCAGGTTTCCCCAAACCCAATTTCCTTCATAAACTATAGTATCAGAATCTAAAGAATTAATCAGTTTAAACCATGCGCCACATGAGCCATTGTGAGTGAACGGGTACGGAAAGAGAGGCAAAACTCCCTTGTATTTCTGGTAGGGAGGGAGGCGGCCACATATCCAACAATTTGTATCGTTATTGGTCTGATGGGAGTGATGTAACATACTAATGAATGTGTTGTTGCGCAGCGCAAGTCTGTAAGACAATTCGTGTGGGGGTAATTCGCTAAAAGAATGTTCGGCAGTGACGTTGTAAGCAGATGGTGCACGCTTGAAAATAGGGTAATATATATGCAATAATATACTGGCAGCAATAATCAGCAGACTTAGGAAAACATAATCAATAATGCCACTATACAGTGACTACAAAGTGATTTACAATATGCACGTTTCTTGAGTTGTTTCTGTCTATCTCTCTCTCTATCTCGGTCTAGGGGGTACATGTCAGAAACTAATTTAACCGATTCACCTAGGGGAGGACTTAAACAATTAAACTGTCTGACTTGCTAGACCGTAACTTTAGTCTATATTCTTCGGAGGCGGTTTTCTCAACCAGGGGGAGTTTTGAATCAGTCTGTGGAGGAGGGCAGGGCTTAGAGTCCAAGTCCGAAGGGAGTCAGTGAAACTTCTTAATGTGGCTAGAGTGTAGCCACCCTTTTCTGCCCTCAACCTTGACGGCGGTCCTGGTCGTCAGAAGAACCAATTTCGGGGTTTGCCAGCGGGGCTCCAGTGGACTTCTCCGGTCGAAGTTACGAACGAAGACAAAGTCGCCGGGGACCACTTCATGGGGCTTCACCTCGGTGTTGTCGGGAAAGGCTGCAGCTACCTGCGAACGACAAGATTGTAGTGCAGACATCAAGGAGGCAAGGTAATCTGTCAGCATAATACAGTCAACATCTGTTATTTTACGAGGTATAGGCGTCCCCCACATATTTGGTGGCCTACCAAAGACCACTTCATACGGGGATAGCCCGGTTCGAGAATGCGCCACCATCCTCATATAAAAAAGGGCAACTGGCAAAGCTACTATCCAGTCAACGCCTTTCTCTCTGCAGATTTTTGAAAGTCGGATTTTCAGAGTCTGATTATGACGCTCCACGAGACCTGCTGCCTCGGGATGCCGGACACAGTGGAACTTCCACTGATAGCCTAACAGGAGTGTAATATGTTTCACAAGCTCGGATGAGAATGGCTGACCGTTATCTGAGTACACGATACGGGGCAAACCATACCGTGGGAAGAATTCACGAACCAGTTGCTTGGCAGTGGTCGGAGCAGTGTAATCTGGGACTGGATATGCTTCTGTCCATCGGGAAAGTGCACATACGACAACGAGGACATACTTGAAACCTCGACAACGTTCCATCTGGATATAATCCATCTGGAGGACTTCAAAAGGGTGATCGGGAGGCTGAAATCCACCTTGTTCTACGGGAATGCTTTTACCTGGATTGAACTGACAACAAATCATGCAAGTACGCACTTTCTGTTTGGCTGCTGCTCGTAAGTTTTTATTGAACCATATGTGTTGAATACTGTCTAGCATAGCTTTTTCTCCTAGATGTGCTGGGCTATGTATTGTGTTAATGATGACTTGAACCATAGAGTCGGGGAGAAACCATGTAGATTTTCCCTTCGTCATCCATCCCTGATCTGTTTGGATCCCTCCTAGTTCAGTCCATTTCTTGATTTCGTCTGGTGTGGCATGTGTCTGTATGTCGATTACATCATGTGCGGGATCCCTGACTGTCATGCAATGTGTCGGTGTTGGAACTATTGTCTTTGTCAAGTTAGTTACATGAGTTCGATTTTGAGCAGTTTGCTTAGCTATTCGGTCTGCCAGGTCGTTACCCTGGGAGATGGTATCGGTGACTTTTGTATGTGCCTTACACTTCATGATAGATATTGCAGTAGGTAGATGTATTGCATCTAACAGGGCTTGAATGAGAGGACCGTGTTGAATGTTGGCACCGTGAGAAGTTAAGTAACCTCTCTCTCGCCAGAGGACTCCGAAGTCGTGAACGACTCCGAATGCATAACGTGAATCAGTATATATGTTAACTTTCTTATTTTTGGCTTGAATACAGGCTTGTGTCAGAGCGATGAGCTCTGCTGCTTGAGCTGACAGGGTGTCAATACAATTGGTTTTAATAACTTTGGTGTCTGTCGTGACTGCGTAGGCGGCCACTAATTCACCTGTACCTGTTCTCATACATGAACCATCCACATAAAGTGTCAGGTCTGGATCTGGTAATGGAACATCTGTCAAGTCTTGTCTGGGTTTCGTCGTAATAGTAATGACTTCAATGCAATCATGTGACAATGGGTCTACGCCACTTAATGGCAAAAGTGTGGCAGGATTCAATGTACTACAGCGTCTGATTTCTATGTGTGGTTGAAACAATGTCAATTCATAACTTTTAGTCTTGCTATAGTCAAGTGTTGGGTCTGTGTACGATTTAAAAGAACTTCCACAAAATGTGGAACTTGCACTGTCAATTGATGTCCTAGTACTATGGAATCGCTTTGTCTGATTGCTAAAGCTGTCGCTGCAACTGATTTCAAGCACGCAGGCAGAGCCTGGGCTACTGGATCTAATGTGCTAGAAAAGTAAGCACAAGGTTTGTGTGAACATGCTTGTTCCTGAGTGAGTACTGACAAGGCAGTACCTTCACGTTCTGTGACAAAAAGTGTAAAAGGCTTACTGTAACATGGTGTTGCTAAAACAGGTGCTTGACATAAGGCTTTCTTTAAGTCTTCAAAAGCTTGTGTATGTTCTTGAGTCCAAGGGAGGACAGTCGATGTCGCTGCCTCCTGTGTTGTCAACTGAATGAGTGGCTTTGCTAGGAATGCGTATTGGGGAATCCATTGTCTGCAGTATGAAGTGAGGCCTATAAAGGCCCGCACCTCCTTTTGTGTCTTGGGTGGTGACATGTTTACAATTAACTGGATGCGATCAGGTGTGAGCTGTCTCCCCACTTTGGACAGCAAGTGACCAAGGTACACAACTTGCTGAACACAGAATTGCAGCTTCGAAGGGGATACCTTGTGCCCCTTGTCGGCCAGAAAATTTAAAACCGTCAGTGATGCTTTTTCACATTCGGGTTCGCTTCGGGCGGTGATCAGCAGATCATCGACATACTGAAGTAGGGTGGTGTTAACAGGCATGTGGATACTGTCAAGTTGTCTTTTCAGTGCTTAGCTATAGATGCTGGGGCTTTCTGTGAATCCTTGAGGTGCGCGTGCAAATTTGAAACTTCGTCCATTTAAACAGAATCCGAACAAGTATTGGCTTTCCGGGTCAATTGGGACGCTAAAGAAGGCGTTCTTGAGGTCAATTACCGTAAAGAACGTTGCTTCTGGATCAATAGCTGTCAGTAATGAAGAGATATCTGGAACCACGGGATACTGTGGTACAATGCATTTATTCAACTCGCGCAGATCAATAACTAATCGATAAACAGGTGGTGCATTTGGATCAGTACGTTTAAGAACTGGAATGATAGGAGAATTACATACATTAGAGTCGGTCTCTACGACCACTCCTTGTGCAATCAGCTCGTCAATGATTTTCAGTAAAGCCACTACAGCATCTGGGGGTAACTTGTATTGGCGAATTCGTGGTAATACCACTCCTGCTTTGAGTGTTACTCGGTATGGTGTAATGTGCATACAACCTACATCAGTGGGGCCTTGCGCCCACAAATGTGCAGGGACATTCTGTAATCGGTGATCCATGTCTCTCAATACATAGTGACCTTTAAAATCTCGCAAGAATAATCGTACTCCTTCCGGAGAACAGCATATTATAGCTCCTAGAGCCTTCAGTGTCTTTATACCTAACAAGTTTTCTGGGCATGATTTGGTGAGCAATAAATCTGTAGTCAGTGTCAGAGGACCTACTGCAAGAGGAAGAGGTTGTGATACTTCGTTAATAATAGGTTTTCCTGAAAAACCAAGGGAAACATTCTGTGAGCCTGAGAGGGGTGCCCCTGGAACCTCATCATGACTAATCGTTGTACGGCTTGCCCCTGTATCAATTAGAAACTTTCTGTCTTTCCCTAATACTTGACTGTGTACATAAGGACCCTCTTGATCTACAGGAACCTCAATAAGAGGCAAGCCAACCTCCCTCTCTAGGCTGTTTCATGTGTATCGCTGATAATCGGGGTAGTCATTTTGTGCATACTGGTACATCTGTTGTGTGGTGTTTTGTGTTGCGGCAATAGGCTGTTGCTGTGGTACTGCTACGGTCTGCTGTGAAGCTGGCATAGGTGGTATATTCTGTATGTTCTGTGGTACTTGTTGTTGGGCCTGATCTTGTCTAGGTGGACGCGGTCTCTCCTTGGTCTTACCCGTGGAGATATTATGTTTCAGAACTGCACAATCGTTTATATAATGACCTGGCTGTTTACAATAGTTACATACTCCTTTAACAGGAGCCGTCGAATTACTGGGCTGGGTCGTACCCTTTTTGTGACCGTCAGCTGGAACTGACTGAGCAACTAACATTTTCATTTTCGTGTCTTTCATACGTCTTTGTTCGTGTTCTTGTTCTTCTCTAATTCTATTCTGGTGGTACTGTAACATTTGTAACATTTGTGAAGGAGTATTAGCTTGCCAAGTGCTTTCGACTTTCAGTACTCTGTTCTTCACCTGGGGCAGTGAGTTCTCGACTAATTTCGTTACAAAAAGATGTGGATACGACTCGCTACTTGCTTTCAGGCCGCTATTAATACCAAAACATTTTTCAAATCGGGAATAAAAATCACTAGTGTCTTCATCGGGTTTCTGTTTGCAGGCTGAGATTGCACCCCAATCTTCCTTTTTTGTACTTAATAAGCGTGGCAATACTTGTACTAACAATCCTGGTAACGCTTTAACTTTGTCTCCAAGCCCTAGGCCTGGAACTCGAGTATTTTCTTAGTTTTCTAATGCAGTCCAATCAATCTTTGCATTTCCCACTTCCCATTCTTTTTCTTTGAGTTTCTCGTAAATACCAGCAGGCAGTAGTACTTTCAATATTTTCATAAGGTCTGGATAAGTGTAATCACCCATGAGTAACATGTCTTTTATTTCACGATGAAAACCTGCGGGATCTTTGTCATGGCTAGGTACTAATTTTTTCATTTCCAATAATTCTATTTTAGTTATGGGCGTGTACACAAACACGCGTCTAAGCGTATTGTCGGTATTCTGAACTGGGTGTACTTCTCGTAACGGATTCTGTCTGTCTATGTAATACATTTTTCTTTCCGTGGAGTGCGCTGAATCAGATTGTGGACATAGGAAGGCACTATATCGGTGCCGATGTTCTAGAATTACTTTAATTAGATCGGTACCTAGACCTCTCCATTTATTCATGAGTAGTTCTGCTAATATATCAGGCAGGGGACCTGGATCAGAATGTTGGCTTCTATATAATAAGAGTAGGTGTTGTATCATGTATGTACCAGCTAAACGCTGTTCACTTGGTGTCATATTCAAAAATGTGTGTGCCAACGCATCATCACTATATTTCTCGGGATTGTCAGCCCATTGTACTGCTGACCTGGCTAATTCTTGTTCGTCCATAGAATCGAGTACATGGTACCCCATTCGTTCTCGAAGTCTGTTATCAGTGGCTTGGAATAAGTGTTCAGGAGTTCTCGGATTACACATGGCTTCCTGAAAAATTCTTTTACTTTCTGGACGTACTGAACGCATTGAATTATTAAAGGGTCTTCCTTTACCTACATAAGCTATCGTTTCTCTAACTGGTAATTGTACTTGTCCTGCTGCTTCTTCTGGTTCGTCCTCCTCCCCTGAGGATTCAAGTTTGTCTGAATCTATTTCTGGTACTGGCTGTCTTCTTTCATGCATCTTTATTACTACATTCCTGATCCTTTGGTACATATTTTCTATACAAGCCAGTTTATCATGGTCCCCATCTGCTATCTTTTGACCCCATCTATGAAGTGCTTTTATGTCGTCCGGGTTTGCGCCCGGCCTATCCGCTTCTCTTATTAGACAGTTTATAAGAAACCGTAATATCTTGCCTTGAGTATCAACTTTCTGGTAGGCCAATGCCTCCTTAATACTTTCAGGTCCTGCCCCTGTTTGAACAAAATGATATATTTTATCTAGATGATCTACCATTCCAGGTTGTGTCAATAAAAAGTTTGTGACTCGTCGCAATCGTACTGATGCGAGCAACATTCTCTCGTCATTCTTTTTACCAGGTACTGGATCATATCTACAGTCTGCAAGACGTTCTCCATATATGTCAAAATCGGCTGCTCGAGGTGTACGTTGTTGTGCTAGTTCTCTATAAGTCCACCGATGTGTTGGTGGCAGGGTTTGGAAACCTGTCGCCCCTCCGGACGCGCCTCCTGAGGCGCCGGCTCCGAAAGGATTGTTTGGGTGCAAAGTGGGAGGAATAGGTGCAGGCAGTGATGGAAGAACGGCTGGAAGGGTTGGGACGGGAGGAGGAGTAGCTTGTCGCGGAGGTGGGGGCTGACTATCTCGGGGTCAAGCGCCGCCAGTAGGGGGTGTGTGCGGCGGTACGGTATTAACATATTCGGGGGCTACATCGTCTAGATAGGAGGAAAGGAAAATGTCCTTTGCGGTTTTCTGATGCATTTTAGTCGGGAGCAATGGAGGTGGCAGATCTTTTGGTACTTCCGGGGTGGCCTTAGGTAAACCCTCGGCCAGAAGAGGATACATGCCATTCATAAGGGTGTTTCGTTGTCTATCTACTTGTTCTATTTTTACTCGGATACCTTCCTCAACTAATACGTTTTCTCTAGCTTTTTCTGAATCCTCTCTACTTTTCTCTTCTTTTCTGTGCGCTTTTTCTGTACGCCTATGCGATTCTTTACGCCATAATTCAATGGCATCTTTCTGTGACTGTCTGGCTTTCTTTTTCCATAATGCTTCTTCTACTCTCATGATGCAATCTGCATCCCATGTCCCAGCAGCGGGCCATCTCTGATTCTCTGCTAGATCCTTGGTGTAGTCCACCTATAAATCGAGATATAAAACAGCATCTAGGCCATGTTTGTGGTACATAAAGTACCCTGGAGTGTCCCTAGGTGGAATGGGAACAGCTTCCTCGAGTATCCCTTTTCTAGTTTTTATCTGTCTTAATTTGGAGAATAACGGCATCTTAAAACTCAGGCTACTTGGTCCCTACTTAGATATGAACACAATTAACACAATAATCACAATAAGGAAGATCGAACAATCACTCATACCACGACATTTTGAAAACACATTAAAACATTTTAAAACGAACAACAATGACTAGAATAAAACTAGCTAACTGCATGATACTGGATGTACTGCTAAACAGTACAGATACACCGCTAAACGGTGCAGACAGGATATACTGCTAAACAGTGCAGACCAGGTCTGTGTACCCAAACCCGTCTTGACCGGCACAAACTAATGTGCACGTCTAGATGCGTCCCCAGCAATGGTACTCACCGGGAAGCACGGAACGGAAGGCCTCGGAAACTGGACTGGACTCGACTGAACTGGACTCGACTCAACTCGTGACGCAGATACTTCGGAACTTCGGAACCTGGTGGGCCTCTGTATACCTCGGATCTTGCTCTCTCAGCTAGGCTCTGGTCGGGATCCTCCGCACTCCTCACCGCCTCGTCTGGGTGTTGATCGCAGCCTCGGTCACCTCCGTTGGCCTGAGGGAGATACAGGAAATCCTGCGGGTACGCGTAGTTGTCCGTCCGGCTGTGGCAGTGGGCCAGGCCTGCAACGCACCTCCGGCGCGTGAGATGGGGGAGGGGTCCCTGTTCGGGCGCCAATTATGTGGTAAATTCTAATTACCCATGCTTAATTTATGCGGTAAAGTTCAATAAGAATAACTCAGAATAAATAAGAGGCAAAATACGTGATATTTGAGGTTTTCAAAAAGGGGTTTTATTCCTTAAAAAGGAATTGGGTATTTGGCTCGAGCCAAGGTGGCATACCATTCCGTCACCACGTAGGTTCGGGAAGGGACTGACAGACCATACTTTATTGACAATCATTCATATATATAGTCAATGCATTACAGTAAAGGCATATGCAGAAGGCGTAACAGCTGAGAGGAGAGATAAGAATGCACATACGTAATAAAAAGGCGTTACAATAGGCGTGCATGAAGGTATGTACTAGAAACGTCATTAACATGATGTCACAAGTGGGTGGATCCATAAGAGAATCCTGCAGTGTCAGCAGAAATACATGGCAGAGATGCGCGCGCAGGCAGCATGACGTGTGATTGACGTATAACTGGAGGGTGAAGGGGACTTGACATTTAGCCCTACATGAGGAGACAGAAGTCTGGGATGTCAGATCAACCTAATCCCAAATCGTATCTAATATCTCGTGTTTAAGGAACTGTATTATCTGGAAGGAAAGGTCTCTCGGACAGAGGCTATTCTATACTGACTGTGAGTGCGTGTATAAGCGTCTACGTGTCTGCATGAGATGCGAGGGGGCATGGGCCTACCATGGTAACAGGAGCTATGAATTACTTGCACGGAGACAGTGAGGCCAGGCCCTTTGCTCTGCAGCTGGAAGGATGTTTACTTGAACTACTAGACAGGAATGTATTTTCGAGGAGTGGAGCAGATAACTTGAAGGCTGAATACAGTCTTGGCAGGCAACAGGCTGAACCAAGCACCGTTAGCCGCGCAGGGAGTAAGGCAGAGGTCACGGGTACAGATGCAGGCCCAGGCTGAGGCATTCAGAGTCAGAAGGCAGGAAAAGGCTCGATGGCAGAATTCAGGGCCTACTTCGCCAGAGCTGAAAAACGTGTAAAGTACACCACATAAAGACGTTGGCAAGGCATACTTAGGAACGGAATATTCGACCCTTTCATGGTGGATCTGAAAGAGGACATGTTAACGTTGGACGCAAATGTATTTGCGTCTTCATAACTGGAAGTGGAGGGAACATACATGTACTTGTAATGCGTACACGGAGTCGTTGGGGTCTAAGATAGGGGACACAATTGATCATAAAAATTCATATTTCCTCACCTTAGAGAGAATTCTTGCAGAAAACTCTTGGCAAAACCAACTTAACTTAAACTGCTACTTACTTACTCCATCCCACGTATTAGGCTTAGGTCAGGTACCCTGGGGTAGGCGTAGTTAGACGCACCAGTTGAGTACGTTAGTCAAATGTATATATGAATGCATATATTTTATTCATTTTAACCATTGTATGGCTAAGAAACCATATCAATGCTTTTACGGTATTATTTCGCAATCCTCCTTTTACTGTACGCACTTTTTATAATAACAAGTCTTGCAATTGTGGCAATTCATTTCTCTTGCATGAGAAGAAAGACTGTTCAATAAATAATACCTTTTATTGAAAACGCCCGTCTCTCTATTCTCTGCATCCTGGTGAAAGTAATTCTTGCACAACTGACTGAGTGAAATAGCTGTTTATTGTTTCACACGACTCTAGAGATTGACTCTTATTCCAAGGAGCAAAGTTGTCATGTTTATGCGGTTGTTGGAAAACTGAATCCCTTCCTGTCTGAGCCAGGGGAGCTGATCACTCTCTATTCAGTCAAGAAAGTTTCCAGTGACCTCTGAGCTAGTTGGTACAAATCCAATTAAGTTTAGCATAGTCAGTAGAGACCTGGAAGACCGCACTTCTACGTCTACACTGTTGTTTATGTTATTCCAATGCGCAGGGCCTATAGGGAAAATAGGAACTACACTACAGTGGACCACGTGGAGCAAGTGGCATGGAGGTCGGCGCCCTGGGGGGCAGCCTTGTTAGAGCTAGGTGAGATTGTTGAACCACGGGCCAAATAAAAAATGGTGTCTGTGGGGACAGGGGGTGAAGGGGAGGAGGGAGTGTTGGAGGGGAAGCTGCACAAAGGTAAATATGTTAAGGATCAAGGGGTAGGAACTGGAGATGTCGGGTGAACACCGGGCACTAAGGTGGAGAGTGAGATGAATACTGAGGCAACTGAGATAGATAAGGAGCCGTTACAGAATAAAGAATTACAAATTTAAACAACTACCCTACATGGGCGTGACTAAGCCCCTGGGCACCCATTTAATGTTAGCAACTAAAGAACGCATCTGGAAGGGGGAATATTTGGAAATACTGAAGCTTCTACACAGGGTGGTAAGATCAAAAGAAGGCTCTAAGGAGGAGGAGTATGAGTTAGCTAAGTGGCCTAAGGTACCGTTGACAATTGAAAACTGGACAGCGGCATTTTTAATCTATGCCAGCGTGAATTGAGAAAAGTTCCCGGAGTGCTGCGTGGCCATTTTCAAATATATGGATGTTATTCGAAAGGCTCAGATAATGGGTAGTGGTTACACATGGGCGCAATATGATGAGGAGTTTCGGGCCCGTATGGCTTGGGACCCGGAGGCAAAGTGGGGGGAATTGCACACTGATTTATGGCAACACATGATGGGAGACCATATTTGCAGCTAGTGGGTTGCCATTGGTATACCGGCCCTTTCAGGGGAAACCCACCCGGGGAGGGGTGGGGAGCACAACAGCTACACAATCGGGGTCTGGGGCGTGCTGGGATTTTAATAAAGGCCTGTGCACGAGGGAGTACTGTAGGTTCTGACAAAAGTGTTCTCAGTGCGGAAAGAAACATCCCTTGGTCAAATGTTGGGGAGTTAAGACGCAGGGAAGCCAGCAGTGGCAACAGACAGGTGCCAACACTCCTGGGCCCTCTCAACACTTCCAAAGTGGTAGGGGTGGTAGGGGATCTCAAGGGTCTGTTGGAAGTGTTACCGGTTGTTTGTAGGGATGGTCTTGAAGCATGTTTGTTTTCTACCCTTATGGTATGGATGTTTTTTGGGGCTTTTAGAGTCTCCGAGCTATTAGGTACCAAGTTAAAAAAGGGAGTCAGTTGGCAAGAGGACTTTTTCTCAGAGAGGGGGATTCATATATGGCTGGCCAGCTCAAAAACGGATGAGAGAAGCTTAGGGAAAGGCGTCTGGCTGGAGGCAGCTTCACCTGCTTCTACATGCCCATTGCATTGGGCCCAGCGTTGGAGAACTTTGTCTGGTGGGGAAGGGGTGAAGGGGTTTTTCGACACACCGATGGGGGCTGGGTATCGGAGTATCAGTTGCGCATGGTGCTGCGCAAGGCCTTGCAGAATATTGGTTTGGAAGGGGCACAGTATGGGACGCATTCCTTCAAGATTGGGGCAGCAACGGAAGCTTGCAAACAGGGCTGGTCTAGGGGGGATATCATGCGGCTAGGGCGCTGTTCATCAAACTGTTTCCAACGCTATGTGAGGAGGAATGCGGAAGAGGCGCATCCATCATCCTCCTTGTCAAGAGTCTCATATTATTTTACTTGTTACAGGTTCAGTAGCTGGCCCTTGCTCGTCAGGAACTGACCATCTGGATAGTTAGGCATTCATTCATCAAATGGGCACAGGTTCAGGCGTGTTGTTATTTTGGAGCAATGCTGCATTTTAATGAGTGTTTGTTTAAAATTGTTAGGAAGGGTAAGGGAGGGAGGCTGTGGAAATAGTTAGTACCTGCTTTGAATAAGTGAATAGTTGGGAGCCAGTGCCTGAATGTTTTGTTAATCCATTAGGGTGGGAATGATCTTTGTGGGGTCAAAGGAGTAGTGTTGTTGAGGGCAATGAAGAGGGACTTGGCACTTTTGAAGGAGCAGTGGTCTGGCTGCCACGGTTTGTGGAGAGAGCTGGTGTCACGCAGAATTTGGAGGGGCGCCATGAATCCTAGGGCGTTGACATGGCGCCTATGAAGGTGAACCTGGAGATTTCAAGATTTTGCAGGAGTCTAGGTTTTGGGAGAGTGACTCACAGGGACATTAGGTTTGAAGCAGTGGAGTTTTTCAGGGGTGATGGGGTCCACTCATCCACGATGGGTATGGATCATTATTTGCCGGAGATTAGAGAAGTTTTGTCTAGGTGTTTGAATGTACAGGGCATTCAGTGGAGGCCTGAGATATTTCTGTTTTACTGTGGGGGCAGAAAGGGGGGGTAGTTTTCTCCCCCCCGGCTATCTGGGTGGTGGGGATTATTGGAAGTTTGCTAGGGTTGGCAGAGTTTTGTTGTTCATTTTAAAAGTTTGGTCATCAACAGGGATAGTTTAGGCAGGTTGATTGTTGGGGTGGTTACAGAGGTTGGGTGATCGTAAGTTGTAAAGAGGCAGGCAGGGGAGGTTGGATAACAGATGGTTTGGATTTATAGGTTTATATGTTTATGCATTGATTTGTAGTGTTTGTAATTTTGTAATGTAATGTGCGGGTGGGGGTGGGTTCGAGAAACATTTTAGGGGCGGGGAGGAGGGACGGGGTTAGGTAAGTATTTTTATTTAGTGAGGATTCGTTTTGTAAGGCGCTGGCCGAGGTTTATAATTGTTATGTGCATCTGTTTCAATAAAGCGGCCTTTTACACACAAAATCTGGTTTGTGGTCTGCTCCCCCCACCCCTCCCTCCCAAGGGGGACTTGGTGGGGGGTAGCCGACCGCAGGGAGGTCCCCCCCCCCCGCCCCGGCATTTTGGGAGGGGCAGGGAAGGGGGATTGCAGGCTGCGGGCTGGACATTTTGTAATTTGGGCCTGTTTTTTGTAGCCTAATTATAGCCCAAGCAAAAATGCTTTGGGTGCCTGCTCCCAGCCACCATTTTGGGTTTGGTGACCTGGTGGCTGGGGGCTTTAGCTAGAAATGTTTTTGCCCTTCCTCCCTCCCTATAGTTTGTTGTTTTGGGGGTTTCTTTGTGTTATCTTATTACATTTTTTTTGATGGCTTTGTTGGTACAGGTGAGCAGGGTATCGTTTTGTATTGTAGGTTGGAACAGGTGCGGTGTGGGGATTATTGGAATTTGCCAGGGTTGGCAGAGTTTTGTTGTTCATTTTACATGTTATGTCATCGACAGGGATAGTTTAGGCAGGTTGATTGTTGGGGTGGTTACAGAGGTTGGGTGATCGTAAATTGTAAAGGGGCAGGCAGGGGAGGTAGGGTAACAGATGCTTTAGATTTATAGGTTTACATGTTTATGCATTGATTTGTAGTGTTTGTAATTTTGTAATGTTGTAATGTACGGTTGAGGGTGGGTTCGAGAAAAAGTTTAGGGGTGGGAAAGGGTGAACGGGGTTAGGTAAGTGTTTTTATTTAGTGAGGTTTAGTTTTGTACGGAGTTGGTCGAGGTTTATAATTGTTATGTGAACCTGTTTCAATAAAGCGGCCTTTTACACACAAAATCTGGTTTGTGGTCTGCTCCCCCCACACCCCTCCCTCCCAATGAGAGTCCTGCTGGTGGATGAGCTGGGGAGGGTCCTCTGAGGGCTCACCGGGACTCGGGAGGGTCACGGATTGTGCAGTAAAGCCACAGATGCCGGCAAGTAAATGCGTACCCTTTTTGCACCTATGCTGTCAGTGCTGGTGAAGCAGAGAGCAAAAAATAAAGGCATGCAAGCACATAGCCACTAAAAAAATATTGAGAAATGTCCCTAAGCAGAGAGCAAAAAAGGCGGAAGCAGACAAGTTCTGCGCATATACTCCAGAGCCCACGAAGTACATGTAACAGATCATTCTGCAGCTCAAGCACTGTAGGCTCGACCTAGAATTCTTTATTTAACCCCTTGCATGCAGCCACGATTCTGTGCCTGTGCGGCAAAATCGCGAGTGGGCGGGTTCATGACAGCCCCAAGCCGTCATCAGCACACGAGCACCGCGGTGCATGACGGACGGGGGCCGTCATCAGCATGCAAGGGGTTAAAGTCAGACCCAGACATAGTGGTCAGCTGCCCTCATCAAGACAGCGTCCCTGTGATGGCTGTGATTCATAGTGAATTACAATTCGAATCCTTCCTCATTAATATCCATTAGGTAGGTTGAATTGTAACCCACTTCGATTTTTTTTAACCGACCTATTAGTACTTATGTCAGTTAGCAAAGAAAACAGAGATTGTGCAAAATTAAGAGATTTTTACGGAATCCATTCTTGGTACAAATGGTTGAAAATCCTCTAATACAGCTGGCCGACCGTTATTACAAAGAACTTTCATTCTATATACTTCTAAACGATCTCCCGTAAAAAATTACACCTTGTGAAATAAATGAAAATAAGATGTTTTATATTTTAAATTCGTAAATCTCTAAAATATGTTTCACCTTTACCTCTGACTCACGAATATTCTCCTCTCCGTCCCATTTGACATTTTTCCAATGCCATTACTCGGGAAATGGCGCTCAGTGAGCACGCATTTCATTACAACATGCACAGCTGTGGCGTGCCTTTGATTAGAACTCTGTTTCGAAAATGAAGCAATGAATCATTCTTTGGAAAATGGAAGCCGACAGCCCTGGGAAGGTTTTCCTTCTTGCGCAGAAAAGTCTCTGGTGGCACGGTAGGCAAGGTGAATGCAGCGGACTTACAGTCCATATTGGGAGTATTGAAACACATGAAACCCTTTTGTGTGTTCGTTGGAGGAAGTTATGAGAAAAATATTTTTTTTCCAGGAAAAAAGGACTTAAAGGTCATTCGATCTACTGTAAAGTGATTCGACATCTGCATTTATATTGAAGAAGCGCATGTGATCAATATGGAATACAAAGAATCTCAAGGGCAAAATAGACATTTTAGCATTTTTTAACACATGCACAAAAATGTCACATCGCCTCAAATTAACAACAAAATATGCTAAATTGTTAAAACGGTCAGTTAAATATATTCCAAGACGTGTCATAATTTGATGTGGGAAAGGCGCTAGCGAAAAGTCAATTATGTGAATAAACTAAATACATTTGTTTTGGCTCCTCATTAATAAAAGTAGACTAGTGCTGTTTAACCTCACCAATATGCCTATCATTAATACATTTTTCTGTCAATAGGTACAGATTTCTGGAATTCGTTCCCTGATAAGTAGATTATTTCTGATATGTTCACTCTCTTTGAATCTGCGTTGAGCTTTTACAGCAGTTTCTACTCTTTTCAGACCTAGATCTCCTCTGACTCATTGGTGGCAAGATAGTAATGGCTTCTCTTGCAGTTAGTTCTCTTTGCATCATGTTCGATTGCGAATCTAATTTTTCCTTTGCCCAAAAAACCTGGGAACCTAGAACTATAGTTTGATGTGTCATTAGCGATAAAGGTTCTGAGCTAAAGTTGCACTGTGCCATTTATTGTTTTTATTCTCTTTATTGGTTTTCATGCAACTGGATGGAAGCGGCCACCCATCTCCAAACAAAAAATTTCAGAATCACATTTTCCGAGGCATTGGGTTTAACTCTGTGATTCCAGACTATAGGAGCAGACACCCTGGAGATCCCCTCTCCCCACCAAGAGGTGCTTGTTATCTCATATGATTCCTCAGTTCCTGGACCCAGCCAGGTCTCCCACCCAAGGCTTGCTGTCAGGGTCCCTACACTTTTTAAAATTAGCTTCCCAGGTCCACTTCATCAGGACCTCCCCGCTATCCCACAATTTGATAACATCACATTTATTTCGCCAACATCAGTGCTGTGTTGCAGAAGAACAGATTCTGAACACATTATGTAGAGTAGCGTTCCCTACTGTCTGCACCCTCTCAGATACCAATCTGTGTCCACCCTTCCCATGTGAAAGAATCTAGTTCTGGTGAAGCAGGCTCTGTGGTTGAGTTTCCACTGCACTAATTGGAATCCAGCCTTAATGGAATGCCTCACAGGTCAATCTATAGGCAGCTCACCCAGTCATCATCCTCAAGTCTGCCCAAGTCCCTCTCCCACTTCTCTCAGAAGTGCTCCAATGGGGGAACACTATTCTGCAGGAGAGGAGAGTATAATCTAGATACTGCGTGAGGGAAAACCCCAGTAATCTGGATTCCATAGGTGCTTCATCTGGGGCCTCCATTAAGGCCTCTACGTGTGGTCACAGGAGGTGATGCAGATGCTGATAGAGCAGATTTTGACCCCGAGACAATTCATATTGGTCCTTGTAGGACTTGGCCTTTTTGCTAAAGTTCCCTAAACTTTTTGTTTTCCCCCTAGACCATTTTTCTGACATAGAGTTTCCAATTTAGATGCTTTGGGTACTTTGCCACTGCTGATCAGTGTTCAAGTACAAGTGTTCCCTATGTAAAGTGTAATTGTAATTGGTTGGACATGATTAGTATGTTTGCCTTACTAGTAGAGTCCCTAGTGATGTGCACTGTGTGTGCCAGGGCTAGTAATGCAAAGGCGCGCAGAGAAGGGAACTCAGGCCTGCAGTGTAGGGCCTGCAAGTAGTTTGCTAAGTTAGCATGCTGACCTGACAAGTGCAACCACTTGTCAGGCCTTACTTTCCCTTTTGCATACACATTGGGTACCCTGTGGTAGGTCCCAGGTAACACCTGGGCAGGGTGCAGTGTAAGTAAAAGGCAGGACATATACTAAGGTGTGTGATATGTCCTGACAGTGAAAAACACTCCATTTCGTTTTTCACTGATGAAAGGCCATCCTGCCCATAGGACAGAATGGGGAAGGCTAGGTGTTGTGTTTGTTAGCCTAGTTTCCTATATGTAAAAAATGGAGAGCTGAAGTTTATAATGTATGAACTCACAGTGTCATAACACATCTTTCTGTGAAAGTGGTTTTGTCACTGTGTGTTCAGAAACCACTCTTTTAAAAAGTGGCTGAGTTTTGCACATTTCTGTGCGTCTCTGCTGAATGTGGACTGACTGTCTGGATCTGAGAGGTGAGAGGAGCTGGGAGAGGTCTTGACCCAGGGAGGGGTTGAGATGGCACCAGGCTGCCCTGCATCTGGAGAGTGGGGGGAGGAGAAGCCTGGGAGGTGAAAAGGCCTGGGCTGGTGCTATAAACCAACTGACCCATCTCCTGCTGAGTGATTAAGGATCCAGACCCCCAGGAGCAAAGGGAGAAAGGTGACACTGGGAGGGAGACACCCAGAACAGATTTAGGGAGGAGTCAGGGACCCCTGAGCACAACAAACCTCAAAGACATTACAGGGTATAACTATGAGCGCTGAAACCCCTGAATGTTGGAATGAAACATAAATGGATTGAGACTGAAAAGGCTTGGACCCATTTTGTGGTCAAGAGGAACTTCTGTTAACCCCTTGCGCGCTAGCGGTTTTCCCGCTGTGCGCTGGATTTTTCAAAAACCCGCGTTACATGACAAGCTCAGCTCGTCATCAGCATACGAGCGCCGTAGCTGATGATGAGCTCAGCTCGTCATCAGCATCGAAGGGTTTAAGGAAGGAGCAACTGAAGAGACTGCTGGGGAAAGAAAAATCCTTGCTTTGTGATCTGGGGCTGATCTGCAGTTTGCTGTTCTAACCAAGGAAGAGACTGTTAGGACTGTGTTTGAAGGCTCTGGGTCCCCCTGCTTGACGACCCCAAGGGCCCGAGGTGAGCTGGCTCCCTGTTTGGAAACACAGGAACATAAAAGTTTCTGGAGAAGTCCCAAGCAACGCGGTGTGCACATGCTTTTGCAGCTTGAGACCCTCGGAAGTGGTGCCTAGTGATCGTGGGCACACAGGAAGTAAACGGAGTCTCGGACACGCAGGCTGCATGTAGTGGTGCAAGCCAAGGCATTGGTGAGGAGAGCGTGGTCATTGTGAGCACCGGGAGAAAGAGGAGGCTTGGACATGCATGGTGCGTGTCGTGGTGCAAGCCAAGGCTTTGGTGAAGAGCACCTGGCCGTGGTGTGCACCGAGCGAAGAAGTGAGTCTCGCAGAGTGTGTGTCAAACTGCAGCCAAGGCATTGGTGAAGAGTGCCTGGACATTGTGTGCACCAAGCGAAGAGGTGAGACTCAGACGCATAGGGTGCGTGTCGAGGTGCAGCCAAGGCGTTGGTGAAGAGCACCTGATCGTGGTGTGCACCGAGTGAAGAGGTGAGACTCGGACGCGCAGGGTGGGTGTAGAGGTGCAAGCCGAGGCATTGGTGAAGAGCGCCTGGTCATCGTGGGCACCAGAGAGAGGCGAGTCTCAGACACGCAGAATACGTGTTGAGATGCAACCAGAGGTGCTGGTGAAGGGTGCCTGGGTAGTGTGTGCACCAAAATCGAAGTAAGTCTCCACAGTGCTGAGGACGGGTCTCGGTGTTCACTGAGACTGCTGGAGGGAGGGTAAGGTCATTGGGCCCTCTGAGTGAAACAGTCGCAGTCAGGACCAGCTGCCCCGGAGGAGCTGAGCCGCAGGCTTGAGCTCGCTGTACCCATTGAGTTCTGGATCAAGGCCCAAGTCGCTAAAAGAGGAGAGGAGAGTGGGGTCGTGCCCCTCCCCAGGTAACGTGGATCACCACCTGTGGTGGGGTGCGGGCCCGGTGGGACACTCTCTCGGCCTTTCGCTTCTGTCAGCTTCGCAAGCCTGTTGCTTCGGCTCGGATCTAGGCCCGTGCTGGCCCACGGAGGGGCAGGACTGGGGTCACTGTGAGAAGTGGTACTTTTGTGTCATCATTGATCCAGATTTAGGCAACTGTTAACGGAGCACCTAAACTTTTGTATTACACTTTGCATTATTGCTGCTAACGAACTATCGAACTGTCATATGACGCCTGACCTCATTTGTGCCTGACGAAGTACATGCTTGGTGCGCTACTTATTGTGTTAGTTTTCCCTTGCAGAGTACATGGTTGTAATGTGGAGCATTGCCTTATTCCTTCATCGCACAGTACTTGATAATAACGTGGCGCATTGCATTATTTCTTCATTGCACAGCACATGATTGTAGCTTGACGCATAGCTTTGTTTCTTCTTTGCACAGGGCATGCTGGTAGTGATACGCATTGCATTATTAATTCTATTGCAAAGTACATGACTGTGGCGCAATGTATGGCATTGTTTCTCTATTGCACAGTACAGGAGTAGATCATTACGCATTGCAGTATTTCTTTTCTTTTGCAATGTCTAGAAATACGACTTGCCTAACCTTATGGAAAGGGTTAGACGTAAGCTTAACTGTTGGTTAGAAGCGGTGGTTGGGATTAGAACCTACCAATCCACCGGAAGGAATACTACCCTTTATTACATGTTGGTTTTGTATTGTGTGGTCATATCATATTTCTTCTTATATAAAGATTATACTCTTTTTATAAAAACTTGTGTGGAGTCTATTTGTGGTGACATCATTGAGTTGCTGTGAGCGTGGTTGCACATACTGTACACTTGCGCCTTGGAGATAAGCCTGGCTGCTCATGCCAAGCTACTAAGGGGGTGAGCAGGGCTATCTAAGACAGTGTCCTTACTTAGCCCAACGTTGAAACGAGGGGTCCGGATCTCGCACCTGGTGACAGCGGTGTGGGACAGGGACTCCTGCCTCCAGCATTTGGTAGTGCTGGTGAGGGATAAGGACCCCCCACTTCCAACAGTCCTGTTACTCAGAGAACAGTATTATCTTGTGGCCCCTCCAGACATCCTCCACCTTGGATATTCCTTAGTTCCCATTTAGCATGGCCATCCATAGCCCTAAAGTCCCTCAACTGTTTGGAGGCCCATAGTGGGGTTTCTAACGTGAGTCCACCCCTCCATCCCAGGGCTTTGGTTGCACTGCGCCAAGTCTCAACCTCCACCGCTGTGGGTGACAACACTAGAGTCCACCCCTTTTATGGTACCAACATTGAGGGTACCCCTTCGGCTCAATAGCCCTCCTGTCTGCCTTCACCAAGGGTTCCTGTTGTGGGGAAAAGGCCTAGTCATTAATTGTTTGCAGTTGGGTCGTCCAAAAGTACCCACGTAGGTCGGTTAGGGCTATGCCCCATTCCAACAGTTTCCTGGTAAGGGGTGTCATATCTATTCTCTGTGTACAGCTCTCCATGAAAAGCCCCTTGTGACATTTGCCACGGTTCAAAAGAACTCCTCAGGGATTGGCAACGGGGTGTTCTGTAGGGCATAAAGAATCTTTGGGAGGTAAATCATTTTGTAGAGGGCTGCTCTACCCATTAATGATAGTGGCAGCTTTTTTTACTGGTCTACTTCCGACGTAAATAAGTGCAGGATCATTACTAGGATTTCTGCCAAGAACAGGTCTTTATTACAAATATTCCCAGATACTTGAAACCCTTAGGCTGCCACATCAGGAGGTGATGCCAGTCTGTGCCTGTCAGCTCCCCATACAGCGGGAGAGCCTGACTTGTGCCAGTTAATTTGCAGCCCTGAAAAGGAACCAAATATCCCCAGAATCTCCAACACCCTGGGTGCTGATTGATCGGGAGTGGCTAAGTACAGCAGTATGTTGTCTGCACGGAGAGACATGATATCTTCTCAGTCGGGGTCCCATCTCAATGTGCACAGCTATGTATCCGTTCACATCCAAAATACCAGAGGTTTGATAGCAAGTGCGAATAGTAGAGGGAAGAGCGGCACCCCTGCCTGATACCCCTGCCCAAGTGGAATTCTCCACAGATTACCCGTTCACTTTGACTGTGGCCACCAGGTCTTTATACAGTAAGCCCTCCTACCTATCCCCATTCTTTTTAGAATAGCCATTATGGATCGCCATTCAAGGGAGTCGAACACCTTTTCAGTATCTAAGAACAGAAGGAGAGCTGATTTGGCAATCAGGTTGCACCGCTTAATAGACTGCCAGCCCATCTGCGAAGATTGTGTCTTGTGTAGGGCATGAAGCTCGATTGGTGCGGGGCCACCAGTGTATCAATTACCTGCAGGAGGAGGTTTGCGAGGGCCTTCACCACATCCGGTGTGGAGTTGGGCATGTAATCGGCCTCCCACGAGCCAGCCATGACTCAAGTTCTACCACCTCCTTGGCTCTCTTTTTATGTTTACCTGAGTTGTGGCAGGGCAGTTTTGTAGGCATCCCACACTGTGAACTCAGAGTCCACTGTCCTAGGGTTTTCCTTATATATTAGGCCATGGTCTCCACCACAAATGTTCTGGTTCCCCAAGAAGTCAGGTCCCAAGGGTCCAACTTACATTCACCAAGGGATCTGTGGATGTCCGTTTTTAAGAGTGCAGTCAGTGGTGAATTGTTCGATATGCCTTGTGAGAGTAAATCGGAGTGCCTAAAATAGCCCAATTGGTGTTGTGGCATCAGGAAATAGTTCAACCTAGACATGGATTGCGCTGATTTGAATTGTATGTATACTGTCAGATCACCAGGTGTTCCTCTAGCCACAGGTCCACCAGTTCCATGGTCTCCAGAAACAACTCCAGACATATGTTCTATTTCGGCCTCACTCCTGATTTCATCATCATGTCTATGTCCCCATGGTTAGTCAAATTGAGGTCACCGCAATCAACCGTAGATATTCCAGCACCTCCGACAGCCACGCTCCTATTTTGTTGAGCCATGCTGTCTCTAAGTCATGGGGAAAATGTCAAGTGGCAAGAGTCAGGTTCAGCTAATTCCACTGGCCACACACCACAGCCTGACAATTCTTGCTATCAAGTCAAGCAAGGGGAATTCAGTTCCTAAGGGGTGGAAGGGAAGGGAAAGACAAAACTTTTGTCATGTTGCCCTCACACACCCCAAGAGGTGTCATGCTTCATCATTGGGCCTTGCTCCTCGTTGGGCCGCGCTGAAATGCTCGACGGGTTCACCGTTTCCGGGGCGGAGATCTTTTTAAGAGAAGCATTGGATGCGTGGTCGTAAGGGGCCAATGTGGGATATGGTGCACGTGTAAAATGGTCTAAAATTGGTCAGGGTCAGTCCTAGGCTCAATAAAGTTTTAATGTTAAGGTAGATCCTGCCTGATTAAAATAGGCTGAACGCCCTGACGATTGAAATGATCCTACTGGGCTGTAACTAGTGTGGGGTCGACATGTTTTGTGCCTAAATGTTCCTAGGGAATCGGTTTGCACTTCTTCAGGACCTATGTGTGAAATTAAGTGCACAACTGATAGGCAGGTACCAGAAATTTTCTGGGGGTGACCTGCGATGGGGCCTAGAAGTCCTGTACCGGGCTATGTTAAACCTGTGGGAAAAAGACATAATAAGAATACAGGGTTTAGGCGTAGGAGGTGGGGAAGGGTGGTGAAAAAAGGGTGGTTAAAAATCTACAATGGGAGGAAGGCTTGGAGTAGGCTATGTACCAGAAGCCTGTGGCCAATTGTGGTATCCGTACAGACTAGGTGCTTAGTTGGGATTCGCTCCAGTATTCAGTGGATGGACCTGCCTGCTTAAGGCAGTGTAGCTCCGGTAAGGTTGTATGCGAACCAAGCGAGGTAAAATACATGAAAGATTGTAGGTCAAGACAATGTAATCGCCTCGAGAGCACTGAGAAGGTGAATAGTATTATATCATTAGGTGGAAAAGGGAGTGAATTGTGGTTGTAAGCACAACTGTATTGGCCCAAGTTTGATGTACAATAATTGCCCAATGGTAAAATCATAGTCGCATCGCTGGCCTTCATAGAATCATGTGACTGGTAGGCGAGTATTTGGTTATGGAACTCGTCATTATAAAGCCCATGTTGGTTATGCGGCAAATGCCCAATTGCGTAAAAACGGTATCGTAATCACTTTGTGAAATTAACAGTGCCCCCGAGTATATGAAACAAGACCAGCAACATACTGCAGCAGACATAATACATTATCCTATGACTGTCCTAGTCTAGTAGTAGGGTAATGAAAACAGGTAAATAGCATTAGCAGATCATTACAGAAACATACATGTATGTCATATCGAATTGAAAATTGGCTGAGTAAAGTACATTCACCGCAAGTTATTTTTATGGCACAATATCAGCTGTTGCAGTGAAATGGAAACATAAGCAAAACGGAATGCAACTTAGCAAGAAGAATTAAAACTTCCTGTGTGTTCACTCACCCGTGGTGCCAGGAACTACAGCCCGACAGGGGTGAAAAGGAGCACAAAGTTGCTCCTTTAAGGAAAGGAGATGACAGTTAGCGCTGTATTATTAAAAACTGGGGTGATGGCATTCAGGCTTACCGTGATGGAACATAACAGGAATACTCATGAGTGGCTGGCGGCAACTCGCCGGTTTGCCTACCCTTGCTCCAGAATCCCGTGGCTTGCCTTTCCGGAAGAGGCTGTATTTCAAGGACTGGCTCATGGGACGGGCTCGTGGGAACTAGAACGCTAACTAACGCCGCCATCTTAGAGTGGTGTTTTCGAAAACTTTATTGAAACCCGTAACAGTAATACGCCCATTCCTTAGTGTATTTTTCAATATTACGCCCTCATATTACTAACTAATCTATAAGTGGTATTTGACAACATTAATTCTATCATAGCGTCCCTCACTGTTACAGGTCTCAATAAAGTTTTCAAAACACCACTCCAAGATGGCAGCATTAGTTAGCGTTCTAGTTCCCGCGAGCCTGTCCCATGAGCCGGTCCTTGAAATACAGCCGCTTCCGGAAAGGCAAGCCATGTGGATCTGGAGCAAGGTAAGGCATACCGGCGAGTTGCCGCCACCCACTCGTGAGTTTTCCTGTTATGTACCATCACGGTAAGCCTGAATGCCATCACCCCAGTTTTTTAATAATACAGCGCTAACTGTCATCTCCTTTCCTTAAAGGAGCAGAGCAACTTTGTGCTTCTTTTCACCCACGTCGGGCTGTAGTTCCTGGCACCACGGGTGAGTGAACACACGGGAAGTTTTATTTCTTCTTGCTAAGTTGTATTCCATTTTGCTTTTGTTTCCATTTCACTGCAACAGTTAATATTGTGCCATAAAAATAACTCGTGCTGAATGTACTTTACTCAGCCAATTTTCAATTTGATATGACATACATGTATGTTTCTGGAATGACCTGGTAATGCTATTTACCTGTTTTCATTACCCTACTACTAGACTAGCACAGCCTTACGATAATTTAGTATGTCTGCTGCAGTATGTCGCTGGTCTTGTTTTACTATACTCGGGGGCACCGTTACTTTCACAAAGTGATTACGATACCGTTTTTACGCTATTGGGCATTTGACGCATAACCAACATGGGCATTATAATGACGAGTTCCATAACCAAATACTCTCTTACCAGTCACATGATTCCATGAAGGCCAGTGATGTGACTAGGATTTTACCATTGGCCAATTATTGTACATCAAACTTGGGCCAATACAGTTGTGCTTACAACCACAATTCACTCCCTTTTCCACCTAATGATATAATACTATTCCCCTTCTCAGTGCTCTCGAGGCGATTACGTCTTGACCTACAATCTTTCATGTATTTTACCTCGCTTGGTTCGCAGACAACCTTACCGGAGTTACACTGCCTTAAGCAGGTAGATCCATCCACTTAATACTGGAGCGAATCTCAACTAAGCACCTGGTATGTACGGATATCACAATTGGCCACAGGCTTCTGGTACAAAGCCTACTCCAAGCCTTCCATTCATTGCAGATTTTTAACCATTCTTTTTTAACCACCCTTTCCCACCTCCTACGCCTAAACCCTGTATTCTTATTATGTCTTTTTCCCACACATTCAACATAGCCCGGTACAGGACTAGGAGGGCCCATCGCAGGTCACCAATGTAACAATCAAGGACCCCCTGTTTCTAAAGAATAATCCGTGATACAGGGAAATAATCAGTGCAAAAGAACAGACCTGGTGTCAACACTCAAAGAATCAGGGAAAATGTACAGAAAGCACACAACTTAGATAGTTAAAAAAGTGGAAATGCATTTATTGTAAATATAGAAATAAAACACTCATATTAAAAACATTGCAACAAATAATTCAAACTGTGTCAACAGTTCTATGAATAACCTAATAATACATTAATCATACGCATTTATTACAGTTGCAAAAAACAATTTTAAAAAATCAAGTCAACAGACAAGATAGGACATTAAATCACAATTATTGAGAGAATTTCATAAAAAAATCTGGTGGCGAACAATGTAGATCGACGCGCGTTTCGGCGTTACGGAAAACGCCTTCATCAGGAGCCACAAAAAAAGCTAAAATCTTTGGTGGTATATGCAACGATTTTCTCAAATCAATGTAAGAAAGCGATGCAACTCGTTTATATTCTGGTAATATATTGAAAGCGCAATGCGTCGTTATTCTAAAAACATATGTGGGTGCATCAACCTACAGGAGCAGTAACAGTGATATTATTTGGCATCCCGTAGCAGTTGGTAACATGAGGTGTTTGCAGCCTTTCAAATAAGAATGAAATTTCATAAGTCTGCTAAAGTAGCCATCCCCTTTAACCTGAGGAAACCTTAGAGTTCATTTGCTCGTGTGCAGCCGTTGGAAGATGGAAAAGCCACGGTGTGGTGGAGTATTCGATCAATAGCGATTGCGTGAATGTCACGATATGAATGTCTGCATTTACCAATTGGGTCCCGCTATCGAAGGGAAATGCTGGTGACCCACAACCGTTTGGGGGAAGCAATGCCTTGCTAATATTAACCGCACTGGATGGCGAGAACACAGCTATAATTCAGAGCGTGTTTCGTAGAGAAAAGGGTTGCACTGATTGACGGAAACACAGCTATAGTACAGACCTTGTTTCGGGGATAGAAAGGTCGTTAGCGAGTGCATCAACCTGCGGGAGCCGCGGAACTAATCACTGCTGGCGTCCCGTAGCCGTTGGGATATGAAGGGAACACGGCAGTATAGACCTTGTTTCGTGAATGTAAAGGTCATCAGCGTGTACATCAACCTGTGGGAGCCGCAGAACTGATCTCTGCTGGCGTCCCGCAGCCGTTGGGATAGGAAGTGACATCCACTTAATACTGGAGCGAATCTCAGCTAAGCACCTGGTATGTACGGATATCACAATTGGCCACAGGCTTCTGGTACAAAGCCTACTCCAAGCCTTCCATTCATTGCAGATTTTTAACCATTCTTTTTTTACCACCCTTTCCCACCTCCTACGCCTAAACCCTGTATTCTTATTATGTCTTTTTCCCACACATTCAACATAGCCCGGTACAGGACTAGGAGGGCCCATCGCAGGTCACCCCCAGAAAATTTCTGGTACCTGTCTATCAGTTGTGCACTTAATTTCACACATAGGTCCTGAAGAAGTGCCAACCGATTCCCTAGGAAGATTTAGGCACGAAACATGTCGACCCCACACTAGTGACAGCCCGGTAGGATCATTACAATCCGTCAGGACGTCCAACCTTTTTTAATCAGCCAGGATCTACCTTACCATTAAAACTTTATTGAGCCTATGACTGACCCTGACCTATTTTAGACCACTTTACACATGCACAACATCCCAACTTGGCCCATTACCCCCACGCACCCAACGGCTTCTCTTAAAAAGATCTCCGACAAAGAGCCCCGGAAACGGTGAGCCCGTCAAGCATTGCAGCGCCGGCCCGATGAGGAGCAAGGCCCAATGATGAAGCATGACATCTCTCGGGATGTGTGAGGGCAACATGACAAACGTTTTGTCTTTCCCTTCCCTTCCACCCCTTAGGAACTGCATTCCTCTTTCTTGACATGTTCTTACTGGAGCCATGAATGCAGAACCTGCTTAAAGATTGGCTCCTGGTCCCACCCTTTTCTTCTCTCAAATCCTTGCTATCAACCCATGTTTAGGTCTCCTGTAGGGGGAGCGAATAGCGAGTCAATAGGCCTACCACTCTGGAGCAAAAAGCCTGCGTGTACTAGCAGCTGCATTTACCTCAGTGAAGTATTCTACAAGTGTTCCCCACAAGATATGTCTCCTGGAGAGAAATTATAACCAGATTCTGTCTCAAAAAGGTACTTCCACATAACTCCCATCTTCAGGTTGCTGCCCATCCCATTAATGTTCCGGGAGAACACCTTAAGGGTGAGGTCTGGGTGTATTAAGTGACAAATGGCCATTGTCTGCATTGTCTAGCATGGGCCCATGTTTGTCTTTTTTGGTGGTGCCTCAGTGTACCTCTAACAGTGCCCTGAACTCCCCCCACCCATTCTCCCCATGCTACGGATTCGAAACTACCCACATCCCAAGTGTGCGATGTGTCTTCCACCCCAACATTAACAACAACAACATTATGCATTGATCTGCAAGTCTCTTCTAAGAAATATGGATAAGGAAGGGGCTGCACGCCTAGCCCTACTTCTTTGTTGTGGCTGCAATCTTTCTGACTCACCATGTTCCTTGACATCTCGAGCCACCATAAGCTTGAGATATTTATATCATCCGTCATTGGGGTAACCTCTGGCCTTTTGTTCTCCTCTGACCCCACTCCAGAACCCCCAAGCCATTGGCATTCTCTTCCAAGTCTTGTTGTTTCAGAACTTCCCCTTTATTTGCTGAACCCCAGGATTGATGTTGTTGAATATCTATCACTACTTTGGCCCTTTCACTCTCTGCCTGGGATTTCGTAGGGACCGCTGCCGGGTCCTTGCATCTCCTCCGTCACAATTTCTGTAATCAATCACCACTCTGTTATACTGATGCTCTTACCACTGCTCCTGGTGGGGCTCTCTCATCGTGTAGCATCCTGTTTGAATAAAGATACCTGAAGATACTACATGGACTAGTGTACTTATTTACGACACACACCTTCTCTGGAGGCTGCGCATCTTGGCCTGGGAGGGGATCCCCTTCTGCTCTAACCACTTCCAGGCAACCCCGGTCATATGGAAAAAATGTGTCTTGCCATGTGCTCATACCTGCAGTTTCGCTGGGAAGAACAGAGCATATTTAAGGTTCAGAGATCAGAGGTTCCGTTTTACTTAGTAGAATGTTTCTCTTTGCTTCTGGACAGCAGAGGTGACGTCTAGATAAATGTTTACTGTTGCACCGCTATGTGCTAGGGACCATGGACCCATGCCATTTGCAAAATGAGATATCCATCACAGACGTTTACCAGCTGCGCTGCAATCAGTTTGGACAGTGCCCCAATGCACCGGAGGCCCGCTTGGCCTTCTGTGTGCTCTTTTGATCGAGAACATCTTTGATCTCCGATGCCTTGCCCACCGGGAACACCGCAAGGGGCGAATCCTCCAAGAGCAGTTACACATTGGGCCCTTTCGATGGTTCCGGTATCTGCACCACTCTAACATTTTCTTTTGGGAGTCTCCTTCTGTATCCTCCACCCTTTCCCAGATTTGACCAATCATCTGTTGGAGGAATCAAATCTCCTCCTCGCCCCCAGTGACATGGGCCCCAGGTGAGTCACAACACACTCCATCTCATCCACTCTCTTTGACAGTTTCCTATGGTCTGTCCATAGGAGCCCTAGGTCCAGGGCCACCGCATTGATTTTCTTCTCCAGGGTGGTCTTTGGATCCCTAATAGCCGTTAACATGGAGGCTGTATGGTTCTCAAGCCCCTGGGCACCCTCCGGGGAGTCCCATTCACCCTCCTCACCAGCTCTCCTTGGGTGTGTTCTGCACTTTGGGCTGAATCTTTCCCTTCTTGGCGTGCTGGACCCCATCCGGGGCTGTCTAATGTCCGGGAGTGACAGTGGTACACAACCTGATTTCTAGACAGTCATCACAGCAGGTACACCTCATGCAGGGGGTGCATGGGCCTCTCTGTGCCAGCCAGGAGCACCCCCATAGACCCCTCCAGGGACTGGCTACTAGCTGGCCTGGGCCACAGGGTGGACCCCAACTGGCCCTCAGTCAACCTTGTCCCACATACATGAGCGCCTTCAGCTTAACTCTGGCTCCCCAGGCCAGATGCATGATCTGCCACGATTAGAGCTCCATCATACTTGGGAAACCCCCATCAATCCAGCCTTATTGGGCCCTCTCATCTTCTGCAGGGATCTATGGCATGCCAGTTGGCAGGGGTCCTCTTCTGGACAGTGGTGCTCATCCCCACTTCTGGGGTCGTCAAAGGCACACCCCTTCCTCCAGTTAGGTTGCTGGGCCCTCTTGTCCCATGGGCGGCCCCCACCTTTCCTCTGGGCCCAGTTGCTCTTGTCCGTTTGGTAGATAGATTAAGGGGCATATGAGGTCACACCCAGCCCCTGTGCAAAGTAATATGGTTGCATCACTTGAAGGCACCTCTTTTGGGCATGCACCAGACCAGCATATTCCGTTGCAACTGTCAGTTCCCTTCTGATAGCCATGCATATTTTATGTCTATGGAGGGGCACTCGTCTAATGGGTAATTTCAGCCCGACCTTCCATTAACTAGCTCTCAGACCAAGTCTGGGGCTGCCCAGGCCTGAAACTGTGTGTCTACTCGTGGCACAATCCTCTGCCTAGCTCCTCTGCCTCTTTTCAGGGCTCCAATAATGCCCCCGCCTCATGTCTTTGGCCCAGAGGAACGCCCAGTGTGATAGGCCACTCTGTATGATGCACTTCCCCTGTCCTCTCCATCTTCTCAAACAATGTAAGGATACTCTTTTTCCCCCGCTACTTCAGATCATGAATAGGGCCCTGAGGGATGGCATTTTTCCTTACCAATGGAAGAAAGCGGTGGTGAAGCCGCTCTTGAAGAAGCCGTCGTTGGACCCGGAGGTGCTTAAAAATTTCCGCCCCATCTCTCTGCTCCCAGCCCCGGCAAAGATGCTGGAAATCCATCTACACCAGCATCTTTCTTCCTTTCTGGAATCCTCTGGTCTCCTGGATCATTCGCAGCATGGTTTTCGGAAGGGTCATAGCACGGAATCCGCCCTGACTGTGGTGCTTGATAACATCCGCACCACAGTTGACAAGGGTGGAAGTACGTTGCTGATCCTGCTGGATCTTACAGCTGCGTTTGATACCCTGTCTCCCCTCGTTTTAACATCTCGTCTGAGGGAGATAGGGGTGTAGGGGCCGCATTAAGCCTGTTGGCTTCTTTTCTGGACCAGAGGGAACAGAGAGTGAAGCTGGGAGAGTTCCTATCTCCATCCTTGCTGATGAAGTGGGGGGTTCCACAGGGGTCTGCGTTAAGTCCGACCCTGTTCAACATCTACGTGACCCCCCTGGCCAGGCTCATTAGATCTTTCGAGATAGAGGTAGTGTTGTACGCCGATGACACTCAGATCTTGCTGTCCCTCGCCCAGCCTGTCAGTTCCTCTGCCTCCAAGTTCAGACTCTGTATGGAGGCAGTAGCCCATTGGATGAATCTTTCCCTTCTTGGCGTGCTGGACCCCATCCGGGGCTGGCTAATGTCCGGGAGTGACAGTGGTACACAACCTGATTTCTAGACAGTCATCACAGCAGGTACACCTCATGCAGGGGGTGCATGGGCCTCTCTGTGCCAGCCAGGAGCACCCCCATAGACCCCTCCAGGGACTGGCTACTAGCTGGCCTGGGCCACAGGGTGGACCCCAACTGGCCCTCAGTCAACCTTGTCCCACATACATGAGCGCCTTCAGCTTAACTCTGGCTCCCCAGGCCAGATGCATGATCTGCCACGATTAGAGCTCCATCATACTTGGGAAACCCCCATCAATCCAGCCTTATTGGGCCCTCTCATCTTCTGCAGGGATCTATGGCATGCCAGTTGGCAGGGGTCCTCTTCTGGACAGTGGTGCTCATCCCCACTTCTGGGGTCGTCAAAGGCACACCCCTTCCTCCAGTTAGGTTGCTGGGCCCTCTTGTCCCATGGGCGGCCCCCACCTTTCCTCTGGGCCCAGTTGCTCTTGTCCGTTTGGTAGATAGATTAAGGGGCATATGAGGTCACACCCAGCCCCTGTGCAAAGTAATATGGTTGCATCACTTGAAGGCACCTCTTTTGGGCATGCACCAGACCAGCATATTCCGTTGCAACTGTCAGTTCCCTTCTGATAGCCATGCATATTTTATGTCTATGGAGGGGCACTCGTCTAATGGGTAATTTCAGCCCGACCTTCCATTAACTAGCTCTCAGACCAAGTCTGGGGCTGCCCAGGCCTGAAACTGTGTGTCTACTCGTGGCACAATCCTCTGCCTAGCTCCTCTGCCTCTTTTCAGGGCTCCAATAATGCCCCCGCCTCATGTCTTTGGCCCAGAGGGACGCCCAGTGTGATAGGCCACTCTGTATGATGCACTTCCCCTGTCCTCTCCATCTTCTCAAACAATGTAAGGATACTCTTTTTCCCCCGCTACTTCAGATCATGAATAGGGCCCTGAGGGATGGCATTTTTCCTTACCAATGGAAGAAAGCGGTGGTGAAGCCGCTCTTGAAGAAGCCGTCGTTGGACCCGGAGGTGCTTAAAAATTTCCGCCCCATCTCTCTGCTCCCAGCCCCGGCAAAGATGCTGGAAATCCATCTACACCAGCATCTTTCTTCCTTTCTGGAATCCTCTGGTCTCCTGGATCATTCGCAGCATGGTTTTCGGAAGGGTCATAGCACGGAATCCGCCCTGACTGTGGTGCTTGATAACATCCGCACCACAGTTGACAAGGGTGGAAGTACGTTGCTGATCCTGCTGGATCTTACAGCTGCGTTTGATACCCTGTCTCCCCTCGTTTTAACATCTCGTCTGAGGGAGATAGGGGTGTAGGGGCCGCATTAAGCCTGTTGGCTTCTTTTCTGGACCAGAGGGAACAGAGAGTGAAGCTGGGAGAGTTCCTATCTCCATCCTTGCTGATGAAGTGGGGGGTTCCACAGGGGTCTGCGTTAAGTCCGACCCTGTTCAACATCTACGTGACCCCCCTGGCCAGGCTCATTAGATCTTTCGAGATAGAGGTAGTGTTGTACGCCGATGACACTCAGATCTTGCTGTCCCTCGCCCAGCCTGTCAGTTCCTCTGCCTCCAAGTTCAGACTCTGTATGGAGGCAGTAGCCCATTGGATGATTAACAATTCATTGCGGCTAAACGGCGAAAAGACGGAGATCCTTGTGTTCGGCGAGAAGGAAGACATCTGGTCGGCGGAATGGTGGCCCGGATCCCTGGGGGCGTGTCCGGTTCCAACTCTCGCAGCATGAAATCTGGGGGTTATGATTGACCCTTCCCTCGACATGACCCTCCAAGTAAAGCGGACTATCTCCACCTGTTGGGGCATCATTGGAATCCTGCGGAAAATCAAGCACTACCTGTCCATGCAAGCCCGGAAACAAACTGTGGTAGCTTTGATAACATCTCGGCTTGATTATTGTAATGCTTTATACGCGGGAGCCAATAAAGGCCTGTTGCCAAGTCTTCAATCGGTGCAAAATGCAGCGGCGAAGTTCGTACTGGACCATCCTAAAAGGTCGTCTGCTACCGCCGCCAGGAAATCTCTGCACTGGCTTCCCATTGATGCCGGGATCTCATTTAAAGTGCTTTGCTTGGTGTTCGGTGCCTTAAATAGAAAAGAGACCGGAGGTGTAAAAGATCTCCTGATTCCTTATGTTCCTGCTAGGAACCTCCGTTCCTTCTCGAAGCTGCTCCTCACCGCTCCCCGAGTGCGAAGAGCTAAATGGGGAGGCAGAGCCTTTTCCAATCTGGCTCCAAGATGATGGAACACCGTCCCTTTAGAAATTAGGATGCTACCCTCAATACAACCTTTCAGAAAGGCCCTGAAAACATGGCTCTTTGGCAAAGCTTACCCTTAGCTCTTTGGTTTCACCTTTTCGTTTTTCATTTTCTTTGTAGGCGCCTTGATGCCTCCGGGGAAAGTTGCACGTTTATAAGTTTTATTTCTTTCTTCTTTCTTTCTTTCCCCATGTCTTGTCTGGCCCCAGTGTTCAGGCTGCTGTTGATGCCTGGACCGAGACCCTTGCGGCCCCTGAAGACAATCTGCGACTCCCACACTGAGTCCTGTGACCAAGCAGGCAGTCACTGTGTGCAGCCTTAGTGAGACAAGATATTGATCCAGGCTGCAGATAGAGCTCCTTAGCACACTTCCGTCTTGGCTGCCATCCTAGCCATGCCCCATTACTTGCTTTTATTCATAGGTATGTAGGTCCATGTTATGCCCTGATCCCAGTGAAAACAATGAGGGTCATGGGCAGGGTGCAGCTCTGTCTCTTTCAATGCAAGACTGAAGGTAAATTCAGTCTAATGGGTCACCACAAGTGTCCATCCCTAAAAGGGCTTCAGCCCCGTCCATAGCTCTGTCGCATTTCTTAGTCAGGGCTACTGCAGCTTCCAGTACAGGCCTTATCCTTCGGTGACTGTGTTCTGGGCTGTGTTGACTATCGGGTCTCAGTGTTGAAGAAATATTTCGCTGTTTATTCATAGCAGTGCTTAAATTGTTTTAAAAAATATTTTTTTAAGTAAGTGCCAGAGCTCTTCTCAGGAGGCTACTGCATCCTGCACCAAACATTGCCAATACTGACAATGACAGTATCAACATAACTTCTGTTCATTGCACTGCTACAAGTGTGACAATCCAGACTATTCAAGGCCATCAAAGCTATAAGTATGCCATGGGTGGCCATGGGTGGCAGGTATTATGCATTTTTAATGTGTATATAATTATTAAAGACTGCTGTTGTGCTCTTCTCAAAATTATACAGACAATGCCACCATGTGGTGGACTGTCATTATTTCCGGTGTTGAGCATTAAATGTCGGTGCTGAGAACTGAAAACCACCCGCTCAAATTAAGTATTGATCCACAGGTTGGAGTGCATGTATGTATGGCAACTGTGTTAAAGTGTTCCATGGGAAGTGTAATCTTTCATATTATGAAAACTCAGTTGGTTAATGGGATCACTGCAGATGTATGTTCTTGTAACCAGTCACAGAACTGAATTCTGGTTGATGCACTGTGGAATAGTGACATATGTATTTTCTGAGCCTACGAGGTCCCATCCTGTGACTGAAAGCATGGTGAATATGCAATCTATTATTTAAAAAATCGCATTACACACAATACAGGATAGTCTGCCACAAAATATACTAAGAGATTTACTAACACTTTGCACCAGATTGCATCACTAAAGTGATACAAACCCTGTGCATTTGGAATGTTGCTTGAAGTAACGGATAGCAGTGCTACTTTGAGTTGAGGGGGCAGTACAAGGGCGTTTCCATGCAACCAACGATGGGTTTTGTCGCAAATCTCTAACTACTGACAATGGTAGGCAGTGATTTCCCCCAAAAGCATATGCCTCTTCATGGCAGGTTAGCATTATATCTTTAGTGTTTTGCACTATAAAGCACATGTACATAGTGGGAAAAGGATTAAAGCATAGTATATGTACTGGAAGGGTATACTGCAAACTTTTTTAAAAATAAGTTTGTATTAGACGGGCATACTCCAGAATAAAGCTGAAACATCCTTGTGTTATCTCTGAAAACTAATGAATTGTTCTCACCATGAAGCCTCAACTGACATCATCAATTAAACCTGCAATCTGACTCTCAAACAGCCTTTATATTTGTGGATTTACCAATTGCACACATATACATTTCTTTCAGGTATCAGGCACCCGGGGTGGGGGGGGGGGGGGGAGATGTGTTTTTAGGTCTCCTAGAACCAATGCGCATGCGTTGTTCTGCAAGAGTTATAGTAAGGGGCATTCAAAAATGCACCCAAAGTCTGCAGATCGGACATAGTGCATGTGTGCCGGGCGCGCGCACCATCTTTCCGCCTGCAGGCTTTGGGAGCATTTTCGCCGCCGCTTTGATGTTCTCAGTGAGCCGCACGGCCACTGAGAACATCAAAGTGGCCGTGAAATTGCTCACCATTTGCCACCCACTTCCTTCATTGGCACTTGCGGGATAGTCAGGCTTAATTAACTTGCCAATATTTCTTTCTCTGTGTTCAGATGTTACTTTACTTCTACTGCATTAGTGTACGTACATTTTTTTTATTTTGAGATCTTTTACTGGCTTTATTGCCAAGTTAGAATTAGGCGACAGGTAAAGGAGTAAAGACTAAATGACCCTTCAGAGTGAGTTTTCGTGTGCTTCAAGTTTACCGCCTGGGCGTGAACTTCCTCCGACAAGGCTTGTATAATCGGTAACATTTTAAGGGTGAGGAAGTTGCCTGGGGTTCATATTATCCCTGTCAAACTTTCTCCATCTGCTGGTTCACTAGTCCCACAAAACTAGAGAACTAGTCCTAACTCCTGGATGGTTTTAGTAAATAATAAAGCTGTTTTCCCTTCACTATGGATAGTTTTAAAAATGTATCTGAGCCAAAAGTGCAGACGATGAACATGTAGTTCTCGTAGTTGCCTCTGCGTCTGTTCCAGGTGTTGTTTTCAGTTCTCAGATTGCTGGGAGACCCTGGGGTCAGAGCTGCATATGGTATGAATTGAGACACATTTCTCCTGAACTTTCTTTCATACTGCCAATATTTTTTCGTTATGTGCCCTGGCTTCACGCGCTGCGGTGGCCGCAATGAACCGTTCTGTTCACCCCACCCCAGAGCGCCCCTTTATTGTAAATTCATCTCAATCCTAACTTTTCTTTGCAGCCACCCACCGTCAATTCCACGGCCCCTCCACAGGCAAGGTTCAAAAACCTATGTAAAAGGGTCCGAAACGAGCTTCGTAAATCGAGTTTATAGGCTGAAATACCGCATCAGTCACTGGTGAATTTAGGCATTCAACTCATACAATGCCCTCTGTCATTCATCCTTGCACTCATATACCTATTCATCCACCCACTGACGCATTGTTGCCTCAGCTTACTCACCCATTAACAACACATACAAACTCAATAAGTGTGTGTGTGTGTATATGTATATATATATATATATATATATATATATATATATATATATATATATATATATATATATATATATATATATATATATATATATATATATATATATATATATATATATATATATATATTACCTACTGGCGGTCGCCAGTAGGTAGTTATAGTTAGGATTGTTTTCCATAGGAAATCCTCAACATTCTATTTGGATTAACTTTGGCCCTGGTGGATGAGTCTTTGCGAATTTCTCAAAGAAGATGGCTAGGTTCGCTGCACTCCTTCCCTGAAAGTTTGGGGGGGATTGGTCAAGTGGGGGCTGAGATATAAGGGGGGTCCCAAAACGTGTTTTCTCAATGTTATTTTCCATAGAACCTTTAGACTCGGCTACAGTTCGAACGGGTGAATGAATTTATAAGAAATTTGCCAAAACTGTAGAGTCTTGTTCGCAGATTACGCTTTTTTTGGAATGGTGTAAATCCGTTCAGTAGTTGTTGAGAAAATTAAAGTTAAAGTCAATTATATATCTATAGGCGCGCACACGTGCGCGCACCCAAGCGGCTGCGCGCGCGAGCGGAATTTTGCTGCGTGACGTCTGTTAACGTTCGATTCGAAGGAAATCAGGAAGTTTTGTCCGCCATTTTGTCACTGCGAGTAAATATATTGTTCATTTCAAAGCGTTGAAACATGGAAAGGGGAGAAGGTAGAGATTGTCTTCCTGCGTAGGTTTTCTCGGGGTGTGCAGTAAGGCCCTTAAACGCAAAAAGATATAATTTTTCCCCGGAAAAAAAATACGGGGTGCGCGCACTCGGCCGCGCACACCTATTTACAAGAGTGTGGAAAAGGAGGTAAAGCAGAAGTTTGAGTGCTTTGATATAAGGTGGCTCTGAAAAGAGCCCTTGTGTTAATTGAGTGTTTTCTGCATTTATAAGTAAGTACCGATGCAGAGCCTGATGTTGCAGAGGAAGATTCTGTTTCCCTCATTCGTGAAATGAACACCGTCTCTCCAATAGACGTCTTGCATGTGTTAGCGCAAGTTGTTGTGGTAAATAGAACCCATGCTATAATCTCTGAGGAACGCAGAAACAGATTTATTTACATGTCTCCTTGCTTTCTCAAATTGTGCACAATGGTGATTGGACCAATTCCATTTCTGTCTTTGGCATATATTGGAATATACCAAGGCAGATCGAGGAAAAAGTGTCATCAATTGTCGAAAGGTGTCTTTTAGAAGCATTTCCAGACCTACCCCAGTGATTGTGCCTAGATCGTTCCCACCACAGTGCACAATTATAAGGTCTGGTTCTGGGAGATGCATAAAAGTTTTCACCAATGGAATCAATTGGTGACATTTCAATCCTCTTTTGGAAATCCATGTTATGTGTACATTTGGTAAGCTGAGGTTGGAAATTCGTCTGCTTACTGCATATTTTTCACTCCAGTGAATATAACTGTGTCCTATTAGCCAGACCTTCATTTTCAAGGGATTTGTAGTCGTCCTCCGATCGGTTCTGGAAGTGGAATGGTAGTTAGAAGTTGAAATTTTAAATAAAGAAAAAGGAAGAGGCTGGGTGTGGTTAAAAAAATAAAAATGATTGGTTGATTGTAACAAGTGGAGAGTGAACAGGTCAATGTTTATGTTAAACGAAAAGTACTATTAGGTGTGAAAAAACAAGACATGTAACAGAGTTGTGGATTGGCAGGTGTTTCTGGAGGGAAAATAGTGTTCTTAGTTTGTTGTAGAACGTTGAGACATGAACTTTTGACCTGTGCCTTCAGGAAGGTGCAGAATGAGGTGTAACCATGGAAACAGCCGGAGATGGCAGTTGGTGATGGGTTCACTCTTTGGTGCCTCTGCATCTGAGTCTGTTCTCTGGTGGCTGGCGGACAACTGTTTGTTATTGTGGAGATGAAAGGGTGATAAGGAGAGAAATACGACATAGCGTCTGGCCTGTAGAAGCGTGGGAGCAGTGATTAACTCTGAGTGAAGCGGAACTGTGTCGGTGCTTAGTAACAGTAAAAAAAAAATGTTAACAGTGGTATAACTGTCTTTACGGTGCGCGACCTACTAAGAAAGAGTTCACGGGCCGTAATTGGTTTGCAGGTTCTAGTATCAGTAAGTGAGGTCGAGAAAAGAAAACATTCAGGACTTTATTTATGAAGGCCTTGCGCCACCGGTGCGTTACTTTTTTCCCATTTTAAGAAATGAGGCACCGGCGGCGGAAGGTCTTCATAAATAAGGTCCTCAGTGACTACAGTTAAGGTTATGTGGAACCCATGAATAGTTTTTCAATATGAAATCATTTCAGTTGAGATTATGGATTAAAAGAGAAACCGTGAATATTTGAAATGTTTATTTAGAAATGTACTGTTTTAAAGGCAAATCATTATGTAATATGAGTACAGAAATTGCAAAAAACACAGTAATTGGTATTGTCAGTAGTACATGGAATACAAACGCTATAGTTGAAGAAAAATGAATATAGTTGGAAAAAAACATTGTACACTCTTATAAGGAAGTATATTATATTTTAATAAATGGAAGAAGGTCTCTGGCCTATAAGTTTGGGAACGATATATGAAAATGCAAGTGGTTATACATCATTAGTTTATGAATCAGCTGTCAAACAACACGAAATTATAATGTCCACTGTTAGTAAAGCAAATAGGTCTGTTCTTCAAAAGAAAATATGGAAAAGAACGTGAAGAATATAGAAAACCAAAAGGAAATGAGGACGTCAATGGCTTGTTTGAGAGTTATTGAAGCATTGTTTAGGGAAAATAGGTAGCTTCTGCTTGTAACAGGAAATCATTTTTATTATTTGAAAACATGTCAGCCATCCAATTGAGAAGATGAAAGGAGCATTCATGATCTGTCATTATTGGAGCGTCTTTTACCATGATAGGGCAGCTCAGTGGGTTTTCGATGTAGCTCTCTGTTAGGAAATCTTGCGCCGCTGCGAATATATTCCAATGACCCAGAACTCCTTGTATCGCTGCAAAGGCCATAAACCCTCCGGAAAGTATGTCAGCTATCCAATGGAAAAGAGTAAAGCAGTACTGATGATCTGTTATAATCGGAGCGTCTTTTACCATCAGAGGGAGCTCGGTGGGTTTTCGATGTAGCTCGCTGTTAGGAAAGAGTTAAGTGTCCATTGTGTAGGCAAAGTATGCAGCAAGTGCCTCTAACATGAAATCATTGTTATCATCTGAAAACATGTCAGCCATCCAATTGAGAAGATGAAAGGAGCATTCATGATCTGTCATTATTGGAGTGTCTTTTACCATCATTGGGCAGCTCGGTGGGTTTTCGATGTAGCTCTCTGTTAGGAAATCTTGCGCCGCTGCGAATATATTCCAATGACCCAGAACTCCTTGTATCGCTGCAAAGGCCATAAACCCTCCGTTGTAACAAAGCTGTTCATGATCAAGTAACGGATTCATGAGGTGATTGTAATTCCGTTCAGGAGGTACCAAATTGCAGAGACATAAATCCAGGGCCCACGTGAAATCACAGCTCAGGCAATGAAATACAGGCTGCACACAGGTGAAATGTGAATATCGAAATGATAATCGATATGAAGTATTCAAAGTCGAGAGTGGTAAGATGCCGTAGTAGTCAAGCATCCTCTGGCGAAATAGTTCTAAGTGGCCCGGCTCGTTTGCGAAGGCAGGAGGGACATCCATGTTGAATTTCCCAAGATGGTACAGGAAACGGCGCAGCACCGCTGGTTGTATAGCAACTCCACAGAATTAGGTCGCCGGCTATGCAGTGGAGAGGAGCAGAATGTCTTGATACATTTTCTAGGAGTCTAATCACTTATATATTGCTTAGTGGTTATTAAAAAAGTAGCTTTTTTTGAACTGGAGGATGCGTTAAAAAATAAGGGAGTGATTTGAGGGAGTTGTAAAGCAAGGTCAATTTTTTTTTACATCAATGCTGTTTTCTGTGAATGTTAGCTTAGTGAAAGATATGTGTGTGAGCAGATGCAACGTTCAGTTTTAAATGTGACAATGGCGCTCTTGTTCATGTCTTCCGATTCAAGGTCGGTATTCGCTGCCAAATACAAAGATTAAGAAATGCATGCGTGGGGTACATAGTGTGCATTCTTAAAGGAAAGTAAATGAAGGGTTATTTTTACCGCGTTAGCATTGTCGTTTAAAAAGTTATAGTGATTTCTATTGTATGTGAAGAAAGTGTCACTGATGAAGACTGAAAATAAATCCTTATAAATGATACGGACTGGTGTATTTTAGAAAAGGTTTGTAACATTACATGAATTGTGGAAAAAAAATAATGTAATTGAAAGTGTATGGTTTGAAAATGAAAAGTAGAGGTTTATAGTTCATGTTTTGAAATCAGTTCTAGAGGGTCAGAAGAAAGTGTATGGTTTGAAAATGAAAAGTAGAGGTTTATAGTTCACATTTTGAAAGCAGTTCTAGAGGGTCAGATGCATGATAGATTTATTAAAAATAGAACATGTTTTTAAATAGTATTTTGGAAAAAATATGTGTCTTTATGTACTATTTACATTATGTGCCTGTTGCGTATTCTTTGAGTTTTAGTATTCCTGTGTCTTATAAGTTTTCTAGGGGCGGTTTGAGGTTCATGGTGGGTTTGGGCAGGGAGGGTAGGTTGGGGGTTTGTAATAGGGGGTTTGGCTGGGGTGGAGTGCGGAGTTTAGTGAAAAGTGAGGGGGGCAGGGAGTTACGGTGTTTGGTAATGGAGCAGAGTCAGAGGACGCCACATTTGTGTTATGGGCTGCCACGGAAATATGTATTTATTCTCAGAGGTTTATTATATTAAGGATATATATTAGCATGGTGGCTCTTGTCGTTTTGTTGTTTTGTGTATGTTTATAATGCTGGTTCTGTATTTTTTGTTTATGGACCTTATTGCGACACACAGGGGATTTACGTTGCACAGTTGGCGATCAGAGACTTAGGAAATAAAACGTTATAATTGTAAGGGCTGTAAGCGATAGAAATCGCCCGTTCTCGGTGTAAAAAATATCACCGCTATTGGTGGTATTTTCTACGGTGTTAGTACTCGAAGGAGACTAGTAACATATATGTGTAATAAAATTATGTAATAGGCTCAGCATTTTACATTATCTTGAAGAGCAAAAGTTGATTTTACATAGCAATAAGTCTCTTATAATTAAGGGACGGAGTGTATATAGTGCTATTTAGTACTCTGCTATGTGATTGATGTCGAATATTTCATAAGAGGAGGCTTTAAAAGATTTACGATAAACTGGTTTTCTAGGGAAGTGGGTGGAGTGTTCCGTGTAAATTGCAGAATAGAAACTAGTAAGAACCAATTGGAAGTGTTGTTTTAAAGTCACATGACTGCACATGCGTGTCTCGACGCCTGTACGCGATAGGTGGGTGCGCGTACCCGGTCGCGCACTATAAGAAAGCGGCGAGAAAATATCAGCTAATATGCTCTTCAAGCTTGTTTTGGTACAAAGAGTTAGTTCTGAAAAGAACTTTTTTTTTTTTTTTTTTTTTTGGGAAACAAGTGTTATGATGCTTTTTATTTCTTAAAGTTGCGACGACATTTTTCAGTATGTCATACTATCCAAATAAAGTGAAGAAATTTAACTTTTCTTGGAGCATTTATGACTCTCAATTATTTGTTTAATTAGAGTAAAGCTTTGCTCTCCGTATACAAGAAGTTCTCCACAGTTCGTGCATTTCATGTGCACGTTCGCCAGATATGGTCTCAAGTCCATCTCAGCACTCGATGGAGATACAGGTCGTCCACCGGAAGATGTGTTGATTACTTCTGATGGTAATAGCGAGGCCTCCGTTTTTCTTGTGAAAAGTGGTCGCTCATTTTCATCAGATTCGGAAGATGAATGCGGAACGGTAGCCATTGTATCGAAGTCTTCGGGAAGATGTTCGACGTTGTTGTCTCTTGAGAGTAGAAAAGAAAGTGATGGTAGTGGGTGGAGTGCTGCGTGTAAATTGCAGAATAGAAACTACCAAGAACCAATTAGAAGTGTTGTTTAGAAGTCACATGACTTCACATGGGAGTGTCAGGTCCTGTACGCGATAGAAGGGTGCGCGCACCCGGTCTCGCACTAAAATAAAGCGGCGAAAAAACATCTTATAATATGCTCTTCGAGCATGTTTTGGTGGAAAGAGTTAGTTCTGAAAAGAACTTTTTTTTTTTTTTTTGGGGAAAGAAGTGTTATAATGCTTTCGATTTCTTAAAGTTGCTACTACATTTTTCAGTATGTAATAGTTTGAAAATGAAGTGAAGAAATTTATCTTTTCTTGGGGCATTTGTGACTTTCAATTTTCAGTTTAATATGAACGAGGCTCTGCTCTCCATACAAAAGAATTTCTCCACACTCGTTGCATTTCATATGCACCTTCGCAAGATATGGTCTCAAGTCCATCTCAGCACTCGATGGAGATACAGGTCGTCCACCAGAAGATGTGCTGGCCACCTCTGATGGTAATAGCGTGGCCAGGGCTCTTGTCGATGCTTTTGCATAATGCTCAGGATGCCTTTGTTTAACATGCCGCTGCATGGTGTGTGCAGAAAAGGAATATTTTTTATTTGGATTTCCCCTTGAGAGCTCCGAATTGCATATCGTGCAGGTTACTTTTGGCGCATTCACTTTCTTTTGATCTTCAGGATAAGTGAAAAATTGCCAAATGAAAGATTCCTTTTTTCTTCTTAACGGTGGTCGCTCATTTCCTTCAGATTCGGAAGATGAATCTGGTAGGGAAGCCATTTCAGCAAAGACTTCCGGAAGATGCTCGACGTTGTTGTCTCTTGAGAGTAGAAAAGATTGTGAGGAAAGTGGGTGGAGTGCTTCGTGTATATTCCAGAACAGAAACTACTAATAACCAATTGGAAGTTTTGTTTTCAAGTCACGTGACTTTACATGCGCTTCTCAGGACGTGTAGGCGGTGACACTATGTAGTTACGAACGTGATTACATACTTAGGAACTAGCATTCAAAAAAACTATGAAACTCACTGAAAAAAACATAGGTTTTACACACGTTATAGTTAGGAAGTAGCATTTGAAAAACCTATGAAATTCACTGAAAAAACCATAGGTTTGACACCAGTTATAGTTAGCTGGAAATTTTACTGACATAAAACCAATGAAATTCCACGTTATAGTTAGTTGGACTCACTATAACTTGCGCGTGTAATGCACTGCTGATGACATTACATATTACATCACTCATGACATGGTCAGTGACATCACTTATGACATCACTGATGACAGACCTCCTTTAAGTGTAATGTAACCCTTAAAGCACATATTGGAAAATAGAAATTAACATTTTCAAAAAAATGGACATACCCATACCAGTTACAACAACCAATTCAGTAATTCCACCATCTATATACACATTCTCTCATTCACCAACAGTTCTATATAGTCACTCATACATATACTCACTCATCATATGTAGTGATACACCTATACATCCTGTTACACACCGACAATCATCCAAAAGTTACTCACACACATACTCACACATGCAAATAAACTATTGAACATCCATTTATTTGCATATAAAACTATACACACTCAACCACCCATACAGTCCTGCACATATGGTGTCTTCTAAACACATACAAAGAGAGAGTTAGTCATTCATGCATCTATGTGATTAGTAATACCCCCATGAAACCATAGAAACACTCATACTGATACTAAAAAAACATCTAAGAACCCAAATACCTACACATGTAGGTACTCATCAACCCATGCAGCCAGTTATTTACAAAGTGAAACACTGATACATATATTTAAATATTTAAACATTACTCGCTAATATATGTATTCACTAAGGTACACTTAATAAGCCAGTTATCCAATCATTTCTTTTTGAAAAAAACATTCATTAAGACAATAATTTAAACATTTATTCTTTCCTCGACCTTTACATATACATATATAAAACATATTTATTTTTTAGAAAGACACACATTCACTGGATGGTGTCATAAGTGATGTCACTGACCATGTCATGAGTGATGTAATATGTAATGTCATCAGCAGTGCATTACACGCGCAAGTTATAGTGAGTCCAACTAACTATAACGTGGAATTTCATTGGTTTTATGTCAGTAAAATTTCCAGCTAACTATAACTGGTGTCAAACCTATGGTTTTTTCAGTGAATATATATATATATATATATATATATATATATATATATATATATATATATACACACACACACACACACACACACACACACACACACACATACATATCTATAAATTAAAAGGAAAAAAATAAAAAATGCCACCTAAACTTGGCATGCTTGCTATCAAATAATAAAGTTAAAACGTTAAACACTGCAAGGAGCTATCATCCTAGAATGAAATTATATTTGTAATAATAAGCTGCCAACTCTTCCTGCTTCCTGATTGTTGCTGCCAGTGGGGGAGTGAGCCCCCTTCCGCACCGCTGGGGACTTTACTTCACATGCTCCCCCTGGTTTCCTGGGCGCGCTAAATAGCAAGGGCGGACACATCAATGCCCGGAGGATGCTTAGCCCCCCCTCTAACGTCTTGTTATGCTTAATTTACGAACCTATGAAGGGTCGAAGAATGAGTTAACCCTATCTGACGTGACTTGCAGACGTCAGCAGCAAGCTTTACCTTATTGACGCCTTCTTGCCCCTCATACTACACAATACAAACTATCCTCATAATGGACGCCGCCTCCCACGCCTGGCACTCGTGTCACACAGAGGTCGAATTACATTAGAGGCTCTCGTTCACTGACTTTTATAGATGCCCAGCCCTTGTCATCTTTGCCATTATTTTAGCTGCACTATGGTCTGCGAGAGCAGCCGGGTATCTAATTAATCGACCCTGCAGCTCCATGTTGTACATTACCTTGCAGCAAAAATCCCAATGAGTTTCAATTAGTTTGTTATATATATGGGAATTTACTATGTAAAAATTGTTTATCTCAATACCATTGGAAAATATTTGCAGACCTTGGCTATTTTTCCTTATTTTTCTTGTTAATCTGTATATATATTGCACTATATTCTTTGTCTCTTTGACAGTTTGATTGTGATATGGTTGCTTGTGATATGCGTGTAATTTTGAATGAATGATTCAAGTACAGTTATATTCTAATGTCCCATGTGTCTTTTAAGGAAATTCTTTTTGTATTATGAATTAAAATTTTTGAAATATATTCTTGAAAAAACTTGCTAAAATAAAAAGCTATTAACTAGCAATTCCCACTCTTGAATTTCTTTTCTGGATTTGGATGATTATTGGTCTATTTAAATCATTCATAGCAGTATTGGCAATTCTGTTTGTTTTATAATTATTAGGCTCAGCCTTACTGATTGGAGCCAGCCCTTAGTTGTTTCTTGTTATTATTTTAGCTGAAGCACTTAAGCCCCAAGACGCCTTCTGAGCGGGCATGCGCTGCATACCCGAAAATGAGTGTAGTCCGACATATTCCTGTGAAATTTGGAAATACGCTTGTTTTGTCTGGCAATGGCTTTGTCGTGTTTCTGCGCAGGAGAGAACACCCCAGGTGGTGGCATAAATAATTATGTGTCTCTTTAGGAAGACTGAATGGGGGCGGGGTAAGCGAGATTCAAGGGGTGCGAATGTTCGGGTCAGAGAACAGAATACTGACTTCACTCTTATTCTATGTGAAGGCTAAATACGCAGTGATGTGCCGAAGGTTACACAGAGCGTAGGAAGGCTCGAGGTGGAGCATTAGGTTGATCCTGACACTGAGTTGTCAGAGGGGGATTGTGCACAGGTCACCCTGGTCACCAGGAACCTGAAAATAGTGAAGAGAGAGTGAGATTTATTAAAACATGCATATCAGTTTCAGGAGCGCACTCTTCACCACTGCAAGAAGTGTGATATACCAGCCCAACTAGAACTTTTAAGCGACCCTCCCCGCCCAGACCGAACTCGGCGAGATAGCTCAGTGAGTTCAGCGCTAGCTGCGGGTACCTGTGCCCGGCCATCAGTCGCAACTTGAAACCGGGGCACAAGCGCTAGCTCAGTCTTGCCTTGTTCACGGTGAGTTTAAACTGAGCACCACCGGGCAGGTGCCTAATTATAGCACTACGAATCGGTCAGCCTGTAGGAGCCAGCACTATAAAGCCATTTATTATGATATGTACTCGTAGTATTTCTATTCTGTGCCAGGACAAGTAAATTCCTTTTATTTTGCGTCTGGCAAAGGATGCTAACACTGCTGGGCGCACAAAGCTAGCCTCGCATTTCACTTGTCTAGACACAGGATCGTTTATTTGTATCCTTGTTTGTGTAGGGGGTACTGCATAACCTAATTGCTTCTACGCGCTTGATAGAACTTCTCTGGGCCTGGGGTCGTGATTGTGAAGCTTGACCTGTCAGTGCCTCGCAGTAGTGAAGGAGCTGTAGGCTCTGTAAAGCCAGGGCCCGGGTGCGTCAGTGCGCTGAGGGAGCTCGGGTACCAGTCCCGGAAGCCCAGCTAGAGGAACAGATAGAAACAAGAAGCACTTTCAAATGTTTATTTAAAATCAAGGGCTCCTTTTTAATGATAGTATATGTCAGGATGATGGTTTATGTGATTGTTGTATGTTTTTAACGATGTTGCTATTCATGTTTTATAGACATTTGCAACAACTCCACTTATTCAGAGAGCCACTGTGGGGCAAAGTGATACCAGAGGGAGCTCCTGAACTCACTCCTTTATCTATCGCCTTCTATCTATCTATCTATCTATCTATCTATCTATCTATCTATCTATCTATCTATCTATCTATCTATCTATCTATCTATCTATCTATCTATCTATCTATCTATTTATCTATCTATCGCTCTCACTGTATCTATCTATCGCCCTCACTTAATCTGTCTATCTATCGCACTCACTCTGTCGCCATCACTCTATCTATCTATCTGTCTATCTATCGCCCTCACTCTATCTATCTATCTATCTATCTATCTATCTATCTATCTATCTATCTATCTATCTATCTATCTATCTATCAATCTATCTGTCGCCCTCTATCTATTTATCTATCGCCCTCACTCACTCTATCTATCGCCCTCCCTTTATCTATCTATCGCGCTCACTCTATCTATCTATCGCATCACTACATCATCACTCAGCACCACCACAGCATCACTCAGGGGCACCACAACATCACTATGCGCTACCACAGCATCAGTGAACGCCACAGCATCACTCGTCACCACCACAATATCACTCAGCGCCACCACAGCATCAATCTGTGCAACCATTCAACAACTGGTTCAAATATGTTCTTTCAATGTTTCAAGCTTTATTACAAATGTCAAAAAAAAGATTTTAATATTTCATTTCTGTTCCTGGATTTTCGTTACAATAAAATACACTGAACATAATCTTCACAAATGTTATTTACAAAAGTTTAAGCTATTGCCATTATATATTACAATAACTTTCATTTAAGTATTAATTATTTAAAAAAATTAAAAGCCATTGTTATTTGTAATGTCAATACATCTAAGTCATGTAAGTACAACACATATTGCATTACAAATGCTATAGGTGTCACATTTGCGAAAGTTAAAAATATTGGCATTGTAAATGACAAAGCTATTAATTTCGCTATTTTCAAAACCAACACATAAATAAAAAATGTGTCATTTACAATACCAATAGCTCAAACTTTCCTAATGCGAGACCTATTGCATTGCAAATGCTTGTTTCTTTCATTGTCTGCCTCTCCCTTAGTTTAACAGAACAAGAGAACCTCTCTTCTACCCTTTCAGGGAAAGGCAAATGAGGTTGGCTTTGTCTGTTCTGAGAACAGTTATTTTTTAACAAAAAGTAGGGAAAATGTTATTGTAAAATTAAAATAGATTGGGAACATGGTTCAAATAGATCACACTCACTTCAGCCACTGAGGTCATCCAATTCAATTCAATTCAATAAGCTTTATTCGGTTCATTAAAAAAAAACATAAAAGCACATACAGAGAAAGAAAAACATCAATAGAAATTCATTACTGTACAATTAGTGATAAAAATCCAACCAATGGTAAATACAATTAAAACATCATACTTTTCCTTGCTTCAATAGATTTAAGGATAAAAGTTGCTGTAAAAAACATATATCAGGTTCTTGCATTGTAAAGATCAACCTCATAGCAGCATCTGTAGTGAAAGTGCAGTATTTTAAAAACAATGGTTTTAAAAATGCTATACGGAAATTCATATACAAGTCACAAATCAGGAGAAAGTGCAAGGTGCTTTGTTTGGTGTAGTCGTCACACGGGCAAGGGGAAGCTGGGTACTCTTTTATACGTGGAAATACTACCAGATGGTGAGCAAGCCCTAATCTTAATCTGGTGAGTACATATCTGTTTAAGATTCTGGTTACCTGGATCAAATAAGTTTGAAAACCCTTTGGGCCCCATTAGGATGGCGGGCGGATTGCCTCCGCCAGGGTAGCGGTGGCCACCGCCACCCTGGCGGAGGCAATCCGCCCGCCATCCTTCCCTGCATTCCCCCCCGCCATATTACGATGGCGGAGGGGACCGCAGCGGTCGGAAACACCGCCCGCCTGTTTTCCGCCCCGGTCGCCTAGCGGCCGGGGCGGAAAGCCTGTAACATGGTGGCGGTGTCTTGTAGACACCGCCTGCCATATTACTATGTGCATTACACAGTGCATTTCCGTGGCGGCAATGCCGCCACGGAAAGGCATGCGGAGACTCCCTGCGGGGGCCCCTTGCGGGCCCCCTGGGAGTCCGTGGCTTGGGGGGTGCACATGGGGGGTACCTATGGTACCCCCCCGCATGTCAGAGTGCAACATGGCAGGCACCGCGCGGTGCCTGTCGTGTTGCGCGTTGCCAAGCAAAACGTGCACTTTTACCATTGCGGCGGGCGGAGATTCCTGCTCCGCCCGCCGCAATGGTAGACATACAGGATGCACCCGCCTGTGTGGCGGGCGCATCCTAATACATATGTCGGGACCCCCGCACTGTTAGCGGGCGGTCCTCTTCTCCGTTAGGGTGGCGGGCGGGCAAAGCCCGCCCGCCATCCTAATGGACCCCTTTGTATCTGAGTAACGAATATAGAATTGGCAAGTTGATAAATGCTCAATGCTGTTAATGTGCCTTCTCTTCCTATGGGACAGGAACAAAATCTTAATTTCTGATTTTGGCAATTCTACTACGGCTTTAGGGTCATCCAAAATGTTTAATTTAAAAACTTCATTAAAACTATGTACAATATAATTCAGCCAGGGAATCTTAGACCAATTATCCAGGCGGAGACAGTCTTTAATTATAATTCTGTTAAAAGCGGTCTCCTCCTTACGCCACATTAATCTCCAGGTCAGTAAGGGCCTAAGTGCTATTAAATCTGTCAGGTAGCTGATGCCAACTTCCCTGTGGATAAGTTCTGTTGACAGTGAGGGCGGTAAACTAATCAATTTTTTAAGAAATATATTTTGCACGGTTTGTAAGTTACTATTAGAACAGTGACCCCATACCCCTCACCATATAGTGCAATTGAGGTACTTCTAGATAAATAAATATGTAACATGTCTCTAATTCGGCGGTTACCCAGCTTCGCTGCAAATCTAAAAACACTGTGGGCGCTTTTGGCCATCTTTGCCCGGACGTTCAGCATCTCTTGAGACCATGTACCGTTCCCAGCAAAAGTTATCCCTAAATAACAGAATGTATCCACCGTCTGGATTTTCTGTCCTTCTATAAAAAAGGAATTGGTCTTTTTCCTGCTCTGGCCACAAACGATAGCATAAGTTTTACTCTTGTTGATCTGCAACTTTCTCCCCGTTATAAAATCAACAAACATATCTATAAGGTGTTGGAGGCGGTAACTGGTCATAATATCGAATTCATAATATCGATAGGACAAAATATCGAGTCAAAAATATCGAGTATAGGGAAATATCGAAGTAAAGAATACCGAGGAACAAAATATCGTTGAGAATAACAGTAAAAAAATATTGATAACAAAAATATCGAATCAAAAATATCGAGTAGTCATAATATCTATAATTTAGTGTAGGAAAAAATATCGATAATATAAATATCGACTGTTAATAATGTAATAAAAACCTTTAAAAAAAATAATATGTGTAGAAAATGTTGAAAATGTTTTATTTAGTCTATATCATTTATGTTAGAAATGTGTAATTTATTAGAAAAATATATCTTTTATGGACGGGATATTGTGTTATTAGGTGATAAGGGTGGGAAGTAATTTAAAAAATAGTATGCAAATAATAATAAAAATATAATAAATAATTAATTAGAATAATTCATTATAAAACAAAATGTCTATTATTTTATTCCAATTTTTAAAAAAAAAATAAAAAAAAATTATAATAGTAAGTACATTTTTAGGAGCGGGATGTTGGGTTATTAGGGGATAAGGGTGGGGAGTAATTTTAAAAAAGTTAAGAAAAAATTATACAAAATAAGAAGAAAAAAAATTAGATTGAATTTTTTTTATATTAAGTCAAATATAAAATAAAAAAAAAGATAATTAAAAAAAATATATATATATGTAATGTTTAGGAGTGGGATGTTGGGTTATTAGGGGATAAGGGTGGGGAGTAATTTAAAAATAATATTGAAAATTTTCACAAAATGGGATGAAATATAAAATTGGAAGAAAAAAAAAATCTTAAACAATTATTTAAAACATTTTTAAAAAAAAAATACAAAAAATAATAATAACATTTTACAATATTTAGGAGCAGGATGTTGGGTAATTAGGGGATAAGGGTGGGGATTATTGTAAAAATTATTAGGAAATAGAAAAATTAAAAATAAAAATCTTTTAAAATTTAAAAATTATTTAAAAAACAATTATACATTTACAAATTAAATTTGAATTTTTTTTAATAAATACTTAAAAATTCAAAAATATGAAATAATATTAAGATTTACAAAAAGAAAATAATAAAAAAATAACAAAAAAATATCCACTTTATTCTATAATATTAAAAAAAAATTAAATACAATAATTTATAAACATTTATTAATTATTTACAAAAAAATATCATTTTATCAAATAAAAATGATAAAAAATTAAATAAATACTTTCCGACCGCTGCGGTCCCCCACGCCATCGTAATATGGCGGGGGGGAATGCAGGGAAGGATGGCGGGCGGATTGCCTCCGCCAGGGTGGCGGTGGCCACCGCTACCCTGGCGGAGGCGATCCGCCCGCCATCCTAATGGGCCCCTTGAATTTAAAAATATGAAAGAATATTAAGAATTACAAAAATAAATTAATAAAAAAAAAAAAAATAATAATAATTAAAAATTTCCAATTTATTTTATAATATTAAAAAAAATATATATATTTTATATAAACTACAATTTGAATAAAAGGAAAACAAAATTACGTTATAAATTTAAACGAATAATCAAACTAATGTTACAAATTTGGGCGGAAAGTTAGCATTATCATAATATAAAAATGATATAATTTTATAATAATACATAATTAAGATGGGTCAGTGTCCAGCACCTTCTCTGATAATAGTGAGACTGGAGTTGGAATAGAAAATTATAATGGATCAGTGTCCAGCACCTTCCCTGATATTTGTTTCACTAGAGTTGGAATAGAAAATTATAATGGGTCAGTGTCCAGCACCTTCCCTGATATTTTATAGACTGGAGTTGGAATAGTAAATTATAATGGGTTCGTGTCCAGCACCTTCCCTGATATTTTATAGACTGGAGTTGGAATAGTAAATTGTAATGGGTCAGTGCCCAGCACCTTCCCTGATATTTTATTGAGTGGAGTTTGAATAGTACATTATAATGGGTCAGTGTCCAGCACCTTCTCTGATATTTGTCTGACTGGAGTTGGAATAGTAAATTCTAATGGGTCAGTGTCCAGCATCTTCCCTGATATTTGTTTGACTGGAGTTGGAATAGTAAATTATAAGGGGTCAGTATCCAGCACCTTCCCTGATATTTTATAGACTGGAGTAGAAATAGTAAATTCTAATGGGTCAGTGTCCAGCACCTTCCCTGATATTTTCTAGACTGGAGTTGGAATAGTACATTATAATGGGTCAGTGTCCAGCACCTTCTGTAATATTTGTCTGACTGGAGTTGGAATAGTAAATTCTAATGGGTCAGTGTCCAGCATCTTCCCTGATATTTGTTTGACTGGAATTGGAATAGTAAATTATAAGGGGTCAGTATCCAGCACCTTCCCTGATATTTTATAGACTGGAGTAGGAATAGTAAATTCTAATGGGTCAGTGTCCAGCACCTTCCCTTATATTTGTTTGACTGGAGTCGGAATAGAAACTTATAATGGGTCAGTGTACAGCACCTTCCCTGATATTCGTCTGACTGGAGTTGGAATAGTAACTTCTAATGGGTCAGTGTCCAGCACCTTCCCTGATATTTTCTAGACTGGAGTTGGAATAGTACATTATAATGGGTCAGTGTCCAGCACCTTCTCTGATATTTCTTAGACTGGAGTTGGAATAATAAATTATAATGGGTCAGTGTCCAGCACCTTCCCTGGTATTTGAAAGACTGGAGTTGGAATAGTAAATTATAATGGGTCATTGTTCAGCACCTTTCCTGATATTTTTTTAGACTGGAGTTGGAATAGTAAATTATAATGGGTCAGTGTCCAGCACCTTATCTGATATTTGTCTGATTGCAGTTGGAATAGTAAATTATAGTGGGTCAGTGTCCAGCACCTTCTCTGATATTTTATAGACTGGAGTTGGAATAGTAAATTATAATGGGTCAGTGTCCAGCACCTTCTCTGAAATTTGTCTGATTGGAGTTGGAATGGTAAATTATAGTGGGTCAGTGTCCAGCACCTTCTCTGATATTTTATAGACTGGAGTTGGAAGAGTAAATTATAATGGGTCAGTGTCCAGCACCTTTTCTGATATTTTTTAGACTGGAGTTGGAATAGTAAATTATAATGGGTCAGTGTCCAGCAACTTCTTTGATATTTAATAGACTGGAGTTGGAATAGTAAATTACATTGGGTTAGTGTCCAGCACTGTCAATGATATTTATTGGATTTTAATTTTAATACTATATTGAATTGGGTAAGTTTACATAATTGTATCATTTTGTTATGTAATTTTCATGAAGAGGCAATAGTGTGTTAAATATATGTTAAATATGTACCTCATTAAGAATGTTCTAAAACAATTATAACTAATTTCTTTGTTTACATGATATATGTAATGGTACATGCAGTTAGAAATTTACATTTTTTAACATATTTAATACATTTATTTATTATTAATTCATGCACTTATAAAAAATAAGTAGACAAGGATGTGTTGAAGATTTTTATTGACAATTTGTATTTATAATATGTACTGCACAGCATACAATATTTCGTTCATGTTACACAATTATGTAGTTACATATTATATATTACATTACATTTATTTATGTTCATACATTTTGTAAATTTTACGAAAAGCATTTTTAGAAAATATTTTAACAATAAATGATAAAGAGTTCTTCATTATATTATGCCAAAAAATTGTAACATTTAAAACTTATTGAAAATAATACTTTTATAAGCATATTATTAATGTATTTAATAATGTTAATATATAAGATATTAATATTATTAAATATATATATGTTATATATAGACATAAATATAAACTAAAAAGCAATTATATATTTATGTTTATAATTTTAAAGGTAAATACAATTTTATATAATGTGGTACATATTAAATACAATGTTCTTAATCAAAATAAGTTAGACAAATAATAATTATTACATGTATATATATATTTGAGGAAATAACATTATTCATAATGGTATATGAAATAGTACATAATTTAGTAAGTTGGATATAATGTTTCATTAGTTTTTTACAACAATTTACAAACATGTTTAACATTTTTAATAATAATAATTAATATAGTATATTGATTATTAAAATTAATTCACATTTGTAAATAATAAAATTTTTAATAAAATTACACATATGCAAGGTACAACTATTTATTCACATTTATATTTTTCATAGCATTTATTTACAATTTACTTAGATAAATGTTATTAATAATAATAATACATAATATTTCTTATTTATTAATATTATTAATTTACAAACAGAATATAGTTGTAGAGTTACTTAAGTAAAGGAATAAACTAATATAATATGTATAAATTCACAAAAGAAATGTTTAATGTATTTATTGCAATTTTGATATATTTTTATAATATTAATATTAAATAATATTATAAATATATTATTTAATATTAATTATTAAAGGATATTACATATAATAATATTTGTATATGTGTTACATAATAGTGTATAAAATTATAAGTGTGTTTATATATTTTATTTCAACTGAGAACATTGTATTTTGTATGTTTAACTTCCTAATATTGTTTAAAGGGGACTACTTTTTTACCGCGTAAGGCTATATAGCTTCATTCAGGACTGGAGAAGCTCGCGGTTGGAAGCTGCGTCAGGTAGAGGAAAGTAAGGTGTATTTAAAGTAATATATCTTAGAGAATAGTAGTGTTTGAGTGTATATAATAGATTTGTAGTACTAGTGTGTGTATGTAGTAGTTGTTTTGCTATGTTTAAGGTGAAAAATTCTTCTGACGGAGGTGTTTTGTGTGTTTGAGGCGTAGTGTACTGTAATGTTTTGAATATTATCATATGTGTATTTTAATGCTTTATATTAATGTTTATATTTATATTTGGACATGTATGGATTTTATGTGGGTGGGTTTGTTTTATGAATTGCTTTTTTATAGGTTACGGTATTACGGTGTTTACTTTCGGAGAAGGAAGCGTATTTTTTGAGAAAAGAGTGTATTACTTTGTAATGTAATATTTAAAACTCTCTCTCATTTTTTCGTGCTTTCAAGGAGCGTTTATTTTACATTTTATTATTTTTTGGGTTTTTAAGGGTATTCGTTTGGAATGGACTTGGAGAAGATAATGCGTTTTTTTAAACAAAGTGTGTGTATGTTCGCTTTTTTGGAATTAAGTGAACACACTTTGTTTATTTTCATGTTCCTGGAGCGACTTTCATGTAATTTTACTGATTTTCAAGTTCTGAGGATATCCTTTTGGATTGGGAGAAGAATATGCATTTTTATTTTACTTTATGTGTGTGTATATTACTTTCAATTGAAAAGGTACCACACTTCATTTTTTGGGATTTCTTGGAGCGTTTTTTTCTATTTTTATTTGTTTTCAGGTTTTTTACTGGTTCGACAATTGGATTTGTAATGGATTGCCAAAGAATTGGATGGATTCTAAGTGGATGTATTGCGTCTTCTTCAGTGACATAAATTGTAAGTATTATAATTTTATATTACTTGGGTGGGAAATGTAATTTTTGTTATTGTTGTGAAGTTGGATATTATAATAAATATTGCATATTTGTAAATACATTGTTTAGTAAAAGTTTATAAATATGTACTACAAATATGTAATATTTTTTATGGTACCAAAATATCTAGATATTGTATAAATCTGATAGTATAGACAGGTATTTTAAGATATTTCACAGAAGGGTTTTTGCTATTAGGGATAGGCACTCTAGACCTCTTGTTTGAGGATATAGTGTGATCTGGGTTTGAAGTAGTCGGAGCATTTGTTATGTTTGTTTTGTTAGTTTTGGCCCTATTTCTGTTACAGATTGTTCCATGCGTAGTTCTTGGTAGCTTTGTTCTTTTAGTAAAGCTTGTATTAGATTGTGGAAGGTGGGTTTCCCTCTGCTAGTGGTAGCTTGGAATGCATTGTGCCATCCTTCTACACTGTTGTTAGTTTTTGCCTCCTGATTCAATGTACTTAGATATACATTCCACCAGGCTATGTGGAATTTAGGTTGTCGTCTGTGTCCAGATCTATGTAACCTTCCCACCCAAGTATCTTCAAAGTCGTCTAGAAGTGGGGCTAATTTCTCCTCATATTTCTTGGAGTATGGACTGTCAATTAGTATATTATAATGTTCTGCAACATCAGTAACAGGGACATAGGAAAGTGAAATCCTCTTTCCGACTGTTGCTGCATTATCTTTGGCGTTCTCCTGGCACCAGCGCTACCTCTCGCGACACCCGCTGCGCGGGTGCCGCTCGTCGGATTGTTATCCCTGCTGGCCAACTTTGGAAGAAAGTGGGAGACGTAGCCACTCTTAGCCGGAACTACCGACGGACTAGAGGCGGGACTGCGAGGACCAGACTGCCCAGCGCCGCTGATCGGCCGCAGCTGGTCCTCTTCCCGCCCCCTCCACTTCAAAATCCGAGCAGTGCCTGTGGTCAGTGGGACCCTCTTTCCAACTGTTGCTGCATTATCTTTGGCGTTCTCCTGGCACCAGCGCTACCTCTCGCGACACCCGCTGCGCGGGTGCCGCTCGTCGGATTGTTATCCCTGCTGGCCAACCTTGGAAGAAAGTGGGAGATGTAGCCACTCTTTGCCGGAACTACCGACGGACTAGAGGCGGGACTGCGAGGACCAGACTGCCCAGCGCCGCTGATCGGCCGCATCTGGTCCTCTTCCCGCCCCCTCCACTTCAAAATCCGAGCAGTGCCTGTGGTCAGTGGGACCCTCTTTCCAACTGTTGCTGCATTATCTTTGGCGTTCTCCTGGCACCAGCGCTACCTCTCGCGACACCCGCTGCGCGGGTGCCGCTCGTCGGATTGTTATCCCTGCTGGCCAACCTTGGAAGAAAGTGGGAGACGTAGCCACTCTTTGCCGGAACTACCGACGGACTAGAGGCGGGACTGCGAGGACCAGACTGCCCAGCGCCGCTGATCGGCCGCAGCTGGTCCTCTTCCCGCCCCCTCCACCAGAACATCTCCTAGTATATTACAGACTACCAGCAACGCGCACGCGGGACGCGCGCGGGACCAAGCGCGGGGCGAAGCCCAGGCAAAGGGCGGGCCCTCTGAGGCCCTCAGAGAACCGATGAGACCGGACCGGACATAACCCCTGGTACTTTGTTATTTCCCTACTTCTGTATATGATAATAGATAGGTCTGTTGGACAATTTTGAACTGTTGCTCTGTATTCAGTACATTGCTTAGCTGAGTTGACCATGTCCGACAAACAGGGAGGTTTGCTAAACAAAATGCTCGACAATTATTTTACTAAGGCCTCCCCTGACATTCCTATGGAAATTGCTTTGGCAGATCGTCGAGCTGAACGCCGTCGCTCTGTAGAAAGCATGAAAAATCGGGCAGCGTCACCATTACTTCCACCTCCCTCTTCTATCAGCGAGAATACCCAGATAGCTAATGTAATCGTTCATATACCAGATACCCAGCCTCCAGAAGTGAACAACATCACACCCACACTAATCACTCCCCCCGAGTTGGCTACGAATGGTACCTCTCCAATCACCCATATGAGTACTCCCAATTTAACAAAGCCACCCATTCATATACTAGCCAAAAAAACGCGAAATAGGGCAAAAAAAACCATGCCTGTATCCAGGGTACATGGCCCTCCTCCTTGTAAGAAACGGCGAAAAAGGGGAGATTCGCAACAACCAAAGTTAAGTCACTCTGACTTTGGGAAAAAGACGAAGACTTTTGTTAACAACCCTGACAACCCATCAGTAGCTACAGATGGGTCTAACATTATACCATTGGATTCACCTAAAATGCGAATAGATGAAGAGGGCAGTTTGGACACTATTATGGCTAATAAAGCACCCCAAGTAATCCGAGATCTTGTTACATCAGATACCCTAGAAAGCCTAATTAAAACCTACTCTGCGTCAATTCTAGAGAGGCTGGTCGAAGTGGAACTTAGACTAAGCAAAATTGAGCGGGTATTGGGAAGTAAGGGTGTTGATACCATCATAACCCCTAGCAATGAAATGCATAACATCACGATACAACCTGAATCTATCCCAGCTGTACCAGTCCCTGCTCCAATTTCTATCCCATTGACGAATCCCTCCACCTCCAAGCACACAGGGAACAAAACGGCTTCCCAGTTCGTTCCACCACCCAAACAACCACAAAATAAACCAGATCCAATACCAGCTATGCTAGTTAATAAATCTTCCAATGCCATGCCAAACACACCCCAGGAGAGACCAACTATTGAGGCGGGGGGCCCCAAGTTCAGCTGGGGGAGACCCAAGCAGAAGTCAAGTCAAGTCAAGTCAGGAGATTTATATAGCGCGCTACATACCCAGAGGGTCTCAAGGCGCTTGAAGAAGGGTGGGGGAATTACTTCTCGAATATCCATGTTTTAAGTTGCTTTCTGAATGCTAGGTGGTTCTGAGTAAGGCGAAGGTGAGTGGGAAGTGAGTTCCAGGTTTTAGCTGCCAGGTAGGAGAAGGATCTCCCTCCCATGGTGGTTTTGTTGATGCGAGGTACAGTGGCAAGGGCTTGGTTTGAGGATCGTAGCTGGCGGGAGGGGGTGTAGAAGGACAGTCGTGTGTTGAGGCATTCGGGTCCAATTTCGTAAAGTGCTTTGTGTGCGTGGGTTAGGAGACGGAAAGTAATCCTCTTATTGATGGGGAGCCAGTGGAGGTTTTTCAGGTGCCCAGAGATGTGTTCTTTACGCGGGATGTCTAATATGAGCCTGGCTGAAGCGTTCTGGATGCGTTGGAGTTTTTTCTGGAGTTTTGCGGTGATACCGGCGTATAGGGTGTTTCCGTAGTCCAGGCGGCTCGTGACCAGTGCGTGGGTGACTGTTTTTCTAGTTTCGGTGGGGATCCAACGAAATGTTTTTTTGAGCAAACGAAGAATGTTGAAGCAAGATGAAGAAACGGCGTTGACTTGTCTGTTCATCGAGAGTGAGAAATCTAGGATGACTCCCAGGTTCCGTGCGTGGTCCGTCGGGATGGGTGCTTTTCCAAGGGCCTCCGGCCACCAAGAGTCATCCCAGGCGGAGGGGGAGGTGCCTAGGATGAGGACTTCTGTTTTGTCTGAGTTCAGTTTCAGACGGCTGTGCTTCATCCATTCTGCTACTTCTTTCATTCCTTCATGCAGGTTGGTTTTGGCAGTGTTAGGGTCTCTGGTGAGAGATAGGATCAGTTGAGTGTCATCGGCGTAGGAGATGATGTTGAGGTTGTGTTGGCGTGCGATGGTCACGAGGGGGCTCATGTATACGTTGAAGAGGGTGGGGCTGAGTGAAGATCCTTGTGGTACGCCGCAGATGACTTCAGAGGCCTCTGACTTGAATGGTGGAAGGCGGACTCTCTGGGTTCTTCCGGTGAGGAACGAGGTGATCCATTCCAGTGCTTTTCCTTTGATTCCGATGTTTCTGAGGCGCTGTAGAAGGGTGCTATGACAGACTGTGTCGAAGGCTGCGGAGAGGTCGAGGAGGATGAGGGTGACTGTGTCTCCATTGTCCAGTAGAGTTCGAATGTCGTCTGTTGCTGCGATGAGGGCGGTTTCAGTGCTGTGTTTGGCTCGGAAGCCGGATTGTGAGGAGTCGAGGGATTTGTTGGTTTCGAGGAAGGCGGCGAGCTGGTTGTTGACCGCTTTCTCGATGACTTTGGCCGGGAATGGAAGGAGCGAGATAGGGCGGTAGTTTTTGAGTTCGGTGGGGTCAGCTGTGGGTTTTTTCAGACGGGCGCTGAGTTCTGCGTGTTTCCAACTTTCCGGGAAGGTTGCGGAGTTGAGGGAGCAATTGATGACGTCTCGGAGGTGTGGTGCTATAATGGAGTCTGCTTTGTTAAAGATGTGGTGAGGGCATGGGTCTGTGGGGGATCCTGAGTGGATAGAGTTCATCAGACGGATGGTGTCTTCAGTGGAGATAGGGTTCCAGTCATTGAGGGTGTTCAAGGGGGGTGGGGGTCCTGCAGAGGGTTGGGTGGGTTGGTCTTTGGGTCGGTTGTCGAAGCTGTTGTGGATGTCTGCAATTTTGTTGTGGAAGAATGAGGCTAGGGAGTCGCAGAGGGCTTGAGAGGGGGTGATGTCGTTAGAGTTGGCTGAGGGGTTGGTAAATTCCTTGACGATGTTGAATAATTCCTTGCTGTTGTAGGCGTTGCTATCTAGTCGGTCCTTGAAAGCGGCTTTCTTGGCATTCCGGATCAGTTGGTGGTGTATGCGGGTGGCGTTTTTGAAGGCGTCTTTGGTGCTGGTGTTTGGGTCTTTTTTCCAGGCCTTCTCAAGGGAGCGACAAAGTTTCTTGGATTTCTTAAGATCATCGTTGAACCAGGAGGCCTTCTTGCTGCCTAGTTTGATTTGTCGTTTTTTCAGTGGTGCTAGGATGTCGGCACTGTTGGATAACCATTGGGTGAAGTTAGTGGCTGCTTGGTCGGGGTTTGAGGAGTGGGCGGGGGCGTATTGAAGAAGCGATGAGGAGATCTGGTCGATGGTGACTTTGTTCCAGTTTCTTCGCAGAGTGGGTTGGGGATGGTTGTTGAATGTGGACTTGTTGTAGGTAAAGTGAACGCAGCTGTGGTCAGTCCAGAGGAGAGCTGTGGTGTGGCTGAAGGAGACATGTTTGCTGGAGGTGAAGATAGGGTCGAGTGTGTGACCTGCGATGTGGGTGGGGGTAGTGACAAGTTGTTTAAGTCCGAGGTTGGCGAGGTTGTCCAAGAGGGAGGTGGTGTTGCGGTCGTTGTTCTTTTCAAGGTGAAAGTTGAGGTCTCCCAAAAGGATGTAATCCTCGGAGGGGAGCGCGTGTGGAGTGATGAAGTCCGTGATGTCTTCACTAAATTGTGCGCGGGGTCCAGGTGGCCTGTAAAGGAGGGTGCCTCTGAGTGTGGTCTTGGGGTCGATGTGGATCTGGAAGTGAAGGTGTTCAGTGTTGGCGAGATTGACGTCTGAGCTGGTTGAGAAGCGGATGGATTTCTTATGGACGATAGCGATGCCTCCTCCTGTTTGGTCGGTCCGGGCCTTACGGATGATTTTATATCCTTCCGGGATGGCAATGGTGATGTCAGCTGCTGAGGAGGCGTTCATCCATGTTTCTGTTAGGAAGGCGACGTCCGGAGAGATGGTGTCTAGTAGATTCCAGAGGTCGATGGCGTGCCTGTGGACTGAGCGGGTGTTGAGCAGGATGCATTTTAGGTGGTTGGGATCGGATATCTGTTGTGTGTTCGTAGATGAGGAGTTGTTCTTGGTGCCGTCGAACTTGCAGGAGTTGCAAGAGAAGGGTCCATGGGTGTGTCCAGGAGCGGCTTGGACGCAGTTGGGGGAACGGCCGGGGTTAAGGGCTAGGAGGGTGGTGGCATCATAAGTAATGCGGGAGGGGTGGGTGGTACGAGGGCCAGGGGGTCTGGCGCTGGGCGCGGTCCGGGCGCGGACGGGCGTAGACGGGCTTACCTTTGGCGCACCTTCGGCGCGCAAGGAGCGCGATCGCTGCGCGTTATCGCTGCGCGAGAATGCATATGTCATATATGGAGGAGAGGGAGGGGGCGAGGGAGGGTCAGCAGGGAGGCGGGGCGGGCTGTGGGGGCCAGGCTCTGAGGCACCAACAACAACAAGCGTAATATGGCGTCAGCGTAGGGAAAAACGAAACTGGAGGTAGGCTGGGGCTCAGGAAATTGACTAGGCTAGTTGCACAATCGCGCTCCTCGAATCAGGGTTCCAGATCAAAGCGCCGTGACTACAATGCCCCCAGAGCGTTGCAATGCCCAGATCTAGAAGCACCATGTAAATAGTCCCCCAGGAGCTATTTAAATGTCTCAGTAGCGTCGCAATGGCACTCGCGCTGCAGCGCTATGTAGAGAGCTTAGGCGCTAGAAAAGGCAGAGCACAAATACAAAGCAGCTGATGAGTTAAATGTAAACGATACCTCGCAGGAGCAGGACACAGGGAGCAGTGCCCTTTGTGATAGTTCTAACAGGGGTTCCTGTGTTGCAACCAAATAAGCGGGAGGGTTTTGCCCAATTGAAGAATAAGATTATGCACTGGCTAAGTCTATACAGGCCAATAGCAAATCATATTAGTGGCGAAATTGTTCATGTTCGCCGTCTTCAATGGCTGGGAGGAAGACCCAAAGACATCGAGGGTGATGTGGTGGTTGTAAATTTCAGGGACCCTAACGCTGTACAATTCATATTAAACTGGCCGTCAGGCATTACCAACAACTGTATAATCCCAAGACCACTCACGTATTTCTATCCTAGGTCAGTGGTATTCCCCTCCCAGCATCAACCACCCCAGCATATAACATCTCAAACCCACCCTAGTTGCTATCCATCGATCACACAGAGTGCTGGGATCACCCAACACACTCTGTTCCCGCCAACCAGACAAAAAGCAAGGGACTCGCATTACCTACCCCATCTGGTGCCAGCATCTGATCCCTACGGGTGGAACTATGTGCCAACCAGACCCTTCAATTCTAACAACAGAAGAATGGACCACCTAAAACCATTTACACCTCTAGAGACCACCAATAGATTTGATATATTTAGTGGACTAGATGATTGTGATTGATGCCATAAGACACTGGGGGGTGAGGGAAAAGGATCAAGAACTGTCAATGTTGGGGGGGTGGGGGGTGTGGAAAGTGGAATAAGTACTTTGAGTGTTGGAGTCACTGTTAATGAAACTGTGGAAAGTGGAATAAGTATTCTGAGTGTTGGGGGTATTGTCAATGAAATTGAAGGTTTGGGGAATATAGGGCCCTTACCTGTGGCGGTATTAACAACTAGGGATAGTTCTACTGTAGATGAGAGTGATATACACCCAAATGTCTTGGTGCCACCTGAGGACAATCTGAGTAGAACAGAAGGTTCTTCGGCTGTACAACTTGAAATCCTACCTAGTTGCAGGGAGGCAGAAGAGGTACCTCTGGAAATGGCAGCTGCAACAAGGCAGCCTCTTAAATTGGTGTCCTGGAACATAGCTGGAGTCACAAAAAATTTGAGGGACCCAGATTGGGCTAACTATATTGATTCCTTCGACTTCTGCATGTTACAGGAGACCTGGACAGTTGATAATCCACATAGACTGGGTTACAAAACTTATGGAATTGGTGCTATTCCATCTAAGAGTGGAAGGCCCTCGGGTGGTTTAATAACCTGGGTGAAAGTATGTCTAAGGGTGAACATTGAGGTGGTGGATGCAAATTCCCCACAAATATTAGCATTAAAAATCACTGCACGAGAAGGGAAAAACCTATTTCTAATAAATATTTGCAATAGGCCATCACCCGCAACAAGAGAATCATCAACACTATCTAAACTAGATTACTTCCTAAGTCATTTGGATATCAGGGAGGATCTTATTATTGTGGCCGGCGACTTAAATTGCAATTATGAGCCAGTCACGGGTCTTAGCGATATTTTTGAAGAGGAAGACCAGGCTAACAGAATCCCCGCTATGGATAATGTTAAACCAGTTAAATGCTCAACTCTGGCTCTCCAAATGACCAAAATATGTACAGAATACTGCCTTAGGGCTTGTAATGGACGGTTACCATCTGATAGTGTGAAGAAGCCTACCTTTTTTAGGAGAAACTACAAAAGCAATTTAGATTTTGTTATTGCTTCCATACCAACTTGGCCATACCTCCTTGACATCGAGGTAATAGAGAGACTAGAAAGCGACCATTTCCCCTTAGATCTTAAAATGGAAGCCTCACTGTTAGAGGTTATAGCTTCGTCTACGCCCTTAGAAGGAAGTAATGGCGACAACAACGAGATCCATATTAGTAATAATAGGCGATCACTAAAATGGCCATTTATATTGGACCATGGCGAAATTGTTGCAGATATATACACACTTTTCGCATGTATATTTGGTCCATACTTAGACTGTATATCAGATGAGGAAAACAACACCCACTTTAAGACATTACACCAAAAAATTTTTGATGCTCTTAAGCTTCTAGTTACCAAAATGCCTAAGAAAAGCCAGCAAAAAATACACAACCTGTCCCACAGCAAACCCTGGTACGATAGAGCCTGCAGGGAGTCCAAAAGGGAACTTTTAATAGCGATTAAATCTAAGGCATCCTTAGATATTAAAACAGCTAGGAACAATTACAAATCAGTCCAAAAGGCTTCAAAAATAGCTTGGGAAGAAGAAAAATGGGCCGAAATGCTGCTGGCCGCCAAATCACGTGACAACGTAGCTTTTTGGAGGCTAGTAGCTAATGGAAATCATGCAGGGAGAGTGGTTAAGGACGTCTATTTGGACGAACAAACCTGGGATAACCACTTCACTAGCTTGTATAAAAAATTCGAAGATCTCCCCACTGATACGAATGCCCCAAGCAATGTTCTTCCAACAGATCATCTGGATTTCACTTTAGGTGAAACAAAGTTGGCAATAAGCCAAATAAAATCTGGTAAAGCCCCAGGGTTAGACAAGATTCCGGGAGACTTATACAAACACGATCTAAAAGTATGGGTACCTTATATTAACTACCTGTGCAATAAATGTTCAAAAACCTATCACACTAACATAAACTAATCAACATTGAAGTTTGATATGATATCATTCCACACAAAACATAGAAGTCCGGTACAGAATATAATTAATTTAATCTTTGAGGCTTTCCCCAAGTCCAGCCAACACGTGTTTCGTCGATTGGGCAGGAACCCACGACTTCATCAGGGCTGGGAAAAGATACAATACAAAATATTGGAATTGCGAGATAACATATCAATGTTGATTAGTTTATGTTGGTGTGATAGGTTTTTGAACATTTATACTGCAATCTGTTGATTACTGGTGGGCTATGATGACAACCCACACCTAGGCACCCAACAACACCCATTATTACCAACGCAGGGGATTGAATTAGCCTATATACTGATAAGCGCCACAACCACCGAGATCAGTCATCCTTCCTATCTCCACTACCTGTGCAATAAGCTATCCCGTAACCCAGACTTTCCAGAAAGTTGGAAGGGAGCCGAAATAGTTTTAATCTTTAAAAAAGGAGACAGGATGGAACCCTCCAATTACCGCCCAATCAGTTTAATGGATATACTCCAGAAAATCTATGCACGACATATCTTATTTCGTGTCAGTGATTGGCTGGATGAAAATGCAATTTTAACTAGATATCAAGCTGGATTCAGATCCAAAGTCAGTACAATAGACCAAATTTTCCGATTTTGCTGCCTTTATTGATAATATGTAAAGATCAAAAAGGGTCAATTATATGTCGCATTCGTCGATCTAAGGGCAGCATTGGATTTAGTGCCTCGCAAGTTACTATGGGAAGTATTGAGTGCAGTAGGGATGCCCAACAACTTAATAGTTCAAATTAAAGAGCTTCACAGAGGTAATTTTGCGAGAATCCGCTGGGGCCCCAATGGAGAATTAACACCAAAAATACCCATTGAGCGTGGTGTTCGCCAAGGGTGCGTACTGGCACCTACACTCTTTTCCCTTTTCGTGAATGACATCCCCTCATATCTTGAGGGATGCGAAAATGATTCTCCTAAACCGAATGGCGAAAAGGTAACTTCACTATTATTTGCTGACGACACTATCTTGATTTCCCAAACCAAAAGAGGTCTCCAGGCTCTATTGAATTCCTTCAATGAATACTGTAGCAAGAAGGGACTGGAGATAAATGGGAAAAAGACCAAATGTATGGCCCTAAACTCTACTAAATCAGACAAAGGCTGCTTAACCCTTAAAGGAGTAAAATTAAAATCGGTCCCCCATTTTGCATACCTAGGGGTGACACTGGACTCCAAATTTTCCTGGAAGGCTCAATTGGAAAAAAGTAAGATGACATTTTCCCAGAATGTAAAACCTATCCTTAGGGAACAAAGCCTGAGCACCAGTAAAGCCGTGTCCCCGGCAGTTGAACTTTTTAAATTTAAAGTACCGCCAGCGGTGCTTTATGGTGCAGAAATCTGGGGCCCTGGGTCCAAGGGCACTTTCAGTGTCCTGGACAATAATTTTATGAGAAGTTTGATAAGGGTTCCGAGAGGCGCTCCCCTTGTACCCCTTCAACTAGACCTAAGCCTTAAAAGGACAGACCACCACACTATAATACGCCCATTGCTCCTGTGGGTTAGGTTATGGCGGGTACCCGAATTACAAGATTACAGGGATGGGCGTAAAGAAATTATGGAGCTTGATAACCTTAAAGTTATCCCGTGGTTCAAACATGTCAAAACTTGGTTTACTAATTTAGGTCTGAAACATTTTTGGGAGAACCCGGATCAACTACCATCCGACCCGAAACAAATATTAAAAAGGGACTTCTGGACCTTTATTGCTAACATGATCAGGAGTGCGCCAACTGGTGGGACCTTAGTAACAAAGTTCCTCACTTTCAAGGACGAACCACTTTTTGAGACTTTTTTGGATGAAATAGAGCCTCCACTCGCCAAAACTCTATTTTTTAAATTTAGATATGGTAATCTCCAAATAAGCTCAACTTTGGCCCAAATATTTCAAACTCAGTGATAGATGAACTCTGCCCTATGTATGGTAGCCACCAGATAGAAAACAAGCAACATATCCTCTTCTTCTGCCCAGTATATGCAAAGGCCAGGAAAAGATGGATAAAACCAATTTGCCTAGCGTTAGGCGTGAGATCATGTATACAGGCTTTGAGAATTCTTTCAACTAACACAGCTCAACCTATAATATTTAGTGTTAGTAGATTTTTACATTGTATTTTTTTCCAAAGGAAAAAACTGGGATATCAACTGTAAACGGGATCAATTCCAGAGATAGATCTGATAAACTTTTTTAGCTATTAGTGGGAGCCCACTGCAGAACCCTATGGTTGTTTGTGTATCGATTGTATCGATTGTCTCTAATATGAAATGAATTGTTTTTAGTCAATGGTTTTTAAGTTCCATGCTGTACAGTTTTACCTTGTTTTCTTTTATTGTATGTATATGAATTGTTGTTTTATGGCAACAAAGCCGAAATAAAGAATACTTGACTTGAAATGCATTTTTTTATTTGATATGCAAAATTGCTATCTGTTGCATGAAGGATGCTTAATGTTGATTTTTGGAGATGTCTCCATATGCTCTGGTTAAAATGATAATAGCAACCTTGTATTGCTGTGTGGGGAAATGGTTTAAAAATGCTATTAATCATTGCTAGCTCGAAATCACTAATTATTTTCTGGGGAAAATAATTATTAATTTCATTTTTAATTACATTTAGTATTTCTGTATATGTGTTTTGTTGTTTGTTAGGTAACAAACAGTAAATAAATGGTATATTGTAATGATGGTACAAACCATGTATGCTATACAGTTGGTAGAATGGTTTAGGACATGGTTTAAAAGTACCATCCATCATCCAGTGTTCGCATTGTTGTAGTTTCCTTAAATTAGTTGCAGTAGCAAACATAATTATTCTGTTTGTAGGGCTTTCGTTGCCATATAGTATGAATTTATCCTTATTATGGGCTCCATTAGGATGGCGGGCGGATTGCCCCCGCCAGGCTGGCGGTAGCCACCGCCAGCCTGGTGGGGGAAATTTGCCCGCCATCCTTCCCTGTATTCCCCCCGCCATATTAGAATGGCGGGGGGACCACGGCGGAGCAAAACACCGCCCACCACTTTTCCGCCCCGGTCGCCTTGCGGCCGGGGTGGAAAACGAGTAACATGCAGGCGGTGTCTGTCAGACACCGCCCGCAATATTACAATGGGCATTTTTCAATGCCTTTCCGTGGCGGCAATGCCGCCGCGGAAAGGCATGCGGTGTTCACTCTGGGGGCCCCCTGTGGGCCCCCAGAGTGAAGGCCAAAGGGGGGTGGCACACAGGGGTGTACCTGTGGTACCCCCCTGCATTTACATAATCAAAGCGGTAGGCAACACGCGGTGCCTGCCGCTTTGATTATGTAAATGCTGCAAAGCATTTTTAGTATTGTGGCGGGCGGAGCACAGAGCTCCGCCCGCCACAATACTAAAAATACAGGATGTGCCCGCCACATAGTGCGTGCGGGCTTAGGGCGGGCGGTCCCGATTTCCGATAGGATGGCAAAGCCCGCCCGCCATCCTAATGGGGCCTTATGTGTGATGCTCATTTCTGGCGATATTACAATTTCCTCAAATGTTGTAGGGTTAGGTTCAGTTGTAGTAGTGAGTCTTTTTTGGCGTGCAATTGTCCCTTTTAGGGAGTCAATTGATGGCAGTTGACCTGAAGCATGGCTAGGAACTTTCAAAAGTTCTTCTTTTAGGATCTGTGTTGTTGGTTTGTCAGTCCCTGTACTAGCTTCTTTGATACTTTCCAAAGCATCCCTGATCTCTATTTCTGTGACATTAGGGGGGTGATTGTGTTCTCTAGTGAATAATACATCTGCTTCTTCTGTAGTAGCCCTTCCATAGCATTTATTTGAGTAATATTTTGTACATTTCCAAAATACTTTCGTTCCTGTTTGTCTTTCCTGATTATAAACATAGCCCATATAGCATAGCAAAAGTTTATTTTTCTGTGACATTACAAATTCAGCACCTTCAGTCATTTTTCTATTACTTGTACTAGGAAAAAATAGTAAGAAATATATTTTAATGTCAAATATAGTTCTATAGGCTTTTTAGACATTTATATTTCACAATTTATACTTACAGATATATTTTGTAGTGTAGAGAAATGCAGGAAAGCTGTTTTCAAAATATTTCTTGTATGTTCTTCTTTTGTTTCTGTTGGTAGGAAGAGCAAGAATGTGATTAATTAATCTTTTAGAATAATTGCTGCTTTTTCTAGGGGGAAGGTGTTTAGTAGGTAGCTTTTTAGGGCCTTTTAGGAAGTTACCAGATATACTTACTTGTTAGAATTGTGTAGTCTTTGCCTTAGGTAGGGTTTAATTAGGATGTATTCTGAATATCTGTCAAGAAGGTAGAATTTAAAAAGATCTTTATTAGAAAAAGGCTTAAACATTTTAGGGCGTTTTTGGAAGTTAACAGTTATACTTACTAGTTAGAATTCTGTAGTTTTTGAGTTAGTTGGAGTATAATTAGGATGTATTCAGAATATCTGTGAAGAAGATAAAATAAAAAATATGTTTTAATAAAATGCTTAAACATTGTAGTGACTTTTAGGAAGCCAACAGATATACTTACTTGTTAGAAAAATGTAGTTGTTGCCTTAGGTGGAGTACAATTAGGACTTATTCAGAATATCTGTGTAGAATCTAGAAGGTAAAAATTAATTTATTAGAGGAAATATTTAGCATTTTAGGGCGTTTTAGGAAGCCAACCTATATACCTACATTTTTAAATAGTGTACTATTTTCCTTTGGTGGAATAGAGTTAGGATGTATTGTGAATATCGGTAAAGAAAATAGAATAAAGAAGAAAAGGCTATTATTAAAGATTTCTAAAGAAATGTATTTTGTGTGTTACAAAACATTTTTATATAATTACAATAAGTATGTAGTGGCTAATAATTTGTCATAGGTTATTTGATGATTGTTAGAAATGTCTGTAGAAGTAATAGTAAAGCATAAAAATAAATGTTATTTTAACAATAAAGATATGTAGTGATATTTCGAGCTTAGTATTTGTTTTGTAAAAAAATTAGCTATAACTTACTTTAATTATTTATGTAGAAATATTGTTTTCTTCAGTAGAATTCTCAGGAATAACGTTGTCAAAGTGTAGCCTTCTTTTTTCTATAGATTTAGCAGCAGGAATTGGCTGTAGGAATGTACTCCTTTTATAGAGTGTATTCCATGTGTTCATTCATTTGACTGGATGTTTTAAGAAAGGGAGCATATCATTGGTCAGTTTGAATTTTTTTAGATTTAATTGCTTGGCTTCTTGTTGTGAGAAAGCAAAACTTAGAAGATTTCAGCATGGAAGGTCGTTATTATGTAAATACTTTTAAAAATATGTATTTATAATGTTATAATATAGGTAGACTAATTGCTATTTATTAATGTATGTGCTGCAATGTTTCGATAATATGTGTTAAAAAATGTAGAAAATAATTTGTGTATTTCAAAATGTGTATATTTATTTTTGTATGTATTTTGAAGAGTATATAGTACCAAAAAGTAAGATTTAAATATAAAATAAAGTGTAAAAAGTATTAATTCTATAGTCGATAATCCTATATTTTCGATATTTAGGCTATCTATATATATGCTGTCGATATTTTGGTAGTGTGACATATAATTTTTATAAAAACGATATTTTAGTACTCTATATATTTGCTAACCATATATTAGTATAGTCGATATTTTAAATAGTCGATATGTTGTCCTCAATATTTTTGTAGTTTATTAAATCAATATAGGAACTCGATATAATTGTAGTCGATATTTTTTCAACGATATTTTCGCAACTCGATATAGTGTCCGTCGATATTATGTCAGTGATCCGTTGGAGGCCAAGTGGGGTCCTAGATAAGAGCACGGCGCCATCCGCATATAGCAGCACCGGCACATCTATGCCATCCGCCTGTGGTGCATCCGATTTAACTAAGTTAAGAACTGCGTCAACCTCATTGATAAAAAGTGTAAAAAGCAGGGGAGCTAAGACACAGCCCTGTTGGATGCCACATCTTACCTTAAATTTGGGGGTACATTCTCCCATATGTCCAAACCGAACAGATCTTAACAATCTTTCATAGAGCCTAGCCAGAAAAAAGATTATGGGCTCTGGGGCCCCAAGACCTAGGAGGGTTGGCCATAGGATAGAATGGTCCACCAAATCAAAGGCGCTGCTAAGATCAGCAAAGCATAGATAAAGGGACCCATGCTTAGCACAAGTGTATTTTCCAATTAATAAATCAAAATTAATACACTGTTCAAGGGTGCCTCGCCCTTTTCTAAAACCGTATTGTGACTCGGCTAAAATTCCATTATCCTCTGCCCATTCTTCTAATCTTACCAGTAAGATTCTGCTCATTATTTTGATGGAGGAGTCTAATAAGGAAATTGGCCGATAGTTTTTTGCGTCCGATTTAACCCCCTTTTAAAAAATTGGGATGATAGTTGATTCATCCCATGTAGGGGGGACTCCTTCCTTTACAGCAGCATTAAATACAATGTTCAATAGAGGACCCCATAATGGAGGTATTGCTTTATATACATCAATAGGCACCCCGACCGGGCCTGGGCCTTTCCTCCCTTGCTGCTTTGGATACCTTGTTCCACCTCTTCTAAGGTTATATTTAATGGTACGATAGGCCAGGTACCAGAGTTGTTAGGATTATTACCAGTATCTGTTTTAAAAATACTATATTTTTCAGCACTCTGTCCGGGTTCACCCCTTTCCATTTAATTCTTATACCGTTTGGTCTACACAGTGCAATATTATCCGCAATTGCTGGTGTATTCACATACATATTTTCCCAATTGTCTACTCTCATTATAATACAATTATGATCGCTGAGCAGGGATTCTTCTATCCTAGGGGTAGTACACATGGGAATAATATTGACTGATACCAAAACATGATCAATAGTAGTGTTAGCATTTCTTCGTGTGAAAGTGGGGACCTAAATCCCCAATCCATCCCTTGCACATTGCATAATATCCAGATCGTAATTTGCCATAAGGGTATTAAGAGTTTCACCATATAAATTGTGGGGGAAGTGAGATCCATCATCTCCTAAGTCATTTTTAACCCCACATACCCTTTGTATTAGACAGCAGACAAACAGATGTATTAAAATCACCCTCCTAAATTATATCAAACATAACTTCCTCACCTACACTTAACTTTGCAATTGCATTCTCCAATTCTAAGACAACTTTGGACCGAGAACTGTCAAACAGGTTGTTGTAAAAATTAATTAGAAGAACGTCTTGTACTTGTTTTTGGTGCAACCAAAGTACCTGAGAATGACAGCCAATATTAATATGCCGTTTTACTACTATATGCAAATTGGTTGTTATTAGGATTAAGAGCCCCCCCTTAGCTCTTCCAGCCACCGAGCTGAGAGCAGGTAAATCATATGAAACGAACCCCTCAAAGCTAACAAAACCTGTACACCAAGTCTCCTGGAGACAAATAATATTGTGGGAATTAAGAAAATCTGACCATCCTAACATTTCCCTCATTTTAGTCAGCCCAGCTATGTTCCAGGTGGCTATTGAAAGCCCTCTAACTTGGCGTACTGTTTCTATATCTATAGGTTGACCAGTAGGATCTTCATAGGTCAACCTTTGCTCTGGGCCCGCCCCACTTACATCTAAGGTATACATGACCCCCGAGGACCTGTATGTTCCACAATACCATCGCCCACTATATTATTCTCTCCAAATTCCTCATTACCCCTGCAATCTGGCCTTCCTATTGTATGGCTGTCTAAATTCAGTCAGTCATTCTCCTCCAGGGTACTGAGGGATTGAAAACGATTATATACAGGTAAGTTAAAATGCGGCTGACTTTGTATAGTCCTGTTGATTCTTTGGTATTCCTTGTTTGGCCCTCTAGGAGGTCCCTGCTTAAGATGATTGTAAAAAAGGCAAGTGGTAGTAAAGAAATACACTGGTCAATAACTGGCAAGGCTATCACTCTATCCAGAGAGTTTCTTGCATAATGCGGGTTCTTAAAATTGATAATGACACAGTCACCCTTTACAGACTTTTTTGAGGGGCCTATCCAATTGACTCTTCTTGTAGTAAGAATCTGATCTGCATAATTCACTGGAAAGCCACAATTATAATTAAGCCAGTATATTGTTTTATTTTTGAGTGAGGCATGTGTTTCAGTTTGTGTCAGGCTAAGAGGGGGACATTCTTCAATACTGAAACATATGGTGAGCAGTCAGGCGGCAAATTGATGGCACTACAACGCCTTCTCTCTGTTATTACTTTCTCAGTCCCGGTAGTGGGCTCCGGTGTATCTCACTTGCTACCAATAGCTTTATTGCCTGCATCACGGGTTTGGAGGCCCCCTGCTGGGTACTTAGTAACAACAGAGGGTACAGCGTTTTCTCCCGTGGTCATAACATTAGTCATAGAATTAATGATAGGCCCCTCGGGCCTGATGGTATCTGATGCTACAACCATTACCACGACTGTTCTTGATTCACTTCCAGGATGAGGGCAATCAGTCCATCTATTAGTAGTTACTTTAAGTAATTCGTTCTGGGTAATCAGTTCTTCTCTAAGCCTAGTGACTTACTCATAGATTATATCTATTTTATCATATAGAGGTTTAAGATATACTTCTATCTTGCCCGCCAACACATTAATGATCTGGTTGGCCAAAGTATCATTCATCGGCCCAATACTGGGTGATCGTTCCCCTATACAGACAGTGGGGGTAGGTTTCAAGACTTTTCTTATCGCCCCCTGTTTGGGCTGTGGTTTCCTACAACCCCTTCTTTTTCTAGGGGTGGGCACCTCAGTAATAGCTGCCAAAATGTGTACTTCTCTAGGCTCTGGGGTCTTATCTACACAGTCCACAATATCAATATTATATTGTCTGTATTAATGCAAACACTAGAATCCACAGGGGGGTCAGTCAAACTAGCTGAAATTGGTATGCTACTAGCGCCTAGTGAGATTCGGCGTTCAGCCCTATCAATTTCAACATTGATGGCGCTAACCTCCTTCACAAGATACGATTCTATGGTAGGGCCCAAAGGTACGGCAGTACTTTTAATTCCTTTACGCTTCGACATATTGTAAGTGGCGTAGGGTGGTACTTATGGCGTAAGTGCTACTTATATCAATGACAACAGGGTGGACTCAAATACCCACATATAATGAAAAAATTATAATGTAGGCCTGCACGACAGATCCTAAGAACACGCTTAGTCTCCCACTAGTTATGCGAAAATGAAAAGAAAAAAAATGCAAGAAACAAACATTTGAAGTTAAAATGATCCTGGGTATCTAATTCTCATAACCATTTCATCTAAAGCTTATTGAAAGAAAACCTAGTGAATTCCGAAAGTTAAAAATATTTAAAACTACAAACAGTCAAAATCTGTTGGAGCTGAGAGTAATATCCTAGTTTGGCTCTTGATCTGAGTCCAACTACTCACAGTATTTAAAGCTGTCCTCAGAGGGTATTTGGATGCAGCTGCCAAGGGAAATGGCCCAGCCCAGCCTCGGTCTGGGTTCAGACGGGCCCGCGCGTGTCCCGCACAGCGGGAAATGTGGTGAGCTTTATAGTTATTGGTGACAATAGAGGAGGGACCAAGGCTCTCCCCGCAGGCTCCCGGGGATGTCAGCTCCGTCAATGCCCCCGCAGCTCCAATGAAGCGTCTCCCGCAGAGCGGAAGGCGCGAGGCGCTAATGAGCTGCCGCTGGTGGTTGGTGTTGTGTTCCCGAGGGTCCGCCCCTGAGGTCCGGAGGGACGGACAAGTTGGTCATGTGACCGCCCTATAATAAAAAGAGGTCGAGCACGTGAGAGGGCGTTCAGAGACACGCGCCGACCGACCAAGCAACTTTATTTCCCAGTGTCTGGCTGAGTTTATTCTAGGGCCACGTGCTAGGCCTAGTCAGGGTTAGATGCCCCTTGAGCGTAGATCACCCGACACAACAATTGGCGACGAGGGTGGTGATCGATTCCCCGCTCGGGGTGCGTGTGTGTGTGTGTCCCTGTTGGGGTGAGGCGGCTGCGGGCACTTCCACGTGTCCGCGGTGCTCGTGCCGTGCCACCACACACCCCCGCTCTGCCTGCCTGGAGGAAATACTCTGATCCCTGGCTCTCTTCAGGTGAGCAGCGCTGGCCTGCACCCATCTGCAGCGTGCAGGAGCGTGACTGGTCGCGCGAGGTGCGTCCGGCGCTCCGGCGGCCGCTGGATCACATCCCGGCTGCCCACGGACATTCTCCCGGGCGTCCATAGCGATGGCCAATATTCCGCCCATTGAGCCGTTTGTGGTGGAAGGTGCGCCGTCCACTCTCGCACCGAAGTGGAAAGAATGGGTGGACAGACTATTCATATTCTTTGAGGCCACCAAGGTCCACAAGGAGCAGAAGCGTGCCATGATCCTCCATCTTGGTGGCAAGGACATTCATTCCATCGCCCGCACCCTTACGGAAGCAACTCCCAAAACCCACCACACGCTTATAAACGCACTCAATGCGCACTTTGAACCCATGGCCAACCAAGACTATGAGCGGTTCATTTTCAGACAAGCACGGCAACTGCCAGAGGAATCGCTGGACGCCTATCACTCTCGGTTGAAGAAACTGGCACTAACGTGTGGATTTCAGGATGTCACGGAGGAAATCAGAGGCCAGATCATTCAGGGCTGCGCTTCTGCTAAACTGCGCGAGAGAATTCTAGAGGAGTCGGGGAAACCCCTCCCAGACATTCTCACGCTGGGCCGCACGAAGGAGCTGTCCAAGGCCAGGGCAGCCCACATGGAAGCAGCTCTGCAGGCCAATATGAAAGTGGAACCGGTGAACAAACTGCAGGTCCGCCCACAGCCCAAATGGGTGAAGCGAACAACAACTCCACAGGGCGGAGCTTCGGCGCAGTCATGCGGTTACTGTGGAGGCCCGAGACACCCGGCGCCAGAATGTCCAGCACGGGGCAAGATATGCTCCGGGTGCGGAAAAATGAACCATTTTGAAAAGGTGTGTCGATCCAGAAAGTTCAGCAAGCCCCGCCAGACAGTACACGCGGTGGCGGAGCCTGAAGGCGCCGAAGGAGGACCCAGTAACAGTGATATGGACGACGACGAGGAGGAACGGTCCACACACAAGGTGCACATGATCGGCACAGCCACCCAACGCACAAGGACACTACCACAGTACGCAATACAAGTAGCTGATCAGGACATCATGGCAACGGTGGACACGGGCGCCTCAATAAACCTGATGAGTGCGTCCCTCTACGGAGACATGGCTACTCCACCCAGCCTCCGCTCCACTCCGATCACCGTTTTTGCCTATGGCCAGGACGTGCCCCTCCGCATTCGAGGAAAGTTCAAAGCAGCAGTCCGGCACGGAGACAAGATCACGCGTGCCAACATCTTCGTGTCGGAGGAAGGCCAAGGTATGCTCCTGAGCTGCCGGACGGCAGAAGACCTGGGAGTGGTCTCTTTTGCGTTTGGGGTGCACGAGGAGTCAGTGCAACAACTGATCACAGACTTTTCGGGCCTGTTTGAAGGGATCGGCCGATTCAAGGGTCGGGAAATACACCTGCACGTGGACCCCACTGTCCAACCGGTGGCCCTGCGACACAGAAGGGTCGCGTTTCATTTGAGGCCACTGGTCGAAGAAGAGCTACAGAAGTTGGAAGCAGCGGGCATCATTGAAAAGGTGTCCGGACCCACCCCCTGGGTATCGCCCATCGTAGTTACTCGGAAACCCAAGCAGCCGGGAGCGGTCCGGATATGCGTGGACATGCGCCTCCCCAATGCGGCCATCAAGAGGGAACGACACATCACCCCCACGATCGATGACCTGATCGGAGAGATGGCCGGGGCCCGGTGGTTTTCCAAGTTGGACCTCAGGGCGGGGTACCATCAGCTCGTGTTAGACAAAGAGTCCCGGAACATCACGACGTTCTCCACTCACATCGGACTGCGCAGGTACACCAGACTGAGTTTCGGAATATCCAGTGCTGCCGAGGTGTTCCAAAACGTCATCCAGGAGCTCATCACTGGCATACCGGGGGTGATCAATGTCAGTGATGACATCATGGTGCACGCAAGGACAATTCCCGAGCACAACCAACGCTTGGCACAGGTGTTCCGCAGGCTCCGCAGCGCTGGGCTCACTCTGCACCGAGACAAGTGTGAGTTTCTTCAAACCAAGCTGGGGTTCTTCGGCTACGTGTTCTCGGCCGATGGTGTTAACCCTGATCCGGACAAGGTCAAGGACATCAAAGATGCACCTCCGCCCACGACTGTCACGGAAGTCCGAAGCTTCCTCGGGATGGTGAACTACTGTGGTCGCTTCATAAGAGACCTGGCCAACCTGACCCTCCCTCTACGTGAGCTAACCAAAGACTCCACGCCATGGAACTGGGGACCGGAGCAGGAAAGGGCATTCCAGGACATCAAGAGTGCGCTGTCCAGCAACACCACGCTGGCGTTTTTTGACCCCAGACATTTCACTCTTATCGCAGTGGATGCTGGACCGGCGGGATTGGGGGCTGTCCTGATGCAGAGAGCCCGAGATGAGATAGACTGGGCCCCCGTAGCCTTTGCCAGCCGGTCCCTCACGGACACAGAACAAAGGTACTCCCAAATTGAAAAAGAAGCCATCGCGATTCATTGGGGATGCCGGCACTTCCACCTGTATGTATATGGCAAACCCTTCACAGTAGTAACGGACCACAAGCCACTGCTGTCCCTGTTCTCAGGTACCTCATCGAAACCCCCCCCCAGAATTGAAAAGTGGATTTTGCAATTACAGGAGTACAACTGTGCCATAGAGTACCAGCCAGGGGCAAAGAATCCGGCGGATTATCTGTCACGACACCCCCGGGCGGCCACCCCGGAGGAAATGGAGGAAGCTGAAGAGACAGAGGCCTACGTGCGATGGGTCGTGGCCAGATCATGTCCGCGCCCCATATCCCTGGAAGAGGTGGTGAGCGCCACGGCTCAGGACGCCTGCATACAGCGGGCCAAAGATCTGCTCCGGACCGCCAACTGGCAGAAGGCCAGGGAGAGCTGGAAGGTACTCACACCCGAGGCCCAGAAAATCATGGACGGTCTGTACCACGTGAGGGCTGAACTGAACGAAGACGCAGCGGGGTGCCTCCTGCGAGGGCATCGTCTGGTGATCCCGACGGCCTTGACGAGCCGAGTGGTGCAGCTCGCGCATGTAGGGCACCAGGGAATGGTTAAGACAAAGGCTCGGCTGCGGACAAAAGTGTGGTTCCCGCTCATGGACGACATGGTGGAAACCGCTGTGCGCACATGCACGGCCTGCCAAACTACAGGCGACAGCCCCCGCGAAGCCCCCATCATCGTGGAACCCAGGCCCCGAGGCCCTTGGGAAAGGGTCAGCATGGACTTTGGCAGCCTTCCGGATGGACGGCACACGCTAGTGATGATCGACGATCACTCCAAGTACCCGGAAGTCGAAATCATCACCAGCACCAGCGCTGACTGTGTGATTCCCAAGATAGAGAAAATCATTGCCACGCATGGAGCCATGAAAGAACTCAGAACGGACAATGGACCGCCCTTCCAGGGTCAAGACTTTGCAGATTATCTCTCGTCCCTAGGAACCCGTCACCGGCGCATCACCCCAAGGTGGCCCCAGGCCAATGGGGAGGCCGAGCGGTTCATGAGAACCTTAAACAAGGTAATCCGCATTGCACATGATAAAGGACAGTCCGTGGAGATGGCCATTTTCACTTTTCTCCGTAGCTACCGCCAGACCCCTCACTCTACAACGGGGGTAGCTCCTGCACACCTTCTCCTAGGGCGGGTAATCACGGACTCCATTCCTCATCACCCCCAGTGGGCCCCTGAACTGATAAAGGAGCAGACTGTAGAAATGAAGAGACGGGCTGCCTATGACCAGATCAGCAAGAAACGTAGGGCTGTGGCCCCCCACTTCAAAAGAGGTGACCTCGTGCTCATAAAAAATCGGGCCACTGGGGGCAAATTCAAACTCAGTTATGAGAGACGACCATGGCGAGTCAGTGGTGTGAAGGGCACCCGCATCACAGCTACTCGAGGACGAGACAAGGTGACTCGCAATGTGTCTCATTTCAAACTCTACCACCCGTCGAGCAGCGAGCCAAGGCGCCAGCAAGGCGACAGAGAAACCGAAAGTGCAACTACGTTGCCGCCTGGGGAATCAACATCTCAGCCCGAGGTCAGGCCACGTGTCGAGCAGCCGGTTTCTAGTGAGGATGTGGGCGGAGACCCGGAGGCCCTGGATGAGGCCCCAGATCCGGAGGGGGCCGACAACGAGGCGCCCAGCCAAGAGGTGGAAGCTGGAACAGAGCCGATGACTCAGCGAGGGTCCCAGCGCCAGCTACGTGCCAACCCCACCCCCTCCAGCTGGCTGAGGGACTACTTTACGTAAGACTGTTCTCATTTTTACATGGGCCCACAATGTTTGAACTTAATGCGCTAGCACTTGTGAAAGACGCTGAAGGTATCGGTCCCGATGCTAGTGAGACAATGGGCTCGATCCGACCATGTTTGCAATGTTGCAGTATGTTTTTGGTTTTGTTGGTTTTTCTTGTTTTAGGAGGAATGTTGTGTTCCCGAGGGTCCGCCCCTGAGGTCCGGAGGGACGGACAAGTTGGTCATGTGACCGCCCTATAATAAAAAGAGGTCGAGCACGTGAGAGGACGTTCAGAGACACGCGCCGACCGACCAAGCAACTTTATTTCCCAGTGTCTGGCTGAGTTTATTCTAGGGCCACGTGCTAGGCCTAGTCAGGGTTAGATGCCCCTTGAGCGTAGATCACCCGACACAACAGTTGGAGAGGGACCAAGGCTCTCCCCGCAGGCTCCCGGGGATGTCAGCTCCGTCAATGCCCCCGCAGCTCCAACGAAACGTCTCTGAGGTCATCCAAAAACCACTTATAGCTGGAGGAAGATTTGTTTTTTCAAGCTTCTCATACCTCATGGTGTCATGCTCTCTCGGAATATTCAGCCTACTTGCAAGGTGCTCATAAAACATGGGCACAACTGAGAACTGTGCAGATCAAATGTCAATTCTGCACAATTAAAAGCGGTCCAGGGTCCCTGCACCCAGATTTACTGGGTGCTGAAAAACTAAACCAATGATACTAGCCTGAAAACCCAGCAGGTAAAATCACTGTGGGAAAAGGCTGTATTGTAACTCTCACTTCTTCTATAACCCACGCATGAACTGTAGACAAGGAACAGTGGAGCATTACACGCTCGACCCTACAAGCCAAAATTCTCCTCCCCTTCTTTCAACTACACCCTTCCCCACCAACCTCATCTTACCACAGCTCCATGCACACTTTCAGGTAGGCACTATTTTTAAAGCACCCACCGGCAATCTTCTTTGCATTGAGAAAATAAACACTAAAAGCGGGTATTTGTTTTCGAAGAGCAAAAAACATGTGGATTGATACACAGGGAGTTTTCTCCCAGCGCGTGAAGAACATTCTGCATTTATCCTACCAGTATCCATCATGCCTCAGACATGGAAAATTAGTGATGGTAACTGTGCCCTCAATAGGGTGGGATGACAATCGCTGTTCTCCCAAGTCTAAATTGAGTGGGGGAGCAATGAGTTTAGAGAAGCAGAACGACCACAGATTTATGGCGGTGCTGCCATTCTGCTAAACTGTAAATGATGACCATATATTCATCTCCTTCTTTGCTCCTGATTTTTTGAGCCGGCCTGCATGAGGCATATAGTGCTAAACATGCCCCCAAGAATGGTCACGGTATCGTTCTTTAGAGCATAGGACAGGCTAAAGGTAGTTTTGGCATGAAGAACAATAAGAGCAGGGCTTCAAACCCTCGCTTTGTATGTAAAATATATGCAATTTAGCATTTAGCAAAATACAAACTTGTGAGTACACAATATACACCAGATGTTCACAGCCCCAAATAAATATCAAAAACTCCAGTGTTAGAAATTGTCTTTTAATGCTATCAATACCTCTTTAATTTTACATTTTATTTCTCAGCCCTCCAACAGCTCAACGGCACTATTTAAGGAAGTCTCCGTGTCTCAAAATGACTAATCCTCTTCCCAAGTTATTAATGACAATTCAGCCTCCTTTTTTTGCATGAGACGATCAAGAGATCAAGGCCATTCAAGATTGTACTGCCCTGCTTCTAGTTTCATCCTGTCATATGCAGCATAACTACAAGCATTTACTCTTTTTCCACTCCTGTAACAGCTCTCTCAGTGAATAGGAAAAAAGAGGATGTTTACACTTGGTTTACTGCCCTAAAGTCAGGCTCTGCAGATGATTTATGACCAGTTGGAACTCTGAAATTGGTACACCTGCTTTTACCTTTATCTTTAACTATTGCTAGTACATGGAAGAGAGGGATCGAAAATCCCCTTAAAAGAAGTCAGACACGGGCCCTTGGGCAGAAGCTAACTATAGACTCATCTTGTGCCAGCAGTCACAAAGATTGGTGATATGTTGTGGCTCACCAGCCTTATAAATATCGTGAAAAGCACCAGTTACCAGATGCTAGTCAGATGTGTTTGAAACCTAGTTTAGACACTGAGATTGCCCACTTGGCCTCATTGAGTTATGTCAGACCAGATTGCAATGATGACATTTTCACATACTTCATCCTGCTATTGCAGTTGTGTCATCCTGTTACCTCCAAATGAGGATCTGGGAGAAAAAACATTTTTTTTCTTTGGCACAAGTAGTTGGGTGTAAACGCTGCCATCATTTCTACATAGAGCTATGCCAATGCTGGCTACTTTGGCCTTCCTGAGTAAGCTATCTACAAGCTGCAACGCATTCAGAATATGACAATATGACTTTTCACAAAGATTCTTTTCTTTTGATGCTTGCTCTATTTGGAATGCACTCTTTCTTGGCCTTCAGAAACTAACGGACCATTCCATGTCTAATCAAACTCTCAAAATGCTTCTATTTTATTGATTATCTTCATATCTTTTCTTATGTTGTTAGTCTGTTCCGTGCCAAGATGCCTGAGGTAGACTGAGAGATGGGTTGTATATGTTAAACCTCAACATATAATTTATGTCTAACCAGAGTCAACCTTTTTTGCTTAAAGCTAGCTTCTCAATTATCAGTTTCTCAGAGAGCATTGTAAGACTGATTTAGAATTTTACCAACTCACGCCGCCTGCGGGCGTCCCGCTAGTCGAGTGTTCGATTCATCCATTCAGCAGAGTTCTATTTTCATTGGTCCCCGCCAGTTTACCTTGATGTAAAATTATCCTGTGCTACGATTGGTCGTTTTCCCAATAGCGCATGAGGACTTCGGCCGTGCTACACACTGTTGGGGTAATCAGTACGTCTCTAACCCTACCTTGGATTCTTCATTCATTTGTTTTGGCCTTTCTCTTACAAGGATCTGGCTTTCAAGATCACAGTGCTTAGCACGACCATTCCGTGTTTGTGCATGACAATCGCCTCTATATTTCTAGATTCTATCTGAACACATGATGATATTATCATGTTTGATTGAATTTCAAGATTGAGCCCCCTCTTGTCATTATATTTTGTTGATTGATTTCGCAATATTTAAGGAAAGTTACGTCAACCAAGAATTATACTTACTGCGCCCTGACGAAGGAACTGTGGACACCGGTCCTTTTCCGAAACGCGTCAGCGCCTTCTTTTGTTGCCTTGTTGTGTGTGTAAATGTATGTATTTTTTCACTGTGATGTTTTGTCTTATTTGCTCCACTGTGGCCTAGTTGTGTATGGTAGTTTGGATGAATGTTAGGAGGTTTGGTGTGATCAGATGAATGAATGATATTTTGGTTGCTGTTTTTGGGGGTTATTGTATATATCATATTTGGAAATTTGGAAAACTGTATATATAGATTGAGAATGTTGATGACACCACTTTGTTATGATTATATTTTTTATGTCAAAAAATAAAAAAGAATAATGTTTTCTAAATAATTTTTGCTGTGGGACAATGTTGATATATATTCAATGAAGGATATACTACCTATATATTAATGTGGTACCTAGGAGAGGTTTGTTATTGTTCTACTTTGTTCCCTGCCTCCCTATCCTGGTATTCTTTGAATCCAGGGAACCTCTTGTTTTTGTGTTTTAGAATTTGCTGTAACCTATGGCATATATGTTTTTTTTCTCTGGGATGGTGTTATTTTGAGGAAGTACACTAGTGCTTCCTGTGTGTTAACAATTTATTGCTGTGTCCTGAGTCTTCAAGCTACTGTAGTTTGGTAGCAAAAGCTTGCAGAACCTTATTCTACTGTTAAACTAAGCCAGGGTCAGCACCATCTTTTGGATATATATTTTGTTTAATGGAGTGTCACTGCAAAAACATTACACAATGAAAACACTACTTTGTTCAATACTTGTTCCAGTGTTACAATGACAGACTGGTAACCATGGTGTCTGCCTGGTGTCTCTTTTGTACCTCATTCACGGGTATCCCTTTCGCTGCCCAGGCCAGGCTAATTGCTATAAATAGACATTTAGGAAAAAAACCATTACAGATAATATGATCACTATTCTCAAAGGAAATTTGTGAGAAAGACGTAACAAATGTTGAATTTTATAATGCACTTTCCCCCTACAGGATTTAAACCCAACATTGATATTTTGGTGTATTTGACACTTTATGCGGGCTTCAGAACAGAATTTAAAGCATGTTTTTTGTTATAACAACGTATGCTATTAAGAGGTACTCTTTCCGTTTCTGTTGGAGTGACCTCTTTGCAGGTCATTGCCCATTAACCATTCATTCTGTGTGTTCAAAGCTTCAAGGAATATTTTTATCTGGTGCGCTAGAGGGCCTGGCTTCAAAATGGCCACACCTTCCTGAGGCTTCTTGTTCCAGGCAGCTGATCTGTTTTCATCCTGGTACCATGGGACATAATTCTCCAATAGCTGTTCCTCACATCATGAACAACATTACCAACTCTTTTTTTGGCACCCGGATCGGCTGATCTACCCATTGCTCATGCTGTTTCTGGCAAAAGCTTAGTGAGCTGGGACAGGAAAAGATGGAGTCTCCTTCCGCTTCCGTAGGCCTAACTACTGTGGAGGTGAGAGACAGATTATATTGAGCAACTGGGGGGGGGGGGTAGCTCTTTCTTCCACAGCTGTTGTCTGGGTCCTGACTGCTTGTCTGGGCCTTCGCGGAGCTGGCTATGACTGAGTAGGGTTGCAAGCAGCCTGGGCCACTGTGGCAGAATCCGGGCTGTGGTCTGCCTCCGGTGCGGGGGTCCTAGCATACGGGGGCTCCCCGTGGGGATGCTGTTGGTGACTAGTCAGCCTGCATCTGTCTCTAGGTCGCAAGCCTCTGCCAGGGGCCTTGGCCCACTCAATTATTGCTTGACTAATCAACTACAGAGACTGAGATGCTGTGCCCTGGATGGCCAGTGAGAGAGAAACTTTGACTCACAAGGATACTTCCCTCTCCATCTACCCTGATTCCACCTTGGCTATCCAGTAGGCATTCCAAAAATACATGCCTGTAAAGCTGTGGCAACAGAAATACAGTATGCCATTCTCTACCCCGCATTGAAAACTACACATCGTAACAGACCCCACGTATTTTCGACACCGCAAAGTGCTGCCCCGTTTGTTGTTGAGTCCAGCCCTGGCTTCACAGGGGCCTCACAGGTTTTAGATGATAGGTTGTATGATGTGGAATAACTGTATATGATCTGCTACTGGTGAAAGCCATGGCCTGTCCTGTTTGCTTGAAACATAATCGACTGGGCCCGGGCTGAATGTATTGAGGCAGGACATTATATCGGGGCACTACAGGATTTGGTGAAACATTGAAGGACTGCCAGGTCACAGAGACACATGAGACACCTGTGGAAGTGATAGTAATACTTTGGTGACCAGTTAGTTCATAAACAGCATGAATACCCCACTGTGCTGCCGATGCCTAGGCTGTTTCAACATTTGGATTCTAATCCAGCAATCGTGTTTCCACAGCTTCCCACCATACCATCTTCACCTGGCAAATGCTTTTCTGTGGAGGTATTGGTTAGCCATCACTCTGGTCGACCCCAAGAGGGGATCTCCTTTAGGTATAATAATGTCTCTTAGTGATTGCTTTCAAATCCTGTTGGTGTACCTTTAGTTCTTTCTGGAGTGGATAGCCACTGGCTGGTTCAGATTGCTAGTGTGGGTAGGGAGCAGTGGTAATTTGTGGGGGTTGTTATATTCATGCGCAAAACTGACAACATTTTATGGTTTATGGGCAAGCAGTGACTTACAACTTCCTTTCCCGATACACACACACAGCTCAGGTAGAGCTCCTTCAGACAATGTTACAGCCATGGTGCCATCAGAACACATTTCCATGTGTTCTGATGGCACCATACTTCTTCACTTTTTGACACTGAACTTTTGGGTGCTAAATAACCCTTGTAAGACTAGACAAATCCTTACAACTCCAGATAGGTGCAAAATCAACATAGCCTTACTTCAGGGGAGCACCGTGGCACAATCATGGGCCCCGCGTCACTGACAGATGGTGTGGTTAGTATGCACTGGTAACATACTCCACATATGTCAGAGGCATGGCTGTCTTGAGGAAGTGTGGTGTACCCTTCTTACCTCTTAGGGAGTTGAATGATCTGCATGGATTTTATAATATCGTACAAAATATTGTTTGTGGCAGGCTCATTAATCTTTAACACTTACGGCCCTAACACAGACAATACAGAGTTCATTCAACAAGTTTAGCACAAATGTGTTAGCCCCACAGTCAATTCTTTGGCAGGGGGCATTCAACTTGGTCCTCCATAAACACAATGAGCAATGCCACATGTCACACTCAACTAGTGGTTACATCAGCACTAACTGACATAATGCAAGCTAATGGACTGGTGGACATCTGGTGGCACAGACACCTCAAATGTCTCCTCAGTGTACAATTCTTAGCAGGACTCGATTAGTGGAATGGCACCCAGGATACGTGCGCCTGGGCTAAATAGGTTGAACATTGCTGTACACGTTCGCAGACCATGCTCCAATTAGATTGGGAAATGAAACACCTGCTTCCAGGCATTGGGCATTCACATGGTGTCCCTTCCCATATGCCCTTCTTGAAAATGTATTTAAGGAAGAGGTTAACACCAAACTACTGAATTACTTTCATGATGAGGGGTTGAATGGCTCCTATGGCATTGTCTGGGACTCACTTAAAGCCTTTATGCATGATATGTATTGCATCATGGGGTCCATAAATCCTTTTACCCAATAGTCAATGCTCTGGAGTTGGAAATCTACTTGCTGGAGGAGAAGTAGGAATGCTGCCGTTCCTCCCAGGAGCTCGCTGATTTACATACGTAATTGGGGGAGTTCATCAAAACAGTTGATGAAGAAGTAAAGCATTTACATAGGCATGCAGAGGCCAGGGTGCATAGGGAGGCTGATAGGCTTAGTAGAACCCTCACCACACTATCGCGACATCCGCCTGTCTTGCAAAACATTGTTCAGTTAGAAGTGGAGGATGATGACATTCTTTATCAAGTTGATGACGTGCTGGAGGAATTTGTGAGCTACAACTCTAAACTGTACACATCTTGCCTAAACAATTTCCATCGAAATCATTCTGCATATCTCAAGTGTATTACGCTGGCATGACTGGAGGGGCCCAGGTAACAGTTCCTTGACACGCTGATCACTCTGGAAGAGATCACTAAGTAGATATCAGAGCTCCCCCACGTGTAAACTGCCCATGGTAAATGGGTTACCAGTCAAATTTCATAAGGCCTACTCTTTATTGCTGGCTCTGAGGCTTTTGGTGGTATACAAAGGGGTGTTGGCAGATGGTTCCCTCCCTCTTTTGTTCAGGGAGGCCACTCTCAAAACACTCCTTTAGCTGGACAAACCTCCCTCGCAAAGCAATTCCTACAGTGCCCTGTCCCTTATTAATGTGGATGCCAATATTCTTGCCAAAATGTAATTACAAACACAATACTAGGTGACAGACTTTTAGAACAGCACCTCACTCTCTCACTGCACTCTTACAAGAGTTGTTGTTTGTGCACAAATCTCCAGCACCTGTCACCCTTTGGTGCCACTGGCCACAGATTCACTCAACAAATTCAACAAAAGGAGATGCACCGAAAAGAGTACATTTCAGTCCATTTATATTTTCTTTGTTTTCATCCTTTAGTATAACATCCACATGTGATCATAAAAGCAGCAAACGCATTTCGTTCTTTTAAGCACAAGCCTTTAGAACTTCTTCAGGGCTCAAAGGGGAGAATGTAGAAATTTCATCTATCATGATCGTTAATACCGTAAATAGAGCAATAGATGACAGTAAACCCTTCAAAGAGACCAGCACCTGACCTGCTATAGCCCCCAAAAAATTATACATATGGTGGAAAGCGCCCAACAGCAATGTGTGCACACTGTTAATACACCCACTGTGCTGGTGCCATCCAATACAGGATAATAACTGCTTTAAGACAAACCAAAGGTGCACCACTAAATACCACAGAAAATAGACACATAACAAATTATCAAGTTTGTGTCTATAATATTTGTTCTTCAAATTTCTGCTTTTATTCAATTTGTGTTAAAAACATTGGAGGAAAACAGCTTGCGTGTTTCGTCCAGAAGATGGACTTCTTCAGGGCGATTAGACAATATAGGCACTCCAAGCAATAATATTGTGAGAGAGGCCATCACAGACGCAAATTTCAGACAAGATAATGAAATTAGTTTCACCAGGGTTTGATGGAAAAGATGGAAATTATTCCCAATGGATTTTGGGGAAGTCAATAGGTATGTAAACCCCAAATGGGCTGGATCAGCAGTCTCACCAGAATAAGGTAAACTGGACGTATCACACAAATTCAGCGTCTCAAACCTTCAATGCGGACAAGCGGCGACCTGGCGTTATTACGGACAGAGTATCGCCGCTCAGAAGCAAAATGCGGTAACCATCTCATGATGTGGTAGTACTTCAATAGTCCAAGTCATCCCACCTTATGGCAAGAGCGAGTGACTGAAATGTTTTGGTTAAGCCGAATTGAGGATGTACTCCTGGTAATCACGAGAAGCTCGAAGTAGCAAAGTGGTCCACCATGATACCCGGTCACCAACCTTCCGTTCATCCTCACTAGAAAGAATCCCCTTTTCTTGCCAAAATGCTTTCTAATTGGCTATTACTACTATTACCTTTTCTTGTCCTTCTAGATCAGGTGAATTTTATTCTAAGCAGATCAACCTCTTGTAATCTTAGATCCCTGTTTGCAGCCATGCACCAATTAAATCCAGACCTGCACGTGGTGGTGGTCTTTTTAGACCCAACTAAGGTGTTTCATTACCTAGAGTAGAGGTTTCTGTTTACAATTCTATCCAGAATGGGTTTTCCTGCTAACTTAATTCTCCTGTGTTCCGCTGTTGTACCATAGTCCACCTGCCAGAATCTAACTGAAAGACCTCCTTTCCAGCTCTTTCCAGTCAGCAGTGGCACTTAACAGGGATGCCCACAGTCTTTGTTTTTGTGTGCCCTGACACCAGAACCCTTGGTGTGCGAATTCAGGCAGCTACACATACAGCGTGGCTTGAACTTCACACCCCTGGAATCTGATAGTGTTTCTACATATACCTTATATTTGTGTGACCCATCCCAAAATCTCAGTCCTGTCATTTGGGAGTTTTCATTATTCAAAGCACTGAATATAGGTGGAGACATCTCTGACTTTCTTTAATGGGCCGGTTGACCCTAATGCAAATGGTAATACCACTGTGTTTATAATTCCTTTTGCATAATGTGTCAGTTGCTCTAACCCAGCAGTTCTTGAAACTGATGAGATTTATTTATTTATTTATTTATTTATAACACTTATAAAGCGCGCTAATACCAACCGGTGTCCTGGCGCTGAAGTGGTACCTCCCTAAAGTTTAGCTTTCTGAACTAAAGGGTGAAGAGCCATGTTTTCAAATTTTTTCTGAAAGCCAACAGGTTCCTATGTTGTTTAAGGGCTAAAGGAAGGGCATTCCACGCCTTCGCTGCTCCCCTGACAAAACTTCTGCCCCCCCAGCGCACCTTCCTGAAACGGGCTGTTTTAATCAGCCCCATATTGGCTGACCTTAATTGTCTGCAAGGTCTATACCATTGGAAGAGCTCCTGGAGGAACACCGGGCCCTGACCATGTAGTGCCTTGAAGACGATACATAGGGCTTTAAACAAAGTTCGCTTCCGCACCGGGAGCCAGTGTAGCTTCTCCAATTGTCTAGTGACCGAGGAGAACTTGGGTAGGCCCTCTATAAGGCGGGCGGCTGCATTTTGTAGGACCTGGAGTTTGTTGAGCAACCCCTGTTGGGCCTCCAAAAGAAGGCCATTACAGTAGTCTAGGCGCGACAGCACAAGTGCCGTCACCACCGTCTTTCTGCTCCCCCCCGGTAGGAAGGGGAGAACCTTCCAGATGATTTTCGGAGTCCAGTGTATGGAGGAGGTAATCGCCTTGACTTGAGGTTTGAAAGAGAGTTGGTTATCGATGATAACTCCTAAATTCTTCACTTTTAGAGCAGGAGATGGCAGGGCTCCCATATCTGTCGGCCACCACTTAGAGCTCCAAGGTTGGTGTTCAACCCGAAGATAAGCACCTCGGTCTTGGAGGAGTTCAATTTTAAGCAACTCTTTGCCATCCATGAACTGACTGCTAACATGCAGTCTTGAAACCTGGCTGCCACACCCACCTATTTCCCGGGAAACACAGATACCACAATCTGGGTATCATCGGCGTAGGATGTTAACTCGAACCCAAAGGCTCGGATCACCGGGGCGAGAGAGGATACATAGATGTTGAATAAAGTGGGGCTTAGGGAGGATCCCTGTGGGACCCCCCCAGGGAGTTCGAAAGGTCTTGATTCGAAGTCTCTCATTGCCACCACTTGAACCCGGTCTTTAAGGAAGGCTTTCAGAATGCTTAGTGCTTGACCCTGGACCTTGCAGTCCTCCAATCGGTCCACCAGAATAGCATGGTGGACCGTATCGAAGGCCGCAGACAGGTCCAGTAGTATCAGCACTGCCTGGCCCCCATCGTCCAGCACCTTCCGGACCTCCACTGTGGACTTGATCAGAGTGGTTTCAGTGCTGTGTCCTTCCCTGAACCCATGTTGGGCTGGGTCCAGACCATTCGAGGTACGCAGGAAAGAGCAGAGCTGGAGATTCATGGCTTTCTCGACAAGTTTTGCCGGCATCGGCAATCTAGCTATGGGCCTATAGCTATTGGGGTACGTAATATCCAGCGAGGGTTTCTTGAGTAGTCGGGAAATGGATGCCCGCTTCCAGACATTGGGAAAGTCACCCTTCTCAAACATCAAATTGAAGAGGTTGGCTAGAGTGTTTGCAATTTGAAATGCGGCCAACTTTGCAATTGACGTGGGGCAAGGATCATGGGGAGAACCCGACTTGGTTGCCATCAGTAATTTTAAAACGTCCTCGGGCGTACTGGCTCAAAAGTCAAGAATTTAACCCCCGAAGAAACGGCAAGAGGAGCCCTATGAGACCCTTCCGAGAGGCTCTGAGCCACCTGCGGTTCAAGTGCCGTAAAAATTGCTTGAACTTTGTTCAGGAAGAAAGTGGCCAGGGATTCGCAGAGCTCAATATTGGGAGGCACAGTCACCGGATTGGGGTGGTTAGGCTGGCTACTGTATCGAAAAGTTCCCTTGCTGAGTTCTTGGCGTTCTCAATGCGGTCTGTATAATAAGCACTCTTAGCCTTCCTGATGTTCCTGAGATCACACATGATGTTGCTTGCCTGAGTGGGCAGTCGGCCAAAGATTTATTGGTAAATATTAACATTGCCTTATGAACAGGGTGGCTTGCTACATCGGACTTTAAGTTTAACTATAACTGCGCCCAGGTACACTTTGTCCACTACTGGTTGCTTCCCTCTCCCAACATATGGTGCACATAACAATCAAGCATGATAGAGCACTTTCTCATTCCCTGGTTGCCAAGATGGGACAGTTGCCTGAAGGTAGTAGTGCCAAAACTAACTCTGTTGCCTGTAAGCAAATGGCATGGGACAGACTTGGGAGGTGAACTGCACACCCTGTCCTTTATAAACCTGAACAAGAACAACCACTGACACATTATCCTCTCATACAGCTTACAGAGGACCCCCTCATAACTCCATATGCTAAAGGCATGGGCCTGTATATAGTGGGAGATTTATACCCTAATGGGAATTTTATAGAACACTCAATAGTCATAGCTGCAAACAGCCACTCGACCTTGGCCAGTGGCGATAGGGGCTTTGCCTTATTTATAAGGCAGCATTAAACCACTTAAGGTGACTAAATGCTGCCTTGTAAAAAAGTCCCCCTTTCACTCTATGCTAAGATTGAAAGGGTTGGGAAGTGGCTGTTGCAGTGGGTGTTTCACTGCCACACAGGCATCGGGTAAACAGAGCAGGGGAGTAGTCTTTCAGGGCAGCAGTCCAGCAAAGTGGATGTCCTTTCCACAGCACAGCAGTCCTTCCTCCTTGCACAGTATCTATAGGTGCAAAAGTGGACTGAAGAATTGGTGTCTGGGGTCCAATATTTACACCTGGGCTTTCTTTTGAAATGAGAAAAACTTCTAGAAGTTTCCCTTTGAACTCCACAGGATTCCTCATTATCCCTGCCCTGTCTCCAGACTAACTACAGCGGGTCTGCAGCCCTTTGTGTGGAGTTAGGACGTAGCCTATTCATGTTTAAGTAGGGCTGTGCCTCGTTTCACCCTCCAATCCTGCCAGCGATTTCCCAAGAAGGCACACTGAAGCTCTCTATTGTCTTTCTAGGGGGAATACACAAAGCCCAACTACCTGCCACACCCGGTCATGTGATCCAGAGAAAGGGGTAGGCACGAAGGTACTTATTTATACTCCCCGCTGCACTGCCAGAGCACCACCCTTTGCGACGCTTCAGTGGTGCAGATTACACAATCTTATCTATGAGGCCACCCAAAACCACTATGCATGGCTTTCGATGGCCTCATAGAATGGAGTAAGGCATAGCAGCGCAAATCGCTGAATTGCCTTACTCTGTGCTTGGGAAGCATTGCGTTGGGCTTTCTCATGATGCACCCATGGATTTTGACACTGCCCCAGATTTACAAGATCATGTTAACCTGAGGAAGTGCCAAATCTTTACACCTCATGAGGAGAGACAAAACGAGAAGAAATGTATTTATTTCTCCTCGTTATTTTCTCTTTCTATGTGTGCTCCATTCAGCAGCACACAAAGAAAGAGTAAAATGCCTATTTGGATTGTTTCTGTGCAGGAAAGTGCCCCTTTCTGCCCAAAAACAATTCTCCCTACAACACAGCTTACGTTGGTGTAGGAGCTGAAATGGCACCAGCGCAGGGAGAAAAGGCAGGAATGCACCGTATTGCATAAATACGTACATTTCTGCCTTTTCACTTTGGTGTAGGGCAGCGGAGCAAGATGACGTGCTGTGCTGCCCTACGCCAAATCCCCGTAAATAAGGGCCTAACTAGCTAAGGCAGGAAATTGCCAACTTTCGCCAAAAAGTGCAATTTTCAAAATTGTAATTTGAAATCAAACTTCACCATGAAGCAGGATTTTCAATCCCAATCCCAAATACACCAAGCATGAACAGATTACTTTCTTCCTTTTGAACATTATCGCTTATTAAATGTAATAAGGTAACTACAATGTTATCCTATAGAAGACGCAGACCTCATACTAGTGAAAAATGAATATGAACGTTTTTTCACAACCAGTAGATATAAAACTTAAAAGTGCATGTCCTACTTCTTAAAAAGATTGCACCTTGCCACCTGGACTGTCCAGGGCCTACCCTTATCCTCATGTATTAAAAAGGAAGGTTTGGGCCTAACAGAAGATTTGTTTGTCATGTCGAAATGACAGCTTAGACATGTTTAAGTGCTACTTAAGTAGGTGCTGCAAACCCCAGGAGCATTTACTTTACAGGCCCTTGGCACAGATAGTGCCATGCCTCTAAGCACTTACAAGTTAATTAAATATGCCAATTGGGTATGAGCCAATTCTACTATTTTTTAAGAAGAGAACATAAGCACTTTAGAACTGGTTAGCAATGGTAAAGTGTGCAGAGTCCCAAAGTCAGCAAAAACAAAGTCAGCAAAATAGGAGTTCTGAAGTCAAAATGTTAAGGGTAAAACCATGCCAACGATTTCAGGTCTATCTAGTGCCCCCCCCCCCCCAGCTGAAATTGGGGAGAACTACACCCCCAGGAGTTCTCATCACTAAGGCAGAAAAACTTGGAGATACCATCAGCATTTGAGTGGTCTGTTCCAGGACGATGTTCCCCTGTAAGGTCCATTCCCTGTAGGGATATGGACTACCTCAACAGTTTGGGATTCTCACCCCTCATCTGCATTAGCCATCTGAGGGTCTGGGGTCTGCCTGACCATGGAGATGAGCACCAACCAGGTTTGGGCTCAACTTCTTCAGTGCCCAGACTCAATGCTTAATTTGTGAAAAACAATAACTGCCAGGGCCCTTGTCAGGACGACAATAAGTTTGCACCACCCATTGCCCCGGCCAGCAATGTCAATGACAGTACCAACACAAATACTAACCATCACAGTGCTATAAGTGTGAAAATTCAGACTACTCTAGGCCACCCAAAGCTATAAGAATGTCTTGGGCGACAGGTATTAGTCATTTTAAAGCATATTCAATTATTAAACAACTGTTGATGTTCTCGACCCAGAATTAGATGAACAGTACCACCATGTTGGCACCTGTCATAAGCATTGGTGTTAAAAATTAAGTGGCGGTAATGAGCACCGGAAACCACCAGTTCAAATTAAACACTGCTCAGACCACTTCACAGGCTTCCCTTTCTATTGCACTACACCCCTATACCCTGGGAATGACCTTCTACTTATGAAAGCTACAGGATGATCCAGGCCCTCTTCATTTAGCTGGAAGAGCACATCCTCTATGCCATGCTCTGAGGTGTCTGTATGCACAATGAATTATCTGGTGGATTCAGGGAACTTGAGTACGGGTGCTGTGTACATGGCCTTCTTCAGGGTGTCAAAAGCATTCTCGCACGCCTCCCTCCAGATCACCTGTCTGGACTTCTTCTTAGAAGTCAGCTCTGTCAAGGGAGCAACAATGGTGCCATACCCCTTGATAAATCTCCTCTAGTATCCAGTGAGGTATAGGAAGGCTCTTACCTCCATCTGGATCTTAGGGGTTTTCCAAGCCTGAAGCTTTCTCCTCCCACTTGGTGTCTGATGTAGACCACTGAACCTTGCCTTATCTGGCACTGTAGAGCCTGAAGCACTCCCTGAGATGGTTCATATGGCCCCCCTAGCTGTAATGGATGACCTCAATGTCATCTAAGTAAGAGGCACTGAACGTAGACAGGACATGGTTACCAACCTATGGAAAGGAACAAGGGCTTTCTTCAACCAGAAGGTAATTACCGGAAACTGGAAATGTGCTTCTGGAGTAGAGAACACAGACTTCTTTTTCGTCCCCTTGGTCTAGGCAATCAGCCAGAACCCAGATGTCAAGTTGAACGTGCTGAGGAACTTAGCAGCTTTCAATTGATCCATGAGCTCATCAGCTTGGGATATGGGGTGTGCATCAGCTTTGGTGACAGCATTGAGCACATCGTAATTCACACACAACCTAAGTTCTGGGGTGGTACTGGAAGGAGCTGCCTTGGAGACCATTACAACTGGGCTGAACCAAGGACTGTTTGAGGGTTCAGTGACCCTAAGCTCCAGAATGTTGTAGACTTCCTCCTTTATGCTGGCCCTCACCTTATCAGATAGCCTGTTCAGATTTTACTCTTCACAGGTATACTGTCCCCTGAATCAATATTATGGGCATACCATGTAGTGAGTCTTAGGCAAGGGCAAAAGTCGTGGAAAACTGAACGTGCAACTGGTGGCAGTCCTTCTGCTGCTCCAGGGTCAAAGTAGGGGAGAGGCTGACACACTCTACTGACCCATTCTGCTCCTTGGAAGAAAAGAGGCCAGGGGGAGGTTCGCTCTCCTCTTCCACTCCATCGTCCGTACCCGGAGCATGGTTACCTCGGACCTCTTGAAGTGGGGTTTGAGGTGACTGACATGAAAAACCCTTAAAGGGTTCCTGGCAGTTTTGAGGTCCACCTGGTAGGTGACTTCACTTTTGCGCTCATTCACCTCATAGGGCAAAGACCATCTGTCTTGTAGGGCTGTGTACTCCATATACTCAATTATCCACATTTTAAACTCACCAGAGTGACCTTCTGGTCATACCACCGTTTCATGACCTCTGGACTGGCTTCTAGATTCTCCTCTTCGACCTCCTTCCAGAAGCGCTTCATCTGAGTATGGAGTGGCAGCATGTAGCTGTCCACATCCTATGGGGCTTTCTTGAGAGCTTGCTCCCATCCCTCTTTCACTAGGCTGAGAGGCCCTCTCACAGAGTGCCCATACAGAAGTTCAAAGGAGCTTAATCCAGCTTCAATCTACGGTATCTCCCTGTATGAGAACAACAGGCATTGCAGGAGGAAGTCCAACTTCTGCCTCCAGGGCTGCAATAGGCCCATGATCATGCCTTTTGGGGTATTCTTGATCCTTTCAACAAGCCCATTAGTTTGTGGATGGTAGGGTGTGGAGAACGTATAGGTTACCGCACTTTATGTACACAGACATGAATGTGGTACCTTGGACAGATACAACCTCTTTGTGGAACCCCACATGGGTAAAGATCCCCATCGGTGCCCTGGCCACTAAGGGCGCAGTCACTGACTTCAGAGATTTATCCTCCGGGTACCAGGTAGCATGGTCCACCAAGACCAGGATGAACCTGTAGCCAAGGGCTGTCTTGGGGTCCAGAGGCCCAACAATGTTGTTGCCCACTCATTTAAAGGGAGTGCAAATGACAGGGAATGGTTGCAAGGGAGCCTTGCACTTCCCTCCTGATGTGTCACTGGCCTTGCAGGAAGGCCATGACCTGCAGAACACATATGAAGCCATCCTCATCCAGGACTAATAAAAGTGGTTGACAAGCCTTTCGAAGGCTTTTTCCTGCCCTTGATAACCTGCCAGGGGAACATCATGAGCCAGCTCCAGTAGGCTGGCCCTGTACCACTGGATGACCAGCAACACACAGGTTGCACCAGGCTCTGAAACCTTAGGCTCGCTATATAGGAGACCATTCTCCCAATAGATCAGGTGATCACCAGAGTTATAACGAGTGCCTGGAAATTTGGCCTGCCGCCATAGTCCCTGAAGAGTAGGGCAGTCCATCTGTGCCATGCAGAACTCCTTACTGGTGGGATCCCCTTCCTTCTTCCAGTTGCTCAGTTCAGGTAGGTTCCCCAGGGTGGCAATGTCCTCCACCATAGTCTCTGGAGCATTGCCCTCAGGCTCACCCTCCTCTCGGACAGTGGGAGTTTCAGGAGTGGGATTGCAACACCCCTTGTCCTTCCTCTTTTTAGCAGGTCCCTGTGCCGTTTTTTCAGTCTACATGTACTTGTAACTACCCTCTTGGGCAGCCATGGAGCGTTTGTTCAGGCACACCCCCTCAGAAAACCCTAACATCTCCAGGAGTGACCTGAGCTCCATCTCCATTCAGATGTGTGCTGTAGGTCATTGCTAAACACACAATCAACAGCCATGGATGGACTCACAGCTACCCTCAAGGAATCTGAGACCCCCCACTCAAAAGAAACCAGAGACACTGGGTAGTGAATATCATAGTTGTCTGTTACAATAACTTGGTGGAATGCATTAGGGACGACATGCTCTAAGGTCACCAGATGACATCTAACAGTTGTCATGCTGGCTCCAGTCTCTCTCAGAGACTCCACCCTCTACCCATTGATGGTGCCCCACTGCCTATATTTCCTAGTGTTACTAGGCATGTGATCTCCCTGCACCATCACTCTTTCATCCAAGGACACTGGGGAACCTCTACACTACCTCCCATACCATCTGGAGCAGTCTCCTCCCCAAGCGCACACTAACCTCCGGTGTCTGCCAACCAGTTGAGGTGGCGCCCGTTTGTTACATTTGGCATCCCCTTGTGGTGCCCAACCTGCTGGCACTCATAGCATTTAGGGAGTGTCTTCCCTGAGGACTTATTATCAAGAACCACTTCTTTTTTTCAGGCGGGGATTGGGAGCCCTCCCGTTAGATCTAGTTTGATTACCTTTAGAGAACTCCTTGTTTTTATGTTTGTCTCCCCCTTCCTTCTTCTGGTGGGAATCCTGTCCATCCTTGTTGTGATACCCCGTAGATACCTTCTTGTGGATCCTAGTGCTGAGTTAGCAGTCCACCTCCTGGGGTCAGTAAGCTTACTATCAACCAAGAGTTGAGTCAAATCTGCAAAACAAAGACTAAACATGTGCTCTCTAGCACTCATATTGTACAGCCTTTGGTAATCCTTTACTTCACTACCCTTCACCCAACCATTCAGTGCCAAGCAAAACAAATCCACACAATTCACCCAGGGCTGCTGGGACAGCTTCTGACAGTCCCTAAACTTCTGCCTGTTTTTTGAGGTGAGGACATACTTCCTTATGAGGGTTTCCTTCATTGGGGGATATCTCATCCTGTCCTCCTTCTCTAGGTGCATTAGGGTGTCTCTCTCCTCGCTAGGGATATGCTTCAAGGCCATCCCCTCAATACCCCTCAGGGAACAAGTGTGTCTGTAAGGCCACCTCATAAGCTTCAAACCACTTTTAATGTCATCCCCACAACAACAGACACCAGAACCTTTAGGAATGTGAACCCTCTTGTCTCCAGAGGGTACTGTAGTAACACTGTCACAATGAGTGCTGGACTCTGCCTGCCTGGCATTTTGTCTAGCTTCTTCAGACTCGGTTGATGATCCAGTAACATTTTTCTCTCTTCCAAGGCTCTCTCAGCCTCCATGGCTAGTTTGTCTTCCTTTAAGGCCACATTCTTCTCCCCCAAGGCAAGTTTATTTTGTTTTGCTTCTATTTTTAACAAGGCCATCTACAGCCTGAGCTCTCGCTCTGACTTCCTGTCTGCCAGCTCCTCTGGAGACAGGCCTTGAGAAGATATACTGCCCTCTGCTCCTGCAGGGAGCTCCAACTGAGAGGTTAAGTCATCTTCCTCAGCTGACAGCTGCATCTCAGGGTTGGTATTGAGGCCCTGCTCTGGCTCCTCCACATCATCCTCCCCATCCTGATCTTCTGTTGTGACTAACCTGGTGGGCCTCCGCCCATGCCCTTAGAGCCTTTTGTAGCTCCCCCTTCTTAGTACTCCTTCTGGCAGGCAGCCACCTCTCCTTGCAAAATTGATTCCGCTCCGCTACACTGTAGCTCTCCAGATTGTGGGACTCAAATGTTATCTTTGCTGTGAAGCCGCAAGCGCAGTCAGGTAGAGTGTGAATTTTCAAAAAGTAAAAGGGCCAATCATGGAGAATTTAAAACTCAAATTGGTCTCGGATTATTTATCAGGGACTTTTAGAGTAACAGAAAATTACTGTCTGGCAATGCACAAACAATTCTTAAGCCTTACAGCTGATCACCATTGAGAAGGGTGAAACCCTATTCAAACAGTAACCAAAATCCTTGCCAGGGTGAGGCATAAGAAACCCCCGAATTATTCGGAGCTCAACCCTCTGGTTGCTTGGCACAGGGCAGTTAGGCATACCTTAGAGGCAATGTTTAAAGTATTTATGCAACACTTCAAACAGTAATAAAGTGAAAGCACAACACAAGAAAAATCCCATACAAATTTAGAACAATTGAATACATTTTAATAAATAAATAAAGACCACAACAATAAAAATCCAATCAGTAGAGCCAGAGACCGACAAGTTTTATTATTTCAGTGATTATAACGCCAAAAAAACACAAAGTGCCAACTGTGAATATCTGGTAGCACCAGACCGGGACAAAGTCACAAGTTCAGGACAACAATGAAGGAGCATGGACTGGCTACAGTGAACCAATTAGGCCCACTGAATAAGAGTTCTTTAAATCCTGATTGTGGAGCGTTGTGAAGTCTTGAGTCGAGCATGCAGCTCACAGCCGAGGTGATGTGTCAGTTTCAAGGAGCTGTGATGTGAAGTCCTGAGTTATCGTCGGGGATCCTGTCTATGAGGGCTTACAATGTGATGACTGGCATCAAGGATGCTTCACGTGGTCAAGGCAATAAGTCAGTTCTGAGGAGCTACAAATCTGCAATGCGAGAACCTGCTTACCTGCTTCACTGCCAAGGCTTCCATCGACGAGAGATTGGCAATGCAAGGGCCTGCATCAGAGAAGATTCACACACTGGCAGTTCCGATATGGGCTGCATGGTCGATGCAGACTCCTTCCACTGAGAGAAACCTCGCTGCATGGGCAATTCGTCAGTTATGATCTGGATTGTGTAGCACAGGAGAGGGGATGCGTCCGTTCTGCTGGATCCACAGATGGGATGGCAGAGCACCTTCTGGCCTACAAACAGGGGACCATGACTTGGTTGGGTAGAACTCACAAATGTCAGAGTCCAGGAGCTGGGTTCAAAGTTGTTGGAGCCTTCAGTTCCTGAGGCTATACTCAGGAGGCCAGTCAGCTAGCCCTTGGAGTCACTCTGGAGTGTTCTACAGATAGGTCCAGTTCTTCTCATCTGGGCAAGAGGGTTGTAGGCAGCAGTCAGCATAATAGAGCAGCAGTTCTTTATAGTAGACATCAAGCAGAGGTTCAATCCTTTCAGTAGCAGAGCAGTCCTTCTTCCTGGCAGCTAATCCACACGTTCAGATATGTCTGGGTATCTAATATTTATACATGGGCCTTCCTTTAAGTGGGAGAAGCTTCTAGAGGCTTCCATTTGAAGTCCACAGGCTTCCTGCCTTCCCTGTATTGGCTTCAGACTAATTACACAGGGTATACAGCCCTGTGCGTAGGGGGGCAGGACACAGAATTTTCAAGTGCAAGAAGGCAAGTGTAGTAGGGCTGTTCCCATCTCTGCCCTCCCATCCTTCCAGTGAATGCCGATCCAGGCACACTTAACCTTCCTATTGTGTGTGACTGTCTAGGGGGAATACACAATGTGATGACTGGCATCAAGGATGCTTCACGCGGTCAAGGCAATAAGTCAGTTCTGAGGAGCTACAATACTGCAATGCGAGAACCTGCTTACCTGCTTCACTGCCAAGGCTTCCATTGACGAGAGATTGGCAATGCAAGGGCCTGCATCAGAGAAGATTCACATAGTGGCAGTTCCGATATGGGCTGCATGGTCGATGCAGACTCCTTCCACTGAGAGAAACCTCGCTGCATGGGCAATTCGTCAGTTCTGATCTGGATTGTGTAGCACAGGAGAGGGGATGCGTCCGTTCTGCTGGATCCACAGATGGGCTGGCAGAGCACCTTCTGGCCTACAAACAGGGGACCATGACTTGGTTGGGTAGAACTCACAAATGTCAGAGTCCAGGAGCTGGGTTCAAAGTTGTTGGAGCCTTCAGTTCCTGAGGCTATACTCAGGAGGCCAGTCAGCTAGCCCTTGGAGTCACTCTGGGGTGTTCTACAGATAGGTCCAGTTCTTCTCATCTGGGCAAGAGGGTTGTAGGCAGCAGTCAGCATAATAGAGCAGCAGTTCTTTAGAGTAGACATCAAGCAGAGGTTCAATCCTTTCAGTAGCAGAGCAGTCCTTCTTCCTGGCAGATAATCCACACGTTCAGATATGTCTGGGTATCTAATATTTATACATGGGCCTTCCTTTAAGTGGGAGAAGCTTCTAGAGGCTTCCATTTGAAGTCCACAGGCTTCCTGCCTTCCCTGTATTGGCTTCAGACTAATTACACAGGGTATACAGCCCTGTGCGTAGGGGGGCAGGACACAGAATTTTCAAGTGTAAGTAGGCAAGTGTAGTATGGCTGTTCCCATCTCTGCCCTCCCATCCTTCCAGTGAATGCCGAGCCAGGCACACTTAACCTTCCTATTGTGTGTGACTGTCTAGGGGGAATACACAATGCCCAACTGTCAGCTACACCCTGTCATGTGACTCAGAGACAGGCTGCAGACACTAAATGGCTAAGGCAGGAAATGGCAACTTAGTAAAAATAGCATTTTCAAAATTGTAATTTAAAATTCGACTTTACCAGGAGAGAGTATTTTTCATTAAAATTCCAAAGACACCAAACATGAACAGGTGACCTGCTGCCATTTGGAAATTATCACTTAATAAATGTAATAAGGAATTTCTATCAATAACACCTCCCTCTGAGATGTCTCTTACACAAACACACGCAGACACACAAACACATACACAAACATGCATGCACACATGTACCACTTTCAATCATCAACAGTCTGTTTACTAAGCAAAGGGAGAGCAATATGAACGCTTTGCTCAGAGATCCGAGTACAAATCAGAGTTTAAGCTGGCACATTCACAGAATAATACATATAGATCAGGATGAATATAGCTACCGAGCTACAGAAATGCCATACTGGGGGGTCAAGGTTGTGGTTTCCTGTGGAAATAAAGGAGAATGTTTATAGTAATGCTTACAGTGATGGGCATCACCCAGGTTACTGTACAGTATGGCCTCCAAGGGCCGCTTGTTTGGTTCATGGGAGTGCCACTGGTGATGACCAAACTAGATGAGCAGATTTTAAGAGGCATACTCTTTGTCTGTGAAATAAACAAGCAGTGAATTATCTACATAGAATATGTGGACCCTTTGGTTCGTGTCATTTACGATTCGTATAATGCATGCATCTACAGGGCTCTGAAGCAACATACAGGCACCACGCAACATTCTATGAAACTTCTTAATACACTCACAAATTAGGCTACCCAAAGTATTAGGCTCTATATAAAGGAGTACTGGGATTTACAAAATGTAACCGGGACAGCAAAGATTAATATGAGTAACTGGTAAAAAAAAAAAATCCACTGAAGAGGTCAACTATGGCCCTGAGAATTTAAATATATCATAAAAAATATCAAGGCGTTTGCTGGGATAAAAGGGAGGGCTTGACAGGGCTGGAACAGACAGCTGGCTCTGACATCCCATCCCTGGCAAGGAAGCTTAGCTCTGCAGATCTGCGGGAGGCTGCCACTCACTCCTGTTAGAATTTATGACATTTTTAACAGATTCATAATCAACCCTGCTCTGAGCCAGGCAGTCACTGCTGTCCTTCAGCAGGCAAGGCTTTCTGCCACGCAGCCCAAAGCCCCCTTCCTCCCACCTCGGTAGGCCACGAAGAGAAGGCACGAACCCTTTGTGTATTGTGAGAAAAAACATATTTTTCATGAATTGTGCCTGATAGAGGCACCTTTGCTCCGAGTAGCTGTCAGAGAATGGAACAGCATAGAGAACGCACTCTTTACATCCCTCTGCTAGCAGCGGACAAGGAGATTTCTTGATTAACCCACATGGAAAAGTGAATTTATCCACTCCTCACACTCCAGCATGACCCTTGTTTCACTTCATACCAAAGATCTCCAAGGTAGGGTGATCTACTGGCATGGGTGCAAATTCAGGACAGTGAGTGTAAAAATTCAGGACAAAAGGTCAAAATGCCGGACAGAAGGTCAAAATTCAGGACACAAATTTGGGGCAAAAGGTACGTTTTACAGACATATAAGATGAGGTCCCGCAATAGGATATAAGCATATAGACATCCAACATAAGTATACATCAAAATAAATTCATATTAGGTTGGGACAATCATACACTTCACAGCTGTTCAGTATATGCACAGCTGTGGGCAACTGTGCAAGTGTTTTTGAGGAGAGGTGTGGTGTAGCAGCCAGGGAGCTGGCTCCAGAGCGCGGAGCTCACGGTTCCATCCCCAGCACAGGAGGCAGATTAGCTCAGCATCATGTGACTCTGGGCATTAGCTCACTTAATCTCCCCAAAGGCCCCCAGCACCTTGAAACCTTAACCCCTTCCATGCTCATGACGAGCTCAGCTCGTCATGCAGCACAGTGCTCCTGTGTTCATGACAAGCTGAGCTCGTCATGACCACACCTGTTTTTATTGCTGTCCAGCACAGCAGGGGAAAGTCTTTAGCAGCGATGAGATTAAGGGGTGATATGTTCGTGCTTTACAAGTAAGGATTATTATTATTTATGTATTTATTATTATTTTGTGCGGTATTTCATATGATCATAATCTATTTTGTTTACACTTCATGGTCCTGAGCAGGCATGTTTGATGAGAGAAGTGGGTGGGAAGATCTTCTCGGATGGACTTTCTTACTAGTATCTCATATCTGACTGCCATTGTGAGCTAATTGGGACCTGCAGTGCTGGATAGAGTGCAGGCCTCCAGGTGGCCCAGCTTTGTGTCAGATCGCTTCAGGTATTCCATGTCTGTTCAGCTGGTGATGACTGGTTTAGGGGCTGGTACTGTACTGAGTGATGAATAAGACCCATAGCAGACAGGTTTTTTGTGAGGGTAAGAGTATTAAGCAGGAACAGGGAGTTATCAACCAGCCTGCTTTAGCTATAATTGGCTGCAGACTGCTGAGTGTTATGGTTTTCTTTTGGTCCGGAATGGTTAGATAAGAGTTAACATTACTATATAATGTCCTGGCTAGCCATATATCAGCCCTCCTTATTTTAACTGTATTTGGGAAATGGTATACCGATGGGGCTGTTTCATTTTTGTGAGCTGTAAACTGCATATTCTCATTGATACACAGAAGTTTGCTACAGACCAGAAACTGTATACATTATTGAGGAATTATTGTAGCGCAGAAGGAGGCACTGTCTCTTACATACAGTATATTTTCCATTGAAATGTCAGCCAAATACCAAAATGCAGTTTAATGATTAAACTATAGAGTGCACATACAATAATGTGTGAAAATGCGCTTACAGCAAATATGTATCATTTGAACATTACCAAGCAAAGTGCCTTGATTGTTTGGATCCTATTAAAACTCTGTTACCAGCACACTTCTGAATTACAAACAAGGGGTCCATGTTTGGTTTCTAAACTGTTGATATGTTTTGAAACATTTGCACAGTTCATTTAAATGTTGTCTGTTAGAAAAAAGTTACTGCTTGCAGTCTTTGTTTGCACACAGTCTTCACCACCACAACAAGACTGCCAACTACTCCACTTTACTATTCTGTCTTTGACTGCAAAGTTAAAGAACGATCAGCAAGCAGTTACATGGATGGTGCATAGGCGATCCCATGTATCTGGATATAAACCCATATTTACAAAGACTAGCAGACAAGGGTTTGTGCCAAAATGGTGTGCCTATCTGAGGTCGGTGTTATGAGGAGAAATATCTTTATTCCTCGTTACTTCCTCTTTGCATGTAGCTGCAAAAGATAGGTTTCCCTTCTGGTACAAAAAATGTACTTGACCACGATGTTTTGGCACTAGCCAGTGCCCCAGTACTAACAGAGAGAAAAACTGCACCATATCTTTGGAAATACAGTGATGTTGTGCTCTTTCCATTTCAGGCACCACAGCGCAGAACTTCACTTGCTGCGCTGCATGCATGAAATGTTAGTAAATATGCAAATCATAAATCTGGCACATGTTTTCAGACATACATTTTGTCTTTGCCATTGTACACCCACCTCTGCTGTTTTTTTAGCTATGGTCACACTACAGAATAACATATACATACATACAGATAGATAATCACAGTTTGTTTGGAAACAAGCATTTGCAATGCAATAGGTCTCGCATTAGGAAAGTTTGAGGTATTGGTATTGCAAAGGTAAAATATTTTATTTATGTGTCTGTATTGAAAGTCTGGAAATTTTTAGCTTTGTTATTTTCAATGGCAATATTTTTAACGTTTGCAAAAGTGACACTTATAGCATTGTAATGCAATATGTTTTGTATTTATATGATTTAGAAGTATCAATATTTTAAATATGAATAGTTTTTGTTTTTTTTTATAATTAATAATTAACTAAAAGTTAATGTAATGTATAGTGGCAATATTTTAAATTTTTGTAAATAAGTTATGGGAAGATTATGTTCAGTGTATTTAACTGTGAGGCAAATTGAAGATCATAAGTGGAATATTGCCTTTTGTTTTAAATTTTTTTAATAAAGCGTAAAACATTGAGAGAACATCTTAGAACCATCTGTTGTTGATTGTTTTTAAAGAGTGATGCTGTGGCGTTCAGTGATGCTTTGGCCTTTTGTGTTGCTGAGTGATGCTGTGTCTTTTAGTGGTGTTGTGCGATGCTGTGGCCTTTATTGGTGCAGAGTGATGCTGTGTCCTTCAGTGGTGCTGAGGTATGATGTGGCCTTCAGTGTTGTGGAGTGTTGCTGTGCTATTAAGTGTTGCTATTTTGTTGAGTGGTGCTGTGGTGTTGAGTGTTGTTGTGGCGCTGAGTGGCGTTGAGTGATGCGGTGGTGTTGAGTGATGTGGTGTTGTTGAGTGGTGCTGTGTTGTTGAGTGTTGCTGTGGCGTTGAGTGGAGCTATGGCGTTGAATGGTGATGTTGGGTTTATTTGTGGTGTTGCGTTGAGTGTTGATGTGGCGTTGAGTGGTGCTGTGGCTTTGAGTGGTGCAGTGGCGTTGAGTGTTCCTGTTGCGTTGAGTGGTGATGTTGCGTTAAGTGGTGCTGTGATGTTGAGTGGTGCTGTGGCGTTCAGTGGTGCTGTTGTGTTGAGTGGTGTTGTTGTGTTGTGCTGGTTTGTGTTATTGAGTGTTTTAGTGGCATTAAGTGGTGCTGTGGCATTGATTGGTGAAGTGGCATTGAGGGGTGTAGTTGGAGGTTGGAGGCTGGAGTTGGAGTGTGGCGGTGGAGGGTGGCGTTGGAGAGTGGCGTTGGAGGGTGGCGTTTGAGGGTGGCGTGTGAAGGTGGAGTTGGAGGGTGGAGTTGGAGGGTGGAGTTGGAGGGTGGAGTTGGAGGATGGAGTTGGAGGGTGGATTTGGAGGGTGGATTTGGAGGGTGACGTTGTAGGGTGGAGTTAGAGGGTGGAGTTGGCGGGTGGAGTTGGCGGGTGGAGTAGGAGGGTGGAGTTGTAGGTGGAGTTGGAGGGTGGAGTCGGAGGATGGATTTGGAGGGTGGAGTTTGACGGTGGAGTTGGAGGGTGTAGTCGGATGGTAGAGTTTGAGGGTGGAGTTGGAGGGTGGAGTTGGAGGGTGGAGTTGGAGGGTGGAGTTGGAGGGTGGAGTAGGAGGGTGGAGTTGGAGAGGGTGTAGTGGGTGTGTGAGTTTGTGAGGGTGAGTGAGGGTGAGGGTGAGTGAGTGTAGTTAGGGTGTGAGGAGTTGTGAGGGGGTGAGGGTGAGTGAGCGTGTGTGAGGATGAGTGGGGTGGGTGTGTGAGGGTGTGTGAGGATGAGTGGGGAGGGGGGTGTGTGTGTGATGGTGAGTGAGGATGAGCGTGAGAGAGGGTGGTTAGGGTGTGAGGACAATTGTAGGTGTGTGAGGGGTTGTGAGGGGGTGAGGGTGAGTGAGGGTGTGTGAGGGTGGATGAGGTTGTGGAGGTGTGAGGGTGAGTGAGGGTGTGGGTGAGTGAGGATGGTTAGGGTGTGGATGAGTGAGGGTGTTGGTGAGTGAGGGTGGTTAGGGTGTGAGGGTGAGTGTAGGTGTGTGAGGTGTTGTGAGGGTGTGTGAGGGTGAGTGCTGGTGTGTGAAGGTGTGAGGGTGAGGGGTGTGAGGGTGAGGGGATGATTATTATTATTATTAATATTATTATTATGTTTCTTATATAGCGCCTGAATCGACCCCCAAAGGGGTATCTCCGCGCTTGCCTTGGGAACCCGTCCTGGCTTTTTCCTGTGAGATAGCCCCTACAGGGCATCCCCAAGGTGAAAGCCAGGCATCCCGCCGCGGGGGGCCATTGTGGAGATTAAGCAAGCTTAATGCCCAGAGTTGCAGAGTGTGAACCCATGATTAGGCCAGGCACCGAAGCGAGAATTATCGAGTCCATGGACATTTGAGCTCAAGACCCTGCCGCGTCGGGAATTGAACCCTGGTCCCGGGTCTGACCTCTGCTTCAGGGTCTGCCTGCTCTAACCAGTGAGCCACACTTCTCCAATGGTGAGTGGGTGTGTGAAGGTGAGTGTGTGTGTGAAGGTGAGTGGGTGAGTGGGTGTATGAGGGTGAGTGGGTGTGTGAGGGTGAGTGGGTGATGGTGAGTGTGTTTGTGAGGGTGAGTGGGTGTGTGAGGGTGAGTCTGTGGGTGAGTGGGTGAGTGTGTGTGAGGGTGAGTGGGTGTGTGAGTGAGGGTGTGATGGTGAGTGAGGGTGTGAAGGTGAGTGAGTGTGTGTGATGGTGGGGAGGTGTGAGGGTGAGTCAGGGTGAGGGTGAGTGAGGGTGTATGAGGGTGGGTGAGGGTGAGGAGGTGTGTGGGTGAGTGACGGTGAGGGTGAGTGAGGGTGGTTAGGGTGTGAGGGTGAGTGTATGTGTGTGAGGTGTTGTGAGGGGGTGGGGGTGTGTGAGGGTGAGTGATGGTGTGTGAAGGTGTGAGGGGGTGATGTTGAGTGATGGTGTGTGAGGGTGTGTGAGGGTGAGGGTGTGAGGGTGTGTGAGGGGGTGAGTGTTTTTGAGTCGTTGTGAGTGTAAGTTTGTTGTGATGTTGTGTGAGGGTGAGTATTGTGATGGTGAGGGTGTGAGGGTGAGGGTGAGTGTGTGTGAGGGTGAGGGTGTGTGAGGGTGAGTGGCTGTGTGAGGGTGAGTGGGTGTGAGGATGTTTGGTTGTGTGATGGTGAGTGGGTGTGTGAGGGTGAGTGAGGGTGTGAGGGTGAGTGAGGGTGTGAAGGTGAGTGGGTGGTTGAGGGTGGGTGAGGAGATGTGAGGGTGAGTGAGGGTTGTTAGGGTGTGTGGGTGAGTGTAGGTGTGTGAGGGATTGTGAGGGGGTGAGGGGGTGTCAGCGTGAGTGATGGTGTGTGAGGAGATGTGAGAGGGTGAGGGGGCGATGGTGTGTGAGGGTGAGTGATGGTGTGTGAGGGTGAGGGTGTGTGAGGGTGAGTAAGGGAGTGTGAGGGTGTGTGAGGGGGTGAGTGTTAGAGTTAGGGGGTGTGAGTGTGAGGGTGAGGGTGTGAGGGTGACTGAGGGTGTGTGAGGGTGAGGGGATGAGAGTAAGGGTGTGTGAGGGTGAGGGGGGTTGATGGTGAGAGGGTGAGAGGGGGTGAGTGTGTGTGAGGGTGAGGGTGTGAGGTGTAGTGAGGGTGAGAGGGTTGTGAGGGGTCTGAGGGTGTGAGGGGAGCGAGGGTGTGTGAGGGTGAAGGGGTGTGAGGGTGAGGGGGTGTGAGTGTGTGTGAGGGTGAGGGTGAGTGAGGGTGTGTGATTCTGAGGGTGTGTGACGGTGTGTGAGGGTAAGGGTGTGTGAGGGTGAGTGAGGGGGTGTGATGGTGTGGGTGTGTGATGGTGTGTGAGGGTGAGGGTGTGTGACGGTGTGTGAGGGTGAGTGTGTGTGAGGGTGAGTGAGGGTGAGTGAGGGTGAGTGAGGGGGTGTGATGGTGTGGGTGTGTGACGGTGTGTGTGGGTGAGGGTGTGTGAGGGTGACTGAAGGTGTGTCAGGGTGTGTGAGGGGTTGAGGGTGAGAGTTAGGGGGTGTGAGGGTGAGGGTGTGAGGGTGTGTATGTAATTTAAATGTGTGTGTGTTTTTTAAAATGTGTTGTGTTATGTGTGTGTTTTGTGTCTGTTGACTCCCGTATGAAAGTGTATAATTTTAAAATGGAGGACGCAATGCATCACCTTGACGCTACCTACGTTAGCGTTCTAGTTCTTTTTTGTATTGTTAATGATTGTTTTTGATTGACGTTTATTTTAGCCAATCGGAGCACTACGTTTTTGACGTAGCGTTCCGATTTGCTTACGTCAACGGTGGAATTCCCCAGAAGATCGAGAATCGTCAGGCGCGGAAGGCGTGTGCTTGTTTGTGTGCTGTTGCTGCGTCGTTTGACAGGTAAGAGTTTATTTGTAAGTGTTTTGTTATCTAATTTAATGTAGTATCCATAGTATGTATAAATTAATTAATGATTATGAGTGTATTTATATAAATATTGACATATTTTGTTACCGATTGTAATTATTGTCAGTTATTTATGTAAATGAAATTTAATTAAGTGTTTTTATTGTTGAAATATAATGTATATGTTAGCAACAACTCTAATTTAATGATTTTTTAGTTGGTGTTAGTTATTTTACGTACATGAACTGTTTTTAGCACTTATAAGGGCTCTTTCGTTTTGAGTATATTTATGTATTAAGAGGATGTACTGTGATGTAATGTGTTTATTTTTAATATTTTACAAACTGTTATTTTGTAATTGTATGTAATAATGTTCGTGATATTTTTTATTTAGGGTATGTAATTATTTTGTTCTTGTTGTGTAACAGTCTATTTTAATCCTTACTGATGGGATGTTTTTCTGAGATAGTGTAGTGAAGACAGTGTTTTTATGCAGTCTAACTGTATTTTTTTTTTGCACTTTTTAGAAATGTATTGTTAAAAGCCAGTTATAAATGTTCTGGCCCTTGTTAAGTAAGCTTTGTGCCGTGTACCTTTGCATGTTAATGTTCACTGTCTATAACCAGCTTTACTAACAATGTGCAAGTTCATCCATCTTGTGACTGATGATTAGTTGAACGTGTATTCTTTATAATTATTTCTCTTTGGATTAGACCGTTTATTATTGGACTCAAGTTGTTGCTTGTAGACAGCTTCTTTTCCTTATTTTTTCGCATACCTTAATGCATTGTTTATATTCCTTTGCTTACTTTGAGTGGAATACTTTATTGTAGTTTTGGAAGAATTGCAATTAGGCTGTGAAGTCTCGTGCTGTTGTGATTACGCACTTTGTTTGTGTTTTTGATTTATTCCGGCATTGTTTAATGGTTTATTTTCCCTTACTTTAGTAAGTGCTTTATGTTGTGAATTGGTGTCCTTTAGATGGCTTTGTCCACATTTAAAGTGTTGTATTATTTGCTGTCTGTTCAGATGTTTCCCTATTTTGTGTGCATTTATGTTTTTTGTTAAAAAAATGTTTTATTTTACAATCTCTTTCTGCATTTTTGTGTATTAATTGCTGCACTGTCCTTGCGTTGCATTAAGTTTTAATTTTTGAATAGCTACAAGTGTGTAATCCGATTTTTACTTATTAAAATAAATTTTGCCTAACGCTATTTATGTGTGGAGTTGGAGGGTGGAGTTGTAGTTGGAGGGTAGAGTTGTAGGGTGGTATTGTAGTTATAGGGTGTAGTTGGAGGGTGGACTTGGACGGTGTGAGTGTGAGCGTTAGTGGATGTGAAGGTCCGGGGGTGTGAGGTTGTGTGATGGTGTGTGAGGGTGATTGAGGGTGACGGTTTTAGTATGAGTGAGGGTGTGAGTGTTGTGAGTGTGTGTGAGAATGAGGGGGTGAGGGTAAGGGGGTGTGAGAGTGTGTGATGATAGGTGTTGGTGAGTGAGGCTGAGAGTTTGAGGGTGAATGTTGTGAGGGTGTGAAGGTCAGTGAGGGTGTGCGAGTTTGAAGGTTGAGTGTGTGAGTGAGGGTGAGTGTTTCCGAGGGTGAGGGTGTGTGAGGGGGTGTGAGGGTGAGGGGGTGATGTTGAGTGATGGTGTGTGAGGGTGTGAGGGTGAGTGAGGGTGTGTGAGGGTGAGGGAGTTGAAGGTGTGAGGGTGTTAGGTAGGGTGATGATGAGTGAGGGTGTGTGAGGCTGAGGGTGAGTGTGTCATTGGGTGTGAGTGTGAGTTGTTGTGATGATGCTTTTAATTGAATTTTTTTTATCCGTGAATATTGTCACAGAGACATACAGGCATTAGAACACCAAAGCACAGGGACAAGGAATCATATGTAGCATGAGATCCGAAAAGGGGAGTGAAAGAGAGATAGGGATCGGAAAGTAAGGCAGAGAATGTGAAACACGGGTGACCCAATACAGGAAGATGAGGCTAGATAATAAGTGTATCCAGCAGGTGTTTGTGACAATTATACCTTGTAAAGAGCACATTTGTTTGTGAAAAAATTGACATGGGGTGTTTAAATTTTGAAGAGATGGACTAGTAATATACATGTGAGTGTGAGTGTGTTGCATGTTTTTTTCAATTTGAACGTTTTTGTGTATTTTTTATATGTACGTATTTGCACAGTGTGTTAATGTATAGTGTTGTAAAGTTTTTAATAAAGTTTTTTTTTTTTAAATGGCGGACGCGATGTGTGCCCTTTACGTTTGTTACATTTATGTTGTAGCGTTCTAGTTTTAGTTGAGATTTTGTTATTAGTTGAGGTATGACGTAATTTAGAGCCAATCGCAGTGCTATGTTTTGTGACGTAGCGTTGCGTTTGACGTCAGTAAACGTTCACTTTCTTAGATGTTTGTGAACCATCGCGTGGAAAAGGCGCGTTGTTCTTACGGTATTGTTCCTTCGTCGTCTGACAGTTAAGTCTAAATTTTAATACAATATAGATTATTTTGCGAATGTGTTTGTCATTTTGTAGAATTATTTGTTTAGTCATGGACGGAATATGTAGCAGTCCATTTTCAGAGTCTGTGTGACTTAGTAGTAGTGTATGCAGTCTATTTTCTTATTGAAACGTGTTTATTGGTGGTTTGCTTTCTATGTGTTAGATAATAAAGCGTATGCCAACTATCTTTGATGTATGCAACAGTGGGCATAAGGGTGTTGCTTGCTATTTATGGGCATAAGGGGATACGTGGTTGGATGTTTTTTTCTTTTTGGACTTTCCTAGATGTTCGTGAACAGTTGCTTGGGAAAGCCGCGCTGTTCTCCCGGTCTTGTTCCTGCGTCGTTTGACAGGTAAGTTTAAACTTTAATACTCAATACTTAAATATGCGAAAGAATGATCTATTTTATAGATGTTGTTGTTAATTTCTAACAATGTTTAATAATAATTTGCAACCTTTGTGTATACATTTTTTGTTTCGTTAGCCGATGTACTTATTATTTAGTGATATACTTCTGTAAATGTGTTGCTTGTTGGTGTTATATGTCCTGCTTTTTACAATATGAAAGTATGCTGCTTATGTGTATTTTATATATGCATTTACAGTCTATTGCGAACATTTATTAGAACACTATGTGCAATCGCAGCATTAGTCATAGGAACACCAGCATCACTATACAACACATGCAGCATCACTTACCACCACCCTAGCAACACTTACCAACACACCAGCTTCACTTATTAAACCATAGGATCATTGTTGTGTTGCTGAATGTTTATGTGGTGATGCTGAGTGGTGTTGTGATGGTGCTGAGTACTGTTGTTTTTTGGAGTGTTGGTGTGGTGCTGTATAGTGTTATTGTGGTGTTTGCGAGTGATGATGTGGTACTGGAAGGTGATGTTGGTGTGGTGCTGAGCGATGTTGTAGTGTTGCAGAGTGATAATGTTAATGTGCTGAGTGGTGTTGTGTTGGTGCATTGTGTTAATGTGGTGTTGCTGAGTGATAATGTTGTGCTGATGAGTGGTGTTGTGGTGGTGGTTAGTGGTGCTGTTGTGTTGGTGAGTTGTGCTATGTTGATGCTGAGTGATGCTTTTTGGTGCACGGTGTTCCTGTGGTGGTGCACTTAGCAGCATCATTTAGAGCAACACCAGCGTGACTATGCAACACATGCAGGATGACTCCCCACCACCCTAGCAACACTTAGCAACACACCAGCATGACTCATTCATACCATATTCTCACTCTTCATCACCTCAGCATCACTTAGCAGTATAACAGTAACATTTTGCACCACAACAGCATTACTTAACACCAGTACAGCATCACTTATTAGCACAACAGCATCACTGTGCACCACTGTAGCATAATTGAGCATGCTTAGTGATGCTTGTGTATGTTAGATGTTTGTGTATGTTTGTTGCTATTGTATGTGTTGCTTGTGTTTTTTTTGCTTGTTAATGAATCGATAGATAGATAGGTATTGTGAGGGCAATAGATAGATAGATAGATAGATAGATAGATAGATAGATAGATAGATAGATAGATAGATAGATAGATAGATAGATAGATAGATAGATAGATAGATAGATAGATAGATAGATAGACAGAGTGAGGGAGCTAGAGAGATAGTGAGATATATAGAGGGCGGTAGATAGATAGAGTGAGGGTGATCAATAGATAGATAGATAGTGAGTGTGATATAGATAGATAGATAGATAGATAGATAGATAGATAGATAGGTAGATTGAGGGCGATAGCTAGATACCTAGATATTAATACAAAGTGATGGAGATAGATAGATATATAGAGGGCTGTAGATAGATAGAGTGAGGGCGTTGCAGTAATGCAGGCATTGCAGTGAGTGATGCAGGAATTGTGCAGAGTGATGCAGGAGCAGTGCTGACTGATGTTGAGAGAGAGAGAGTGTGTGAGAGCGAGAGAGTGTGTGTGAGAGAGTGTGTGTGAGATAGAGTGTGTGAGAGTGAGAGTGAGAGAGAGAGTGTGTGAGAGTGAAAGAGAGAGAGAGTGTGTGAGAGAGAGAGAGAGTGTGTGAGTGATGCAGGCATTGCAGTGAGTGATGCAGGCATTGCAGTGAGTGATGCAGGAATTGTGCTGAGTGATGCCGGAGTAGTGCAAACAAATGTTGGTGTTGTGTTTATTGACTCATTAGTAGTGCTGATTGATACAGTAGTAGCACTGGTGATGTAGGTGTGTTCATGTTGAAACTGTGCACTGACGGGCGGTGGTGTGTATGCCTGTTTAAATCTTGCCGTGATGCCTGGTGGTGTTTTCTGTGTGTGCCGGGTGACATTGTGCACTGATGGCTGGTGATGTGTCTGTGTCTGTGGCTGTTGCAAATGTGCGTGTGTGTGTGTGCGCCGGATGAAAGCGTGCATTGACGGCCGGTGTTGTGTATGCCTGGTGAAAGCGTGCACTGATGTCTGTTGGTGTGTGTGAGTGCATGGCGTGAATGTGCATTGACTGGTGGGGGTGTGTATGGCTGTTTAAATCGTGCAGTGATGGCTGGTGGTGTATCTGTGTGTTACTGGTGGAATTGTGCACTGATGGCTGGTGATGTGTGTGTGTGTGCCTGTTGCAAGTGTGCACTGATGGCTGGTGGTGTGTGAGGGAGAGTGCATGTGTGAGGGAGAGTGCATGTGTGAGGCAGGGAGCATGTGTGAGGCAGGGAGCATGTGTGAGGGAGGGAGCATGTGTGAGGGAGGGAGCATGTGTGAGGGAGGTAGCATGTGTGAGGGAGGAAGCATGTGTGAGTGAGGGAGCATGTGTGAGAGAGGGAGCGTGTGAGGGAGGAGGCAGAGTCTGTGTGAGGGAGGGAGCGTGTGAGGGAGGGAGAGTATGAGTGAGGGAGCGTGTGAGGGAGGGTGCAGAGTATGTGTGAGGGAGGGAGCAGAGTATGTGTGAGGGAGGGATCAAGTGAGGGAGAGTGTGAGGGAGGGAGCATGTGAGGGAGGGAGCGTGTGAGGGAGGAGGCAGAGTATGTGTGAGGGAGGGAGCGTGTGAGGGAGGAGGCAGAGTATGTGTGAGGGAGGGATCGTGTGAGGGAGGGAGCGTGTGAGTGAGGGTGCAGAGTATGTGTGAGGGAGGGTGTAGAGTATGTGTGAGGGAGGGAGCGTGTGAGGGAGCGTGTGAGGGAGGGAGCATGTGAGGTTGGGAGCGTGTGAGGGAGGAGGCAGAGTATGTGTGAGGCAGGGAGCGTGTGAGGGAGGAAGCAGAGTATGTGTGAGGGAGGGAGCGTGTAAGGGAGGGAGCATGTGAGGGAGGAGGCAGAGTATGTGTGAGGGAGGGAGCGTGTGAGGGAGGGAGCGTGTGAGTGAAGGGAGCGTGTGAGGGAGGGAGCGTGTGAGGGAGGGAGCGTGTGAGGGAGGAGGCAGAGTATGTGTGAGGGAGGGAGCATGTGAGGGAGGGAGCGCGTGAGTGAAGGGAGCGTGTGAGGGAGGGAACATGTGAGGGAGGAGGCAGAGTATGTGTGAGGGAGGGATTGTGTGAGGGAGGGAGCATGTGAGTGAGGGTGCAGAGTGTGTGAGCGAGGGTGCAGAGTATGTGTGAGGGAGGGAGCGTGTGAGGGAGGTAGCATGTGAGGGTGGGAGCGTGTGAGGGAGGAGGCAGAGTATGTGTGAGGGAGGGAGCATGTGAGGAAGGAAGCAGAGTATGTGTGAGGGAGGGAGCGTGTAAGGGAGGGAGCATGTGAGGGAAGAGGCAGAGTATGTGTGAGGGAGGGAGCGTGTGAGGGAGGGAGCATGTGAGTGAAGGGAGCGTGTGAGGGAGGGAGCGTGTGATGGAGGGAGCATGTGAGGGAGGAGGCAGAGTATGTGTGAGGGAGGAAGCGTGTCAGGGTGTGTGTTGTATTGAATGTCGACTTGTATCAGCGAAAAGAATTGGACGCAAGTAATGAAGTCTGTGGCCTGAGTCTTGTGGTTGTCGAACAAAGACCGTGCCTGAGAGGAAGGGGGTGAGGTGGACTGGACGAACGTGCAGCTGAGTGATTGGTAGGCTGTGGTGTGCGTCTTTGCATGTTTCTCCCTAAAATGTATAGATGAATCTGTGGCCAAATTAATGATTAAAGTATTAAATTAGAAAAAAAATGAGACCAAGGAGTATGTGGCCTGCGTATTGTATTTGGAGAGTGAAGACCATGCATTAGAGGGAGGGGGGGGGGGTGTTGGAATGGACGAATAAGTGAGATAGGTTGTCGTCTGGTGTTAGCTTTTAGTAAAAAAAAACTCCCAAAAGCATGTAACTTGTATCATATATCGAGATGGAATCCCAAAAAGAGCAAAGTACCAGCCGGGCGCCACACTTGCTACTTATGATGTGACTGTGGATGGGCCGTTGTTTTCGTTTCCTTTAGCTCCGATTTGCATTTCACAGGGGATGTCCGCAAACAGATAAGAATCTTTATGGCTGTGCTTAAAGCACTCCAGTATCCTGGTGTGATATCCTCACCAGACGGCGACCCCATTCCGTCTGAAAAAAAACTGGTCCACAGAATAGTGCGGAGAACGTGCATGAGAGTGAGGTGGGAGTGGAATAAAGAACGTGCAGCAGAGTGACAGAGAGGCTGTAGCCGGCGTGTTTGCGCCCAGTAAAGAGAAAGCATGTAAATTAACAAAAGCATCAAACTAGTCTCATATCTTTACATGTAATAACGTATACAGCAAAATCCAAGTGATGCGACACACTTTGTACTTATAATCTAAAAAGTATAAGGAAGAACTTTTGTGGCCTTTCTCTGAGGCTCTCGCACACATGAGCCACGCAAAGAAAGTGAAAGATACCCTGGGTTTGTCTACAACGTTTTTTTCCGGTGAAGCAAGGCGAGTAGAAGAGAGCATCTGAAAATGGAGTAACGTGGGAGGTAGGGGGCATGTAGAGGAATGTCTAAGGTAGTAGACAAACAAAGTGAGGGAGAGACAGTGCAGTGTGCACCCAAGTCCGGTGATGTGTATGTCCGTTGAATGCATGCACAGATCACTGATGGTGTCTGTGTCTGCCGAAAGCATGCAATGACGTCCGGTGGTGTCTATGCCTGGTGAAAGCGTGCACTGATGTCTGATGTTGTGTGTGTGTTCATGTTGAAACTGTGCACTGACGGGCGGTGATGTGTATGCCTTTTTAAATCTTGCCGTGATGCCTGGTGGTGTTTTCTGTGTGTGCCGGGTGAAATTGTGCACTGATGGCTGGTGATGTGTCTGTGGCTGTTGCAAGTGTGCGTGTGTGTGTGTGCACCTGATGAAAGCATGCATTGACGGCCGGTGTTGTGTATGCCTGGTGAAAGCGTGCACTGATGTCTGTTGGTGTGTGTGAGTGCATGGTGTGAATGTGCAGTGACTGGTGGTGTTGTGTATGGCTGTTTAAATCGTGCAGTGATGGCTGGTGGTGTATCTGTGTGTGTCGGGTGGAATTGTGCACTGATGGCTGGTGATGTGTATGTGTGTGCCTGTTGCAAGTGTGCACTGATGACTGGTGGTGTGTGAGGGAGAGTGCATGTGTGAGGGAGAGTGCATGTGTGAGGCAGGGAGCATGTGTGAGGCAGGGAGCATGTGTGAGGGAGGGAGCATGTGTGAGGAAGGGAGCATGTGTGAGGGAGGGAGCATGTGTGAGGGAGGGAGCATGTGTGAGGGAGGGAGCATGTGTGAGGAATGGAGCATGTGTGAGGGAGGAAGCATGTGTGAGTGAGGGAGCATGTGTGAGAGAGGGAGCGTGTGAGGGAGGAGGCAGAGTCTGTGTGAGGGAGGGAGCATGTGAGGGAGGGAGCGTATGAGTGAGGGTGCGTGTGAGGGAGGGTGCAGAGTATGTGTGAGGGAGGGTGCAGAGTATGTGTGAGGGAGGCAGCGTGTGAGGGAGGAGGCAGAGTATGTGTGAGGGAGGGATCGTGTGAGGGAGGGAGCATGTGAGGGAGGGAGCGTGTGAGGGAGGAGGCAGAGTATGTGTGAGGGAGGCAGCGTGTGAGGGAGGAGGCAGAGTATGTGTGAGGGAGGGATCGTGTGAGGGAGGGAGCGTGTGAGTGAGGGTGCAGAGTATGTGTGAGGGAGGGTGCAAAGTATGTGTGAGGGAGGGAGCGTGTGAGGGAGCGTGTGAGGGAGGGAGCATGTGAGGGTGGGAGCGTGTGAGGGAGGAGGCAGAGTATGTGTGAGGGAGGGAGCGTGTGAGGGAGGAAGCAGAGTATGTGTGAGGGAGGGAGCGTGTGAGGGAGGGAGCATGTGAGGGAGGAGGCAGAGTATGTGTGAGGGAGGGAGCGTGTGAGGGAGGGAGCATGTGAGTGAAGGGAGCGTGTGAGGGAGGAAGCATGTGAGGGAGGGAGCATGTGATGGAGGAGGCAGAGTATGTGTGAGGGAGGGAGCGTGTGAGGGAGGGAGCGTGTGAGTGAAGTAGCGTGTGAGGGAGGGAGCATGTGAGAGAGGGAGCGTGTGAGGGAGGCAGGGAGTGTGTGAGGGAGGGAGCGTGTGAGGGAGGAGGCAGAGTATGTGTGAGGGAGGGAGCGTGTGAGGGAGGAGGCAGAGTATGTGTGAGGGAGGGATCGTGTGAGGGAGCGTGTGAGTGAGGGTGCAGAGTATGTGTGAGGGAGGGTGCAGAGTATGTGTGAGGGAGGGAGCGTGTGAGGAAGCATGTGAGGGAGGGAGCATGTGAGGGTGGGAGCGTGTGAGGCAGGGTGCAGAGTATGTGTGAGGGAGGGTGCAGAGTATGTGTGAGGGAGGGAGCGTGTGAGGGACAGTGTGAGGGAGGGAGCATGTGAGGGAGGGAGCATGTGAGGGAGGAGGCAGAGTATGCGTGAGGGAGGGAGCATGTGAGGGAGGAGGCAGAGTATGTGTGAGGGAGGGATCGTGTGAGGGAGGGAGCATGTGAGTGAGGGTGCAGAGTATGTGTGAGGGAGGGTGCAGAGTATGTGTGAGGGAGTGAGCGTGTGAGGGAGGGAGCATGTGAGGGTGGGAGCGTGTGAGGGAGGAGGCAGAGTATGTGTGAGGGAGGGAGCGTGTGAGGGAGGAAGCAGACTATGTGTGAGGGAGGGAGCGTGTAAGGGAGGGAGCATGTGAGGGAGGAGGCAGAGTATGTGTGAGGGAGGGAGCGTGTGAGGGAGGGAGCGTGTGAGTGAAGGGAGCGTGTGAGGGAGGAAGAGTGTGAGGGAGGGAGCATGTGAGGGAGGAGGCAGAGTATGTGTGAGGGTGGGAGCGTGTGAGGGAGGAGGCAGAGTATGTGTTAGGGAGGGAGCGTGTGAGGGAGGAGGCAGAGTATGTGAGAGGGAGGGATCGTGTGAGGGAGGGAGCGTGTGAGTGAGGTTGCAGAGTATGTGTGAGGGAGGGTGCAGAGTATGTGTGAGGGAGGGAGCGTGTGAGGGAGGTAGCATGTGAGGGTGGGAGCGTGTGAGGGAGGAGGCAGGGTATGTGTGAGGGAGGGAGCGTGTGAGGGAGGAAGCAGAGTATGTGTGAGGGAGGGAGCATGTAAGGGAGGGAGCATGTGAGGGAGGAGGCAGAGTATGTGTGAGGGAGGGAGCGTGTGAGGGAGGGAGCGTGTGAGTGAAGGGAGCATGTGAGGGAGGAAGCATGTGAGGGAGGGAGCATGTGAGGGAGGAGGCAGAGTATGTGTGAGGGAGGGAGCGTGTGAGGGAGAGAGCGTGTGAGTGAAGTAGCGTGTGAGGGAGGGAGCGTGTGAGGGAGGGAGGGAGCGTGTGAGGGAGGGAGCGTGTGAGGGAGGAGGCAGAGTATGTGTGAGGGAGGGAGGTAGCGTGTGAGGGAGGGAGCATGTGATGGAGGGAGTATGTGTGAGGGAGGGTAGAGGAATGTCTAGGGTAGTAGACAAACAAAGTGAGGGAGAGACAGTGCTGTGTGCACCCATGTCCGGTGATGTGTATGTCCGTTGAATGCATGCACAGATCACTGAATTACTACAGCTAAATGTTGTCGTGCTAGAGAAGGGGGGGGCAAATAAATGTGAGATAAGTGCGTGTACGTGTTGCCGCGAGTTGAAAGGCAGGAAGTCGTATGCTTGTAAAGAGTGCACGTCTGAATGTTGTCGTGCTACAGAGGAAGGGGTGGGTTCAGCAAAATGCGCGCGCTGGACCTTAGAGAGGCTAGAAGGAAGAAGCAGATGGTGTGCGTGAATGTAAAAGAGTCTGGGGCTGTTGGTTGTGTAGTAAAATGTTTAATTACTACAGCTAAATGTTGTCGTGCTAGAGAAGGGGGGGGACGGGCAGATGAATGTGAGATAAGTGCGTGTGCGTGTTGCCGCGAGTTGAAAGGCAGGAAGTCGTATGCTTGGAAAGAGTGCACGTCTGAATGTTGTCGTGCTACAGAGAAAGGGGTGGGTTCAGCAAAAGGCGCGCGCTGGACCTTAGAGAGGCTAGAAGGAAGAAGCAGATGGTGTGCGTGAATGTAAAAGAGTCCGGGGGCTTTTGGTTGTGTAGTAAAATGTTTAATTACTACAGCTAAATGTTGTCGTGCTAGAGAGGGGGGGCAGATGAATGTGAGATAAGTGCGTGTGCGTGTTGCCGCGAGTTGAAAGGCAGGAAGTCGTATGCTTGGAAAGAGTGCACGTCTGAATGTTGTTGTGCTACAGAGGAAGGGGTGGGTTCAGCAAAAGGCACGCGCTGGACCTTCGAGAGGGTAAAAGGAAGAATCAGATGGTGTGCGTGAATGTGAAAGAGTGTGGGGGCTGTTGGTTGTGTAGTAAAATTTTTCAGAAAAAAAGTAAGAGGGGGGTGGGAGAACGTGCAGATGAATGAGTGAGAAGCTATGGTGTGCGTGTTGACGTGTGTGAATGGAGAGAGACTGGGAGTGTGGTGGGAGTCTGTGGGCTGTTTGAGTTTGGTGTGCATGTTTTCGTGAGTGAAAGGCAGGAATAGCTCGATCCAAATATATCAGAGCACTTTTCATAAGCACCAGGCAGTTGGTGAGTGTCCCTGCCGAGACATGTTTGCGTGTTTGACAGTGAGAAGCTATGGTGTGCGTTTTAACGTGCGTGAATGGAGAGAGACTGGGTGTGTGGTGGGGGGGAGAGAGAGTCTGTGGGCAGTTTAAGTTTGGTGGGAGAAGGTGCAGATGAATGAGTGAGAAGCTATGGTGTGCGTGTTGACGTGCGTGAATGGAGAGAGACCGGGAGTGTGGTGGGGTGGGAGAGAGAGGCTGTGGGCTGTTTGAGTTTGGTGGGAGAATGTGCAGATGAATGAGTGAGAAGCTATGGTGTGCGTGTTGACGTGCGTGAATGGAGAGAGACTGGGAGTGTGCTGGGGTGGGAGAGAGAGTCTGTGGGCTGGAGAAGCTATGGTGTAAGTGTTGACGTGCGTGAATAGAGAGAGACTGGGAGTGTAGTGGGGTGGGAGAGAGAGTCTGGGGGCTGTTTGAGTTTGGTGTGCGTGTTTCCACGAGTGAAAGGCAGGAATAGCTCCACCGACTGGGAGTTTGGTGGGGTGGGAGAGAGAGTCTGTGGGCTGTTTGAGTTTGGTGGGAGAACGTGCAGATGAATGAGTGAGAAGCTATGGTGTGCGTGTTGACGTGCGTGAATGGAGAGAGACTGGGAGTGTGGTGGGGTGGGAGAGAGAGTCTGTGGGCTGTTTGAGTTTGGTGGGAGAACGTGCAGATGAATGAGTGAGAAGCTATGGTGTGCGTGTTGACGTGCGTGAATGAAGAGAGACTGGGAGTGTGGTGGGGTGGGAGAGAGAGTCTGTGGGCTGTTTGAGTTTGTTGTGCGTGTTTCCGCGAGTGAAAGGCAGTAATAGCTCATTATATCAGAGCGCTTTTCATAAGCACCAGGCAGTTGGTGAGTGTCCCTGCCGAGACGTGTTTGCGTGTTTGACAGAGGAGGAAAGGTGGGAGGGAACACGGCCTGGGGGAAGCTGGCTGGGGAGGGGTGGGCTGCGAGTCATGGCAAGGCTGGGGAGGGGGAGGGCTGTGAGTCATGGCAATCAAGCAAGCCTTTGAAGAGCAAGGCAGGGGGATAGAAGGGCGGTCACAAGCCCGTGCACTTCGACAAAGCTGGCTGGGGAGGGGGAGGGCTGTGAGTCATGTCAATCAAGCAAGCCTTTGAAGAGCAAGGCAGGGGGATAGAAGCGCGGTCACGAGCGCGTGCACTTCTACAAATCCGGATCATAAAAGTCAGATTTGTGGATCGGCGGCAATAGGTCTCTCTGCGAGATCTAAAAAGGCTATTTTTCAAAGAATGAGTGAGATATGTATCCCAGGCTCTAGCTCGGAGCATTTGTCTGGCTGGTTACAGTGTGGCACTACAAGACTTTGGGATTAGTGCACACCAGTTTTGTTATGTTAGACTTTTCTAATTGTGCTCTTCCTTGTCCATTAACTGGAATTGGTGAAAGAAAAAGTGTACAGAAACATAGGTTATAATAAAATAAAATCCCTCCGTTCATAGGCTGTGCCTTCCTATCAGTCCGTCATACATTCAACTCCTGAAGTGCTTGTACTGCAGTGCCTGGGACACAGCACAGTCTGCAGAATGCTAGCTACTCCCCTGGCAGGACCTGTTATAGTGCTGGTGGCACCCAGTGTGACAATCTTTGTTTGTGCACTCTCCTGAAAAACAATGGGGGCTCCCTGCAGAATGAGATGAAGGGGCCCTGAATATGAATACAATCAACAGGAGAGAAAGGGCTTATAAGGCCACTCTTGCACCCCTTAGGAGTACTAGTTCCGAATCAACAAAAGAGTGACTAAAAAAGTACAGGGATAGTCAATGGCTACCACCAAGTAGAGAAATTAATTCCAAACAAAGAGCAGTCAAACAGAGGAGATTGCAAGCAGAGTGCCACAAGAAGAACCCTCAGGCACCAACAAGACAGTTGGTTGCCATTTGTCTTCATTGGGTCCTTTTTGGAAGGTAGTGATTGGAAAATTTAAAAGAAGTATGGACTACTCCCCAAAAGTGTATATTTTATTAAGGGGGTAGCTCTAACTTCGTTAAAATTCTTAGTGAAAAAAAGAAAAAGAAAGCGGACAGGAAAGTGGCTAAGTTAATTTAAACCACCCAGTCCTAAACACAAAACAAAATAGGTCGACATGTTTCTGCTAATACGAGCCCAAACTCGGCTCAGCATTCATCAGGACCAAACGAAACTACTTCATGTGGGTGAAGCACGCTAAGGCCTCACTGCCACCTGAGGTAGACAAATATCATAAAAAGATTACGACCTTTCGTGTAACCAGGACACTGGGACTTCCAAGTGTTTCTCCTCCTATTTATGAGGGATACAAGTCTGTAAAAGAGAAAATAAACAGAACCAAACATATATATATATATATGTAGAGACAAAAAAAGGGGCACTCTGATTTAAAGTGTTATACTCCATGTATGTTATAAAAGTCATTATTTGGAAGACACATCATAAACCACTTTATAGACATTGGGGTATAGTGGCATCGTTATATTTAGTAGTTCACAAAATATATCATGATTGGTGACCCAAAGTTGAGTACATATGTCTCTTTTAATTCCTTACAGGCCGCCTTGATTAATATCAGGAGACCTAAAAAGAGAAACAATTGTTTTTTTTTGGAAATTTCCCAAAGAGACCTTTGCTGCGCACTCAAGAATTAAAGAGGCGCTAAGGAGAATTATGTAAATCCATCCCATTTAAAACAAGTGTCCAAGTACAATTAAAACCACTCTGCAGTCAATAACCATCGACCGTCAAGAGTTAGGTTTATTCACAAAAAATATATATACACTATACACGTTCACCAGATGGAAGAAACTTAAAATGAGAAAGTCCTCTTATGTGAGATACTCACATGCGTGTGAATTTTACAGTGCTACAAGGGCTCGTGGCTGGGGGACAAATCCTAACGCTCGGGGATCTGGAAAATAATCAAGCCCTCATGTTATAATGTTCAAAAGTGGCGTGCTCAGGGCTTTATGAAATAGAGAAAGAGCAAAAGAGCAATTCCCTAAAGCGCTGCCGGTGCAAGTTACACGACACGCCGGGGCTTTGGCAGAGCCTGCGACTAAATGCGTGTGAGTGTAAAACCGACCCGCCGTTTATGTCAAAGGACGCCATTAAACACTTACTTGGCACCCGGCGACTCCCCGCGGGTAAACCTGTTTCATGCCAGGTCCACGGCCCGAACCATACAGAGCCGCTGTGGTAAGTGATTTAAAAATAAATGCAGTAGCGAAAGACTACCGGTCACATGACTGCCAGTGACGTCGGTCCAAGTCTCTCAGATTTTCTTAAAGGGACAGTGTTTATTTCTTTGGCAACCCGGGGTAGTCAGAATCCATGGGAATTGTTTATGGCAAAAGCTAATTGTTTAGCTAATCCCACTGATCCAAACAAAAACCACAGGACACAATTGGAGGTAACCGGGGAACAGTCTATGTAAATAAATCAATATAGAAACGGAACACCAAAATTAACTATTAACAATACAGTATAGTTGAAAATCACATTGGGCAGTATTTTACTGGTATTGTAGTTTTATCAATTCGATGTTCATAAATCCACCTGCTTATTATCAGAGGGACTTTAGTTCATTTAGATAGATTAATGTATTAAAAGTTCCCATATTTTCAGAAGATGTGTAGGTGAGCATAGAAGTCAAACAGAGAAGACAATTTTGAGCGGGAGGAACTACTGTCGCATCACTGAGCCCCAGGGTATGGCATCATTGAGACCTGTAAGGTGCGTTGAGAGGCGGTATATCCATCTTTGTTCACGTTCAAAAATACTGTTTTCATTTGCCGAATTTAGCTGTTCAATAACTGTCCATCTGATATCATTGGGACAGTGGCCATATTCGAGAAAGTGGGCAGTTAATTTTGTTGTGCTCTTGCGACACCTCACATTACTTCGGTGTTCGCCAATGCGCAATTTTATTTTTCTCGTGGTCATCCCCACATAACGGAGACCACAGGGACATGTTACAAGATAAATGACATTGGATGAATTACAGTTGGTATGGCCTCTCAACTGCCAAAGTTTGCCTTCCTCCAGATGAAGTGTCTTAGTTGCTGTGGTAAGATGACACACACTGCATTCGCCGCAGGGATAGTGGCCAGTGACCTGGGGTAAGCCCCATATTGTACGTAAATTGTTGTCCAGTGGTGTATCTATGGTTCTTGGCAGGGCTCTGAGGACAGTCTCCTGGCTTTTTTTGACTGGGTTAACACCTGCGATCCCCACCTGAAATTCACTCACCAGTATCATCCCAATACCATTGTTTTTTTGGATGTAACAATAACCAGAATGGGGGATCATTTAATTACAAAAACTTACTACAAGCCCACGAGTAAAAACAACTTACTCCACTTTTCGAGTTTCCACCCACGCCCATTACGTGAGAATCTGCCGTTTGGGCAATATCTGCGGATTCGTAGAAATTGTAGTAACCTTGAGGATTTCAACATACAAGCAGGTGACCTTACCAACAAACTAATAACAAGAGGTTACCCGAAAGGCATTCTAAGAAAAAGTCGCAAAAGGGCGAAGAATCAAAATCGTGAAGCCCTCCTGGAGGACCACAACAAAGACAGAGAAGTAGAAACACCTTTAACATGCGTTACTACGTATAGTAACATTTCTAATGCAGTGAGCCGTTGTGTGGGAAAACATTGGCGTATACTAACAAGCAATGGCCGAAATTGGAAAAAACCTCTGTTTTCTTATAAACGTGAGAGAAGCCTACAAGATATACTTGTACACACCCATCCAAGAACCATAGATACGCCACTGGACAACAATTTACGTACAATATGGGGCTTACCCCAGGTCACTGGCCACTATCCCTGCGGCGGATGCAGTGTGTGTCATCTTACCACAGCAACTAAGACACTTCATCTGGAGGAAGGCAAACTTTGGCAGTTGAGAGGCCATACCAACTGTAATTCATCCAATGTCATTTATCTTGTAACATGTCCCTGTGGTCTCCGTTATGTGGGGATGACCACGAGAAAAATAAAATTGCGCATTGGCGAACACCGAAGTAATGTGAGGTGTCGCAAGAGCACAACAAAATTAACTGCCCACTTTCTCGAATATGGCCACTGTCCCAATGATATCAGATGGACAGTTATTGAACAGCTAAATTCGGCAAATGAAAACAGTATTTTTGAACGTGAACAAAGATGGATATACCGCCTCTCAACGCACCTTACAGGTCTCAATGATGCCATACCCTGGGGCTCAGTGATGCGACGGTAGTTCCTCCCGCTCAAAATTGTCTTCTCTGTTTGACTTCTATGCTCACCTTCACATCTTCTGAAAATATGGGAACTTTTAATACATTAATCTATCTAAATGAACTAAAGTCCCTCTGATAATGAGCAGGTGGATTTATGAACATCGAATTGATAAAACTACAATACCAGTAAAATACTGCCCAATGTGATTTTCAACTATACTGTATTGTTAATAGTTAATTTTGGTGTTCCGTTTCTTTATTGATTTATTTACATAGACTGTTCCCCGGTTACCTCCAATTGTGTCCTGTGGTTTTTGTTTGGATCCGTGGGATTAGCTAAACAATTAGCTTTTGCCATAAACAATTCCCATGGATTCTGACTACCCCGGGTTGCCAAAGAAATAAACACTGTCCCTTTAAGAAAATCTGAGAGACTTGGACCGACGTCACTGGCAGTCATGTGACCGGTAGTCTTTCGCTACTGCATTTATTTTTAAATCACTTACCACAGCGGCACTGTATGGTTCGGGCCGTGGACCTGGCATGAAACAGGTTTACCCGCGGGGAGTTGCCGGGTGCCAAGTAAGTGTTTAATGGCGTCCTTTGACATAAACGGCGGGTCGGTTTTACACTCACACGCATTTAGTCGCAGGCTCTGCCAAAGCCCCGGCGTGTCGTGTAACTTGCACCGGCAGCGCTTTAGGGAATTGCTCTTTTGCTCTTTCTCTATTTCATAAAGCCCTGAGCACGCCACTTTTGAACATTATAACATGAGGGCTTGATTATTTTCCAGATCCCCGAGCGTGAAGATTTGTCCCCCAGCCACGAGCCCTTGTAGCACTGTAAAATTCACACGCATGTGAGTATCTCACATAAGTGGACTTTCTCATTTTAAGTTTCTTCCATCTGGTGAACGTGTATAGTGTATATATATTTTTTGTGAATAAACCAAACTCTTGACGGTCGATGGTTATTGACTGCAGAGTGGTTTTAATTGTACTTGGACACTTGTTTTAAATGGGATGGATTTACATAATTCTCCTTAGCGCCTCTTTAATTCTTGAGTGCGCAGCAAAGGTCTCTTTGGGAAATTTCCAAAAAAAAACAATTGTTTCTCTTTTTAGGTCTCCTGATATTAATCAAGGCGGCCTGTAAGGAATTAAAAGAGACATATGTACTCAACTTTGGGTCACCAATCATGATATATTTTGTGAACTACTAAATATAACAATGCCACTATACCCCAATGTCTATAAAGTGGTTTATGATGTGTCTTCCAAATAATGACTTTTATAACATACATGGAGTATAACACTTTAAATCAGAGTGCCCCTTTTTTTGTCTCTACATATATATATATATATATATATATATATATATATATATATATATATATATATATATATATATATATATATATATATATATATATATGTTTGGTTCTGTTTATTTTCTCTTTTACAGACTTGTATCCCTCATAAATAGGAGGAGAAACACTTGGAAGTCCCAGTGTCCTGGTTACACGAAAGGTCGTAATCTTTTTATGATATTTGTCTACCTCAGGTGGCAGTGAGGCCTTAGCGTGCTTCACCCACATGAAGTAGTTTCGTTTGGTCCTGATGAATGCTGAGCCGAGTTTGGGCTCGTATTAGCAGAAACATGTCGACCTATTTTGTTTTGTGTTTAGGACTGGGTGGTTCAAATTAACTTAGCCACTTTCCTGTCCACTTTCTTTTTCTTTTTTTCACTAATAATTTTAACAAAGTTAGAGCTACCCCCTTAATAAAATATACACTTTTGGGGAGTAGTCCATACTTCTTTTAAATTTTCCAATCACTACCTTCCAAAAAGGACCCAATGAAGACAAATGGCAACCAACTGTCTTGTTGGTGCCTGAGGGTTCTTCTTGTGGCACTCTGCTTGCAATCTCCTCTGTTTGACTGCTCTTTGTTTGGAATTAATTTCTCTACTTGGTGGTAGCCATTGACTATCCCTGTACTTTTTTAGTCACTCTTTTGTTGATTCGGGGCCCTGAATATACCACATCTCACAGATGTACATTGGCCTTGGGCTGTATGGAAGCCTCCTGAATGCTTGGGGTTCACTTGAAGGGTTGGGCCCCCTTACACTTCAGGGGATGCAGAGGCCTTCATTACACCCTTTCACCAAAGACCTCCCTCTGCAGAGATTCCCTCACTATCAACCTCCAATGATGCCCCTCATCTCTATATGGCCATTTTTATTATGGCCTGAAAATTCAAGGCGTGCAAACCACTCAGAAGTCTTTGCCTTTAATCCTATTGTATATTTCAAAATGCTGCATAGTCCTCCAGTATGGCTCCTCGACAAAAGCAGATGCAGTACCCTAGGCCGATGCACTAGAAGGCACACCACATGTTGTGACTACACAGCGGCCCATTGTCGTTCTGTATGTGATAATCTGCAGCAGACAGAATAACAATGGGCCAGTCCAAAGTCTGTGCGAGGTTGGGGTGGGGATGCTGCAGCCTCTACATTTTAAAAGAGTAGTGCGAGCTGGCAAGATAGTGAAAACGTTTAAGCTCTTGGGGCTCCTCACAGGGGAACAGCATAGCCTGCAGAAATCCCCAAAATTATGGACAAAAGGCATCCGCAAAGGAATGATGATCGACAACTGATGTGATGACAAAATAAGATGGTCCGTGAAATTTACAGATGGTTTGTAACCCTATTCCAAGGCCTGCAGCTGCTCTCCCTGTTCACCTGTAAGCTCGCCCACCTCAACTGTCAGACACTCTCTAACGCTGACAGAGCTCCAAACAACTCCACACAAACTGTAAAATAAAAATCTCCTTACCCACTCCACTGGCTTGCCTCCTCCGGCCCGCCTCGTTCTTCAGTCTGTTGGCGCTGGGGGTTTCTGCAGCAATTGAAGAATCCAGTCCAATCCAGACGCTGCTCTCATGCAGCTGATAGTGTTAGCAGCATGACAGCAGGATTGGCTAGAGCGAGCTGCATTGACACTCCAGCAGGCACAGGGGCCTGTGACTGCTCTAGTCTCCACCTAGCGGTAGCAAGACGAGTGACCACCACTACCCTGTTGCCAGCCAGCAGCAGTGCCCCCCCCCCCCCCCCAGCGAAAATTGCTGGATGTTGTAAGGGAAAAATAAAATGGTAATACATTCATCTTATTACCATTTTATTTTTCTACTTTGCAGCGACGGCTGCAGGGAGGTGGCGCTCCTCTTCTGAAATGGAGGGACCACTGCTGGCATGCAGTAATCTAGCCAGAAATAATGCAGCAGATGCACTGTGAAGGGGACCTGAGGGTCCCCCTGCACCTCAGTTATGACTATGATTTCATTCCAAACTGGGATTTGGAATGGCTCACTGTCTTTGCTCACATTAGGGCCAATGGCTCCCTTTGTTTGCCACTGCAGGCACAGTCTTAAGCTCTGACAGGTCAAAAATATGTTCAACAGATGCAAATAGTGCAAGAGCTAGTCAACCCAATAACTCGCTCAAAATGCGATATGTAACTTAAAGACCATTTTGTCAGGAGAACCTATCACAAAGTTTGCTGTAAAGCTTTTTTGCAACATGGTTATTCCAAACTGTAATACAAAAAATCCTAATAATAAACTATGATAAGTCAGGATGACCCTAAAAAATAAGGAAATACATGCAAATTATTCAACCGCTAAGACAGTGCTATCAATTTTTAATTTTGCATTCATTATCGCTGCAGAGCCCTAAAGTACAAACTTTAAAGAATGGGTTAGTGACTGTCAGCAGGTTAAAATTATATAATTCCTCAATTATTAATAACATTTGAGCATAGAGAGAGTCATTACACCAATTTCAATGAACCACATGACACGAGCGCAAATTTTATTTTAAGGCCTTTCATTCAATATGCAAATACATTATTATCTGCTCTGACTCCAGATCCAGTAAAAATGCTTTTGAACAATAATTGCCTTAAATTTGAGAAGCCTGGTTACAATGTGAGGAGAGGTGGTCATTATTATTTGTCTAAATTACAAAGTTTATATTTTATCCTGGGTTCCAGTTACACTTAAAACCTTACGCTGCTGAAATCTACATTTTAGTGATGTATCCCTTACTTGGCAACTCAGGGAGGTAAATAGTATCTTTGTAGCTTTCTGGTCAAATTTCACAATATAATGTAAGCATTGAGGGCCAGATTTATCAAAGGTGTTGGGTCGCCTTGCAAGGAGACCCGGGGCAACACAAAACCTAGAATGAGATTTAAAAAGCCACACAAGCCCACCTTGTGGGGCAACTGTGTTACTTGTTAAATCTGGAGTAACGCAATGCAGCGCAGTTGGTTGTTTGCGTTACTCTGCCTGAGAGAGGCTTTCCATGGGTGGACCATGGGTGTTCCCAGACATCCGCCCATAGATTTGGACGCATTCCCAGATATACCATGAGTGGTGGACCTGGAAATGCGCCAAATGCTATGCCTTCCCAGGAGAGGCGTAATGAGGAACAATATCTTTATATCTCCTTGTATTGACCTTATTCTATGTGTGCTGCATTCTGCATTGTTTTTGTGTAGGAAGGTGACCCTTTCTGCACAAAAAGCAATCTTACCTGTGTAGACACTAGGCAGCCAAAAGTATGCCAACGCAAAGAGAGAGCAGGAATTCACCATATCTTGATAGATATGGCACATTCATGCCCACTCTTTTTCACGCAGAGCAGCAAGGTGTCGTGCTGCGTTGCATTGCATTGCATTACGTTGTATGAACATTTTTTAAATATGGCCTAAGCGACTAGCTTTAATTTGTTCAGCACAGTGCTTTAACTCAGTAGGTACTCACTTTCAGCCATGTCTTGAACATTTAAAAAAATTCTCCAGCATCATCTATATGGGATTTGATTGTAAAACACTAGTTGGACAATAAATTGGATAACAAGATCTGCAAAACAGATACAAATAAAGGCAAGTGGATGCTTCCTCTGGAACACATAAAACCAGTTTAGTTTTGAGGGCCATTGAATCTTAACCGCATTCATGTGTTCCCAATGAAGTATTTTTTATCAGGTTTGCATATCTTCTTATCCCATGTATTTATTGTTACTAGTGTTTCTCAATCAAATCCCATCTAGTTCCCTAACTCACAGTTGTTCAAATGCAATGATCCCTGAAAAGGTGGAGTCGAGGAGTGAGTCACACTACTAGCAGTTGCACTCTATGGAGGGCTTGATCTTGAGTGTCAGAAAGTTGAAGACCCGTACCTAAGCAAAAGCTATAAGAAGGACTTGCACTGGCTGCAATTACTTCTTGTCACTGTGGTTAAGAGTGAGCTCAGCAACTAAGCTTAGCTTACACTCAGCCTCAATTTGGATGGTCTCTGAACCTTGAGGATTAAGGGCCATATGTAGGAAGCCAAATGGCGATTGCAAACGCTGAAATTCACAGAATTTCAGCGTTTGCGATTGCAATTTCGACAGTGTGCTATGTAGCAGACAAAAACCCACTCGCAAAATAAAGAATCGCAAAATTTGCAATTCCCTATTTTGCAAATGCATTTTAGGAATCCCAAATTGTGATTCCTTAAATGCAATGTAGGAAGCACCCAAGTTGTGCGATTTTGACCTAAGGAATCGCAAATTACCACCAACTTCAGGTTGGTGGTAATTTGTGATTTCCATGAAAAATTCACTTTTTTGCATTTTTCAAAGTGCCATGCCCATAGCACATGTATGTGCGCCACACATGCTTATTTCAGGGGTGAACATGGTGTCCTATTGACACCCTTGCAACCTTGAAATTGCATTCTCAATTTGCGATTCTCTAAGTGGGAATCGCAAATTGAGAATGTCTTCCCATTCATTCCTATGGGCCTTCTAGCCCATAGGAATGAATGGGAAGGTATGCCTTATTTGCGAATCTCTATTTGCGATTCGCAAATAAGGAACATGTAGGATTTGCTAAATTTTTTGCAAATCCTACCTACATTGCGTTTTGCGATTCTCTAATTGCGATTCCCTAAAAATCGTAATTTGAGAATCGCAAAAATTTTTTTACCTACATATGGCCCATAATGTTTTAAAGATGAATTGCAAAATTCACTGTGCAAACTGCAAGTTTCTTATGGTCTAGGTTTACTGAACAGAGCCCCATTAGCAGCCTCTAAGAGTAGTCTCCTCTGGGAATAGGCACTTATCAGTCCACTTAGTACACAAACTCTTCTGCAGGACATGACTGGGGAACCAAAGCAGCCCTGGCAAAAACTCTCAAACCAGCCCCACTCCCTTTATCTATGTATGGAATCTCTATATTTCATCCATCCGTTCTCTCTCTCTCTCTTCTCTTTTACTCTCTCTTGAAGCCTTTCTGTGTTGGCTGCAAATAACCTGGGGAGCTGAGGAATGTGACAGAGGCACCAGGAGTGCCCCCCTGCTCTCAAACCGGAAAGTGACCTTTACAACGCGTTCGTTACACCGCGATAGCTTTACAACGCCGTCATTTCAACGCAAGTCGTTACAACGACTTGTGCTGGATGGCGCTCAACACTAAGGAATAGCATGATTTACTATTCCAACACCTTCCCTACTGTTCCACACTCTGGAGTTGGAATAGTAAATCACACTATTCCTAAGTCCAGCACCTCTGGAGAAAGTTGTTGTAATGACTTGCGTTGTAACAAACTCAATGTAAACTACAGCATTGTGAATGTATGCAATGTAACAATGTCATACATTCCCTAAAACCCAGCCTTTAGGAAGTGGTGTAACATAGTAACTTTTAGCATAGAATTTTGCGAATTCGCAATTCGCGGATTTGCGGATTTGCGAATTTGCGTCCCGCAAAATTCGCGAATTTGTTCGAATTTGCTGGGTTTTTTCCCATGTTTGCGGGGCGATTTGCGTGTTCGCGGGGCGCTTTGCATGTTCACAGGGTTTTTTTGTGCGAGACCGCTCGTTGTTGTGCCCTTCTGCCCTCTGCCCCACTCGTTTTTGTGCCATTCTGCCCTCTTCCCCACTCGTTTCTGTGCCCTTCTGCCCTCTGCCCCACTCGTTTTGATGCCATTCTGCCCTCTGCCCCACTCATTTTTGTGCCCTTCTGCCCTCTGCCCCACTCATTTTTGTGCCATTCTGCCCTCTGCCCCACTCGTTGTTGTGCCATTCTGCCTCCCACTCGTTGTGCCTTCTGCCCTCTGCCCCACTTGTTGTTGTGCCCTTCTGCCCTCTGCTCCACTTGTTGTTGTGCCCTTCTGCCCTCTGCCCCACTTGTTGTTGTGCCCTTCTGCCCTCTGCCCCACTCGTTGTTGTGCCCTTCTGCCCTCTGCCCCTCTCCTGTTTTATTTTAGAATGGCGCTGGCAAGCTGCCAGCGCCATTCTAAAATAGTTACTAAGTTAGCTTCATCAGGAAGCACTAATAGATAAAATAAAGCAGGTGCTCGAATTCAGTTAAACTCGAGCACCTGCTTCTATTAGTGCTTCCTGTTGAAGCTAACTTAGTAACTATTTTAGAATGGCACTGGCAGCTTGCGGGCGCCATTCTAAAATAGTTACAAGCTTGAAGCTTGAACTTTTGCACCCCCGGATCCATTCCGCTCGCGGATTTGGGAATTTCCGGCAAATTTGCAGGAATTTGCGGATTGCGGATTGCGAATTTGCCGAAAATCCGCAAAATCCGTGAGCGGAACGGATTTTGTGCCCATACTTATAACCAAGGCCCCTGTAGCGCAGGGGGTCTGAGTTTCAGGGGGCCCCCTCAGGGCAGTACTCTGGCCGGAGAGCTCCTGATTGACTTTGGAGGGGGGGGCCTCCATGTACTTTGCAGTGGGGCCCTATTTGAGTCTGTTCTATTGTACTGTAAAATGTCACCTACTGTTGCCCCTTTCTTTGTAGTTGAATTTTGCCACCCCTGTGACGGTGTTGGAAACCAAGGTGTAGTAAGGTCCTTTATCTTGGCTAATCCAAGACTGGATGTCTGGTGCACAGTTTCGTTTAGAAATATAATCTGCTGTGGAATGAGGCATGCTCTAAATAGCACTTCTGTTCCCTAGACTTGCCAGTCCCTAGAACCCCAGACTCATTTTAAGTCTATCGTGTCTTTCCATAGGTCAAACCCCTGTTCAGGCAGTTGGGCAATAAAGAAAGCAGAGTAAATCTGTTTGGTGTTAGTCAGCATAATTATCAGTGCTGATGTTGGTGTAACCTTATAATATTATGACATCAGGTCTGTGGTGTTAAAACCTGAAAAGTATGAACATTTCTGTGCAAAGGGATGCAAACTACTCTTTGGTGGTGTAGGGCAATGCTCCCACTCATGGTTTTCAAAAACATTTCTAGGTGAAATAGATTTGTGCAGTAAATGATGACCATAATGTTGGTAAACGTACAATGCATCATAGTCTGAATTATCTTCTAACATTTCAGTATTAGGAAATGCTGCAGTTTTTCCAAATCAGACAACGTTATTAACAGTTTCAGTGTCCCAATTATCAGAAAATGCACCAGAGGTAATGATATCACTTAATGAAATTTTAAAGAAATGAGGAATTTTTAAAAGTTCTGTTTGTCCGAATATATCGAAATCAACCTTGTCCCATACTATACCATCCAGTATAGGTACTGCTCTAATGTTCACTGATGACAAGTCTCTTTGTTCACAATGTGATGATTGCTGTGGCCTTAAAATCAAGTTGACTTTTTGGGCTGGAGAGCTCTGCTGAAGGTATCCTCCAATAATAAGCATGCTAAAAGTTATCACTAAGCCTAGCCAGAAAAGAAAAACAATTATCCCAGTAATTACCCAGACTTCTACCCAAGGCAATACCAAGTATATCTTTTGAAGAAAGTTCTTGATTTGTTTCTTTAGTGTTTTTTTGGCTGGCATAGTTTTCGGTTCACTTGGATCCAAAGAAAACTTATCAAAGTTAATGAAATAGCCAGAAGCAGTTCGATCAATTGTAGGAATTGCATCGGGATTTATTGAAATTGTGTTTTGCTCCCGTTGAGGCCTATTGATGTAGACGCCTGTATTTGGTCTAATTGCAACTTGGGTGTTGCTTTGCGTTTGATTTTGGAATTGGGGTTCAAGGGGAACGAGTTCCATAGCATTGTTGCTTAGTCCTTCATTCCGTACAGGTGACTCTTCAAATGTGATGAGTCTTTCTGTCTGAACTTCTTTGATTGTAGCGAGAGGAGGGCGTCTGCTACTGTGGAGTCCACAAGGCCTACTGTTCAGTATCGGCCACATGGTATGGTTTGATTAAGTCAATTGAGACAAATCTTTTCTCCTTTTTTCCGGCAAGAGGCAGCAAAAGTACAATTCTTGTTCCTTGTACTGCTAGGACTGGCACAGGTGTTCTGTAGGCTGCCCAAATTCTTTCTTGTTCGCTATTTTATCTCTGACCAGATCCCCTACTTTTGAGAGTCTTTCTGTCTGAACTTCTTTGATTGTAGCGAGAGGAGGGCGTCTGCTACTGTGGAGTCCACAAGGCCTACTGTTCAGTATCGGCCACATGGTATGGTTTGATTAAGTCAATTGAGACAAATCTTTTCTCCTTTTTTCCGGCAAGAGGCAGCAAAAGTACAATTCTTGTTCCTTGTACTGCTAGGACTGGCACAGGTGTTCTGTAGGCTGCCCAAATTCTTTCTTGTTCGCTATTTTATCTCTGACCAGATCCCCTACTTTTGAGATCCGGACAGGTCTTGCCCTGATTGCCTTGACTTCCTCAGTGGTGGTCTGTTTTGAAAGGACATTACTTTGTCTTGTCCTGGATTCATTTAGATTCTGTAAAACAGCCAAACGATCAGGGATATCAAATGGTTTCCCATCCACCACTGCGCCTTCAAAATCAAGATCAGGTACCAACATTCTCATCCCAAATAGGACTGTTAAGTCCTCTCTGAACCCATATAAGTGATTGACCCAACTACCGCCCTTGCCTAATACCCTAGCTGTTAAAGATTGCTTTAAGTCCTAGCTTTTCCTCTCCACGACAAAATTTCCCTCAGGATGGTACCAGGAGGAGTACCGCAATGCTACATCCATACTTTCTATGGCCTCTTTGTAAGCCTGAGAGCTAAACGTCGGTCCATCATCAGAATGTAACGTGCCAACTACATATGTCCCTATAAAGACTCGCAAATCTTTTATAACAGTTCGAACGTCAGCCGAACGTTGAGGCCAAACCCATAGGAATCTAGAGCATGAATCCACTGCAACAATGATATATTTTTTAGCTCCATCAGATTGTAAGGGGCCGTAGTGGTCCAAGTACACACATGCGAGAGGTTTGTCTGATTTTAACAATTGTGTCTGTGCCGGGCGTGTTATGGTGAACCTCTTCATCTGCTGGCAGATGTCACATTTTAAGACATAGTTTTTAGTTTGTTTTGTTAGTCCTGGCCACCAGTAGCGCTGTTTCAATAAAGAAATAGGTACTACTGCTGAGCTGCCCTTGCATAAAGCAATGACAGCAACCATAATATCACCGTCTATACTCATTTTAGAACGAGTGATTGCAGCTATGGAAGCTGTGCGTACAGCTCCCTTTGAGGCTTCATCAGCCAATTAATTCCCTTCAACATGAACGCCATCACGCTGATGACTCAGTGTATGGATCACGTGAGACCATGGTAGTTCGCTTTTCAACTCAACCACCTGTTCCCATAGCAGCTTATGCTTAATTGTGCTACCTTTCGCATCTTTAAACCCGTTTAGTTTCCAATGGTGCAAGTACTCAATGTACGACTGTACCCAGTAAAAGGAATCACACACAATTAGTGTGGAGAATTTGTGATCCTTATTGCATAGTGCCTGTATGAGCACTTTTTGTTCTGCCTATTGAGCCATGCAGTCTCCTTGAGATTGCGTTTTAGTGCAACTTGGATGGAACTTTCCATTCTGCATGCGACCTTTAATGATAGCATATGCCGCACTGTATGGTTGCTTACTTCCTATGGCCGGTTAAGCAGATCCGTCAGTGTAAATAATATATTCACACTGATCTAGAGGCAAGAGTTCATTTGGTAGAGGATATTCTTGTTTGTATTGCAGGAATGCTTGTTTTTTTAGACTTGGATCAAATCTGTATTCAACGTCCGTTGCAGTAAAAGAATTAGCCAATTGTATCCATCTCGGATGTAAGGCTTTTGCATTTGGAATGCTAGCCTTTGTAACAGCCTCTAAGGCTGGTACTGGGGTGACGACAATTATGTGTTTCCCCTGAGCCAGTGCTTTTTCTCTTGCTAGAGTGGTCTGAACTGCTGTTAGGATTTTTTCTGTTGAAGTGAAACGCATTTCTGTGTTTGCGTACAGGTGTGATTTGTATGCGATTGGTACTGTTTCTCCTTCAATAGAGGTTAAGTAGGTGTACCCACATTGATCTGAGATAACGTGGATCACCAAGTTGCATACATTTCCGCTTGTCTGTAAGTGTTAATAAGTAATCATTTCTTCTTGTAATGAACGTAGGATGTTGGAATGTTCCTGTGTCCAATGTTTGACTGAAAAGTTATGTTTTATTAAGTCATAGAAAGGTTCTTTCTGCGTAATCCAAAATGTATGTTCTGCCAAAATTTAGGAATCCCAGTATTGAATATTACATTTTTTATGTTTTTGGAGTTTGGCACACTGCACACTTTTCTAAAAAGATAGCTGCCAGGCTTTTTCCTTGACTTGAAACTTGTATCCTAAAAACAGGACACTAAGGTGGGCTATCTTTGATTTTTTTAAAGTTAAATTTGCAGCCCTCAGAGGCAAATCCCATAATATTGGTGCTCACCCTGGTCAAGTGCTTCATTAAGTCATCATCTGTCAGATAAATATCATCCAATTGGGACAATGCTTCCTCATCAAAATTTTGGAGTAACTCTTGCTGAGAATACTCCCGGGCTGTTCCTATACCCTTGGGGGAGTCGACAAAATTGCCCCTGGGACCCTTATGCTGAGAATGGGGTCAAATACCTGCTTTCAGGCGCTACATTTTGGCAAAAAAATTCATTTGAGATATCAAGTGTAGTTTTTTTATTTTTACAGCACCATGTTATTCATTAATGCAGCACTGTGTGCGTTTTGGACAGAGAATGTCTTTGTGCTTAGTGTTTAAATGTCTGTAATCTAAAAGTAGACAATATGAATTATTTGGTTTTGATACGGGAAATAAAGGATTGTTCATTGGTGAGGTGCAATTTTCTATCACTCCTTGGTATTCAAGTTGATCTAAGATCTCCCTGACCTGTTTTTTAGCTTCTTGCTTCATAGGGTATTGCTACTGAGCATTTGATGAAACTTTTAACAGGATCATGTGGTGGGTTGAGTGAGTCCTCCTCCCATCCGGCGTGATTTTAATACAATGCTGGGGCTACTGCCCACTCCTGTGCATATGCATGTTTAAGATGTATGGGAACAAGGTCAGAAAATGCTGGAAAAATTACTTTTTCCGCCCTAAGGTACTCCATAATGAACGCTGGCAGCCAATCTGCTCATAGGATGTTATGCCCAGATGACAGATTTCCACAAAAGAAACCCTTGATTTTCCTGGGCTTGTCTCCCTCCATTTGGAGTGTTATCTTGCGTAACTTATGTGGGACGCTCACCCTGGTGTCTGGTGTTTCCACTGTGTTGTAAACATTCAAGTCCGCTGTCACAAGAAATTCCTTCAGGTTCTGGCGAGCAATTGTTACTTCTGCTGCACTGTCTAGCATTGTCAGAGCCCATTCACTGTTCAGAAGCTGCATCCTCAGTATTCTGGACATGTCTGATCTTCAGAACTGCAACTTTCTTTTCCTTATATTGAGGTTTTGATTTTGGCTTGTCTTATTTTTTGGAAGTATAGTCTTGAGCGTGCTGCTTGTCTCTGGACTTTGTACTCTGTGTTTTGACCGTCCTTCTCTCTCTGACGTTTTTGTAGAGCCCTGAAAGGAACAAGAGGAACGTGTATCAGTATCCTGATACCTGTCAGGTTTCCTAATGTTATCCCTATTCCTGAGATTATACCTTTTTTCAGAGGGTTACTGTGGAGGAGATCTACCTCGGGATTGAGATCTTTTTTCTGTATAGTTTGATTGGTGTTTATTTTCCCACTTCTTTTTGGAAGAAAAAGAAGCAGGTGTCTGCTTAGAAGTGTCCTTTCAGGACTGCCCATCAGTTGTGGTTTTAAAGCTTTATCACTCAAACTGTTGCTGCCTAATTCTGCATATGCAGTTTCAATTACTTTGGGTAGTTTGCGTGGTTGATCTAATGGATCGAACTCCCTTAGGCATTGGCGGAAAGTCACTGATGCTGCTATCCCTTTAATATTAGCCAGTATTATGGCTGATCCCTGTTTGTAGTTATTTAATACCTTCATCCCTAAGTTCAGATCAGGCTCTGCTCCGTACTCATTCCGTATTTGTCTCAATACATCTGGTATCACCATTAATGAAGGAATATAGGACAGCAAAGACTGTGTGTGTGTTCTAGCATCTGCTTCTGGGAATGTTACCCATGAATAGAATACCTCTGTTTTGTTTGATTTGTGTGCCTCAATCACAAAGGCTACTAAGTCACCCTTAGGTGTTAAACCATGTTCGGGTAGTTTCAGGGCGATAGTACGTCTGAATTTAGGTGGAATCAGAATTCCATCCACCTCTTCTTCTGCTTCTGAGTGGTGCAGATTTATAACTGTGTTATTTTCAGTCTCAGTCTCAGGCATTTTGAAATGAAGAAGTTTTGTTCAAGGGAACTAAGATAAGGTGTTTTGCACAATTTAGGAACACTATGTTCTGTCAAGCTTGATTAACCAGCAGCCATTAAATAGGATATTTTGCCTACTCAGCTGTGGTGGAGTTTGTGCCCACCCACTCCAGATGTCTCTGGTTTTTGTGAGTTGGGGTCTCTGAGAATTAGCACAACTGAACTACTCAGATTCTACTGTTAAATAGGTGCCATCCAACATTGGGCGCCATGTCGTGGAGGTCCAGTAGTACCCTTGAAGGACCTGCGCGCTTCGATAACATACACTGCAGGATTGGTGGCAGACTGGTTCCGTACACCCCCACAGCGTATGTTAGCCTGTTTGCATATATGCTAGCTCACAGTGCCACCAGTGTCTCCTCTTATCGGGGACAGATTAGTTTCTGGCAGCCTTAGAACATGACAACCCTGATCGTGGAAACAATGAACTACTTTTCGCTCAGTCACCCGGGCACATTTAGTTTATCTCAGAGATACACAGAATAAACAGTCTGGGCAATAAAAGGTTTATTGAACAGTTGTTATTCTTGTGTAGAATATATGAGCGGTAACAATCATTAGACAGTAGCAGAGCTATACGGTTAGCAGTACTGTGAATATAAATGGATTGTACAGATCTACCATTGTGAATAAGTATAAATAAGTACAAATGAATAAGTACAAATGCATGATAAAAGTGTGCGTACACTTACGATGCCTACCTAGATTTACCTAAGTGTACCTAGCATATGAGTAGGTGTAAACGCCAAGAATCACTCTGGGATTTAGTCAAACCCCATTAACTTAAGTATGAGAAATGTTGGAGCCCTTCTTGGTCTCGAGTTGGACACCCAGCAAGGGACGTTAAAACCACTGTCAGCTGGAGCGTCTGCATGCAGGAGCCTCAGCGTCTCTGGTCAGTGTGTCAATCTGGAAACCTTGGTTCCCTCTAACTACTGCTAGCAAGAGGTGCTGTATTCATACAGAAAAGTATATAGAGTCCCTTTGTCCCTTGTTTTTGTGTTAGCCATTATGGGGTATGAGGATGACGTGTGTGATGAGCCTTGTGCGTAGATATTAGGAAGGTGGTGTATAGGCCCTGCCTGGTTTTCAAGTAACCTTATGAATATTCATTCAGACTGTGTTATCTAAAGATGAAGTCATCGAACACTATATTTCAGGGAATACCCTCCTTCTGCACCCATGCCTAGAACTAGGTAGAAGTTTCAGTACATAAAAGGTGTTCAATCCTTAAAAGGTTTGTTACTGTTTAATGTAGGGGAGGTGATGTAGGTGAAAGGGTATGATGTTACCTGGCCTATATTAGGTTACCTATATGAAACATAACAGCTAGAGTTAGCAGAACAGCAATGAAAATTCACAGGAAGAGTTAAAGATGCCAGACAGGGGGAAAGTTTCCCCACCCATCAATGGCAGTGAAAGACAGCCATCAGACTTATAGAAGATGAGATGAGGGAAGAGACTGACAAGATCTCATTTGGTAAGGATAGCCAAAACAAAAGCGGAGGTGGAGATGTCTCTTAAAGGTGACATGGGAAGGTGTTTAGACAGACTGTGGCATCTAAAGTAGTGGTTTAGCAGAAGAGGGGACTGGGGAGTGATGAGGAGTCTTCAGAAGGTGAGTGAGATAGAGTGAGAGAAGAGCGGTGATATACAGCCTGCTGAAGAACGAGACCACGAAGAGAGGAGAGACAGTTGTCACTTGGACTGGTATTAGAGAAGCAATGCTGTTGAGAAGAAGACCTGATGGTCAGGTAGGTCAGATGCTCAAGGTATGTATCAAGCAAAATAGTAAGTGAGTATTGGTGCATTGTGTGAAAGCACAACAGGCCGCTGGGAGTGAACAAATGCATATGCTGTAGTGCATAGTATGATGAGAGAATTAAGTGCAAGAGAAGTTTCCATTTTGAGACTTTTCTGAAACCCTAGTGGGATGTCCAAGTAAATATTGAAAAAGAGGAGTCAATTTAAAACATTGATATGTAAGGAGCAGGGATTGGACAAACAGATATTGGAGGGTGGAGCGACTTTGGAGACTATGATAAAAACAGAACAAGTGAGGACTGGAGTGGAGCAATCCAGAGAGGGAGGAAACAAGTTTAGCAGTGTGAGGGTCAATGACACAACTCAAGCAATAGGGTCAGGCGTAGAGGCCAACTGTAAAGACCTGAATGAGATACCCACTGTGGCAAAAGTTAAGCTGGCTTTCATGGGCATTGCAGCACCATTGTGTGAATATCTTCTTGCAAGTACAAAAGACTAGTTATTAGAGAATGAATACATTGACAAATTCAAGCCATTACATAAAGAGAAATGGGGTAAAGAATGGTTGAAAGCTGAAAAAAAGAAAATAAAGTTACCAAAAGATCTAAGACCTACCAACATTGACAAATGAACATGCATCATTTACTCCAGCATTCTTTTGTGAAAAAGAGCTAGAAAGCAGTGTATTATTGTTCAATATCTAGGAATCATGAGGATAGCAGAGATTAGTTTTGTGGGACTAACATGACTCAGGTATAATGAAGAATTTAGAGTCAAGAGAGGTCTGAACGCTTTGAAATCTTGTGGTGAGAAAGACAAAGAGTTATGGCTACAACTGAGGATGCCAACCCAACCAATACCAATGGTGCAAATCACAATTGGGCAATCTCTTTACTTTGTATGTACCCTTTTAAGAACACTGTGCCTCGGGGGCAGGCCAAGAGCTGAACAGTTGCCACATCACATGTTGGAGTTTCAACAAAGTGGCACTCTATTGAGCTTCATACAAATTCTGGCACACATATTTGAAATCTAACAGGAAACAAGCCTGGTACAATGCTTTGGTAGTAAGGCAGCTGGATCTGGTATCAGGGGAAGGGGAAATATGAGAAGGAGGTTTTGCAATGGTCAGTACACCAGTTAAGATGACAGCAATGGAACAGTGGTTGGAAAAATAGCCGAACAGGCGGGTTCCACAAATGTGGAAAGGTTCACAAATGGCTTTAGGATTCTATATGAAGACCAGCGGCTGAGGAACTGGATGAAGAATTTTAAATCTGTCAATAGCATGAAAGTCAAGTTCATAAATGAGTTGATTTAAACCATAGCCTATTAAACGTAGGGAAACAGTTTGCTTCTTAGCCTTTAAAACAAAGAGTAGATACAATCTAAAACACACCAACATTATACAGTTGTTTATTTTATGACAAGGGAACAGTTTAAAATAGCATTCACAATTTTAAAGTCTTTATCGCTTTTTCAAAAGTCCTAACGGAATAGTCACATCTAAAAATAACACATTTATCATAAGAGATTGTGTGGCTTCACGAGTCAAAGTGTCATTTAAACAGTTGTTTTAGTGCGCTATTTTACTAATATCAAGCAATCCAGCACTATATGCACAGAGGCACATTTACAATTCAACATTCACCAGCAGTGTCTATTATTTTGTTTTTATTTAAACGCTGCAAATGGTACAGTATAAAAGGGATTTAAACCAAATATAAATTCTTAAATGTCTTTTCTGGTATTGGCATTTGCTTGAACAGTTTTGAATTAGAACGTCCTAGGTTCATCCCATCAGGTGCTAATCAGAGAAAGTGAAAACTTGTTTTTCGAATAATTAATATCTCTAGTTTCTATTTTTAGATGTTGGGAGAGATAAATACTTCAATTCGCATTTGGAATAAGAAATGTATTTACGTCTTTCATATACCGTTTACCTAGTGAACATAGCTGCCTATGTGCAGTTTGAGCCCTGAAGCCCTCACTGTTAATAATTTCCTACAAGCAATTTATAGAGATTTTATTCTGTTTAACTTTCAAGAGCCTATTAAAATATTTCAACGAATGAACAGCTGCTTTGCCACAAAGTGCAATTAGGTGCAGTTCTGATCTCACCACTAGCATGATAGCTGATGAAGGAAACAAAAATAAACACTTAAAAACACGACTCTCTACTTGGTCCCATTTAATCTTCAGTTCCAACATTAGAAGTTCTGATCCATAAAGTACTTTTTTAGGGGACCTTTTAGCTAGAAACCATGACTTAAAGGGGATAATGAGCATCCTTTGTAATTGTTATTAGATTTGTGGAAGCTGTGATTAGTTGTTGATGCTCAAAGTAAGAAACAGTTCGCCCGACCGAAGACTAAATAAATACGACAGTTAGTTACCTACTAGGGGGAAAACCTGTGCTTAATCTTAAATTACAGCTAGGTATGAGGTGCCGGGTTTTTAGGAACCCGGTGGTGCCAGGGGTAACACCCGGGGACCTCTGAGTTCTCCCTGTTCCGGACCACAGAAACACAGAGTCTTCTAGGTGAAGTCAGAGATCGAGTTTTATTGGCTGCAACCAAGTAACAAGCGTCCTAGAATTACAACAGCACGGGCTGTAAGTTCTCAGGAGACTGTTCGTTTTTACAGAACCAGCCTTCTCCTTTTATACAAAATATTGCACTTCAGGCAAGAATTCTTGAGTTTACGATATGGTCATAGACATATTTACACAATAAAGCTAAGAGCGAAGTCACGACGGCCAACCTATATTTTAGATGTCCAGTTTGTGATAGATGACCCAGCCCAGCCCGGAATTACAATCAGATATCGATGAAACCTCAATAAAACAGGGCACCTCCTTGTCATAAAACTGGCCATAAACAAGAAACATGGACAGGTGTATGTGTGTAGAAAACATGGTCTGTAGGTGGTGAATGATTTATGGCATGTTATGTATTGATGCTATCTCATTCGGCCACTGGGCGAGGGGCTGCCCGAACAGGTTTGGCTGGAGGCAGTGGAGTCAGTTTGGCCAGGTCATGGGGAAGTCAGCTAAGGTGGACGTGTCCCTTCAGATCGAGCTCGGTCTTAATCAATTGACTATATGAGGGCAAGTCATAAGATGGATGCCGTTCACAAAATGGAGTCCGAGGGTTCGGAACGGAAACCATGATTTAAGGGTGTTAGCATTGCTCAATCATGACGCAAATGCACAGGGATAGTGTCCTAATCATTACCGGTCTGCCGATACCAAATTCGTCAAGGTACGACGATATTTTGTGACACGAGTGTTGGACCTTGATACCGGTATTACAGCAGGGTCCAGAATTTCAGAACCACAGACCCTTCTTTTGCCCTCATATAAGGCAATAGCTCATGCTAATCTGAGTCCAAATCTGTATTGATGAATTCATGGAGATGCTGCTGTAGCATCATTCTGTTGCTCAATTCGTCCCTTGACACAGGCTTCCTTACACATGAAGTAGCACAGAGGCCACATATTGCTTGAGCGCACTGTACAAACAGGCAGAACATAAACAGAACGGCTAAGATCATCCCAATGAAGATCAGGGTTTTCCATCCCCAGGCAGAGATCAGTTCCCAGAACCACCCTAGCAGAGACCAATCCCCTCTATCCACATGAAGGGAATTGGAGATTTTGTGTAGTTTGGATATGGCCTGGTACACTGTCGGAGCATTATCGGGGATGAAAATGCAGCAACTGGATTGGATCACCCTACATACACCACCACGGTCTGCAAGTATGACATCTAGGGCAACCCGGTTCTGAAGAGTCATGAGCCGGTCCGACTGGAGCTCGGCTGTCAAATTACTAAGGGCACCGGCCGTTTCGGTCACGGCGGATTCAACTATCCTTGTTAGCTGGCGAATGTTCCTGCTGTTCACCATAGGCCCCCAAAAGGGGAGAAAACACTTTGCGAAGTCCCCAAATTCTTGACCCGCAGTGTCGTCTTGACTCACAACACCCCTAACTGTCCTTGTCCGATGTTTATCTGCCCCGGCCGTATAGGTGGGTGGCAGCAGAAACGAGATAAAACATGTGCCCAAGAAGTCAGGGGGCAACCAAGTGTATGCCTTGTCATGGCAGACGAAGTATGTACCCTTAGCCGCCAAGAATGGAGGGGAAGTTCGGGATGCAAACACGTACGTTTCTGTGCAAACGCTCTTCCCCAACTGTGCTTTGGGATCCCTGCCAATACCTTGCAGACATAGGTGACCTCGGTGGGGTACTACCCAAACTGAGGAGGATTTCTTCGATTTCTGGCCCTCACTTAAGGAAATCCCATACTTGGTGATGTTCCACCTACTGTATGGGGTAAACTCATCCTTGGGAGTTGCTCTGACCGTGTCAATATCTCTACTCATATTTTTGATTCCTGCCACTAGTGCCTTGTTGTTTGAGTTTTCCCCTCGAACGTATGGTTCAAGGGAGAACAGGAACATGGTCTGAAAAGCCCACAAAGAACCGGAATAGCTGAATGGCAGGACGAAGTAAGGGATACCCTTATCGGTTGTGTGTGGCATGAGTCCGAATATCCAACAGTTCGTAGTGTTCATGACAGATTGGTGCTGGTGTAGGAGCAGGACAAATGAATTATTTACAAATTCTAGTCTTCTGGCGGACTCGTGTTCAGGTAGTGGATGGAAGGAGTGTGTAGGAACAGTAGGAGGAGGTGTGAGCTGGGTGTTGGGCATGAATGGAACTCGAAAAATGGACAGAGCATAGCCAGTTAAAAACATTATTATACTACACAACATTGAGATGCTTAATACTAGAGATCGTCTCCTTGCCATTACAGTGCATATTTTCTTTTCAAAGTTCATGGGTCTAGCAGGTCTCTCCACCCTCGGAAACTCCATCCTCTAGTTGCTGCCCGCGGTGGGAGTTTGATTCTGCCAAGCAGTGCGCTCTGTCCAGTCCGGGGTAATTCCCTCAGACCGACCAGAACCGTTGACCTAGGCGTCCCCAGCTGCACTCCTCAGACTTCAACCGCGGCCCTAGCAGCAGAACCGGATGGCGGTTCGAAAATCAAAAATGAGCTAGTTCCCTGGGCGAGAGAGCTGTAAAATCAAAAATAGTTCATGGGGAAAAGGGAAAAGTGCCTCAATATGTTTATTTAGTTCTTTCGTCTGGACCTCAGATTATATCGCTGTTTCCCAGGCACGGTGTGGTCTTCAAACAACGTTTCAGGTTCTGTAGTGTCCAACTGCATTGACGGTGGCACAGATTCTTGCAAAGTACGATCACTCTCCTTTTCTGTACCAGTTCCTTTCAGTCGTGCATCGCTGAAGAGCGTAAAGCGAGGTACAGTTTCAGTCTCAGAGTCAGCGATTCCGTCCTGGACCCACTGGTCATATGGAAGAGGAAGAGGGACCCGTTTACAATGGGTCCCGTGGATCCAGTTCTTCTTTCCTTCCACCCGAACAGCTGATCTTGTGGAAAGAAGGACGAGGTATGGCCCAGTCCACCTGGGCTGCTCGTTGTTTGTGCGCTGAAAATTCCGCACCAACACCCAGGTGCCAGGTTCAATGGAGTGACCTGGATCGTCGGAGGCTGGCGGAGAGGAACTGTGAACCTGTTGGTGTAAAACACGCAATTTAGTTGTCAATTCGTGTAAATAGTCAAGCAGTACAGGATGCTCTATCTCACTGAGCTTTTTGGGCCTCGGTACCCCCCATATATTTGCTGGGCGCCCGAACACGATTTCGTGTGGGCTAAGTCCCAGCCTAGAATGGACAATCATTCTGGTAGATAGGAGTGCTAAAGGCAAGGCGTCAGGCCACTTAAGACCTGTGCCGGCTTGGATCTTGGCTAGTTTGAGTTTTAGGGTGCCGTTATAGCACTCTACTAGGCCTGCTGATTGGGGGTGGTTTGCAGAGTGAAATTTCTGGTGGATGCCTAGACATTCGCACACTCTCTTCATCACCCGTCCCACGAATTCACTTCCATTATCACTCCAGATCATTCTAGGCATCCCGAACCTAGGGAAGAATTCCTTGACAAGGGCTTTGGCAGTTGACAATGCAGTGTTGTCCTTAAGGGGGTATGCTTCCACCCACCTGGAGAAGGCGCAAACTACAACAAGCACATATTTCAGATTGTTGCACCTCTCCATGTGGATGAAATCGAGCTGCAAAACCTCGAACGGGTACGTTGGAGGCGCAAAATGACCAGCTGGAGTTGGGGTCCCCCTACCGGGATTGTACTGCAAACACACCATACAATTCCTGACCAAATTCTCTGCGCATTTCGGTATACCACTATTCTGCCATACTGGGGCCAACAGTTTACAGATTCCTTTTACACTGATGTGTGCCATTCCATGGGCCATTGTCACCACTGCGAGTACATATGCGTCGGGTAACAGCAATCGTTGGTGCTCTGACAATTCGACCCAACAACCATTCGCATCCAATCTTCCCTTGCTTTCTCTCCATTCATTCACCTCTTTTTCAGTGGCATCAGCTTGTATGGACTTCACACTTTCAATAGTGTCCTCACACATACCCACATCAGGGATCCATCTAGCAGGACCTACAACATACATCCGACTCATTGTGTTCCTTGCAGTCTCTTTCGCAACCTCGTCGGCAAATGCATTCCCACGACCAACATCATCTTGAATCTTTCTAGGTGCGCTGCACTTTATAATCGCAACTTGTAGCGGTAAGGTCAGTGACTCGAGGAGCTCGTTAACTAGCTGGCCATGTTGGATTCTCGCACCATGTGACGTCAGGAACCCACGTTCTCGCCACAATCGTCCAAAACTATGGGCTACGCCAAAGGCGTATTGGCTATCAGTATACACATTCACTCGCTTTCCTTCTGCCAACACACATGCTCTTGTAAGTGCTATTAGCTCTGCTGCTTGTGCGGAATTCTGGGGGATGCGTGCGGTCTCAACAATGGTGTGCAATGTTGTTACGGCATATGCTGCAGTCGTATCACCATTTGGCAACTTGAAGCATGAACCATCAACCCATAAAGTGTCATTACATTCAGGAAGGGGAGTGTCCTGCAAGTCTACTCTCCCTTTTGTCTCTTCTTCTGTACTAAAACAGCAATCATGCATTTCGACCTTATCTATCTCAGTTGGAATGGGCAATAGCGCGGCGGGGTTGAGTGTATCTCACCTCTTTATGTGAACATGACTCGCTAATAGTGTCAGTTCATAGCTTGACAGTCGAGCACTAGTTAAATGCTGCGTCTTCGTTCTGTTCAGTAAAATGTCTACTGCATGTGGGACCATAACGATCAGTGTATTATTCATGACTAGCCCAGCAGACTGTCGGATACAGACAGCTGCTGCAGCAGTGGCCCTCAAGCAACTTGGTAATGCCTTAGCTACAGGATCTAGGGTTGCTGAGAAGTATGCGCATGGGCGCTGTTTGCTCCCAAAGTATTGTGTTAGGACTGATAATGCGCAACCTTCCTTCTCATGGACGTATAACGTAAAAGGCTTACTGTAGTTGGGGTTGCCCAACACAGGAGCCGAACACAATGCATCACGCAACTCGTGGAAACTTGTCTGACAATCCTCAGACCAAGGCATAGGATCGGGTGTGTTTTTATGGATTAGTGCCAGCAAAGGTTTAGCCAATAGGGAGAAGTTCGGTATCCATTGCCTACAGTACGATGTAATCCCCAAGAAGGCACGCACTTCTCTTTGTGTCCTCGGGGCACTCAATCTTGCAATTGCCTGTATTCTTTCTGGGGTCAGTTTCCTTCCCTCCTTCGATAAGATGTGACCTAGGTAGGTCACTTCTTGTCGGCAAAATTGCAGTTTTGAAAGAGAGACTTTGTGTTTCATGTCGCATAAATGACGCAACAACGACAATGTGGCTCGCTTGCAAATCTCTTCAGTATCTGCAGCGATCAGTAAATCGTCTACATACTGAATCAGAGTCGCGCCACCAGGTAGAACAATCGTATCGAGTTGTGTTTTCAGAGCCTGACTGAATATTGATGGACTCTCACAGTAGCCCTGAGGAGCGCGTTTGAAGCGGAAGCTTCGCCCTCCTAAATTGAAGCCAAAAATGTCTCTGCTCTCCTCAGCAATCGGGATGCTGAAGAAGGCGTTCTTCAGGTCAATCACCGAAAACCAAGTGGCTGAAGCTGGAACCATTGTCAATAAGGCAGTAATGTCGTGGACGACTGGAAACTGCGGTACAACGATCTTATTGACTTCTCTGAGATCAATCACGAACCTGTACACAGGGGGCTGTGAAGGATCAGTACGCTTTAAGACAGGCAAAATAGGACTGTTACAAATGTTGCCTGTTGTTTCCTCAATGACGTCTTTCTCAATCAGATCGTAAATAATCGTCAACAATGCTTTCTCACATTCGCTAGAGACCTTGTATTGTGGAATACGTGGCAACCTAACATTGGCTTTCAATGTTATGACATAAGGTGCTATCTCCAAAAGACCTACATCATTAGAACCACTAGCCCAAAGTATATCTGGAAGAGATAACAATTCAATTGGAACATTCTCCCTTGCCAAATATATTGGAGAAATCACTTTCTTACCAAGTGTAAGTTGTACTCCAGAAGGAGAACAGTACAAGGTAGCATGTAATCTCTTTAACAGATCCAAACCTAACATGTTTTCGCCACAACCTGTTGTAAGAATAAGGGGTGCTTCTAATTCGCATGGGCCAACAGAAAGGGGCATAGGACTAGAGATCGGGTTTCTAACCGGGGCGCCAGAAAAACCTACTGAAACATTCATTTCGCTGGACAAAGGTGCGCCAGGAAGTTTTGAGTGCATAATCGAACTTTTTGTAGCACCAGTATCCAGCAGAAATGGTTCCGACACTCCTGATGTAATCACCTCGACATAGGGTCCATTCTGATCTACTGGAACTGAAACAACTCCCTCTCTTTGTCCATGGCTGTCCTAGCAATTATTGCTCTCATTCTCGTTCTCTGGGTAGTAGTCATCAGCATAGTACTGAGCTGACCTAGAAGACGCATTATTCTGTTGATCAAAGCTATTCATAGAATTCTGAGGCGGGAAAGAAGTGGTATTCTGGGGGAAATTTCCACGGCCCCTACCTCTAGTAGCCTGTTGAACACCTCTACTTCCTGCACCGGAAACACCATTTAGACGTCGCGCTAGGGCTGGACAATTATTTTTGAAATGACCCTCTTCTTTGCAATAGGCACACTGATTCGGGCCATACGGAAAACGCTGATGGGAAAACTCGTTTCCTTGCGCGTTCCTCGAATACTGCTGTGGTTGTTGATAATTGGGCTGACTAGGCGTGCGAGGCGGATAGGCTTGCTGGAGAAGAACTTTAGTTTTTACATCTTTGGTCTTTTTGTCTGCCTTATCTAGCTCGTCTTTGCGTCTATTTTCGTAGTACTGGGCTGTGGCTAAAATCTGCGCGGACGTTGAAACAGCCCAAGCACTCTCTGAATCTTTTAATTTATTGCACAGTTCAGGGAGCAAATTATGTACGAATTTGTCTACAAACAATCTTTGGCCACCCTCGGTAGCCATATCCTGACCACTGTGATCGACGAAAGTCTCTTCAAATCTCGTGAAAAAGTCAGACACATTCTCATCTTTCTTTTGCTTGCATGCAGACAACTTATCCCAATTAACACGCAGTTCAGGCATTAACGTCTTCATGTACGTGATAATTCTACCATGGAGTTCAGCTATTAAAGGCTCTGGTTTGGAACCACCAACTTGTCTAGCATCTGCAGCAGTAATGTTAGCCCACGTGTCACCTAGTTCCCGATCATGATCTGCATGACGAATTTTACTCCATAAAGGCTGTGGAACAACATTCCCAAACAACATGTCTATATCCGCTAAATTCATTATACATGAGCTGGCAGTCTGTGATAATTCCTTATAATACCCTGCAGGATTTTTACGGGGATCAGGTAAAGTCTGTTTGAGTGCTAAAACTTCAGATCTTTTCCAGGGGACATGAACCCACACACGCTGGAAATGCGGCAGAATTGGTGGATTTACATTCGCATCACCTTCCCTCCATACTGGAGGAACCTCTCTCATAGGGTACTGTCGCGCCTTTTTCCTATCTGACACGTCATCTTCATACAATGATCTAGAGACATTTCCCTTACTCCTATAGGATAATAACAGATCTATTGCTTTTTCTACATCTGCACCTACAATCATGCCTTCATAGAACCTAAATCGCATACAAAATAATTCCTGCATTTTGCGTTTGGGATCATTTGTCTCCAAATCTTCGCAAAGGTATACACACATCTCTTCAAATACGTATCTCTGAGTGGGTGCATCCCATTGACGGAAAACTTCCATAACAGACTAAACATCATATCTAACAGTGTCAGTGATCCATTTGCGTGCTAACTCATTCAGCACTCCTCGTTCCTCGTAATCAGGCAGTTGACTACGCAACTGTCTACGTCCTATTTTAGGGGTCGTTTTAGGCGACCCAAAGAAAGGTGAGAACAGACCAGTGACAGTACTTGCCACTTTCTGTCGAACAGAAGGAGAAGCTTGCGGAGAGGCAGATGCGCCAGAAAAGACAGGCTGATGTAAAGAGGAAGTCGAAGCAACAGCAGAAGAAGTCGAAGCAGTAGGAGAAGTAGTATCAGGATAAACAGGTGGAGCGGTAGGCAAAGTTGTAGGAGAAGTAGACGGAGTATGTAGCAAAGGCGGCGGCCCTTGAGAAGGCTGCGCCGGAGAAGTAGGAACCAGCTGAAGAGGAGCTGGTGCTTGTGCAAGAACTGTATTTCGTGCGCCGGGGCACGGTATAATGATACGCTTCGGGGGTCCAACAATACTCGATGTGTATGGGGGTGGTGAATTTAACAAATGGGACATTAATGGATCTTTATCGGGTGTCCCCTTCGAATCTTGTCCCTCATGTGGTAACATCGGGTAGCATTTATCTACTGCTAGTTTCTTGCTTCTGAGCATTTGTTCACTTTCCTGCTCTTCCTCATTATCCCTGTATGCGATGGCAGCTTGTACCATTGACATACCTTTTTTGTTTTTCTTTGCTAATTTTATTTCTTTCTGTTTGGCTTCTTTGCGCCATAAGCGAAAGGAGTCAAACATCGCCGGCCGGGCTTTCTTCTTAAACAGTTTGACCTCGAGGTTGTCTAAGACTTCTGAGTCAAAACTATCATATTGGGGCCATTTTAAAACACCATCTTTGCGGGTATATTTTATCCATACCTCATTATATGTGATAATCTCTTATTCCCGCAACGAGCTCATGGAGCTGCGCCCTCCCTATTCCTCGCTATGTACCAAACTTGATGTATCGCTCACAATATCGGCATCACACACACGGTGTTTACACTGTAACTCCCCGTCCAACTTCGCTAACTCCATGTCGGATATTAAAACCCGAGCTACTGAGGCTGTCACGCACATTTCCATGGCACTTGTTAATGCGCGGTCCCTGAGTAAGCACTGCCAGGATATAGCCGACTTGATTAGTGATTTTAACTTAGATATTCTTTACATCACAGAGACTTGGTCCGACGAAGCATCTGCCCCGGACTATGTTACGGCAGTTCCCCCAGGCTACAGTGCCTATCGGCAGGACAGGCCCATAGGAAAAGGAGGTGGAATAGCCATCATAGCAAGAGACCAATACAAAACCTGTTGCTCGTCTATCCCCATTAAAGCATGCGAGGCCATGCATTTTGACATCAATGTGGCCCCTACGTACAATTTCAAGGGATCTCTGATATATAGACCCCCTGGCACCAGATCTGCGTTCCTTGCAAATCTTACCAATATCACCGAATCTATAGCAACAGAAGAATCTACCACGATATTAGGTGATTTTAATTTTCACTTAGAGCTTCATAGCGATAGGGACACTACAACCCTTATATCAGATCTTGACTTGATGGGCCTCAAACAGTTGGTCACTACCCCCACCCACCAGGCAGGCCACACGCTGGATGGAATCTTCACAAACGTGGAAGGACTGTCCATTACATCTGTACTTCCCATGACCTGGACAGACCATTCAATCATCTTTAGCAAACTGACTATCACAGATCCGCAGAGGAAAAAAGTGAACCCTGCAACAAAGGGCACTTTCAGAGTTTGGAAGGACATTAACCCCAACGATTTAACGCTGCTTCTCAACACCTCAACCCCGGAACTATCCACTGACCCAACGATTGCCACTAACCAATTTCAAAAATGGTTGGGTGAAGCTGTAACTCAGTTGGCACCCACCAAATCAATTTCTAAAAACAGAAATACGCCTAAAGCCCAGTGGTACACGAAAGAACTAAAAGACCAAAAACAACTCACCAGGAACAAGGAACGACAGTGGCGAAGAACCTATGACACTGAAAACAAGGATAATTATAAGAAAGCCCTGGCTACCTATAAATCAATGATAATAACAGCAAAAAAGGATTATTACACCCGCCAAATAGAAGCTGCTAAAAATTCCAGTAAAAAGCTTTATGACGTCGCAAAAACCCTCGCGGGTAATGCCCCAGATCTTAACCCACCCCCATCACAATCATTATGTGATGCCTTGTCAGACTTCTTTTTTACTAAAGTTAACGATATTTATCAAGCATTCAATCTCGACCAGGTCCACAGTAGTGCTTCCACTCCTCTGACCACCTCTTTGACTAATCCAACTAGTACTACTATGACCTCCTTCAACGCCCTCACCACTGATCAAGTTAAGTGCATTTTCAATACGATTAAAGCTGGATCAGCTTTGGATCCCTGCCCCACCTCTGTACTAGCCACAGTACCAGACACAGTCATTCCCATCATAACCACTCTTTGTAATATTATTTTGGCATCCGGATCCTACCCTGACTCTCTGAAAAACACACTGATTAAACCTCTGCTTAAAAAACCTGGGCTAGATAAAAGCGAACTGAAGAACTACCGTCCCATTGCAAGTCTCCCTTTTTTAGCGAAGGTCATTGAAAAGGCTATGAACCAGCAGTTATCAGCCTACATAGAGAACAATCATTTGCTGGATGATACCCAGTTCGGATTCCGCAAATACCATGGCACGGAAACCGCTCTCATCAAAGCAGCCGACGATATAAGAGTCATTCGTGACCAAGGAGGAACTGCTGTGTTAGTCCTCCTTGACTTGTCGGCTGCTTTCGACACGGTCGACCACAAGATCTTGGTCGACCGTGTCGAGAGGATGGGCATTCAGCTTACTGCTAGAGATCTTCTGGCCTCATTCCTGACCAACAGAACCCAGGCGGTTACACTGGGTTCCTTCCAGTCGGCCGACCTGTCGTTACCGTGTGGGGTCCCACAAGGCTCATCCCTGAGTCCGACACTATTTAATATATATGTGTCGGACCTCGCCAGTGTCATCAAAGCCTACGGGATGGGCCTGACCTCATACGCCGACGACACCCAGTTGGTTCTGGCCATAAAGGGCGATGGACAGAAGATGGCGGAGAGATTCCAAGATGGGATGACCGCTATTAGTGAGTGGATGGCAAGAAATTGCCTGAAACTTAACTCCGATAAAACGGAGGTGGTTATCTTCGGCAATCTCTCCCCAGCCTGGACGGCAACTTGGTGGCCAGCGGCCATGGGCACTCCTCCCTGCCCTACGGCCAAAGTCCGAAACTTAGGTGTCACCTTTGACAACCAGCTCAACTTCATGGCCCATGCGAATAAGGTGGCTGCCAATGCGCATTTTAAGCTGCGAATGGTAAGGAAAATCACTCCTTACCTACCCGAATCAGCAGCAAAAACACTAGTTTCCTCACTAGTGTTGTCTTCATTAGACTACTGCAACGGTCTGCTGCTCAATGCTCAGAACAGAGTCATTAAAAAATTACAGACCGTGCAGAATGCCGCCGCCCGAGTACTTTAAAAAAAAACGAGATTTGCACCCATTTCGGACACGCTTAAACAATATCATTGGCTGTCCATTCACAACAGGGTCAAATTCAAATCTCTGTGTACTGTCTTTAAATCACTTCAGGACCTAGGACCCCATTTCCTCAGACAGCAACTGATTCCTTATATCCCTCCGAGAATGCTCAGATCCACCTCTCTCAACCAACTAGTGGTTCAACGCAGTCGAACAGCCACCTGGGGCGATCGCCGCTTTCTAATTGCGGCCCCTAGACTCTGGAACACCCTACCCATTCATATAAGGACCAGTTCCAATCTTCTTCAGTTCAGAAAAAAACTGAAGACATGGCTCTTCAACCAGTAATTCTTATTTCCGTATTTCCTGTCTAGGGTGAGACTTTAATGCAATTTCAGCGCCGAGACGCCTAAGGGTAATTGCACGCGCTCTATAAATGCCATTAAATAAATAAATAAATAAATAAATAAATAAATAAATAAATAAATAGGGCCTACTCCGTGCTTGATATATAACTCATATGTTGGAGTTCCAATCGGAGGAACCGGACACGAATCCTCTAATCGGGAGTCCTTACTACAACCAAGACAAAACAAGTTTCCAAGTCTGCTAAGACCAGGCATCTTCGCTCACTAGTCTAGCTTCAAACTTCAAGGGATTATCTAACTATGATATTTTCGTGAATACACGAATCCCTCGGTTTTGGCGCTTGCAAGTACCAAACAAACCGTATCTCAAGGATACCAAAACTAAGAACCAAACTAAGGACTGGGAGACGCTTTACTTATACTTAACTGAAGTATTGAAGATCGATGACGTCACTAGAAGACTCGTCTATCGTTTCGCTCTACCAAGGATGATGGGTCCAAAACAGGGCGATAGTCAGGGCAGCAGTCCTTCGTAGCCGTCGGGACGCGGGGAACCTCGCAGCAAAGACCTTCGGAACCACGTCGACATACAGGGGTCGTTAAAGTGGCTGGCCGCCCTCTGGAATTTTCACACGAAGCTCCTCACGAACATCTGGCTTGGACCGTCACCGCTTGATACCGCCCCGAGTTGGGCGCTAACTGAGGTGCCGGGTTTTTAGGAACCCGGTGGTGCCAGGGGTAACACCCGGGGACCTCTGAGTTCTCCCTGTTCCGGACCACAGAAACAAAGAGTCTTATAGGTGAAGTCAGAGATCGAGTTTTATTGGCTGCAACCAACAGCACGGGCTGTAAGTTCTCAGGAGACTGTTCGTTTTTACGGAACCGGCCTTCTCCTTTTATACAAAATATTGCACTTCAGGCAAGAATTCTTGAGTTTACGATATGGTCATAGACATATTTACACAATAAAGCAAAGAGCGAAGTCACGACGGCCAACCTATATTTTAGATGTCCAGTTTGTGATAGATGACCCAGCCCAGCCCGGAATTACAATCAGATATCGATGAAACCTCAATAAAACAGGGCACCTCCTTGTCATAAAACTGGCCATAAACAAGAAACATGGACAGGTGTATGTGTGTAGAAAACATGGTCTGTAGGTGGTGAATGGTTTATGGCATGTTATGTATTGATGCTATCTCATTCGGCCACTGGGCGAGGGGCTGCCCGAACAGGTTTGGCTGGAGGCAGTGGAGTCAGTTTGGCCAGGTCATGGGGAAGTCAGCTAAGGTGGACGTGTCCCTTCAGATCGAGCTCGGTCTTAATCAATTGACTATATGAGGGCAAGTCATAAGATGGATGCCGTTCACAAAATGGAGTCCGAGGGTTTGGAACGGAAACCATGATTTAAGGGTGTTAGCATTGCTCAATCATGACGCAAATGCACAGGGATAGTGTCCTAATCATTACCGGTCTGCCGATACCAAATTCGTCATGGTACGACGATATTTTGTGACACGAGTGTTGGACCTTGATACCGGTATTACAGCAGGGTCCAGAATTTCAGAACCACAGGTATATCCAATGAACGATAAACATTGCTACAAAGGAGAAAAGGTCCTATAGCAGAGAACGTTTTTTATTGCATACATTCCATTACATTTCTACAAGGGAAAAAAGGCCTATAGGCAAGTATTCAGTTGCAGGCATACTCTTGGCATCGATTTAAGATGAGAGCAATGATTCCAACAAGACATTTATTCATTACAATCAAATTGCGACTTAGAACTTTGTTTACTCCCAAACTTCTGCAACAGGGGCTGGTGGGTGGGTCAAAAACTGCAGCTTGGCGGGTGTTAGGACAACCCTTTTAGGCAGCGGGGGCGTGCTCCAACCACGCCGCTATGGGCATACCGGCCGGGACCCGCCCCCCGCCCGCAAAGGTTTCCCGGGGGATCGGGGCACCCAGCCATACGTTCGGGGTGACCGAGTGGTCTCCCCTTTCCATATGGTCCGGGATGCCCGCCACCCCTTTCACCACCAATCCCAATGGTAGGAGACAGACACAGTTTGAACTTTTGGTAGGCAGGGGGGCCTCACGACCCTCCGGCCGTATTTATTAAAATATGAAACAAAATTTAAAACTTTAAATTAAAAACGTTTCATGTATCATGTACAAAATTCAACTTTCATTACATTTGATGAAGACAGGTATCCAGGCTAACCTTAACAAATCTCTAATACAAAGATTTTCCTAACCGAGTCTAACATCATGACATAATGCATTGCATACGAATTTTGTACATCCTATCGTTAGGGGCCAACGGCAAGGTCTTAACCGGTGTCAGATCCCTATCACCAAATTTCCGCCCTCACGTGTGAGTGGCGCATGCGCAGAGGACTTTACCCTCGTAGCCAACTGTAACTTCCCTTGTCATGGGGGCCCCCTTTCACTCGGCGCCATCTTAAGGTCGTCCGAGTTCCCGTAAGAAGGACAGCGTGGACTCCCCCCCTTTCCCCGCACTCTCTTCCGCCAAAGCAGATATCCGGCCCCTGGGAAATTCGTGGGAGGGGCATATAGCCGTCTCCCCCTGGGAGGGGCCTATGGCCGTCTCCCCCTGGGCGATCCCATCCGTAATGGGTGCCACCCCCCGTGGGAGGGGCCAATGGCCGCCTCCCCCCGGGCGCTCCCAGTCATAATGGGTGGCGCCCCCCCTAGGGACCTTGAAATCACTGCTCACCGATCATGACCTTACTGCCACAGGCCAGATAGTTGACCGACTATCTGGCCCCCCCACACCTCCTATAGGTCATGTCTCCTCAATCCCACTAGCCAAGCTATCATGTCTCCTATAAATAAGTCATTCCCCACCCTGGACAGGTGTACCCCATCATCTGAATAACAGTGATCCCCCAGATGCACCCATGAGGTATGCTTTGAAGATGAGCAGAGCGAAACAATTTCTCCATTTTATTGTTGACCCTCCTTACCGAATGGTTCAACGCTGTTGTGGACAATCCACCCCTCCATACCTTCCTCGGAATCATGTGTGACCAAGCTATTGTACACCCCGGGAGCGTCTTTGCTAATCAACTAACTGCACAAAGTATGTGCTCGATTAAAGCTCGTCTGCCCAACCTTACCAAGTCATTGCCCCCAATGTGCACTATGACTACAGATGGCGGTGACCTGTGCCGCCCTAACAATTCTTCCACAAAACTTTGCAGTCGGTCAATACACAGGATGCCCTTCCCATGGAAGGACACCCTAAAACCATATTCCTCAGATGTGTGGATCGCAGCACCTGACCTGAATATGTCCACGGCACGCCTCACGTATGAGTGGCCCACGACCCAGCCCACTCGTCTTCCATTCCTTGTTCCTGAACTGGTGGTTAGCTGATACTGGGCCGGTCCCAATTTCCGCCCTGCGTCACAGGCTCGTGAAACTGTAATCCAAACAAAAGACAACAAGCGTGAGTGCACTTCTTCAGTATCTTACAACATGTGCAGCCGCACGTACCGTTTGAAACAATTCGAAGACCAGCGGCCTAATTGTGCTTCTGTAGCGGCCCCTATCCTGAATGAATGAGTCCCAAAATCACTCGGGTTCAAGCCCGGAGCTGCAATCGTGATTGCCAGCACCCTCTGGAACTGAAACTTTGTTAACGGGGTGCCATCAGCATGTCGCAGCAAGGCCCCCCCCCCACGTCGTCAACCTTTGTTTTAGGTAGGCCTCAACATGCCTTACTGGACAACAGGGGCTTCCTGGAGCGCGCTGCAACACAATGCTATTCCCCTGGGCCTCCTGGTCTGTCTTTGACCTTGCTATCGTGATCAGCAGGAAATCCCCCCTCACTTGCGTGTGGTCCCTGTGCAGACCCCCTTCGGTATCCCTTTTGTTGGCAGCCACTAGTTTGCTTACCCGCAGGGCCCCATAGAACGCCAACGCAAATGCTGCCCGGAATAGGACGACCTCACTAGGTGAGGAGCATGTCTCCTCCAGTTTAGCCAACAAGGAGGTCAATCTGTCAAATCCTATTGGGTGCCTGGTATCCTTTTTGTGACCCTCTAGGCGCCGCCAGCCGCGCAGCGCCTTTCTGACTATAAAGGAGTCCGTCGGGTCCCTGATCCCTGATCCCTTGGAGCTGAGCCATAAACGATATGGCAGCCTTACACCGACTGGCGGTTGCCACCAACCGGCCTTCCTCATGAAGTGCCACTAAAAATTGGGTAAAGGACCCCTCCTGACCCCATCTATGCTCCCATGCAGGGCCCAAAAAGGCGCAGTACGAGCGGAACGCCCCTTCATAAGCTTTCTTTGTCCTGGGCACTAAACTGGCTGCCACGAGGTTTTGTAGTCCGGGGCGCCGATATGCCATAATGCTTCGGGAAATGGCACTGCCACTAGCTCCGCTGAGGGTAAACAATCCCTGAAAGCCTGCATTTTGAAACAAGAGAGCGCATCAGCTGCATTATTCAGTACTCCCGGCACATGTTTTGCCCTGAATTGTACATTTAGTCTCAAGCATTTTAACACACTTTCTTTCAACAATCGCAATATCCACTTGCACCGTGCTGCCTGCTGGTTAATGCACTCAACCAGAGTCATGTTATCAGACCAAAATACCACCGAGCGGTTTCGGAACTCTTCTGGCCAGGCCGACAGCGCTACCCAGATGGGGAATAGCTCTAGAAAACCAATGTTGCTCGTCAAACCACTTGTTTCCCACCATGCTGGCCATTTCTGGGCCGACCAACGGTTACCAAGGATCGCGCCAAACCCCACACTGCCCGCAGAGTCGGTCCATAAACCTAATTCTGCTGACGAGGCCGGGGCTTTGCTCCAGACTACTCGGCCGTTGAAATCCGCCAAGAATGTCAGCCAAATGAGCATGTCCTGGCGAACCTCTGCCGACAGTCTCGTGCGATGGTGCCCTTCCTTGAGGCCAACCATGGCCTGGGCAATGGATCGTGAGAAAGGGCGAGCCATCGGCATAACCCTCAATGCAAGTTAAGCTGACCCACTGTTTGCTGTAGTTGGTGCAGTGCCACTTTGTCGTTCCAGAGACATTGCAACAAGGAGGCCCTGAATTTGGCGATCTTCTCCGCCGGCAAGTGGAAGCAACCCTCCACGGAGTCTAGTTCGATACCCAGAAACTCCAGGGAGGTGGTTGCACCCACCGTCTTACCTAGCGCCAACGGTACCCCGAAACCCCGCATGAGCATGCAGAAATCCTGCAATGTCCGTGCACAGTCCCGAGAGCCCGCTGGGTCGAGAAACAGGAAATCATCGAGATAATGCATCACATGTTGGTGCCCTGAGGCCTTCGAGAATACCCACTCCAAAAATGAGCTAAACATTTCAAAATAGGCACATGAAATTGAACAACCCATCGGCATGCACATATCCATGTAGTACTTCCCCTGAAATGCAAAACCCAACAAGTGCTGATCCTGGGGATGCACCGGAAGCAACCTAAATGCGGATTCAATATCCGATTTTGCTAACAATGCACCAGGGCCTAGGCGATTCAACATTACCACTGCGTCATCGAATGATGCATACCTCACACTGCAAATGTCTGCATCGACCGCCTCATTAACGGAAGCCCCCCTTGGTGCAGATAAATTATGAATGAGCCTGAATTCTCCCGGCTCCTTCTTGGGAACTACCCCTAATGGGGAACACACAAAATTGGCCGTTGGTGGTTCACCGAACGGTCCTGCAACCCGCCCCAAGCGAACCTCTTTTGCGATTTTAGTGGCGGCCACTGCCGGGTTGTGCTTAACAGACAGTTGGTTTTTGCATGAGGGGGCCCCCCCGAAAATTACCCCCCGGGATCCTGAAGCCATACGAGAAGCCATCTCGCAGGATCCCAGCGGACACATGATCAGGGTATTTGTTCAGCCAGGGAGTCAAAGCCAGAATATCCACGGGCGATTGTTTGGACCTCCGAGGCACCGTGTCAATCCTGCTTGGTACCCCCTTTTCCTCCAGTATTATTGCCTCTGGATCGGCAGCTCGTTTCGGGGTGGGAGGTGTTACCACAACCTGCGCAGGCATGCCTTAACCTGCATGTTCCCTGCGGCCTGCTACACGTTCCTTTGTTAAAACCCCAACATACTCCTCACTTATTCCCCTTCCAGCCCGATCTAGACGGAGTATCTCCCCCGTAGGTTGGTCGAAAGGGCTGTGGATGTTTCTGCTGAAAGGCCCTGGAGCCGTTTGCACTCGCCCCTGATCCACCCGCCGCGCCCGGCAGGAACTGCGCATGCCAAGATACAGTATCCAAACAATCCCATGTCAGTGTTTCAATAAACTCTTTTGCTTTTCTAAATGCCACATCATACCCTTTCCATTCTTCTCCACCATACTTCTCATGGAAGCCCGTGATCCTGCTCTGGTAGCAAGCAAGGTCTCCCAACAGTTCTGGTGTTCGCTCACCCACAATCGCTACAAAAACAGAGAAAGCCCTGATCCAGTTCATCATGGACTCTTCCACCCTGAATTCAGCCATCTTTGCCCTCCATACACTGGGGTGCCATAAATCCTTCTGAGTTTTGGCATATTCTAACTCGCGATTGTCTGTCAACAATGAAAACATATTGATATATTTGTTTGCCCACACCATCTCTTTCGTTGCCATTGGAAAAGCATTCCCGCCTTGAGGGTACAGCGCCCTCCCCCATTATTGGGAGCGATCTCTTACCGGCTTCTGATGTACCTCCGGTCGTGCCCGTCGACTTATTCCGATTTTCGACCGCGGCTGGGTTCGCCACCTGCGGAGAAATAGAAGGCACGTTCGCTGCCCCAGCGCCCCTTGTCTGCCTAAGCTGCTCGATAATCTGCCTAGCTTCTTCGGCTGGGTCTTCCACAGCCGCGGATCCCCCCACTCCCTTCTTTAACCAAGGTAACACAGCCGCCAACTGAATCGCTAGTTCGGGAGGCATTTGGTCGTTATCCAGCGGTGTGATAACCACAGGTATTGGCAACCCCCCATCCGGTGTGGGTACCGGGCTGGACGCTGGTGCTACTGGGACCAGCGGGACCTCCATCGGGACTGGGGCCTTGCTAGGACCCGCTTTCCCCTTATTCTTTTTCCCTTTATCCCCCCCTGGGGTAATGTTTGCCAAAGCAGGCCCCACGATCCTCTTAGGTCGCTCTGAGGGCCCTGCTTGGGCCTCCACTTGTTTCCGGAGGGCCGCTAAGCCGCGACCCAGCTGGTCTACTTTACCGAACTTTCTGTCCATCGCCGACACTTGGTTCACCAGTGTGCGCAGCATTTGTTCCATCTCGGAGCTCTTTCCACTCTTCTTACCAGGCATATCTGCGCTCTGTTTTATCTCTGCCTGTTCTCCAGTAGTGACTCGGACTCCAGCTACGCCTTGACGACTGAAACAGAAAAAATTACGATTACACGTTCAAAAACTGCAGCTTGTTCCCTTGAGGGCTCACGAGCGACGAGCGGTGCAGTCTTCAGAGCGCAGGAACAAGAGGACGCTTGCCTGGATTCCCGCGCCTTTTATCTTGCAGCGGGAAGGCGGGGCAGCGTCCCCATCCCGCCCAGAGGTGCACGGACTTCCGGGCGGGTGTTAGGACAACCCTTTTAGGCGGCGGGGGCGTGCTCCAACCACGCCGCTATGGGCATACCGGTCGGGACACGCCCCCCGCCCGCAAAGGTTTCCCGGGGGATCGGGGCACCCAGCCATACATTCGGGGTGACCGAGTGGTCTCCCCTTTCCATACTCTCTGACCTCACTGATTTTCTATCCTCTAAAGTCCATACACGTTTAATAATATAATGCAATGTTGTCCTCCTCTATATGATCTTTGCAGTCCCGCTCGAGGCGATTGAACTCACGTTTTTGGGACTCTGCTGTTTCCTTGGGACGCCGCCAGCCACAGGAGAACTTTGCTGACTCTGGGCATTTGCTGGTAACACCCGCGGGACTGCGAGGACCAGGTTGCACAGGGCCATAGACACCGGCCGCACCTGGGTCCTCTTCCAGCCGCGCCCTCCTGCACCTCCTACTTAGGCTGATAATCTCACGCGCACGCGGGACGCGCGCGGGTGAAGCCCGGGCCAAGGGCGGGCCCGTTTAAGATCGTTCAAGGGCGGGGCGGGCCACCCCCTTTACATCTTACCATCGGGTGGGTCTTATTGTCTGTACAGTGTATCCTCGTAATTGTATTGTTGTTGTGACTCATTTGTAAATGGCAGCTAAGGAAGTTAGCAGTAAGACGGCCAGTGTAACCCTAATAGGTTCCATGGACAAATTCATCACTAGGATGAATTCAGCCATTGGTCAGAGTATTACAATCATGGAGAGGCGGGTTTCTCAGGATCTGGCACTTGCCAGAAAATCCTCAATGGGTCCAATAGCCAGTGCAAGGACTCAGGCCAATCATTACAGTCCTTCTAATCCTGACACACTTCCCTCCTTGGAGTCTTTAATTTCCGACCCACTGGTTTGTGATATTGAAAATCTTTCTGAAGGGAACCAAACCACGGCCTCCGATTTGCTTTTGAATAACCCCCACGAACTTCCAACTGAGCCAAGTCCTGTCGAGGAGCATAATACCAGACAACTTCGGGAAAGGCGTCAAGGGGCCATTCCAAAAACTACACAGCGTCTGGTCACTACTAATGTTCAAAAGTTGGGAAAAGTCACCAAACGCCAGGGAAAAGCTCCAATTGACAAAGGGCAGGCCTCCGTGACTACCAAGGCAATCGTACACACTTCTAACGTAACCATGACCCCTGTGAGATTGTCCACGGAGGCTAATGGGTTAGAAAGTCAGGTACTTACCGGGTTGAATGTGGAGGACCCCTTGATTAACAAGATAGGAGATCTTTTAAGACTTCTTCTCCGCCCAGTCCTTGAGAGGTTAACCAAGATCGAGGAAAAACAAGACAGGATTGGTATTGTGTCCTCTGGTAAGGCTGACTCACAGAAAAAGGCGAAAGAATCTAGGGCTGAGGCCCCCCTTCTAATCTGTCGGGAGTGGGGGCTGTTAATGACCCTATAATTCCACCACCCAAGCCCTCGGACATACCGGTTGCAGACGCTCCCTCTCCTAATATACAGGCAAAGGCCCGAGGTGCAACACTGAGTAAAATGCCTCGAACAAATTTGGATGATGGGTCCCCCAAGAAACTATCTGCCAGTGAAGGAATTAATATCGACCTTCTGCCGGAAGTAAGTCCTTATCTGGTAGTTTTAGCATGAATACCTGCTTTGGAAAAAGGTGACCATGAATCATATGCAGCTCTATGCAATAAGGTTGTGGCCTGGCTTAATCAATTTAGACCACTTCCTATGCATATTGTGAGTAAAATATTGATGGTCAAAAGGGTTTCATGGGTGGGACACTCAGACAAGGACATTAGGGGAGACTGTATTTTAGTGAATTTTGACGATCCCGGGACAGTGAGATACATTTGCAACTGGAAAATTCATGGACCAGGAACCTCCATTCTAGCACTCCCACTGTCCTATTTTTATCCCTCCGGTTTCCCTCCACCTACTGATGATGGTTGGACTTTAATACAACGGAGAGCTGGGAGATTTAACCCTGGAGGTAACCGGAACTGTGGAGGTTGGCTAGGCCCCCAGTTTGTTCCACCTTTTATCCCTTGCCAAAACTGTTACAGCGAATTGGAAGCTGTTGACTGACTTCCGGCACAGGTAGGGGTTTCCCGGGCTTCTCCTGTTTCATTTGTCCCTTCCAGAACTTTCGATAATAGTCCCCTCAGGTCACTAGAACTCTATGATAGCCCACTCCCAACCTTGGCCACTATGACACATGGGGGTAATAAGGACAATGTCCAAGGCTTAGATCACCCCTCGTGCCCGATGACCTCCCTGAACTACACCGCCCTGGTAGGAAATGGTAATCATGGGCAAATTGAGCCCACAGTGCCTGCAAAGACTTGCCATCTGATCCCAATTGAGGGTAGTGACAAAGGTTCTGACCAGGGGCTAGTCTCGCTACACGTTGATGGTCACAATGGCAACCTTAACATTATTTCATGGAACGTAGCGGGCGTGCGCAAAAAAGTACTACTTCCTGATTGGAATAACCTTATCGATAAATATGACCTGTGTATTTTTCAGGAAACTTGGTGTCTCGAACCAATGTATAAGTCTGGCTATTCATCCTTCCATGTTCCAGCTATCTCTTCTGGGCGGGGTCGCCCGTCGGGCGGTCTGTTAATTTGGGTCAAAATTGCATTAAACTGTAAAATTACCCACCACCATAGTACATCAATGGACTTGATGAGGCTAACGATTAGGGATCCTCAGGCTAAAGTGACTCTGGAGCTTTTTAACATTTATGCCAGAGGTCTGCAAGGGGGGGCTAAATCTCCGACTATCTCTGCGTTAGCAGACTCACTCCTAAGTTGTCCCACTGACTCTCCATAATTGCCGGCGATTTTAACTGTACTTTCGAACCGCTGGCTGTGGATGGAGCTGGAGGCTTTTTTGATGAGGATGCGCGATGGGGCATACCGCAACTGACGATCGCGCCAATTAAAAAATGGACACCGATTGTCATTCAAATAAATGCCCTGTTAATGGAGCATGCCCTGGTAGCTGTTAACAGGCGTACGCCATCAGACTTCTCGTTAGCCCACACCTACAATAGGGTTACCTGCCCCAGCAGAATAGATTACATTTTGGTCTACAAGAGGCTATGGAAACATGTGAGTGACATGACTGTCATCCCATCTATCCATAGCGACCATAACCCCTTGTCCCTTTGTATGCGGAACCAGTTGTTTAATTGGAAGCCTCAGTCTAGTAGTAGACCGAGGATGGTGACTAGGGAAATAATACCTTCAAATTGTAGAAGATTCATCAAATGGCAAAGATTCATCTTAGATGAACAAAAAAACAGCGCCCTTGGGGAGATTGTAAGAGACCAGACCGAGAAGCTCTCTGCAATTTGCATTAACAATTTGGGATTCGCCCAGGCTGATGTGATTTATGCCAAAACAATTGATATGATGGCCGCTCTTTTCCTTGATACGCGGGCTACAAGCCAACTAAAGAGCAGGAAACCTGCAGCCAAGTGGTATATTCAGGACTGTAGGGGGGCAAAATCCAAATTGATATCTGCCATTAAAACTTGCGATGCTGCTGAGGTCCGCTTAGCCCGATCCCAGTATAGGCGAGTATTACTGGTGGCAAAGAGGGTTTGGGACGACTCCCATTGGGAGGAGCTGAAGCTGGCTAGTTAGTCTAAAAATGGTGAGCGGTTTTGGGCTTTGGTCAGAAGCTTAAATGGTGGCGACACAGAACCAATACCCAATCATATCACTGATGGGGAGTGGTTCAATCACTTCAGGAGTTTGTATGAAGGGGTAGGGGCAACAGATAACAGTTGGCCCCCTGGACACGACACATCACCTATGATAGATACTTTGTCCCTCATCGATCCTGTAGGGCAAAAAGAGGCCGAGACAGCCATTAATAAAATTGTACCAGGGAAGGCACCGGGCCAGGATGGCATCCCAGGCGATCTATTTCGTGCCAATATCGAGCAATGGGCTAAGTTCTTCTCCCTTTTGATTAATGCCCTCCTCCAGGGGTCTCCGATTCCGAGTTCTTGGAAAGGGGCCGAGGTGATCCCGATTTATAAGAAGGGACAAAGGGGAGACCCTGCCAACTATTGTCCAATCAGCCTCATTGATGCTGGCCAGAAGGTGGTTGGCAGGGTCCTTCTGGAGAGGATCCTTTCATGGACAGAGGAGAATAACATCATCTCCCAATTCTAGGCAGGTTTTAGGGCGTGCACCAGCACTGTTGACCAGGCATTTAGGCTGGTTTTACTGCACTGGAAGATAGTAACCATTGGCAAGGGCAGTCTGTACTTGGCCTTTATTGATTTAAAGACCGCGTTTGACCTGGTTCCCCGAGAGCGCCTGTGGACGGTTTTGCAGGAGATGGGGTTCCCCCTTGCCCATCCTGAATTTGTTGGCCCGTATGCATGAAGGAAATTATGCTTGCATCTGGTGGGGCACTCAGGAGCAGAAAATCAACAAAATGCTGGTAAATAGAGGCGTCCGCCAAGGATGCGTCCTGGCGCCGACCCTCTTTTCATTGTTTGTAAATGGGGTTGTTTCATTTCTGTCTGATATTGATGCCGATGCCCCTCCCCTGGCCGGTGTCAAAGTGCCCGCCATGCTCTTTGCGGACGTTACGCTATTGGTATCTAAAACACCTATGGGGCTCCAGAAGCTTTTGGACCGGTTCTGCACATTTTGTTATTTAAGGGGCTTGGTCATTAATACAACCAAAACCAAGCTCCTTTATTTCAACCCTAGCAAGAAAGCCAACTGTACACTTACACTTGACGAGGTGCCCTTAGAGCGTGTTAAAACATTTGACTACCTAGGGATAAGGATATCTGATCAATTGAAATGGCACCCACATATTGAGAAAATGGCCCTGAATCACAAACGTGTCCTGGGAGTCATTGGGAGGGAACATAGAGCCTCAATATCCAGACCCATAGCACCTGCACTGGAGATTTATTCCGCAAAAGCTATGGGTAGTGCATTGTATGGAGCTGAGCTCTGGGGTTTCAACAATGTTGATCCCCTTGTTATGGCTGAAAATAAGTTCTTTAGGGAGCTTGTTTCATTACCTAGGGGTAGTCCAAGCAAACCACTCCGATATGACCTTGGACGCCGATCAATTAAAGATCTCATTATCTTGCGCCCGCTTCTCTATTGGGCTCGTTTGTGGCGTACACCTGAGCTATCTAGCTACGCAGATGGCCTTAGAGAAGTCATGAATATGCAGGGGTCCCATAAAATTGTTTGGCTTACTAGGGTAAAAAAGTTTTTATTGGCTATTGGTTTTAATATTGCATGGGAGACAGGTGTATCGGTGTCTAAACTGGAGATCAAGAGAGCTTATTGGCTATGGGTTGATGCCCAAGATTCTAGAGATACCAACCTGGGCAGGTTGACAGATGAGTTCCGTCTACACAAGACAGTACATCGTCTTGAACCCTATCTCGATTTCATTAGGAAACCCAGAGATAGGGCTGTTTGCCGTCAGCTTGAGACCAAGAATCATGCCTCTGCCCTTAGAATCTTGCAGACAGATCCTAACACCACCCTAGCTTGTGGGGTGGTCAAATTTCTTTGCTGGGCGTGGGTGATCAGACTGAAAGACCTAAGATAATTTTACAAAGCGACTACTTTTTAATTATGTCCAAAGCTTTAATTGGTTTAATGATTTTTTATTGTTGGATCCCCGTTTAAGTGCTTATTTAATGTTTTTTACAAATGAATTGTATTTTAACTGCCATGTGCTTTTTAAGATATTTCATATCAAAATAAAGCTTTGAACTATATCCTATGGTATTTATATTTCGAAATCAGGCTGTTGGTCATTCACATTCAATAATCAATAGATGTGAATTCCATCTACCTTTTCTTGCGAATAATTTTGCTGCTAAAAATAGTCCAGCAAGTTCTACAAATATTGGAATGAAAGGGTTGGTAGCCTGACATAAGCTTGTCTTAAACTTTTATTTACTTGGATTTTTATTGTCACGATTCTACCCTCTCCAATTTCCACGAGTCCAGTTTGAAGTATGTATTTCTCTTGAAACTACTAATAATCTGTGGAGACAGTCTCTCACAGTGAACTTCTGACATAAGCTTTGTTTGTCCAAGATGTGAAATGCTGCTCTAAAACAACAAAGCAACAATATAAATGTCCTACTTGATTAGTTGTTTTGCATGCAATTACCCATAAACTAAATCAGAGATCACCCTTAGAAGAATCTTCCAAAACCCTGCAGTTCAACAGGAATGAAATCCTGTTCTTCAATACAGTCTTTTGAAACTTTTTTTTTATAACATATTTCATTTGTTTCAGGCAAACAATTACACACCCATGGTGTGTCAGCGATATGCAATATGATTGATATGCACCATGGTATCAGGACATCAACATCGCAGTAGGAAAAATACATTGATCAGCAATTGATAATTAGCATTCCTAATGTAAAAAGAATCTACTAAACCACCCAACAATCCCACCTCCCTCCCGGCTAGTAACTACAAAGGGCCTCCCCCCACCCTCCCCAGACTCAGTACTAAATAGCTGTGTAGACATCATCCAACTATAAACCAAGCGGGGTAATTGTGAGGTAAAGTTTGTATGCATACTGTTTATGTACAAGTGGGGGGATATGATGGGGTCTGTCATTTAGCCACCATATACCCAATTGAAGAACAGTAGATACATTCAGTGTTTAAGCCCAACGAGGGTTCAGCGGCCACAAACTGTTCTAGCATCATATCTCATTCCAGTGCTATTGGGTTGTTCCTGAGGCCTCTATTTTTTTCCCTACATAGAGCCATACTTTCGTCCCTCCCCCAGCGCACCACTCCAGCATGCCAAGTCAATACTGACGGGGGCTGGGGAGATTTCCACCTCATAGTGATAGATCGTTTCACAAGAATAAGCATTAAGTTGGCAAACCGGTACTGCGTCCCCTGTGATTTACGTTTCTTACAGAGCCCCAGCACGCCAAATTCTGCTCCATTGTGTTCCACACCCAGTATCACATCCGCAAGAAGTTTGTATACCACCTCACAGAAGGGTGCCAATTTCGCGCAGGACCAGAGCATATGAAGCAGTCTTGCCGACTGAGTGTGGCATCTGGGACATGTGTCTAACATATCCAGAACATTTTGCTCAGTCTGCGAGGTGTCAGGTAAGCTCTATGTAACAACATAAATTGAATTAGCTTAAATTTAGGGTTGTGTGACACTTTCTTGGGGTATTCCAGTGTTTTCTCCCATTCTTTGGCCATGAAAACATGGACTAGATCTGTCGGCCATTTATCCCGAAGTTCCTGAAGTGAGACCGAGGCATGCGTATGGTTATTTCTATATAGACATCTGGTCAGGTGACCCCTTTTCCCCATAAGATAAGTCATGTGTACTAGTGCAATTGTTTGGGGCTTTGTGGCATCCGGCGCCCAGCTGCTCCTAATACATCTGCGTATCCTAGCATTTAATATATAAAGTGATTTGGGCACTCCTTGGTCTCTAATAAATGCATTATAATCTAGGAGCAAGTTATCCACGAAAAGCAAGCCTACAGTGGTTACACCCTCCTCAGTCCACTGAGACAGTTGCCTAGCAGAAATTATACCGGTCGGTGTGGGGAGACCCATCAGTGGGATATTAAGGGCGTACGGGTTGAGCCCTTTGGTGTACTGAATGGCTTTTTTCTAATACGTCATAGCCACCTTGAGTAATGGGGGTGCAGAAAGGGGAGGCCCGCGCCTGGGGAGCAACAGCGTATGTAATGCTCCCTTCTCCCATGCTATCTGTGTCATGCCTATCTTCTGCAGGTGGCGGCCGGCTGTCCAATAGGATAACCACTGTAGTTGACTGGCATAGCAGTGTGCCCGGAAATCCGGGACTCCCAAACCTCCCTGAGTAGTGCCGAGCTGTAGCTTAGCAAGCCCCACTCTCCTTCATCCCTTACCCCAGACCAATTCAGTAAGTAGTGTGTTTAGCGTTTTAAATATCTGAGCCGGTATAACTACCGGCATATTAGTGAAAAAGTATAGCAGTCTGAGTAGCATGACCATTTTAGAAATGGTCACTCTCCCCGCCACGGAGAGCGGAGGCGAAATCCAAAAGGAGATTTGTGAGATTTAATTGCACATATCAGGTTGCCTTCCAATAAGTCCTGGGGCTGCCTATAAATTGGAATACCCAGATATTTAAATGTAACAGGAGCAGTGGCCAAATCCGACCGAGTCTACAGAATTGGAGTCGTGGAAGAAATAAGCAGTTGATTTGGATTCATTGATAGCAATGCCAAACAGTGTTTCAAAGTGTTTATATATTTCAGGGAGCGGATCAAGGGGTCCACGTAAGTCACTGAGGTACACAATATTATCATCAGCATAGACTGAGAGAATATGTGTGTCGACCCGCATTTTGATAACCCTGTCTCCTGCTGTTGTTCACACCTTGATGGCAAGCGGCTACAGTGCCAGTACAAAAAGCAGGGGCGATAAAGGGCATCCCTGGCGTGTGCCTCTGGCCACAGCATATGGCCGTCATATATGTGCCCTCGTTCTGGCGCAGGCCATAGGATTCATGTACAGGAGCTGCACCCACTGAATGTAGTCCTGGGGAATGCCAAATAAGGAAAGAGCTTGTAGCATATAGTCCCAGTGATGCGTATAAAACGACCTGTGTTAGGTCCAAGGAGATGCAATCAGCAGATGGGGACCCGGAGGTGTCAAGGAGATTATGTGATGTAGGCGCCTAATGTTAAGGGAGGTGCTCCTGCCGGGTACGAATCTGCACTGGTCTATGTGTATTAAGCGCAGTAGATATTGCTGTAGCCTACAAGCCAAAACCTTACTGAGGATTTTATAATCCGTGTTTAGTAGGGAAAGGGGCCGATAGCCCGCCATATCCTTGGGGTCTCTACCTGGCTTCTGTAGAGATGTCACCAATGCTTGACGCGTGGTCAGTGGTAATGCTCAAGTTTCCAAAGCTGCATAATATAACTTTTCAAGGTGGGGGGCTAATTGAGTCGAGAAGATCTCATTGAATTCAACTCGTAGGTCATTCAGGCCTGGTGTTTTGTTCTGGGGTAGGTCTTTAAACGCGGAAAGTATTTCTGCCTTTGAGATCAGTGCCACCTAGTCGTCTATCTGCGCCTTGGTTAGCTGTGGGAATTCTAGGCCCTCCAGGAAACCACCCAGCTCCTCCAGCGATAGTGCCAGCGGGGCAGTATATAATAACTCATAGTATTTTTGGAATGCCACGTTGATGTCGAGTTGTGTGGTAGCTAGGGTTCCCTCTCTCGTAGTGATCTCAGTGAAAGGGATACTACTCGGGCTGTCACATATTATTCTAGCTATTAAAGCACCAGCCCTGTCTGCTTCCACCTGCTGACTTTGCGTGTATGGGCGGTAGTCTATTGTCTGCAACTGTTCCAGTAGCTCTGCATGTTTAATGTTCGCCTCCTGTAGAGCCACCTTTTGTATTTCATATAAAGATTCTGCAGACTCCAAGGTACCCAACCTTCTAAGTCTCACAGCTCCTCAGTCACCATGGCTCGGGCTCCTACTTTAGTACCAATGGCCACCCCACGGATAACAGTTTTAAACGCCTTCCACTCTAGTTGTCGTGTACTGGCAGTGTTGGCGTTTCTGCCGAAATATTATGTTATCGCTGTGGAAAGAGTATCACGGTATACAGGGTATTCGAATGAGATTGGTTGTAATCGCCACATCGGGACCGGCGTAGGAATCCTGCCCCATTCTAACAGCATTTCTAATGGGTTGTGGTCAGAAAGGGTTTTCCCAAGGTACGTTGCAAGGGAGACACTACCTAGCAGGGAAATAGAGCAAAACACCCAATCTATACATGTGTGTAACAAATGTGTATTGGAATAATAGGGTTATTCCCTGCTTAATGGGTTATGTACCCGCCATGCATCTTCCATTAGCCATCCCTTTGCCCAGCTAGTCAATGCTTCAGGTTGCTTCCGGCCAATTGCACCCACCAAAGGTGGATGAAAACGATCAAGTTCTACACTCAGAGTGGCATTAAAGTCTCCTCTAACCACCCAGGGGTGGCCCTCCCAGCCCGTAAGTGCTGCAGTTAGTGTCTCCAGAAACTTGTCTTGATCAATATTGGGGGAATAGACACTGCCCAAAACAAGTGATTCTCTGTCCAAAGTTCCACGGAGAAGCACATATCTACCATGCTCATCTATCTTCTGCTCTAAGACCTCAAACGGAGTCCCACTCCTGATCCATATAGCAGCACCTCTAGCAAAGACCGAATAAGATGTACTAAACAGCTGTCCCCACCCTTTTTTCCAGTGCTTAAGTGCCTCCGAGTGTGTCAAGTGTGTTTCCTGCAGGAAAACAATTTGTGCTTTCGGCCTGTTAAGGGGGGACAGGCACAGCACCCAGTACTCCAGTTCATGTACACCGCAACCACGGCATGCGGGTGCAACCCGGCGTGGCCCCTCCACAACACTGCAGTCAATGAATCAGTGGTCAAACACCTCCAGCGCTGGTCCGGGGACACAGGGTACTCCGCGTGAAGTTAGGGGCGATCACGGCCACACACCAACAGGAAGCTCACGCAAGGGCACCAGGGAGGGATACAACCACCCCACAGGTTGCAGGTACAGTTTACGGCTCCGTTTGGACTCAGACAGAGCGGGCCGTTTCTTTCGGCAACTGTGCAGTGCCGTAGGTGGCGCCCCCATCCGACCACCCTGGCCTGGGCCTCCGGAGGGTATCACATCATACTCTGCAGCAGCTGCCCAATGATGTTCGAAGTCGCCGCTTGGTGGGTACCCCGTTCAGTCAAACGGCAGCTAGGCATCAATGGTCACACGCAGGAGCAGCACAGCGCGGCCCGGGCGCGCTTCACCGGGGATATCAGCTACTGCTAGGCCCAGACGCCGGAGCTCGGCAAGCAAACAGGTCCGGGGCTCCATGACCCCCAAAAACAGCTGAGAGGGGTCACCAGGGTGCAGCTAGGTCGAGATGAAAGTTTGGCAGCCTGTTAGCAGCAAAGGATTAAGGCAGGATGCAGGGCCCGGGCCAGAGTTCTTCTAAGGCGATTTCGCAATGCTCGGCGATTAGCCACGCCCCCTCCAGTCTTTTGAAACTAGTAAGATACTTTTTCAGTACACTTTTGCACCTACATCACTCAATCTGACTAAATGATATTTTTTTTGTTGGGACAGATCACTTTATTATGAATTGCTTTTAGTATCAAGCCTTTTGAGCTCATTAGAAAACTACCAGTTTTTGCTACCCAATGAAGAAAAATTGAGAGTATTTTTTCCATCTATTTATATTCCCTTTCATTTTAACTGCAGGAAGGTTGTCTGACCCAACTGCCCTTGTCAGACTTAGGGAATATATCTGTTTTTTTACTATCTCTAGGAAGAATTTGTTACGCAAGCAATCATTACTAATGTAATTTTGGGGTGACACAACATTATTACCTGTACCATATATTTCTCCCAAGAAAGCAACCCAGTGCTCCACTGCAATAGAGTACCTGGATGAACTAAGAGCCAATATGTCTTGCAATGTTGTACAACAATGACTTTTTCATTTGGACCCAACATTTAGAAATATATAGATTTTTTGCTACTATATATTTTTATTGTATTTTTATATTCTCTGGAGCCCGTTGGCCAGCGTTCTCATCTAAGGCCTGCAGAACGCTCAACATCCCCTCCACCACTAACTTCAAGGTGCTGGGTTATGCCTGCAAAGATGTTCTCCGGGAGCCTCCAGACTGCAGGACGGTAAAGCACTGGGACAGTGGGTGCCTCTGAACCACGCTGCTCCCCTGCAGGTACGAGCCCCCAGGTACAATGCTGCTCCCCTGCAGGTCCGAGCCCAAAGGAATGCGCGGCTCTCATACATGTCAGAGTGCCTTTCGGGCATGGCCACCACAAAATGGTGACACCTGGCCGTCTCATCTCCAGCTGCCTCTAACATGGGGGACTATTTTTATGCCGGCGGAGACTATGTTTGGGAGACCTGTTTAACCTCCCGCTATCTCAGCTAAAAAGATGCATTCATTGTTCTGAAACAATGCAACATTTTTTTACACTACTCCCTCAAGTCTTCTTTCTACCAGGGCAAGAGTGAATCAACCTCTATAATAGTTTCTAGCTTTTGATAACTAACCAGTAAATGATTATGTAGTTCTACTTGTTGAGGATGAAGTCTTGCATGAACATTTAGATTGTTTCTCATCTTCTATCAGTGGTTCTGATAGCATCAAAATACCAAGGGGGTCATTAGGATCTCGGGGGGATTGCCACCGATGCGGATTGGCACTGCCCGCTGCAATAACAGAAATGCGGGATGTGCCCGCCACTGTTATGATCCGACCGCCATCTGAGCCGGAATGACCCCCCGCCATATTATTATGGCTGGGGGGTCCGCGGGGGATGGAAAGACTGTCCGCCGCTTTTCCACCCCGGTCGCCTTTGCGACCGGGCAGAAAAGGGTTCTCTATCCGCCAGCCATATTAGTATGGGCATTTTCCAATGCCTTTCCGTGGCGGCAAGGCATGCGGAGTCTGCTTTGGGGGCCCGTTGGGGGCCACCAGGGAATCTGGGGGGGTGAGGGGTGCACAAGTCGGGTACCTATGGTACCTGCCTAGCATTTAAAAGAACAACGTGGCAGGCACCACACGGTGCCTTTCACGTTTGTGCTTTGAAATACACTACACGTATTTTTACCATTTACCGCCTCAATGTTAAAATTACAAGATGTGCTTGCCACTGTGGTGGGCGCATCCTAATTTTCCCCACGGGACCCCAGCCCTTATGGCGGGCGGTCCCTTTCTACGATGGGATGGCGGGCGGACAAAGTCCGCCCGCCATCCTAATGGGGGCCTTAGTTTCTTGGCTCTCTTTCCTTTCCTTATAGCATCCAAGAAAATGAACATGGGGAGGTAGTATATTTAAATCCTATGTAACTGTTTTGTGCTTGTTGAACTTTGACTTCAGGCTTTCCATTTTTATGTGTGAGTTCGAAATTATGGGACGAGGTTTCATCGCTCTAGCTTCTCTGGTACTAGAGGTTTATTTTTCTTCACCAAACAGGCATTCTTCAAGTAAATGAAAAATAAATAAATCATTGATTTGCTCCCCCACTTTTCCTTTCAGTAATGATCGGTCTATGAGAAATATAGACCAATGTATCATCAAAATGGGCCATTTTAATCTCTGTAAGGCCTATGTCATAGATGTGTGATGTTAGAACATTCTCATTGCAAACAAGCTTCAGTAAAGAGGGCATACATGCATTATTTGTCTTAAATTTACAAATATCCTTCAAGTGCAATGTATGGGGATTGACAGATTCATAATCCAATATCAATGGTTCTAAAATTCCCTGCAAGGTCCAGTGAATCAACATTAGAGGGCGAGCATTGACAAAGTAGAGTTGCAGAAGTATTCATTATAGCTCAGGCACTTATGTTTATTGTGGTTCACTTATAGAATATCAATGACATAAATATCGATGTTCAAAAGATCAAGACAAAAAAATATAGACTACAAAAATATCGGCTCCCATACCTAAACAGGTAAGCACAAAAATATTGAATCAAAAATATTGATGTAAAAAATATCGATTTATATATATATATATATATATATATATATATATATATATATATATATATATATATATATATATATATATATATATATATATATATATATATATATATATATAAAATCAATGATGTTTACATCTATATATATATATATTTTAAATAATATATATGTAATATTAATGTTAACAAAATTAATCACATTTAATATACACTTTAACAAAATATAATAAATAGATTTTATTTGTAATTAAAAAAGATAAACACACACACATACTAATTTATGAATATATATATATTTCCTTTAAAATAATCAATAAACTACTATCTTTAATTTATTTTAAAACTTTAAAATTGTATAAATATATATATATATATCAATAATTTAAAATATGAAAATGCATTCTCTAATTAAACTATTAAAAAATATTTAAAGTTAAATTTCCAAATACAATCAGTGCAACAGTAGGGAGAGTGTTGGATAGCAAAATAATTACATTTACTAATCCAACTCCAGTGAGTGCAACAGTAGGGAAAGTGTTGGATAGAAGAGGGGTACAAATTACTATTCCCACTCCAGTGAGCGCAACACTAGGGAAAGAGTTGAATAGCAAAGGGGAAAAATTACTATTCCCACTCCAAAGAATGAAGCAGTAGGGAAAGTGCTGGATAGCGGAGAGGTAAAAACAAATATCCTCATTCCAGTGAGTGCAACATTAGGGCAAGTGTTGGATAGCGAAGAGACAAAATTACTATTCACACTCAGTTAAAACAAAAATTAAAAACATTACAAATTATGAAAAATCATAAAAATAAATAAATAATCTTTAGAAATGAAAAATCGAATATATTAAATATATAAAAAGAAAAAATATGATAATATTAATCACATATGAAAAACCTACAAATATTATATCATATAAAATAATAAATACATTTATACAAATAATCTTTAAAACTATAAGATATTTACAAACAAATAAATTAATGCATAAATGTATTTATTATTTTTCTTACCCTATAACATAACACCTATAACAAAACACTTCAACATTTTTAATTACATTTGTCCCCAAAATTAACATAATTAATAATCAATGTAAAAAATATTATTAATAAAAAACTAATAACCATTTATTGACTACACACACTTTAACACTGTAATATCCACAACCAGCCACGGTCGGTAGGGGAGTACCTGCCGGGGGCGGTGACGTGGGGAGGGGGAGCGGCAGGGTGGGGGTTAGTAATGTATGGATAATGGAGGTTTGCAGGTAAGTAGACATTTAAATAAATCAAACAAATTTCTTTGCGTGCACTGCATCTCCAAATGCAATGCAGTGCATGCAACAAAATTCATTTGATTTATTTAAATGTTTACTTACCTGCAAACCTCCATTATCCATACATTGCTAACCCCCACCCTGCCCCTCCCCCTCCCCACGTCCCCGCCCCGGCAGGTACTCCCCTCCCGACCGCGGCTGTCCACAACACACACCTAAATTAACTTTAAAATAATAAAACACAATTACAACTTATTTATAAATTAAGAACTTTTACTATTAACAAATAATAATAAAGTAATTAAAATGTGTTTAATACCCACCCTTTACCCCTTTAAAAGTAAAAACAGACAAAAACATAAATACGCATCAAATAATTAACATTAATTAACAACTATAAATTAATGAATTACTTAAATCCAAATTACTTCCCATCCTTTACTCCTATGAACACCAAAACACACACCTAAAAGTAATTACACAATTACCATAATAAATTACCAAGGAATTAATTAAAATTAACAACCAATTATGAATTCATCAATAAAAAATAAATTACTTCCCACCCTTAACAACTATGAACACCACAACACACACCTAAAATTCATTATACAATTACCAAAATTAATTAATTAACATCCAATTATTAATTCATCAATTAAAAATAAATTGCTTCCCACCCTTAACACCTATAAACACCACAAGACACACCTAAAATTAATTGGACAATTACCATAAATATTTACCAATTAATTAATTTTAATTAATTAACAATCAATTATTAATTAATTTATAATACATTAATTTACACATTTAACACTATAACATCACAATTAAACAAATTTTACAAAATAAAAATAATCAATAAATTTGATATAATTAAATTACTTTCCACCCTATTCCCCTATAAACCCACAACCTGCTACAAGAAAAAAACACAAAATTCTAATTAAAAAAATAATTAATAACTACTAAAAATGTAATACATATATTCAAAATACAAACAATTCTTATACAAAAAAATAAATCAAATACATTTAAAATATATACTAAAATACGTAACATTAATAAACAAATGATATTTTGAACAACTATATTTTTGCAAATGATATTAAACACTGCGATATTTTTAAAATCAATATTAATTACCTTAAGTTGATATTCTTGAACATGATATTCTTGCTGTCAATATTTATGCCCCATGATATTTGCAACTCAATTTTTGTGCAACTCGATATTTGTGATTCGATATTCTGTCTCTGCACCGTTTATGTTATCAATAAATGCTTCTTCTACCCTTAAGGAGGGAAGGTTATTAAATTCCAGCATTATTAACAATTGGTTGATTAGATTGGTTTGATCCTTAGTTGTCCTAGACTCCTTAGATACATTGATTCTGAAATTCAGTTGTGGAGAGGAAGAAATATGTGGTTCCATGTTAATCGTAAGCAATCTGAAAAATAAGTACTGCAATAATGACACTGGAGTGCCAGGCGTCACCTGGTCTTCCAGGTCTCTTATATCCTGTGAATTTCCTTCATCCTGTATGATGGAACTCTCCATGCCTCCTGTGGATGTGATCCCCAATGCCCCACTGATCTCAAAACCCCACTATTCCACCTTTACAATGCTTTTCAACATAATTTCTTCATAAATTTACCTGTGGTGTGGTGTATTTTCTTACTGCAGTGCGAGATTGGTTTTGTGAAGATTGGAATGATTTTGTTAGTGTTGGAGACTTAGGTTGATCTTTACTTTCATTTGAGGTTGACTTATCAACTAGGGCAACCACTCTATTATCTTTGTCCTGAGTAGGAACAGATAGAGATGTAAAGGCTGATATGTTCTTCCTGTCCCCTTATTTGGATATCTTTTAGTACCTCGGGTTTTGGTTTTATTGAAGCTGAAGCTGCATACTCCTTTGTTGTAGGCATGACTTAAGGTGGCATAAAAGATGATTGATCAGCAGAATTTATGTTGATTTTTCCTGAACACAAAATTACCTCTTTAGGTTGGACTCTACTTTACCATTTCGACCAAGCCTATAGTTACTAGGATCCAGTTACACTGTGCTGCCCGCTCCATCGCCACCTTGCTCCGCAAGGACAGTTAGCACAATGATGTCAAGCTGATCTTTCGATTCCTTTAAATATTAAACAACCAGTACCTGGAAATTAGTTTAGCACTGATGGGCCCGACAGACCTTTGTGTGGAATCCAGGAGCCATATTTGAAACTTTTTCAGAGGCACTTTGTCCCAAATGTATTGTAAGTGCTATCAAAAGTATTACAAAAGGGAAAAAGGTCCCTAAAACGATAACTCTAAAAACTGCAGCAAGCTGGAAGTAATATGAGAATTGCTCTGCCTCGCCTCCCTTTTTTCTGTGTCACACACTTGTTATCCCTCCCCCAAGGTTAACTTGATCACTTATGGTTCTATTGCCAAAATCCATGGGGGTGCAGCCAACTTTCTTGGCTACAAAACATTAAGCCACCCCATTAGGCAACAAGAGTTATTGACTGATCCCTGCTGCACCCTCCCAACCCCTCTAAATGACACCACCAACAATTGTTCCCCACAGCTTCTTAATGAAGCTAGGCCATGTCAAGCTGCACACTACAGGGAAGTCCTGCAAAAATAACCAGGAGTATCAAAGCAGCTTCTCTCTGTGTGTTTAGGTGCTCCGATGGCCAAAGGTCAGGGTAAAACTTCCATCTGCCTGAGTCTGGTCTCTGGAGTGTGACAAGGAATCGCTGCCACGGTAGCCATTTGGAGGTTGTTTGGAAGCTGGGGCGCGCAGAGTAGTTGCACATGAATGCACTGAATGGCATGCCAGACATTGTACAAAATAAACTAATGAAAGATATCCTAGGGAGTAGGTGACAGGGTATTTCAGTGTGACTCGCCTTCATAAACTGATCATTTCACCACTGTGCTCAGTTCTGAAAAAAGCAAGGGAGAATTCAGAAAGATTCACCCCTTTCATGGCCTGATGTGATCTTTTATTAATGTCTACATCAATCAGAATGAATGCTTGGATCCCTATTCTAGTACTGGCAAAGTCTAGTAGGTGGTTAACCCTTTAAGCGCTGCCGTCGGCCAATGGCCGACGGCAGCGCTACCTCGCCAGTGCTGCCGTCGGCCATTGGCCGACGGCATTCCACCCGCGATCAAAAACGGCCGCACCGCGGTGGGAATTACCGGCGCGGTAAACGGGTTAAAAAAAAGTGGGAGGAGGGGGCGTGGCCAAGATGGCGACGGAGTGAGACGCTCTTTCGTGTCCCTCCGGCGCCAGACCCTTCTTAGCCTTGTATTGCTTGCCAGGCGGCGTGCTCACCGCCCTCCAGAACCCCGCGGAGACTCCCCGGAACGGAGGGGCAGAGTCCGGTGCTACCAGCGGGAGCGGAGGCCGCCTGGGACGGACTGTGGAGCGGCAGCGAGTTGCGTCCCAGTGACCTTCGGCCTTGCGGCGAGCTGCGGCCTATAAGCCTCGGCCTTGCGTGGAAGAGGGGCCGGGCCTCCTGGAACGAGGCGGCGCGGTCGGGACATCAGCGGAGGGCCGCGGTGGACTCTGGGCTCGCGGCTCTTGTCTCGCCGCTTGCCAGAGCTAAGGCCTGCCACCGGGGAGGAGCGGCTCCCTGGGGGGCCCCACGGCGACCGGAGAACGAGTGCTGGTGGAGCGGGACAGCCGGTGGGCGCGGCGGCCGCAGTGCTGCTCCCGCGCTGCCTTTGCTTTACGTCCAGAGCGGGCCGCCTTGCCTGATTGCCTCACCTGCGGGGGTCCTGCGGTGTCCCTCTGTGCAGCGCAGGTGGGGTGGGAGACACCAGATGACCGGTGGAGACGAGTGGAGGAGCTGCGAATCTCGGCGATTTGAGGCCTAGGGATCCCCGACCTGGGGTGATTGCAGGGCCCGGACTCTCCACCTTGAAGTGGCGGCACGGTCGCATTGCAGGAGGGTCGCAGCGGCCTAAGCCTTGGACACTTGGCGATCTTGGGCTGCCCCTGCCGGGGGAGATATACGGAGAGGGGGGGAGTGCCCTCCTGCCGGTAGGCCATCACCGCGACGCTGCCCGGGCTGGACACTTGGTAGCTGCCACTCCTGGATCCCCTGCCTGGGCTGGGCTCGGGGACTCGCGGCACCCGGTCCCCCCCTTTTGGACACAGCAGGTGGATTGGCGGAGACATTGCCATAAGGGGAGCACCCTTCTACTGGGAGGCCACGACTGCGGTGCCGCCCCAGCTGGGGCTTTGGTGGAAGCATCCTCAGACGGTTGGCCCCACAGAGCACGGTGCCTGGCCGCTCAGCTCCTTGACTGTTCCTGGCCTGCCCGAGTGCCTTGCGCACCCCGGCATCGTTCCTGGGCACTCTGGCTTGGACTGAACTCGAGAACCCCACAGTCATCGTCCCTCCATTGGGAAGCAGCAGGTGGGTCAGCATTGCCGTGACGCAGGTGCCTCCTGGGGCAGAAGTCTTAGCTGTGCTCCCTGGAAGAGAGGTGGGAGTCCGAACCCCGACGGAGTGCGTGTAACCGGGCTGGTGCCTTTGGCTTCTGAATAGTGCGGGGCCGCCTGCCTTCACGCCGAGGTGGTGACCTCACGATGTCCAACACGCTTCGCAAGGGGAGGCCTGGGAAAGATGGCGCATCGAAATCTTCTCAGCAGCCGGCTTCTCCCGGTGCCAGTGGGTCGTCCAAGCAATCGGATGATGAAGCCCCTGCTACCAAGGCCTTTATGACTGAGCTCTTCGCCTCTATTAAAGAAGATATCTCCGAGCTTCATGCTCAGTTGGCATCGGACCTTCGGGAAGTGCGGAGGGATGTCGATGGCATTGGTGAGAGGGAAGCGACACTGGAGGATCATGACTTGAGCGTGGCCAATGATGTCCACCAGTTGCAGCAAGACATCATCCGGCTCACGGAACAAAATCTGGACCTCCAGTCCCACACGGAGGATCTGGAGAACCGTTCCCGACGGAACAACATCCGCATTTGCGCGGTGCCATGGGACGGAGAAGCGGGGGACCTGCGTGGATATGTCCAGGCGCTGTTCCTGCAGATTCTGGATGAGGAGGATATCCAGGACATCAGAATGGATAGAGTCCATCGAGTCGGTCTGCCAAGACGGGGAGGGGGGCCTCCTCCGGACATCCTCGTTTGTGTGCACGACTTCTAGTTAAAGGAACGCATTCTGCGGAAAGCCAGAACCATCCCGTCCTTGCAATTCAGGGAACACCGCCCGCAGCTTTACCAGGACCTGGCGGCGACAACGCTTCAGAAGAGACAGGAGTTCTGTCCAGTAACTTTCTTCCTGCGGGAGCGCAACATCTCCTACTCGTGGGGTCACCCCTTCTGCATCATCTTTCGCTGGCGGAATAGACTGGCACAGATCCGTTCTCTTCAGGTAGGAAAGGATCTTCTGGGCCTGGATGACATCACGCCTTCACAGGAGGCGCATTCATCTCCATCGCGAAGACGCCGTCGGTCGTCCTCCTGGCATAGAGTGGGTCCATCCCCGGACCGGAGACGGCCTGACCGTACGGCTAGCCTGCAGGAGAGGGGAGACGCGGTGGCTTCGGTGGCCTCTGCGACACTGGCTGATTTTCAGCAAAGCTCTGGAGCGGCTTGATCACTGAGCCGATGGTGGTTTGGTGACGGAGGGGGCGCAGGATCTGAGGTCCCGTGAGTTCTATTGTACTTTTGGAGAAGACACCCCGGACCGTGGCCCTGGGGGACACTACGTCGGTGCCCCAACCCCAGTCCAGAGGGGCCTTTACGGACTATGGTCTGTTGGAACTGATAAGTACAATGTCCGAGTTCAGTGTGCTATGTTTTTTCTTTTTGTTCTCTTGTTTGCAGGGGGGGGTGGGGGGTGGGGCGTCCTGGAGGTGGGGTGCGAGGGGTGGGGCGAGGGGGTGGTGGCGACTGATGGATGTCTGGGATGTGTGTTGCTTCTTCTGGAGAACTGTTGAGTGGGCTTCTGCTGATGGTGCTTCTGCTCAGGTGGTATCGCTGCTCTGGGCTTTGCTTGAGACTCTGTGCCTCCTGCTGTGTGTCTGGCACTTGGTGGACTTTGGTTTCTGGGACTTGAGGCGGGAGAGAAAGGTTGGGACGTGGGAGGGGGTACTCTGGGATGGGACTGGCTCTTGTAGGGAGGCATGGACGCGGGGGAGAACGGGGGGGCGGATCCAGGTTATCCTGTCGAGCATACAGCGCTGGGGCACCCTGATTCATTATGCCTATTAGTGTTGGCACTTGGAATGTGAAAGGTCTAAACTCCCCACAGAAACGCCAGAAACTCTGGAAGTATCTGTCTGACCATCATCTTGACGTGGTGGGTCTCCAGGAGACTCACCTAGCTCGGAAAGATGAACTTAGACTCCGGCACAGACACTTCCCTCTCATCTATAGGGCATCCGCATCCACCAAGCACAGGGGGGTGGCCCTCCTGTTCAAGGCGTCTCTTCACTTTCAGCCTGTGGGGGTGAGTGGCGATAAGGAGGGCCGTTGGTTGATGGTGAAGGGGTCGTTGGATGGTCGATTGTGTACCTTTGTGGTGGTGTATGCTCCCAATGCCAAGCAGAATAGCTTCCTGCAGGAACTGTTGGATAGAGTGGGGGACTTTGTGGAGGGGCATCTGTTCCTTATGGGGGACTTTAACATGGTGCGGGACAAGGATTTGGATAGCACATGTGCACAGAGAGCGGAGGCTGGGGTTTTTTCTGATACTACGCAGCGGCTGCTGGGTGATCTGGGGTTGATTGATGGCTGGCGCTCCCTACATCCCCACACCAAGGATTACACCTTCTTCTCACACGTCCATCGCTCTTACTCTCGCATTGACCATATCTTCATGAGCCAGGCCCTCAGGGGGGACGTCCGTGTCTCCAATGTGTTCCCACTCTCCGTGTCGGACCATAGCCTGGTGATTATTGGGTTGCACTGGTCGATGGGGGGCGATGGTTGGCGGAAATGGTACTTTCCCGCAGCTATAGTGCGGGATGATGTCTCCTGTAGGGAGCTGCGGAGGGCCATTGGGGACTTCCTGGCCTTTAATCCGCCGTCAGACACCTCGGTGTAAAACACTTGGGACGCCTGCAAGGCCTCATTGCGGGGCACCTGCTTGGGCCTCAATGCGAACCTTAACAAATTGAGGAGGAAGGAGTGTGAAGATCTGGAGGCGGAACTCGCCGTATTGGAACAGGCGCACAAATCGAATCCGTCCAGGGTGACTCTCCGGCCTCTAACTGCGGTACTGGGAAGCTGAGGGCCCACTACAACAACCGGGCCGAATTCACTCTCCTGCGCCTGCGGCGTGTTTCCTACTCGCAGGGGAACAAGGTGGGGCAGCATCTAGCCAGGCAACTTCGGGATAAGAGGGAGAGGGACTACATTGGGGGGATTCGAGATCCGACGGGATGTGTGCAGCACCGGGATGCGGACAAAGCTAACATCTTTGGCCGCTTTTATGCCGACCTTTATAGGGGCGATGCCCTTGACAGGGATGCCCAATCTGCGTTCTTGGACGGCCTCCCTATACCTCAGGTCTCCAAAGAATGGAATGAGCTGCTGTCTGCCCCTATCTCCAGGGAGGAGGTGTTGGATGCTATTAAGGCTCTGAAGCTCCACAAAGCCCCGGGCCCAGATGGCTACACTGCTCTGTTTTATAAAACTTATGCGTCAGAGTTGTGCGATTGTCTGGTTTCCCTCTTTAATGAGATGGCGGTCGACGGACTGACCTCTGGGACCATGGCCGAGGCTATGGTTACCGTTCTCCCCAAACCGGGGAAAGATCCTACCGAGTGCTCATCGTATCGCCCAATAGCTCTACTCAACCTGGATGCTAAACTGTATTCCTCTATCAATGCACGTCGGCTCCAGGACTTGATGCCGGCCATCATTCACCCAGATCAGTCCGGGTTCATAAAGGGGCGGCAAACTCATGACAACCTACGACGGGTGATCCATCTGATGGAGAAGGCCAACAGGCCAACTGGGGATTTTTGTATCGTACCCTGGAAGCCTTTGGTTTCTCTCCCCAATTCATAAAAATGGTCAGTGCTAATTACAGCAACCCCACCTCTAGAGTGATGGTCAACGGGCATAGATCCGCCAGCTTCCCCCACTCGCGCGGAACACGACAGGGGTGTCCTCTCCCCCCACTCCTTTTCGCCTTAAGTATTGAACCTTTGGCCCTCGCAATCCGAGAGAGGGAGCAGATCAAGGGTCTTCCTTTTACGGGTGAACAGCACAAGATTTCTCTGTTCGCGGATGATGCACTGCTGTCAGTGAGGGATCCGGCCCAATTGCTACCTCATATTCACAAGGTGCTCTCTGACTTTGAAGCGGCGGCAGGCTTTAGGGTCAACTTTAACAAATCCTACATACTGAACCGGATTCTCCCTCCCGCGGAGGTGAACCGGGTGCGCACACTTACGTCCCTTTCATGGTCCTCTACCTCTTTGCTGTACTTGGGCGTCCGGCTGACTTCTACTGTGGGTGCGTTATTCTCGGCTAACTTCCCTCCCTTGCTATCGGTTGTACGCGCGGAGCTGGAGAGATGAAAGCCGAAATACATTTCATGGCTGGGTAGGGTCCACGCCCTCAAGATGGTCCTCCTCCCTAAGTTCCTGTATCTTTTCCAGGCTCTGCCTATTCCGGTGGAGTTGGATTTTTTTCGCCGCCTTAAGACTTTGATGATGAAGTTTGTGTGGCAGGGTGGCCGGGCGCGACTCTCGTTTGCAACGATGAGGCGGCCGCGGAGGGAGGGGGGAGTGGGGTTACCGGACATGCACCTGTATTATAAGGCTGCACAGTTGAGGGTACTGGTGGAATGGTCCCAGCAGCTTTCAGAGAAACACTGGCTGCAGATGGATCGAAGTGTGACCGGAAGATCCATTTGGGACTTGGCCTGGAAGCCTAAAGCGGACCGACCCAGGAATGCATATATCAGCACCCCTACCAGCACGGTCCTGAAAGTCTGGGACACGGTCAGTGGCGATGACCGCTGGAGCACTTTCCCGTCCCCGTTCACACCTATTCACTTTAACCCGGCATTTCCTCCAGCTCTGAATGAGGGACCCTTTGGGTTGTGGAGAGAGGGAGGGTGTAGAGCGCTCACCCACTTGTTTCACGGCACGGCGCCTCTCACCTTTCAAAACTGTATGCGAGACTATGGTGTTCCGCCCACGGAACGCTTTCACCACATTCAACTCCTACATTGGGCTACATCGACGGGAGTGGTAGACGCCGCCACGAGACCCTTGATGACATTTGAGGCCTTTATTCTTCGCACGTCCACTATGAAGCTGACGATCTCCTTCCTATATGGGTTACTACTAGACACCGTGGTGTCTCCGCGTCCTCGCTACATGGAGCACTGGGAGGCCCTCCTGGGTAGGGACATCTCCGACAGCGAATGGAGGAACCTCTGGCGGGACATAGCGGCGCATAATCATTTGATGGACCTTAGAGAAGCCCACTTGAGGCTTATGTTCGATTGGTACCTCTACCCGTCCAAGCTGCATCAGATATTCCCATCCACCTCAGACAAGTGTTGGAGGGGTTGCGGTATGCTGGGAGACTTCTGCCATATCTGGTGGGATTGCCCTACCATCCGGCCGTTCTGGTCTGAGATTTTGTCCCACATCAAGGATGTAGTGGGTTATCCGATTCCGGAGACGCTGGATTATGTTCTGTTGGGACTTCGGGATCCGATGCTGGAACACCAGACCAGGGCCGACAAAAGTATTGTCTGGCTGTGCCTAGGAGCGGCCAAGTTAACACTAGCGGCAGCCTGGAAGAAACCTACTGCTCCGGCGATCTCACTATGGCACGCAAAGCTATGGTGGCTGCTGAGCATGGAGCGGTTGTCCGATATCTTTTTGGGTAATTTCAAAAATGTCTTGTTCCGCTGGGGCCCTCTGGTCTGATTTTTGTCTCAAGGTCTCCCGTCCGGGGTTTGTCCCTCCGCACTACGTGCTCTTCACCTATTCCAAATCTAACCATCTGGTCTGTTTGAAGCCCGATATGAATGAATGAATGCATGGTCGTCACCACCAGGGAGGGGGTGGGAGGGGGGATAGGGGGAATGGGGGGGTTGCGGTTGGGGTTGTTAATTTTTCCTTGTTGCGACACTGCCTGGCATCTGGGGACGAGCTATGAGGATCGCTAAACAATTGTGTCCCCCACTTGGAGGTGTCATCTTTCGTGGACTACGCAAGGGCCATTCGCGGCGAGGCTTGACCTCGAGTCTCCTGCTTCGTCTGGCGAACATTGCTCTTAATTTTGCCATTAACGTTCATATAAGCCGTCTCCTCTTACTTCCTTCATGCAACGTTCTCCAGCACCCCCTGTGTGGGGTTATCTGATGGCTTGTCGCCTGTATTTTTGTCTTCCTTTCCTGCGCTTTTCTCTTCTCCTCCTCTTTCTTCTTTCCTACTTGAGAAAACTTAAATAAAACTTTAAAAAAAAAAAAAGTGGGAGGGGTTATTGGAATCAATATGGCTAAGACTTACATAAAGTTGGCATTTCACTCATTTTCTGTTTACCTGAAAGATTTTCACCATTACTGAATACCAAACGGTCACAAGGTCTGAACGTCATTGGAAAACAGTGCGTGAGATGCTCTGTTGCATTTGCACTTTTTGAGCCATTCAGCTAATGTCTAGAATGGATAATGAAAAACATGTTGGGGTCTGAGCAAGGGCTGCACTACCGCAATGATTTTCTTTAAGTAGGTAGAACAGGAGATTATGGAGCGTGTAACTAGTTGCGGTGGCGACTGGTGGCTTGAATGTGTTGTGGGAAAGAACAAATGTTAAAAATGTTTATTACGGATGGTAAATGTTTGATAAATAGAATGTGATCCGTTCACCTCTGCATTACGAGTTGAGTTATTCAATGCACAGGTGATCGAGCCCCCCCCCCCACGCTCCTTTAAAAGAACCACCCCATACCAGTTGAGCTACATACTGGAAAAAGTAACCGCTGAATTTGTCAGTCTGTTGCCTCCCTAGAAAACAGAAGGACCAGAAACTTCCATCACATTCTTTGGCAGCAAACTAGACTCCGTTGCCATGGAATCCTGCTTGCAAGCACACAAATTGTTGAGGTCTTGTTACAGGAAGTTGTGAACAGGAAAAATCTAACCTGAAGAAGCTGCAACAGTTTCTTGCTCACTTGAACTTTGATAGTAAGGTGGCTGCTGTAGGCAAGGCCTTTTGTAGACTAATGGGATTTGCTAAGAAAGGGGCCATGAAACCACATCAACAGATAAGGATCTCTGACACCATACAATGTGGTAGGCTGATCTGGACTTAAACACTGGACATCCATAACAGCCTCACAATGTGACTGGAAACATCCTGTCAATTGGATGGTAGAATTATTTTCTGACTCATCTGTAGGGGGTTTCGGTCTGCACTGGAAGGGAGTTGGTGCACAGAACTTAGGACAAATACCTGGAACAAAGAAGATTATAGCATTGCTTTTCTAGAAATCTTTCTAGTTGTACTGGTGGTGAGAGTATGGGGAAAACACCTAAGCGACAAGAAAGTGACTTTCATCTTAGACCATAGAGCAGAGTAAATATGTTGTTGGCCAAAGACCAATAGAACATTTCAAGGAGCTAGCTTTATGCTGTTTACAGTAGACAATCATGGTTAAAGCTAGCAAGGTGCCTGGCCTAGGCAATGCGGTGGCAGATGCATTGTCCCATTTTCCTGATTCAGTATTGTGTAGGCTGACACCAAAAGCAGAAAAGTAGGGGACAATCATACTGGAAACTTTTGTATGCTAGAATATTGTGTTTGCAGGTGGACAACGTTTCTCAGGACAGGAGAGAAGGAGAGGTACAGTGGCAGGCAGAATGACGTGGGCAAGCTTTGCAAATTCATAGATAGGCAAGACTTTGTCACCAGTAACGATTACCAGAAAAATGTCAGGGGCACCTTTCCATAGGAAATACTTCTGGAATATGAACTGAACAGAGGAGAATTTGAGAGCCTTATTGCAGAAGGTTGGGGTTACAGAGAACTGGAGGAAGTGAGTTAAGAGGCAGAAAATCACTCTTCACATAATTTTAGAGATTGTGAGACAGACTAGTGTTGTGTGCACATCTTCCAGGGCAAACACAAGGAGATGATGGACGGAGCTCTAAATCTTTTCAGACACTCATCCCCAGTCACAGATCTGAGTTGAATCCATCATCATTCTTTATCTCACTTTGCCACCCCAGTTCAGACCCAGCTATATGCAATTCAATCTTGACCCTGTGACTGGGGGTGAGTGTCTGAAAAGTGTCAGCGGTCCGTCCATCATCTCCTTGTGTTTGCTCCTCATCTTCCAGGGAACATCAGCTCAACCATGCTATGTTCACCATTTTATTCTTTCATGCATTTACAATATCGAAAGTTGCAGGTACCAGAGAAAACACAGGACTGATTCAAGAGCATCTGGCATTAGAAATGGAACAGCTGCAAATAAAAAGGTTTAGGATCTCGACAGGTCTATAGGTAGAGGTTTATGGGTGACTTTAGAATTTTCAGGTAAATATGCCCAGTTGGGGTTTACAGTAAGTAAACTGAAATGCATGGGAATAGGAACAGCAGAGATTTCAGCATAAGCGTTGCGGTTGCTGAAGGGCACGTAGGTGTTTTTAGGAAATTCATGCAGCGAAATGGATATAACCATCTTTTGGCACACATTCTTTCAGGATAGGTTCATCCACCAAAGGATATACATTAGGCTGGGAGGGGAGCAGGCTGAAGGGTTAGGGAAGACGGATGGAGATTGAAATATGTTTTTGGTTATGTCTGCTGTGGCCTGGAATCCTCAGGATCGTACGTTGCTTAGAATGGTCCACCTCTCGACACCACCACGGTCTGAATGTAATGAGACAGACTCATTGGAGTGGTCAAGGGGGGAAGGGAAGGAAAGGGACAGCAGGGAGGGAGACCTGGAAAGAGAACAAGACAGGTATAATTAATCGGACAACCATACAGTTCCTTCCTTTCCTACCCTGACCCTTTCTGAATAGTATACATAATACTAACAGTGGTACCTGTAAATAAAGAAAACCTTCTCTTCTACCTCTGTTGTTCACCTATGGCTTGTAGTGGCTCTCTGCTAGATCTGGAGGCAAAACATCACCATCAGCATCAATACCACATAACATTAATGTCAGACATTAAATGGAGACATTGGAAGCAATGTCTCCATTTAATGAAAAATGTGTATAGAATTTATATCACAGGCCAGGTTATTATCAAATGGTGAACTGTGTCAACCTATCTATTGTGAATATAACATTGTAAATACTTCTATGTCCTGCCCGATTCCGCAAACTCTGGCCCCCATTACCAGGACGGTCTTGATGGCTTGGCGAACTGCTCTGCGCCATACGGGATGGGACTACAAGCTTACCCGCCAAGTGCCTTTATGGCATGGGAACTGACTCCGCGAGGTGTCTTCCCTGGGCGGGTTCCGTCGTTGGGATCTCATTGGGGTATCGGTGCTCGGGAAGTTTGGGTGGGTGACCACATTCGATCCTTCGCTGACCTGCAGCAGCTCTATGCCCTTCCCCATGCCCAGCACTTCCGCTACCTGCAGCTGCGTCACGCCCTCCAAGCGCATCTTCCCGCGCCATCTACCCTCCCAGAGTTTAGCCCACTGGAGGTCCAAGTAATGATGGGGGACCTGGGGAGGGGGGGGTGTCTCGAATATACCGTGCCCTAGTTAATAACAGTCCCGCGACCCTCGACCACCTCCGTTCCCGATGGGAGGAGTGGATGGGACCCCTGGAGGAGGCCGACTGGAGGGATGCCCTGATGGCCCCCCGTACCATGACCACGTCCTCCAAGCTGCGGCTGGTCTAGATATATTACCTACACATGTCCTGCCTCACTCTGGAGAGGCTGTTTCAAGCCCACCTAAGAGCCTCCCCGGATTGTCGTAGATGTGGATACTCCCCGGCGGATTTTTTCCACATGGTGTGGACGTTCCCAGGGCTGGAGAGGTTTTGGGGGGGAGTGGAGAGAGAGTTAACACAGGCCTTGGGGTGGGAGGTCCCTCATGACCCGATTCGGATGCTCCTGGGGGTATTTGATGGCCTCGATGGTACCAGATCTGACAAACGCCTGCTGGGGACGGCGGTGGCCGTGGCGAAGCGGGACATAGCGCGCCACTGGCTCTGAGACTCAGCTCCCACGGTGAAGGGCTGGAGGAGAGGGGTAGACTGGTGCGGGGGCCCAGGAGGAGGCCCTCTGTGAATCCCGGGGTTCACCGGAATGCTTCTCCAAAGTCTGGGGGAAATGGTTCAACCTGCTGCCACCATAATCTTGAAGCAATGTTTTGGTTCTTGCCTAACTCCAATGTTGTGATGTCGGACTGGATTGCTAATAACTTCTTTATGTATGATGCTGTTTTTTTCCAAATGTGCCTATTGATTGTCGAGCTGCTACCAATGAATTGTCTCTGTTGTTTTGAAAATGCCAATAAAATTGATTATCAAAAAAAAAAAAAAATACTTCTATGTCTTTATCTACTCCTTTTTTAGGTTTTGCCTAGCAAATGCGTACGAAGTACGCATGCGCTAGGAAAAATCTTATGTTTTGCAGTGGGGAACAGGGACTCGCCCCCTCCTCCTATTGGCTAGCTCCATAAATGGAGGCTAGCCATTGGGAGATGGCTCTGTCCGTCAATCCCGGACCAGATTCGGGGGCGTTCCCGAGAATTTTTCCCTTTTGGTGACGTCAGCCGAAAGCCTGTTCTCGGGAACGCCCCCGAATCTGTGCCGGCATTGACGGCACCCGCCTTCCTGCTCCTGTCTCACGCCGCCTCCATGGAGACCAGGAAGTTCACCCGGGCGCTGAGCAAACCGGGCACCGCGGCCGAACTGTGGCAGAGCGTGTCCGAGGTGGTGCGGAGCTCAGTGCTGCTGGTGAGTGCACCCCTGTCAGGCGGTGTCCGGGGTGCGCTGGGATGCGGGGGCTGGGCCAGGGTGTGCCGTCCGCGGCTGCCAGGTGTAGTGCGTCACTCCTCGCCTTATCTCGGACGTGGAGCGCTCAGCGCTGCGTTTCTCTCCCGGGCAGACAGTGCAGCGCAGCTATGGGGAGCTCGGGTACCGCCACCGAGATGGAGTTCCCGGGAATGCTGCTGGCCCTGGTACGGGAATTTAGAGGGCTGCCCGACAAGCAGGTGAGGAGGACGGAGTTGGGCACACAAGTGTTGTTGGGGGATTCAAAGCCTCGACTTTTAGGAGCAGGTGCAGGTGAGGCAGGGCCCGTCCTGAGTGGGACGGGTAAGGAGGGCAATCAGGGGGTTTATGCGGGAGCAGGTCGGAATTGTGGGAACCACAGTGTTCTCTGCTGAGTACGGGATGGGGCAAAAAAATGATACAACTGCATAGTGTAGCTATCAATGGCACAGCAGCTGCAGTAGCACCGGGACCCAGGAGTACCGGGGGCGTTTCATGCCCCTACCATGCATGGATGCCAGGATGTGGCCTAACGGCTACAGCGGTCAACCTCGAAGCTGTAGAACAGAGTTCGAGTCTCGGCAGGGACGCTCAACAGCCTGTGATTCTGAGCAAATCACTTAATCTGCCTGTGCATAACAAAATTAGTGTGTACGTGTGTAAAGCAACTGGTGATTATTTTTTTATTTATTTATGCAATTTTATATAGCGCGGACTTTACCCGAAGGTGTCAGAGCGCTTCACAATAGGACCAGTAATGATACACAAGGAACAAATTAAAAAGCAAACATTAAGTTACATGGATCAAAAGTGACATTCATGAGCACCCAAAATACATGAGGTAGCAATTGGTGCATTACAGGAGAAAAAAAGTGATATGTGTGCAGGTTACAAAAGCGTACAAAATACAAGTAGAGGTATAATACTGCAATAAAAGGCAGACACTCCAGCACAAGAACAAACGTTTCGTAGGCAATGTTCTTCACTTAAGCTATAGTTCGTGTCACGCTTGCTACGTGACTGGGAACCTGGGCGGACAAACTGGGTTCTGGAGGGGTGGGTAGGAGGGTGGTCAGAGGGGCTGGTCACGTGAGAGTGGGTGGGAGGGTGGGCTGAGGGCTTGCCACAATCCGAAGGGCCAGGGACAACAAACATGTAGGCAAGGGAGTGGCATTGAGGAACATCTGGCAGCGCGGAGGGTTGAGGCCCAGCAACTCCCAAACAGATAAGGTTCTTGCGGGTACGATCCGGTGAGGTAAAAAGAGGAAGAGCAGGAGGAGGCGAGGCGGAGGGGCTGGCACGGTGTCATGTCAGCAGTCGTCTCTGTCTCCTAACCTTGGAATTCCCTGGAAATGGCACGACTTTCTTGCCCGAAGAAGTGTGTGTGTGTAGGGGGGGGAACGGGGTGGGAGGTTCTTGTTTCTAAATAGAGGCCAAGGATTGAATGGTCTGGATACACTCATATTTGCCCCTCGTGCTCATAACTTGGAGGCAACTAGGGCAAACCCAGCGCGCAGGAAGAGTGCGTGTACCAAGACTGAATAAAAAAAAAAAGGCGGGGTGGGGGTGTTCGTCTCTTTCCCCATCCCATAAACACCTTCAAAGCAGGATCCGCAGGACACTGGAAATGTCCGCCCCCATAGACCGTAAAGACTACGAACGTCTGTCGGGGACCTATGGGTGGTTCTTCTCGAGGCCCTGTGACTGTCTGCAAGAAGCCCCCTGTCTAATACTATTGTTAAATGATGTCCAGACGAGTTGCCAAACTTCAATGCTGCTGGTGACACCGCCGGCTTGTGTGCGCTTACACGTCTGTGTGAGCTCCTGCTCGGTGACTGCTCGTGTATGACCATGTCCATGTGTGTCTGTTGTGACTGCTCTGACTATCTTCGTTGATGGGAACAGGAAGCGTAAGGGATTTATCCCCTCCCCCCCTAGATTTTGGAGTGGAGGGGACACGGGGTAGAAGTTTAGGTCGACAGAAAAACTGCGCACTTCCACTGTTGACATCTGCATGGGATGACGGCCCTGCTGCTTTCGACCTGCTGACCGGCCTAAGGCTTCAGACAGGGTCGGATTTATTCTCTGGGGCCCGAGGACAAATTCCCGAGGTCAGATGTAGGTGTTGTTTGTTAGTTCTGGGGCAGGGTCCCCATTTAGCACATTGTCATTCTCCATAGAATGTGTCTCCTTCTATCCTGGGCCAAAGGCCCAGCATGTAGGACTCTGCCCTGCTTCTGTGTAGGAGTTCACATCCTCCTGGCAAAGGGAGGTGCTGGGGGCTATTGGAGTTCCTCTTCGATAAGGTGATGCATCTTTTTCATGCAACTCACCTCAAATACAGACATACATGGGAAAGAAAACCTGCTCCATACCTGTTTAAAGCAGGTTTGACACTTAATGGAACTGCTTTGCTTTGTCGACAAATGCCCCGAGCAACGTGTTTGTGACAGTGAGTGCAGAGTGACAGTGAGTGCAGAGTGACAGTGAGTGCAGAGTGACAGTGAGTGCAGAGTGACAGTGAGTGCGAGTGACAGTGAGTGCAGAGTGAGTGCAGAGTGACAGTGAGTGCAGAGTGAGTGCGAGTGACAGTGAGTGCGAGAGCAACAGTGAGTGCAGAGTGAGTGCGAGAGCAACAGTGAGTGCAGAGTGAGTGCGACAGTGACAGTGAGTGCGACAGTGACAGTGAGTGCAGAGAGTGCGAGAGTGACAGTGAGTGCGAGTGACAGTGAGTGCGAGTGACAGTGAGTGCGAGTGACAGTGAGTGTAGAGTGACAGTGAGTGCAGAGTGACAGTGAGTGCAGAGTGACAGTGAGTGGAGACTGAGTGCAGAGTGAGTGGAGAGTGAGTGTGAGAGTGACAGTGAGTGGAGAGTGACAGTGAGTGGAGAGTGAGTGTGAGAGTGACAGTGAGTGGAGAGTGAGTGTGAGAGTGACAGTGAGTGGAGAGTGAGTGTGAGAGTGACAGTGAGTGGAGAGTGAGGGTGAGAGTGACAGTGAGTGGAGAGTAAGTGCGAGAGTGACAGTGAGTGCGAGAGTGACAGTGAGTGTGAGAGTGACAGTGAGTGCGAGAGTGACAGTGAGTACAAGAGTGACAGTGAGTGCGAGTGACAGTGAGTGCGAGTGACAGTGAGTGCGAGTGACAGTGAGTGCAGAGTGAGTTCAGAGTGACAGTGAGTCCCGAGTGATAGTGACAGTGAGTGCAGAGTGAGAGTGACAGTGAGTGCAGAGTGAGAGTGACAGTGAGTGCAGAGTGAGAGTGACAGTGAGTGCAGAGTGAGTGTGAGAGTGACAGTGAGAGTGCAGAGTGAGTGTGACAGTGACGGTGAGAGTGCAGAGTGAGTGTGACAGTGACGGTGAGAGTGTAGAGTGAGTGTGACAGTGACGGTGAGAGTGCAGAGTGACAGTGAGTGCAGAGTGAGTGCAGAGTGACAGTGAGTGCAGAGTGACAGTGAGTGCAGAGTGAGTGCAGAGTGACAGTGAGTGCAGAGTGAGAGTGACAGTGAGTGCAGAGTGAGTGCAGAGTGACAGTGAGTGCAGAGTGACAGTGCGTGCAGAGTGACAGTGAGTGCAGAGTGACAGTGAGTGCAAGAGCGACAGTGTGTGCAGAGTGAGTGCAAGAGCGACAGTGTGTGCAGAGTGAGTGCAAGAGTGAGTGAGTGCAATGACAGTGAGTGCAGAGTGAGTGCAGAGTGAGTGCAGAGTGAGTGCAGAGTGAGTGCAAGAGTGACAGTGTGTGCAGAGTGAGTGCAAGAGTGAGTGAGTGCAATGACAGTGAGTGCAGAGTGAGTGCAGAGTGAGTGCAGAGTGAGTGCAGAGAGTGCGCGAGCGACAGTGAGTGCAGAGTGAGTGCGAGAGCGACAGTGAGTGCAGAGTGAGTGCGAGAGCGACAGTGAGTGCAGAGTGAGTGCGAGAGCGACAGTGAGTGCAGAGTGAGTGCGAGAGCGACAGTGAGTGCAGAGTGAGTGCGAGAGCGACAGTGAGTGCAGAGTGAGTGCAAGAGCGACAGTGAGTGCAGAGTGAGTGCGAGAGTGAGAGTGCAGAGTGACAGTGAGTGCAGAGTGAGTGCAGAGTGACAGTGAGTGCAGAGTGAGTGCAGAGTGACAGTGAGTGCAGACTGACTGCAGAGTGAGTGTGACTGCAGAGTGACAGTGACTGCAGAGTGACAGTGACTGCAGTGTGTGAGTGTGCAGGGTGCACATTGTGTGAGTGTGCAGGGTGAGCAGTGTGTGAATGTGTAGGGGCAGTGTGTGAGTGTGCAGAAAACAAACACTCAAACTAAGTCCACCACACACTACTGCATATACTAGTGAATACAGTCATCTCTATATACAGAAAAAATTAGTTATATTTAGAGGGGTCGGAGTGGGACACAGTGGGTGGATGGATGTATGATGGATGGATGTATGCATGATGCTTGGATGTATGAGTGGATGCATGGATGGGTTGTTGGTTGGATAAGTTGGTGGATTGCATAAATTGTTGAGGGATTGGCTGTATATATGCATCTATCCATCCACCCATCCATCTATCCATACACCCATCCATACACCCATCCATGCATGCACCCATGCATGCATCCACCAACTCATCTATGCAAGCATTACAACAAGAGCCCGCAGCTCTTCTTCGTCTCTCCTCGCCCCCCCTTCCCTGAGCCCGCAGCTCTCCTTCGTCTCTCCTCTCCCCCCTTCCCTGTGCCCTGCCCTGCTATTGTAAATGACAATGCCATTTATTTATGTTAAAAAAAAACATAAATAAAAAAAATGTCAAGAGCAATGCCAATAGCTCTAACTTTAACAAAGGCAAAACCATTGCATTATAAATGCTTGTTCTATTAAGCACCTGACATTTCCTTATCTCATGCACGCTCTTTTTGGGCAACCTAAAACGTTTTTTATATAGAGATAGTCACAAATGCAATGAATTAAAATTGCCCCTGATTTTGTAATTATTGCTGTTGCATTCCTTTTGTCGTTTGTGAAATACTGTAATGCATTGAATGTGCAGGATTGATCTGTGAGACATATCCCAAAACTAAGTGAAAATATTGAACATGTATTGATCAATTCAACTCGAGTGAAAGTAATGGTTGAAGACCATTGTATTTCAATTGTGTAAAATACCCAGGTCTTTGACTTTTTGGGTCGCCCCATTTTTGATAATGGTGTTTACAAAGGTAACAGAATATCCTTCGCAAGAATAACCAAGTCATGTGATATGTGGAGTAGTGTGGCTCACTGGTTAGAGGCGGCAGACCCAGAAGCAGAGGTCGGCCCGGGACCAGGGTTCAATTCCCGACGCGGCAGGGTGTTGGGCCAAGGTCAGCAGGCTCGATAAATCTCGCCTTCGGTGCCACTCTAACCATGGGTTCCACTCAGCAACTCTGGGCAATAGCTTGCTTAATCTCCACAAACGGCCCCATCAACGCCTGGTTTCACCTTGGGGGGTGCCCAATAGGGACCATCTCACAGGGAAAGCCAGGACGGGTTCCCAAGCGTTATACAGCGCCAGGAAACCTATGGGTAGCAGTGCGCTTTACAAGCTCAAAAATTAATTAATTAATTAAATAATATGGGCTATAAACAAGTAAGGTGTTTTCCCCGCATGAACCGAGGTCGGTACGCCAACAGAGCAACAAAAGAAGCAGCGCTGAAGCCTTGAAATGCCACCACGAGGGATTGAGCGCTAGTACTGTGACACAGGAAAGAACGGATGATCTGGTGCTCGTAGCACCCTTACCAGCCTCTTCGATCTTCGCAGCTAGCTCCTCACAGGAAAAGTAAGCAGCATCTTACTGGTGTCCCGGAAGACGTTTCATAGAAACACCTCAGGTGCGTTCTGACGTCATCAACGTCAGAACGCTGAGACACATGAGACTGGTAGATTTTTATGGCGGATTTGGCGCTTTTAGCGCACTGCGGCTGGGTTCTTTCAGGGCCCTTCTGATGGGACGCAGCAATGTCTGGTCAGGTGGCCATACTAGGTCCATCTAAAGAAGCAATGTCATGGCAAGCATTGGTCCTAGATGATGGGCCAATCACTGACATAGGTCGGGGGAAATGGATTTGAGCTAATTGCTGCTCATGTTATGTGCCAAGAAAATTTGGACTTCTGCGTTTAGCAGTGTAGGATATGGTAAAAAGGTAATTGAAGGTGATACAGGTAAATGAGAATGTGGAGATATTTTCTGGACTCAAATGTTTCCCAGGAGTGTTTGGCAGGGAGCTTGTAAGTCTGCAGCTATCAATACAGTACTGAAACAGGTTAATAGAGACCTTTCATTTTTTTATAAGGCTAGAAATAAGAGTTTAGTGCGCCATATAGATATGACATACAAATGCCATGTGTTTTTAGTCGTGATGGTTTCAACTCTTAACGTTAGGTAACAAGATGTATCTTGTGAAGGTGATGGAAGTCTTGGATAACTTGTGGGGAAAGAAGAAAGGATGGGGCACAGCAAGAATATCCCAAAGTAGCTTTCTGGTGGCAGAATGAGAGAGCTCAGATTAAGGCAGGATGATAGCAGGGAAGATTAGTAGCAGTGAAAGTGGAGAGGGAAATAAGATGCAGCCTGAGCCTAGTTCATGCATGCTGGACAAGAATTTGAAGCAAATTCAGGAGCAAGAAAATAGTAGATAAGAAGTTAATTGCTAGTCATGTTGTTGTATAGTACATTCATCAGGGTTGAGGGGGATTTAGAGCCTTGAGAGGTTGGACTGTAGTAGGGAAAAGGGTGAGATAGCAGCTATTGGAAAGGTGCTGTTAGGGATATTTAGAATATGAAGAAGGAAGTAATTTGGTGCAAAGGTAGCTTGCTTCCAAATAAAGTGACCTTTATCACAAAAAGTATAAATTGCATTTATATAGCACTTACCACCCCTGAGTTGCTAGAGAACGCCTGAGCACTAACACCGCATTGGGCAGAGTGACATCTCCACCCATGGCAGCTAAAAACTATGCAGCAAACAGACTTTCACTATTAATTGCACTGGTAATGGACGATTATCTGGTTTAGATCAAATTCCTTCTTTTAAAAGAGATTTTTGTGGGGGCGTGGCTTCGGAGCCTTCGGAGCCTTCGGAGATGGCCGCGGTTCTTAGGAGCTCCGCCGCGACGTGAGGGTTTGGTTCAACCCCAGGACTCTTTTTCCTCACTCCAGACCCAAATTTATTCCTTTTCGGACGTCGGAACCAGGGCTGCTTCTAATGCACTCATGGTGAGCCAAATCACTGTGTTTTCGTCATTTTGTTGCTGCTCCTCAGTGTGAAGTTGCGGACGCCATTTTGTTTTTCGGCGTTTCCGCTGAATTCCTTTCACACTACGTGACATGTTCTTTTTGCTCAGGAGAAAATGCTGTTTTTGTAACATTGACTTTCTTTTTCATTACTGAACGTTTTTGAACTCCTTCAATTCGCTGGTCTCTTACCTTTGTTTATTCATGCTCTCTGCTGACTGACTTTTCATTTCTCATTTATCACCTCATATCTTGGGCAAGTCTCTTCACCATTTACTTGAGGGGCTTCTCCTTCTAAAACTCTGTATGGCATCGTATCGGGGCAACCGTGGAGGCTCCCTTCAAGCTAAGCCAGCAGGCGTAGAGGACTTTAATCCTTTCGATGTTTTACGGGAACCCATGGAAGAGATTGCTACCAACTCCAATGTGTCTAAAAGTTCCACTTCATCTTCTGGTTCCCGTTCAGGCTTGAAGCAAATTGTTAAAGTACCCTCTACATCGACAGCTCCTTCAGGCAAGCGAGTGAAAGTTAACCAGCCATCTCCTACTAACTCATCTTCCACAATATCTATGGAGCTCATTCTTGAGGAAATTCGTTCCCTTAAGCCACCTATGGAAGAGACTAATACTCGCCTGTAAAACCTGGAGTCTTCATGGTCGCTTGCTGAGCAGCGAATTGGAGATTTGGAAAGTCGTGTAGACCTAGTTCAAGGTCTTACCAATCAAGTCCCTCTCATGTCGAAAGAGATATCTCATCTCAAACAGCAGATTGAGCAATTGGAAAATCGTAATAGGCGCTATAATCTACGTATATACGGTCTGGCAAAAAATCTTGAAGGCTCAAACCCGATATCCTTTTTTCAGACTTTCTTACCACCTCTTCTGGGTCTGCCTGACAATCCACCATTGAATATTCAACGTGCCCATCGTCTTGGTCCGCCTTCTCATTCTGCTTCATCCTCTTCAAAACCTAGAGGTTTTATCCTGTATTTTCTGGAATACACGGAATTGCTCAAAGTCCTTCATGCAGCGAAACAACGTGGTAAACTCACCTGGAACGGTTCTAATCTGTTTTTTGCTCAGGACTACGCCAAGGTCACTGTGGATCGTCGAAAACGATTTTTGGATATGAGGCCGGCTCTGCGTAGTTTGAATGCCCGCTATGGCCTGTTCCACCCCTGCCTCTTCAGAGTGACTTATAATAATAAGACGACCATGTATGAGGGCCGGGAGGAAAGAGAGGCAGAGTAGCCGCCCCGCACTAAAAGAAACGAGTTGAAACAGAAGATTTCCTTGGAAAGTCCCTTGATTTGCTGGGACGCCGGATTCGTTGTAAAGGGCTTTCAACCCACGTGAATAATTGTAGGAAAGCCCAGAGATATCTGTAGTATACGGACTATTGCATTAGCCCAAGTCCTGATGAGGCCCATAATAAGAGGGCTGAAACGCGTCGACACTTTTGTTTGAGAGAAGACCCCAGCCTAAATTATTGGAAACTATATATGAAACAATTGGTTTCACAAGGAGTAAAAAGGACATTGAACAGATCCAAAAATTAAAAAACAATCTGGTACACTCTTTGTAAATAGGTCTGGAGGAGCTTACTGCCTAAGGAATGCGGAGGCTGTACTAGGAGCTAGCATCCTGTGTAAAAAATTGGGCTATCAGAATATACCGCAATACCAGTTTATCAGTGTTTGTATGTATTGTATATATATATATATGTAAAAAGTGATGTGTATATATATGTTTGTTTGTCTAAATGTGGCAAAAATAGACTCAAATGAATAAGAAGTCTAATTCTAGGTTAAGTTATAATTAAATTCAAAATCAAACACATATAAAAAAAGTTTTTTTTTTGCTGTTCTCTATATAGGGTAGGGTTACCAGAGGAAATGAAATGTAAGAATTTGATTCACCCAAATACAACATATGGGGTATAGGATGAGATAATTAAGTGGTCCCATTCTTGAATTAATATTGTGTTAGTTTATTCCAAGGCATCATTTTGCTTTATAATAGTTTTTCATTTACCCAGATGCCATTGGGTTACCGGGTTTCCCCTGTTTTTTGAAGGACATGTATGAAGACCCTGCATTACTTCAGCAATTTTTGGACAGTTGCAGTGGCAATTCCACGGAAGTACCTCAATCTTAACGGACCAATGTCTATTTTTTGATAATTCTGTTGTACTTCGTTTCTGTTTCTTTTCCTTTGTTTGTATTATGTGGTAATTTGTTCAGCCATTTTGTGGCATTTGTGTTATTCGAAGTTTAATGCGTTTTTGATGTGTTCTATTACCTAACTCCTTCCTTTTCCCTCCCTTCTTTCTTAGGTAGCGGTTTTGTGGTCCTTCGTCACCTTGTACCTCATATGTTCCCTCCTGAGAGTTGTTCTTCTCCTCATGATCCCATCTTGGAGTTTCCTGTTCGGCGGTTCGTTTCCCTCATGTGGCTCCACCACCCCTGTTCTTTTCGTTTTCTTGTGGTATGTCTTTTGATGTATTATTAGTTCATCGATTTTTGCTCTATTTTTGTCCTCCTCTGTTGTGCTCTATTTTCTTCCTACTTCTCCTTTCTCTCTTTCTCTTTTTTCTCTTCTTCGTTTTTCTCTCTTTCTTCTTTCTTTTTCCTCCTTTTTTATTTTTCACCTATTATTTTACTTTTTTGCAGTTCTTTCCTATATTATCCTACGTTTCTGCTTCAACTTTCTCCTTCTCTCTTCGCTACATTTATTCCTACTTTGGTTATCTTGCTTCTCCTTGCTTTGGTCATTTCTTTGTTGCTATTCATATTAATGTTGAATTGTTTTCATATCGTTTGACTTTCTTTATGAATTTCTAGATGTCTATTAATGTAGTTGCATGGAATGTTAAAGGTTTGGGGTCTCCTATTAAGAGACAATGTGTTCTTTCTCATTTAGCTCATTTGAAAGCAGATATAGTTTTATTACAAGAAATTCATATAAAAGAAATTGAGATTTCTAAATTACGTCGTAACTGGGTAGGCCATGTTTTTGCTTCACCTGGTTCGGGTAAGCGTAATGGGGTTGCAGTTTTGTGTCATAAACGCCTTACTGTTCAACTTATTGCTCAAGAGACTGATATGGAAGGAAGATGGGTAATTGTTTCATTATTGGTTAACAAAATACCTTTAACTATTTCAATGTATATGCTCCCACTGTACAAGATAAGTTATTTTGGCCTCAAATCCTTTCCTCGTCCATGCAACATACTGATGAGTATTTTATTCTTGGTGGGGATTGCAACATGATCATAGATCCTTTTCTAGATAGAAAGTCCATCTCAAGTCCATACCCAGTTTAAAAATACTATATCACAACGTTCTCTTGTTGACTCTTGGAGGCTTTGCCACCCTACCTCACAAGAGTATACTTTTTTCTCTCCCGTACACTCCTCCCAATCGCAAATTGATTACCTATTCATTTCCAAAGCTTTGACACAACTCATCACACTCAGATATTGGTTCTATCCTAATCTCTGATCACGCTCCTGTTTCCTTAGGTCTCTATTTACTTCCCCCTGTTAAGGGTACTCGTAGATGGGTTTTAATAATTCCCTTCTTTTAGACACACAGTTTACATCTGCCTTTCTTGACTTTGCTCCACGCATTTTTACAGAAAATGAATCTCCACACATATCTCCTCAATTATTATGGGACACCTTTAAAGCTGCTTCTAGAGACTTCATTATTTCCTATGTTGCCAAAAAACGTTGTTTTGCACATCAATCTTTATCTACCTTGACTTCTCAAATGAAACATCTGAACATTCTTATTACTCTTCTAAATCTCCTTCTGTCCTCGCTCAACTTCTTAATAACAAACTTTCTTTTAATAAAATATCAACTAACTCTGCCAATTTGGTCTTACTTAAATCTAGTGCTAAGTTCTACTCAAAATAAAGCGGGTAATGTCCTGGCTAATTACCTTAAAGTTAAAATAGAAGGCACGAAAATGTAATCGATTGTTTCTTCTTCCAATGTCATTCTCCACAAAGATGAAGACATCTTAGAAGAATTCACGAATTTTTACCAAACTCTCTATACCCCAGAATCCCCTCCTTTATCTTCAGACATTGACACTTACCTTTCTTCCATTCCTCCCCCTCCAGTGTCGGATGTCGATTTCTCCACTCTAGATAATGACATTCTTCCCAAAGACATTTTGGAGGCCATTCATGTTCTAAAAAAAGGCAAAGCCCCAGGTCCAGATGGATTCTCGATTGAATTTTACTCTAATTTTTCTTCTTTCTAGTCCCTAAACTTCACCAGGTATTTTAATTTTTTTATCTCATCTCAAAAATCTGAAGGTTCTTTTCAGGAAGCTCTCATTTGTCTTCTTCCCAAAGATAATAACGATCACACTTTATGTAAAAATTATAGGCCCATTTCCTTAATTAATTTAGACTACAAATTTTCGCAAAAATTTTAGCTCTCCGTTTAGATAAAATTCTTCCCCAACTCATTGGTAGAGAACAATGTGGTTTCATCAAAGGTCGTCATCTTTCGGATAATACTCGTCTTTTCTTTAACGTGCTTAGTAAATCTCCTACTTATTCTCATTCCCTGGTTGCTATCGCTTTGAACGCAGAGAAAGCTTTTGATAGGGTCAACTGGTCATTTAAGCTTACTACTTTATCCTGGTTTGGTTTTGGTTCTAAATGTATTTCCTATGTTTCTTTGTTATATTCTTTCCCTAGGTCTTTTATTGTTGCTAATGGTCTTGTTTCTTCTTCTTTCCCTCTTTTTCGTGGTGTCCGTCAAGGTTGTCCTCTTTCTCCTTTTTTATTTATTTTAGCCTTAGAACCATTTTTAACAAGAATTAGATTAAACAAAGATATTACCGGTTTTCCCTATGGAGACTCCCATTTAAAACTCTCTGCTTACGCGGATGATATTCTTTTATTTATTTCTCATCCTCTCACTTCTATTCCAGCTTTTTTATCCAAGGTTTCTTCCTATGCTACAGTTTCAGGTTATAAACTCAACGTTCACAAGTGTGAAATCCTTCCTCTCAATAAGTATTGTTTTCATGCAGATTTTTTACTTTCCTCATTCCATTGGAGTCCTTTTAAAATAAAATACCTGGGCCTTAGGTTCACTCCATCTATTAAAGATACGGTTGCTTTAAACATTAAAATTCGGCTCACCACATTAACTGACTCCACAACCAGATGGCATCCTCTATTTTTATCCTGGTGGGGTAGATTAGACTCCATCAAAATGATGTTGGTTCCGATAATTTTATTTTTCCTCTCTAATCTTCCTGTCAATATTCCAAAGTCTTGTTTTAGGTCCATTTACTCTATCCTTTCCAAATTTCTATGGCAACACAAAAAAGCGAGGATGTCTTTTGCAAAACTTAAACATCCTAAATCCTTGGTGTTAATTTTCCAGATTTTTCTTCTTATCATACTTCTTTTTTTCTTTCCCACTCAACTCCTTTTTTATTAGATTCCACTGATGATGTATCTTCTCTTCCACTGTGGGTTGCTCTTGAATCCTCCTTTTTTCGTCCATTCTTCTTTAAAGAATTTATTTCTTTATCACATGTTCCTTTGAAGATGTCTCTTCCTATTCTTAAAAATTCTAGGAAACTTTTTCTTCCTCTCTTTGTTCATGGTCTTGATGACCGAGCTCGTTTCTTACACTCCTCCATTTGGTATAATCCTCTTAATAAAATCAAAAATAGAAAGTTCTTCTGGAAAGACTGGCATTCTCTTGGTCTTCATTGGATTCATCAACTCTTTCAGGATGGCCTTTGCCTTCCTTTTTTATCTCTCCAATCTCTCCAATCTCGTTTTTCTCTTCCTCCTTCATTCTTTACTACGTATAACTTATTACGCACTGCCGTTCAGTCTTGTTATGATTCTTTTTCTGCTTCTCCCGCTCCTCCTGCACCCTCTTCTCTTACTATTCCTTTTCTCTTGTCTTCTTCCTCAGCCTCACAAATTTATAAGCAATTACAGGATGTTCCTCTTCTTCGTGACAAATCCAAAACAGAACAGGATTGGGAATCTGATCTTGATGTCTCTTTCACTATCCCAGTATGGCATAATTTATGGAATAAATTACGGAAGTCTTCTAGAGCAGCTAATACTACTCAGACATTATTTTTTGTATATAAAAGACTTCTAATCACTCCATCTAAACTTCATGCTATTGACCCTTCTATTCCTCCTACATGTTGGTCCTGTCCCAATACTCATGCTGACTTCAAACACATGCTTTTCACTTGCCCTCTAATTCACATTTTTTGGACTAAAGTATGGAATCAAATTAATTCTATTTTTTCCACTCAATTTTCGTTTTCACTAGCCCACATTTTTCTGGGTAGCATTTCTGACATATGGTCTTCCCACACTTCTTCTAATATTTCCATTATTGATCTTCTTCTAGCGGTGGCCTTTCAACAGATTACTAAGTCTTGGAAAAACGCATCAAATGTCTCTTTTCAAGCTTGGTGGTATGGTGTTTGCTATAATCACAAATTGGATAGGGCATATGTTTCTCCCATTCACCTTGCTATCAAACGTGATTTATTGTGGTTACCAATTACTAATTTTTTGGATATATCTGCTCAATCTCGCCCATTACATACGCCCTCCCGTGAAGAAGTCCCTAAACCCCCATGATATGTTTATTATGACTTTATTCCTTGTTAAATAACAGACTAATTTCTTCTTAATATATGATGATTTGTACAGAAGCTTTACTTGTTTTATGCTTATAATGCTTTTCATATATAAACTGCTCTTTATCCTTTTCCCCTCCCCATCTTTCCCTTTTTTCCTTTCTTCCTCTATCTTTTTCCTTTCTTCTATCTTTTTCCTTTCTTTTTTCTCTTCCTATATTGTGCTATTCCCCCTCTTTGAATTGATCTATATTGATGATTTTGTAAGTTTCATTATGGCAATCTTTCTTTTCAATAAAGTTCTCTTTAAAACTTAAAAAAAGAGATTTTTGTAACAAAATTTATAATGAAACTTTTTATTGATATATTTTGTAGCAATGTCCACAAGAAAGGAAGGTGCACTTTGATAGAAGTCAGACAGGAAAACACACTTTTAGTCCAAAAAAGTTCTTCTTTTTATTTCAAGTTGTTTGATTTAAAACCGGCACACAGCCAATGCGTTTCATTTCCTAGTGTGACAGGAACTTTGTCAGGGCTGTAACAATTATAAAACATTGACATAAATATACATATGGTACATATACATAAAAAGTATACGATAGACAAAATTATAAACAATACAAATCATTAAGAATGCAAAATGGCCCAAGACCAATACCAAAATTAAAACAAGCAAGTCAGCAAAAGACAGCAAAAAAACACCAAAATGTACATACAACTTTAAAAAATGAAAACATGTTGCCTCGCAATACAATTAATTGAAACAGGGAAAAGTGGTAATAAGATAGATAATCAAAAGGTGGGAAGAAATGTAGTCAGCACAGGAATAAGGAATAACCCTTTGGCCTGATCGTGATTCAGAAAAAAAGAGTAAGAAAAAGATATCTGTGACACCATAATAAAGTCTAGACACAAAAGACCAAGGTACCAAAATTAGGACACCCCTTGACGAGTGAGGTCTAAAGAATAAAGACAGAGCATAGACAGAACAAAATCGTTGACCTTGCAACAATGACCCAAAGGCTGCTGAGTGGAGCCAATATAATAATGTTGCTAATGTCAGACCATTATGTGAAAGGCCATTAATACCCCCAAAAATATAAGAGATAATAATAGAATAAAAACTTAAGTGTAGAGCGTAACAGAAGAACATAATAATATGAGAAGGCATCTCACCTTACTAGGAATATCAGATAATTTCTGGAAAACCAAACGATTTCAAAATTAGTCCCGTTGAGGTGTATATGAACACTTACACAGATTATTTAATTCAATCAGTCCACGTGATTCTAGAAGAAGACAACACAATATGAAATACAAAAACAAACATTTTCCATAAATGAGGCAGAAACACACAAAAAGCGCAAAAGGAAACAATACTAAATGGGCAAAAGTTAAAGCCATTGAAAAAACAAGACCAAAACACTCGTCTAGAGACATCAATATTAGATACTAAACAGGACGAAAACAGTGCTGGAGGTAGCCATAGCCCAAACAGATAGGGCTGGTATGTCATAAGTGATCTAGTTGGTAACCTTACACAAAATGTCTCACCTGGATCATGAAACAGACATAAAACAATGGTTCTCATAGATTCAAGCAATGGCTCCCAAATTTCTGAAAGAGCAGGTATGCATAAGACCTGAAGTAACATCTGTAAAGTTAAAAGAAGTAAGTGGCCGTAAGAGGAAAATATAACCAACACACTCTTCTAGGGTAAAGAGTATTACAACAGAACAAGGGCAGGACTGAAGATAAACATCGCTGAGAGAAATAATGCTATGTGGTGTTAGAAATATAAACGCAAATTGCACGCATAGTGTCTCACATTGATAAAGTGGAACAGGCATCCAATGTTAATCACAAAAGTTTGAACAGAGGCTCGCAAATGTAATGGCACATGGGTGTAGATGAAACCCGCTATCAGTATCTAAAAATAAAAAGAAAAGAAGCAAATCAGAAGCAAATCAGCATACCATGGTGATCTTGTCCAGTACATTCCCTGAATAAACATCTATCAAAATAAATCACACCAGAAAAATAAGAGACTCTAAGTGGCTCAGTCAACAATTTAAAATAAAAAAGTGGAGGTTTTCGTAACCACATAACAACGAACGGCTTCCAGCTTAGGGTTCACAGAGCACAATTGTCATTCTTATCTACATAGACTGTCTGGGATCAAAATAAATGATTCATACGACCACAGTCAAAATCTGGAAATACCCGGAAGGTGAGAAAAACGAACATGAGCGCACAGTTTGTGAAGGGCACATAAATAGCGCTATTGGTGTTTTTACCGTATGACACCGGTAACTACTCTACGTGATGAGCTATCGTAATAAATGAGGAATTGAAACTATAACTAGTGAGGCAATATAAAAACCTAATAACCAAAACCTGAAGCACATACAAGTAGGGGGTTCACAGTTAAGGAATATGAAGTCATTCCCAGACCTACCACCTATTAATAAAAGCTGTGTGCACATCACGTAAGGCACACCAATATAGCAGCCAGGGCTGGACTGGGAACCAAAACTGGCCCTGGCAAAGTGCTCAACCGCCATGCCCCCTCCCTCCGGTGTTGGGGGTGCCGCCGAACTCTTTGCCAGGGCCGGCTTTCGGCCGATTTTGTTACTGGGCCGATTATGCTGCAAAAAAGGCCCTGTAACAAAATCGTCCCTCAGGGGCCAAAAATCGTCCCCCACCCGTGCGGTGCACCAGGGGATTGCCTGGTGCCCGCTACGGCCCGTCAGGCCCCAGGTCACTCCCCACGCCGCTCGACTCGCCTGAGGACCAGAGTGCTGCCGAGGGTTCGCTCCTGGAATGCCACCAGCACTGCCCACCTTTCATTGCTGTGTTTCTGCCCCTGTAGCTGGCATCGTTTACTGCATCTGTTTTCTGTTATTTCTACTGTATTTACTGTATTTCTGAGGCGCTCCTTTTTGCCCCTGCCATCTGTGCCCCCCGCTCCCCGCTTCCCACCGCTGCTCACCCGCAGCCCCGCCCCTTTTCCTTCCTGTAACGCCTGCCCTCGCCCATTGGCCGCCCTGCTCCCGCCTCCCAGCTGCCCCTCCCTCCCACTTGGCCTTTTATGGAGGTGGCGCAGCAAGGGTGAGCGTGTCCTGCCCCAGGTCACTCCCCACACCGCTCGACTCGCCTGAGGACCAGAGTGCTGCTGAGGGTTCGCCGCTGGTGTGCCCCCGGCACTGCCCACCTTTCATTGATATGTTACTGCCCCTATAGCTGGCATTGTTTACTGTATTTGTTTTCTGTTATTTCTACTGTATTCACTGTATTTGTGAGGCGCTCCTTTTCGCCCCTGTCCTCTGTGCCCCCCGCTCCCCGCTTCCCGCCACTGCTCCCCCGTGGCCCGCCCCCTTTTCCTTCCTGTAACCCCTGCCCTCGCCCATTGACCACCCTGCTCCTGCCTCCCAGCTGCCCCTCCCTAACACTTGGCCCTTTTATGGAGGCCACGCGGCAAGGGTGAGCGTGTCCTGACCCCAGGTCACTCCGCACGCCGCTCAACTCGCCTGAGGACCGAGTGCTGCAGAGGGTTCACCGCTGGTGTGCCCCCGGCACTGCCCACCTTTCATTGAGGTGTTTCTGCCCCTGTAGCTGGCATTGTTTACTGTATCTGTTTTCTGTTATTTCTACTGCATTCACCGCATTTCTGAGGCGCTCCTTTTCGCCCCTGCCCTCTGTGCCCCCCGCTCCCCACAGCTGCTCACCCGCGGCCCGCCCCTTTTCCTAACTGTAACCCCTGCCCTCGCCCATTGGCCGACCCGCTCCCGCCTCCCAGCTGACCACCCTAACACTTGGCCTTTTATGGAGGCCGCACGGCAATGGTGAGCGTGTCCTGACCCCAGGTCACTCCCCAATCCGCTCGACTCGCCTGAGGACAAGAGTGCTGCTGAGGGTTTGCAGCTGGTGTGCCCCGGCACTGCCCACCTTTCATTGCTGTGTTTCTGCCCCTGTAGCTGGCATCGTTTACTGTATCTGTTTTCTGTTATTTCTACTGTATTCACTGTATTTCTGAGGTGCTCCTTTTCGGCCCTGCCCTCTGTACCCCCCGCTCCCCGCTTCCCGCCGCTGCTCCCCTGCGACCTGTCCCCTTTTCCTTCCTGTAACCCCTGCCCTCCCCCATTGGCCGCCCTGCTCCCGCCTCCCAGCTGCCCCTCCCTCCCACATGGCCTCCTATGGAGGCCGCGCGGCAAGGGTGAGTGTGTCCTAACCCAAGGTCACTCCCCATGCCGCTCGACTCGCCTGACGACCAGAGTGCCATTGAGGGTTCACCGCTGGTGTGCACCCAGCACTGCCCACCTTTCATTGCTGTGTTTCTGCCCCTGTAGCTGGCATCGTTTACTGTATCTGTTTTCTGTTATTTCTACTGTATTCACTGTATTTGTGAGGCGCTCCTTTTCACCCCTGCCCTCTGTGCCACCCCGCTTCCCGCCACTGCTCCCCTGCGGCCCGCCCCCTTTTCCTTCCTGTAACCCCTGCCCTCGCACATTGACCACCCTGCTCCCGCCTCCCAGCTGCCCCTCCCTAACACTTGGCCTCTTATGGAGCCACGCGGCAAGGGTGAGCGTGTCCCGACCCCAGGTCACTCCCCACGCCGCTCGACTCGCCTGAGGACCCGAGTGCTGCCGAGGGCTCACCGCTGGTGTGCCCCGGCACTGCCCACCTTTCAATGATGTGTTTCTGCCCCTGTAGCTGGCATTGTTTACTGTATCTGTTTTCTGTTATTTCTACTGTATTCACTACATTTCTGAGGTGCTCCTTTTCGCCCCTGCCCTCTGTGCCCCCGCTCCCCGCTTCCCGCTGCTGCACCCCCGTGGCCCGCCCCCTTTTCCTTCCTGTAACCCCTGCCCTCGCCCATTGGCCGCCACGGTCCGGCCTCCCAGCTGCCCCTCCCTCCCACTTGGCCTCTCATGGAGGCCGCGCGGCAAGGGTGAGCGTGTCCTGACCCCAGGTCACTCCCAACGCCGCTCGACTCGCCTGAGGACCAGAGTGCTGCTGAGGGTTCGCCGCTGGTGTGCCCCTGGCACTGCCCACCTTTCATTGCTGTGTTTCTGCCCCTGTAGCCGGCATCGTTTACTGTATCTGTTTTCTGTTATTTCTACTGTATTCACTGTATTTCTGAGGCGCTCCTTTTCGCCCCTGCCCTCTGTGCCCCCCCGCTCCCCGCCGCTGCTCCTCGTGGCCCGCCCCCTTTTCCTTCCTGTAACCCCTGCCCTCGCCCATTGGCCTTCCCGCTCCCGCCTCCCAGCTGCCCCTCCCTCCCACTACGCCTCTTCTGGAGGCCGCACAGCGGCCGAGCAGCGGGCGCTCCAAAGGCAAGCCCATCTGCGCCCGTCCGCGCCTGGACCGCGCCCAGCACCAGAACCCCTGGACCCCTGGACCCCCGCAACGCCAGACTGCACTACGACTCCAGCACCCTCCATGCACTCAACAACGGACGAGACCACACCTGCTACCGGGCCATCCTGAAGTGGACCCAAGGGCCCTTCGCCTGCTGGAACTGCAGACTCACCAGGATTCAGCCCACCAAACCACCAACCAGAGAACCCAACCACCTCCACTGCATCCTCCTCAACACCCGCTCCGCTCGCAAGCACGCCATCGAACTCTGGGACCTCCTAGTCTCTACCGCCCCCGATGTCGCCTTCCTGACGGAGACCTGGATGAACGCCACCTCAGCACCAGACATCGCCATAGCCATCCCACAGGGCTACAAGATCTCCCGCTGAGACCACACCAACGGAGTGGGAGGAGGACTCGCCATCATCCACAAGGACACCATCAGAATCTCGACCTACACCGACAACATCCTCACCTCCGCCGAGCACATGCAATACCAAATCCACACCGACCCCAACACCACCCTCAGAGGAACACTTGTCTACAGACCTCCGGGACCACGACCACAGTTCAGCTACACCATTGCCGACCTCGTCAGTGCCCACGCCCTCGCCTCCACAGACTACATCCTCCTCGGGGACCTGAACTTCCACCTCGAGAACAACAACAACGCAAACTCCACTTGAAATTGGCACTGACAACCTACTTGTACGTCCCTAGTATATGGTATAGCATTTAGGTTTAGAGGCCCAGTATATTTGAAACACTTAGGTGTGCACTGCTGTGTTGCCAGCTGTCATTTTAAAAGTCAGCTGTTTTGCAAGCTGCTTTCAAATTGAAATTACATACAAATTGGACTTTAGATTTAAAGATACTTACAAAGTATTAATCTACCGTATTAATACCTATAAGTCACCCCTAATGTCTACCCTATTTGCCCTAGGGTAGGGTGCCATGTAAGAAAAAAAACAGGAGCATTTAAAAAAATGTTTGTTTTATATGCCCTGGTGAGGGAAAAACTACAAATTTCGTTTTTCCTCCATTTTAGCACTTTAGCTCCATAGGCTAGCACAAGAATACCGTAATACAATGTAACTATTAATAGGAGTGAGCTACATAGAACTTTCATTTCTGTGAGTCAAAATCCATCCTTCTAGCAGCCTCTCCTGATAGGCCAGCCCTTAAAAGGCTCAGACAAACTGTGTTGATGAGGTAATAAGTGACCTGCACAGAGAAAGAGGTTATCTGACGGAGGAGCGCTGCAGCTCCAGGGACCGGTCCCAGACTGGGGCTTGGTAATTCAAACTGGGCATCAAAGCGAGCAGGACAGTAAGGAATGCCAGCCAGACCTAACCCCTCTTCCTGTACCCCCAACCAGAAAGCAGCCCCAAGAGTGGAATTTGCCGGCGGTCTGGAAAGGGACTTTTCCACAGAGTGAAATTCTCCATTTTGAATTTTAAAGTAAAGTGCTTTGTGGGACAAGAAAATGTCACACTTTGGAGGAAGCTGTCATATGTTTGGGTGGCACCCTTTACCCCTGTTGGTTAGGGGTGCCACCCTGCTTGTGACCCCAGAACACTGAATAAATATGTGAAAGCTGCATAGTAACTCAGATTTGCAGCCTGAAAGTAAAAGAAGAAGAAGAACTGCCCTACTGGAATACTGCAAAAACCACAGGTGATGGACAGAATGCAGAACAATGTCATACATTCACCCCAGTACAGAGATCTGGGCCTAAATCCATCGTTTTTTGCACTCCACACCACCCCAGTTCAGACATGGCCATATGCAAAGCAGTCTGACCCTGTGCCTCATGGGAACAGTCCAGCCCGAACTGCCAAGCCATGCCTTCCCTGGACCGGAAACAAGCTTCCGAGGACCGGTTTCTGGCATTCCAGCCGTCTTCAGCCCGGCTTGCTTGAATCCAGTGGTATGGAGTGCATGGGACTCACGTCTGAGCATACCCATCCCACTCGGGGTGACAAATGCAAAAACCACAGGTGATGGACAGAATGCAGAACAATGTCATACATTCACCCCTGTACAGAGATCTGGGCCTAAATCCATAGTTTTTTGCACTCCACACCACCCCAGTTCAGACATGGCCATATGCAAATCAGTCTGACCCTGTGCCTCATGGGAACAGTCCAGCATGTATGTAAGACATTGTTCTGTATTCTGTCCATCAACTGTGTTTTTTGCAAGTTTCACCCCGAGTGGGCTGGGTATGCTCAGACGTGAGTCCCGGGCTCTCCACATCACTGGAGTCAAGCTATCCAGGCTGAAGAAGGCTGATAGCCAGAAACCGGTCCTTGGATGCTTGATTCCGGTCTAGGAAAGACATGGCTTGGTAGTTCGGGCTGGACTGTTCCCATGAGGCACAGGGTCAAGGCTGATTTGCATATAGCCATTGTCTGACCTAGGGTGGTGTGGAGTGCAAGAAAACGATGGATTTAGGCCCAGATCTTTGTACTGGGTGAATGTAAGACATTGTTCTGCATTCTGTCCATCAACTGTGTTTTCTGCTGCAATACTGGTCTGCAACCCCAGAATTTCACTCTGAAAGACTGCGCCAGCTGCACATTTTGAACTACAACCCTGAGGAACTTACCCTGCTTCAAAAAGCTCGCCTGCAACCTCTGCCTCAAGAAGTCCCCAGCCTAGAGTGTCCCCAGTCAACTTTTGAGGATTTGGCAAGGTGCATTGTGGGAACTGTAGTCCTAACTTCCAAGGAGTAACTCAAAGACTCTGGAACCTTGGATTTGTTTTGTGGACACTTTGAACCCTAAAGAGGGACTTTAGGAAGAAGTTCCAGATGTTTGGAGCAACTTTTGGGAAAAGCTCCATGAGGTGACTGACCCTACGTCAGGAGTTAAGACGACTTCCTCGCAACGCGACCCAGCCTGGATTTCAGGTTCGTCCTGCTGGAAGCGCTGGAGCTCAAGACTTCCAGGAGTTGACCAAGGCCTCACGCTTAGTGTATCCGACCAGGGCTCCATCACGGTCAGCCTCAAACTTTGCCTTTGTCCAAATCTTCCAAGCTGGAGCTATATATGTTTAAGCACTAAAAAGTGTTTAAGTGTTTAATCTTTAAAAGGTCATGTCTCCGGTTTTCTATATTTAATTGTTGTTGTTTTGGTGTCATTTTAATCATACAAATATTTCTTATTTTTATAAATTGGCTGTAGATTTTTATTGTGTGTTGTGTCTTACTTATTTAATGTATGGGTGTTTTTAAATGCTTCACATGCCAGTCTTCTAAGTTAAGCCTGCCTGCTAGTTGCCAGCTGTAGGAGAGTAGGATCTGCTTCTTAAAGCTACCCCCACTTTTTGATTATATTTCACTGTTTTCGACTTAGCCTGGCTGGGATTCAGCTATCCAGGACCCCAGCAGAGCTGCTTTCTCCTCTAAATTGATTGCATGCACTTTAGGTACACTCCAGATTGGATTCTGGGATACCCTTATACGTCCCTAGTATATGGTATACTGTGTACCCAGGGCATAGGTACCCCAGAGGCCTCTCAGGGGCTGCAGCATGTATTGTGCCACCCCTGAGAGACCACTCAAACTGACACCACAGGTCTGCTCCTGCAGCCTGTGTAAGGTGAGGCATGCACCCCTTACTTAGATATAGGTTCACTATATCTATCATATATCATTGCATATATAAACATATCTGTCACCCCTATGGCAGGCCTTATCAGTCCTGAAGGCAGGGTGCTGGGTTTTATGTGAGAGGGTGCCCATGCATGAGCGGAGCCCCTCTGCAGCCTTCCAAACCTATTCTCCAGGGTTATTTGTGATGCAGCCAACCATATATACTTAAGTGCATTATAACCTCACAGTAAATGCTAACTTTAAAACGGCTGCTTGGAAACATGTTGAGTTAGGTGCCAAACACCTTAGAATCATACCTACCCACCAGTAACTGGCAGGGAAGGTATGATTCTACCCTCCTAAAGGGACATATGCGACACACTGGTACACCCGGTGCCAGCTTTCTCAACCTGGGCATCACAAAATGGATGCTGTCAGCCACAGACACAAGTCTGCCCTCCTGCTGCTGAGCTGAGCTCGAGCAAGTGATGCTAGACAATAGGCTTCCTGTCACAGGGAGGTGTGACCACCTCCCAGACAGGCTTTAGTGTACTAGAGCTGGGTGGGAGCACTCTGAGAGTGCTTTGATGTCTGCACTGGGGGCACATTTGGTGTACCTGTGCATAGTCCAGTTCAAACCGGTTGCAGGAGCTATTGGCTCCTGCTCTGTCGCAAAACTGGACAAAGGACATGGGTGTAGCCACCCCTCTGTCCTGACCCTCCTATAGGTGGGTCCCCAGAGTTTGTCCCGCCTCTTCCTTGGGTATAAAGTAGGAACCCCTGACTACAGGACTTTAGATGTTACCTGGAATATACTCTGCTACAGAAACCAAGTTATTCGACAATCTACACTATGCTGGATGACTGAATAATCTCCCTTGAAGTAAAGTAGTTACTCCCCTGCAAGGCAGGCACCTAAACGCATCTGACAAGTTTGCATCTCCCAAGCTCCTGAGTACTCCGAAGATTTCTGCAACACAGGAGGTGGTTTCCCAAGGTCTCTGAGGCTGATCTGTGCTCTCAGCAATTCTGAGGCCTGTATCCCTTGTGTGGACCGTGCAACCTGAACCACTGTGCACCCTATACTTTTGCAGAAGCATATGCTTTTCGGCAATCTCTGAGGCTGTGCTTTGGGCTACTTGTAGTCCTAATTCCGAGCAGTGTTTCCACTGAAGATGTCTGGCCTACACTCCACGAGTGTTCCTTGGGCTGATATTTCGTAATTAATCTTGAGGTCCATTCATGATCCCTGGTCTATTGGCCTGTGGGTCCCTGTGAAGGTAACTTTAACTTTCCATTGGCTTTCCTGGTTGCTCCATACGTGCCCTGACTCTCCATTGCTTGGAGTCCCTAGGACCTTGCTGGTCCTTACTGAAGCTGATTTCCTCTGACTGCATGGGTTGCAGTTGCCAAGGCTTGTTGGTGGTCCATCCAGACAGTGACCCCTCCAGCACTCGACATCCTTTGTGGAACAGCTCACCTCTGGACTTTGGTTGTCATTGATATCTCCTGGTCCCAGTGGCTTTAGAGTCAAGCATCACGTCAACTCACCTGAAGCACCCGACATGGGTGGGCATTCGTCTACCGAGCCCTTGTCACCCTAAAGTGAGCCAGACTCTGTCCCCTCTGCTTTCAGGTTCTTCTCACCTCGAACCCAGGCTTGGATTCCGCCGGACACTTTTCATCTTCCCGGCAGCAGTACTTTTCAGCATCATGCTATTTAAAAATTCCCTTTTAGAAAAGGGGGTGGTGATGAACAGAGTGTCTGAGTTAAACAGACCACTCTTACCCAGTCCAAAGATCAGGGCTTGATCCATCACCGTTATTTATCTCACTGCCCCATCCCAGCTCAGAACCTGGCTATATGCAAATCAGTCTGTCCCTGGCCCAGTGCATCATGGGAACAGGGCAGACTAAACTACCAAGCCAATTCTTCACCAGAAAGGAGACAAGCTACCGGGGACCGGTTTCTGGCATTTCAGCCTTCTTCGGCCCGGAAGGGTATTCTCAGATGTGAGACCCTTGCTCATTGCACCATCAGGATTCAAGCAAACCGGGCCGAAGACGGCTGTAATGCCAGAAACCGGTCCCCGGGAGCTTGTTTCCTTCCCAGTGTAAGAATTGGCTTTTGTAGTTTGGTTTGCCCTGTTCCCATCATGCACTGGGACAGGAACAGACTAATTTGCATACAGCCAGGTTCTGAAACTGGGATGGTGCAGTGAGCTAAAAAACGGTGTTGGATCTAGCCCTGATCTCTTGACTGGGTGAGAGCTTTCTGCTTAATTCAGAGACTCTGTCCCTCACCACCCCTTGTTGTAAATATTTAAAAATTCCCGACATCGCTTGACACCTATGCACCCGGCTCCCCTGGGTTAGGTAACACAAGTACTCCAGTACTCCCAAGGTGCTGTCCTTGGAACCTTCTATGTTTAAAAGGGTTTGCTCAAAGTCCTCTCCGAAGTGTCCTTAATCTTTAAAATTCCAACTGCAACTTTCCCATAGAGTAGTACGGAGCTCGCGCCTGTGTTCTCACACTGCACCCGTCCTCCATGGGTCCCCCGTGTCATTACCTTGGGTGGTTCCTTGGGCTCCCAGCAATTCTACGTGCTCTAGTCACTGTGTCTATTCAAGTCATAGTTGTTATGCCACTTTCTTAGTATATGGTTTGGTTTCCCCCCCTGAACCCACTGTGTATTGTCCTATTTACTGTCATTCTAGCGATTTAATTTTGTGTGCTTTTTGTTCTCGAATCTCATAAAGAGGTTAGTAGAGAGTGTTTAGTAATAAATACATATATTTTATATATTCCTTGTGTGGTTCTCCTTTCATTTGGTCATTCAGGAGGCTCTGATCTGGTAAAACAAGCTGCTTTACATTTCTTTGAGACTTAGCCTGAAGGCTGCTCCCCATAGCTGCCACTAGCATAGCTTTCAAAAAACGTTGTCTTTAACCGAATCATCAATAAGGGTTGTTTGGACTGGTACAAGGTGCCCACTATAATTAGTGGTCAGCATATACCAGCATATACCAGGCCAACTTCTCACAACAGCTACCAAGGTTTGAGCAAGGGCATAATTTATTGAGACCTGGACTGGACCTTATATTGTGTTGGTGGCCTTATTGCTAGTGTTAGGTGCATACTTACCCCAACTAATAATCCACCTTACAACAGTTTCCAAATAAAGTGTCCTCTTTCATAAGGAAAGAGCCACGTAAAAGACAGTAGTAATTTCCCCCCAAAGGTGTTCCGACGCGCAAATGCATACTGTATGCCCTTCGGTGCAATTCACAGCCTTTTGAACTTTAAGACATGTTGTGTATGTCAAACAACACTTCATTTGTGCCTGTGTTTTCCGGTGCTCGGTACCTGCACCTGTTATATAATACCAGTACATATTTATGAAAGTCAAAATATGTTAGTGCTGTCAACGTAACCATAAAAAACAAATGAGCAAAGTATTTAAAACACAATACACAATTAAAAAATAATATTATCAAAGGGCTTAGGCAATTGTTGCAGCTTTGGATCACCTAACATAGTATAAAGTGTCACATTTACAGAATTCTAATAGTAATAGGTGCCATTAGAACTGATGTTTTGGAGTGCCCATAGGGACCATAGATGGTGCAAGCTGCAGTGGGCTCCTAAGAAATATCTTTGGCCTTGACAAATTAATTTACAAACTAATCACTAGTGGAGGGTAATGTCTGCTCTACCTACATGAAGCACACAGTGGTGAGCTCAGCTATAGCTGTAGAGTTGTTGAAAGGAGCTTGTGACACTGCAGATCACAGTCATTTTTCATGTAACCTTCAGAAAGTTGCAGTGGGATGCGCAGCGCCTCCCCATCTGCTAACAGTGTTTGTTTTGTATGGGATCGAGTTCCAAAGGAATCACAAAGAATAGACTGTAATTAGCGAGCCGGCTAAACCGTAGGAGACAGCACTTAACAAAGAGGGATCTGCGTATGATTCACCGCAGCCTCTCGGCTCCAGCCCCTCTCGAGCGGCAGGTACTTTGCAGGCCTGAAAAGTCACCTTGCCAAAATTAGAGCTTGGCTTGCAAATGACGCTGTTTCCATTTGTGTTTAGAAATGCTTCCACGGCTTCTGGTCGCTGTGGCACATCATAATCATTATGAACGTAAATGTGCTATTTCTCTAAACTTTGAAATGCCCCCCTGTCTCAGGTGGGGACCGGGCAAAGGTTAGGAAGGGCTCTTATAGGAGTTGGCAAAAAGGCTCAACGTCATATTTCTTTTTATGTGCGCATTATTTGTACCATCGCACTGCACTGTTTGTACCTCAACTTGCCTGTGGACTGATACACAAAGTGTAAATTTGCATAATTTGTAGCCTGTGCCTGTTTGCAATATGTTCTTAGACCACTGAAATAAGAAATGACGCATGAGAAATGACGCATCGCTCAGTGTGCACTCCTGGCGACATTCCTGATGCGTCATATTTAATGCATCATGTCGCAAGGAGTTACAGATACATCAGTATTTCTGACGTATCTGTAAGCGCAAAAGTGACGCAATGCTGGAGTGTGTCACAAAAGTGACGCAACTCCAGCAATAAATGAGGCCCCCAGGGTCTAATTTAAGAGGACCCTTGCGCTGCCGGCATGTCACTTTTTGTGACGTTCCGTAGCGCAGAAGCCTGCTCCATATTTACAAAGCAGCACTAAGCCATTTTTTTGGGCATAATGCTGCCTCATAAATATTGTTCCCTTTAATGCAGTTTTCTGCGTAATGGGGCGTGAAATGGGTGTTGCTGGGGGCGTTCCCAGCAACATCCATGGCTTTTTGAGACACCCCAGATTTATGAGCAATTGTAAATCGAAGGCAGCGCCAAAAAATTACGCTTCCCTAGGGGAGGTGTAAGGGAGGCACAACGAGCAAAAATCTTTATTTCTACTCGTTTTTTTTTTCTATGTGTGTTGCACTCTGCAGAACATATAGGAAGGGGAAAAGCCTCTTGTGATTGTTTTTGAGCAGGAAGGTTTCCCTTCCTGCACAAAAATAATCAATCCCACAACGCAGGCACCATTGCACCATTGTTGCCTGATAGATACGGCACATTCTTGCCCTTTTCCTTTGCTGTAGGGCAGTGCAGCAGGAAGGCCTGCAGGGCTGCCCTCAGGCAAAATCTCATAAATGAGGCCCATAGGGTCATCACTGTAATATAGGTGCCACTTGTTTACTATGGGATCGATTATCAGTAAGCAGGTATGGGGATGTCAGGTGGATAAAATTGAAGTATCTAAATGGTACTGTTGGCGCAATTCTTTGTGCAAATTCTGGGCCCATAAAGTGCTATCCAATGAATCTTGATTCACAACTGGGGTTAGACATCAAAACAAAAATATATTTAAATAGCCTGACGCACTAGGCCCCAAAAGAGATATAGAGGGGGTATAGATTTAAAACCAAAATGATTTATTAAAAGATAAGCAAGTTTGCAAATTAAAATCTTTAACAGTTATTTTTAAAATTAATGACCAATACATGAATGCAATAGTCAATGTGTAGTCAAAGCGACTCAAAAGTCACGAAAGAAAGGACAAACTGTAATAAAGTTGTCTCAAAAAGGCAAGGTAAATAAAATCAGTTCTCCTAGAAATAAAGCTCCCTCTTCTACTAAGTCGGGGAAATTATCTGCTAGTAAGTCGGGTAAGAGAGGTTTTGAATTCACATGTACATTGCATTCATTTAAAATCACACAATTCGAACTTTTGAAACTCCTGCTCATGGTTCCCATTTAATGAACAAATCAGAGTTATGGTACAAACAGATAATTAAGTTAATTCTTTTTTCAAGCTCTTACACAATGCAGCTTCTCTAAACGTCCTTGAAACATGCAGATATCTACAACATAACAAGATACATTGTACCACGCTGTACCATAAAGTTTAACACTATCAACTAATTTGGACGTTCTGCAGTTATTTTGTAAAAATAAACACATTTTACATGAGAAAAACATAAAGGAACTTCTTCACATTGTAAGTGCAGAGTCAGCTACTCCTAGAATAAAGAAAGACACATTATGTGAATCATGATGACAAGCAACCAGATATTAGCTATTTTTAATATATAGCCCAACAGTAGCTATGGTCAAGCTAAACGTGAATAACACACAGTAAAATATAATTTTACATGCACATGTTAGCGTCAATTAGGGGCGACTCCTCCGCTAAGGCAGAGAAGCGTTGCCCCAATTGTTTCAAAGCAGTAAAAAGATAAAAAAATAAAAAGATAATAAATACGATATTATCATTTTATTTTTGGTAGCTGCGGGGCTGGGTTTGGCGGGGCAGAGTTGGGGTCACAGAGTGAGGAGTGGTGGGCACACTCTAAGTGTGCATGACTGTTTGGCCGGCCGTTTATGTCAGGTTTCCACTCTGCAGGATCCGTCAGCAGTGACAAAGCTCCACCTCCGGATCTCCCGAACACCCTGAATAGATAAACACAGGGTGTTCAAGCGATACGGTGAGGGGAAAAAACACAAAAGGGGAAAACCCAGGAAGGGAAAAGGAAGGGGGCAGCAGGGAAAAGGAAGCTGTAAAACAAGATGTACAGTAGGTTAATAAAATTCTTAATTCCTACTCTCATAATATTCTCGCTAAAGGATAAAAGGTCACCTGTGCTGTCTTAGCCTTATCTTCATCCATGCAGTGATACCTCACAGTACGCCTTCTATCCCTGGTGATATAATGACATTAGTTACTATCCCAAGCATTCAGCTGTAGCATGGCCTATATGTATGCAAAGCGAACATGAGATACATACCCCCAACTGCTCACTGAAATCAGAAATAACCATCCACTGGTGTAAATCAAAACGTGTCAATAGATAGCTTCCCAGTATAATAGAACACAATCAGCAAACACTTGTTATCCACAAAAAAAGGTTCATATACTAACTGGTGCAAGATTTCTTCATCTGCACCTTTTAGTATAGTGATTCTCAATCCAGTGCAGCTCGGTGATGAAACCCAAACACGGTAGGGTGTGGTTCCTGAACCACTGCTGTCCGCTTTGGTACTTATATTCCACAATGATTATCCCAAATAATTGTTATGTCTTCATGACGGTAGTGTGGAGATTATTCCCCTACACTCCACCACTGACGCTAAATCAAATGTTCCAAATACAAAATAAACAGAAGTAACATAGCCACTCATGTCCCGAGTGAGCTATGTGAGTTAGGATGCCAAACCAAGAACCAGTAACAAACCAAGGATCACCCACGACCGTTACCAGAGCGAGCCGCTCTACAAAAAGACAGAGTCGCGGTCACGAATACCAGAAAAACGCCTCCAAACTTGTTGCACGCCGAGCCTCTGCAAAATGCAACCGGAGATCGTCTGCAGAAGCCGAGAGCAGCCGCTCCCGCTCACACGATCAGAATCTAGTACACCCTCCTCACGGGCGTACAGAGCTATATCCGGTTGGGCACAAGGATCATGGGAGTTGTAGTCACCCCTCCTGAACCACATGGGAAATGTGGTTTTTCCTACTGTTTTGGTAGGCGCCTCGGTAGAACCCTGACAGTTAATGGCCGGCCAAATGTCAAGCACACTGTGCATGTTCCCCACCATGCTGCAATCAGCCTGGTGAGGAACATACACAGGCCCCCTGTCCCCATCTGAGTGCTGAACCACGGCGCTCAGACCAATCACAGCACTGCATTGCAGCGTTATGATTGGCTTATGAGAGCCTGTATGTGCTTTCAGTTCCTGCTTCCATTCTTGGACATCGACAGAGAAGTGGAGGAGAGACATGGCTGGCCAAAGAGGTATGTGTTTTTTTTTCTTTGTTTGTTTTTTTCACACACCCCTCCCCTGCCCCGCCACCCCATTCTCTGCCAGCCTCCACTTCCGTCAATATAAATGCAACCATTTTCATATGAAAAATCGCCATCAAAAAACCTCCAGAGCCACCAGACATTACACCAATATTCACGTTCGGATCTCCCTTACCCAAAGTTTTTGACTTTTGCAACTTTCAACCAGACTCCTCTTGATCCTTCAGCTCATCACATATGTAACTCTGCATTTATTCAAGCTCTAAAACAGCTCTTTTCCTTTTTCTCCCTCTCAATTCAGACAGTGGATTTCCTCCAATGCATATTAGCCCATCCCTCATAGTAGTCATTTTAGTCCCCTTATAAAAAGAAATAAACATATCACACATATTATAATTATTAGTATTAGGGTTAGTATCTTACCTAATATTCCACTATTGATCTTACTAAACTACTGCCCAATATTAGAAAATCCATTCCCTTTGGCTTACCATGCACGTGTCTTCTCTAACTCCTTCACATCTCAAGAAACACCAGATATGTTATTGATAAATATGTTAATTTAGGTACTTATGTCTAGTATGTAAGTACATCACTGTTGGACATGTAGCATGCGGTAGACTCCACCCTTTTTCATGAGTAAAACATCTAAAGCTAACCTATTCTGCAAAGGCATTGTCCTTATGGCTACAAGCCCAGAATTAATAATAGTTAAAGCTCCAGTAGTATTAGTAGCATGAAGATGCATCAAGATAGACAGCTTTCTAGCCTTCCAATCATTTAACACTATCCATACAGAAGGAATTCTAGCGTCAAAAACATCACCTCCTACTTGCGAAGCCCTACATACGTCTCTTCCATGGGACACCATCCTCTTATCATCTATCTTATCTACATAATACATCTTGGGAAACACTAAAGGTAAATAACAGCTGCCTGTCCTGTTTGTGGAAAGTTAGAAATAAGCATTCTTCCGAGTAACAAATAGACTCTTATAATAACAAGAACCTTTTCAGAAAATATTTGCTCACTCATAACTTCTAATCTCTGTACATATTCCCTCCAACCCACCATCTGAGGTTTATTAACCGGTTCCTTTCGACTCATGAAACACGACATTCCCTGTCTTTGTAAGTTGAAACGTAACTTTAGATATATTCTTCACTCTCTCATCTTTTCCTTTTTTTTCCCAAACCACCTTTGCTCCTCTACTTAATCTCTTCTCAGCCTTCTCCCTTCTTTCATCCAATCCCCAATTAAATGTATTCTTAGGCCTAACAAATGTACATGTAGCGGTAGATTTAATAAATGTAGAAACATTGATTTGTGTTACACACTTTAAATAATGACCCACGCTCTCCATGGGCTTAACTCCAGAATTCGGGTGAAAATTCTTAAACATAGGCAAATCATCTAAAAGAAAATCAAAGTTAGAGAAATAATATTCAAAGCAACTTTGCTGATAAAAAAACTCATACTGAAGCTACATGTAACAGAATAGGTGAGCAGTAAATGATGATAGGTCACACCAGCTGTGATAGTGTCACACCTTCTGGTCAGGTAGGCTTCCACAGAACGTGAAAAGAGACAGACTACCAGCAAGATATAGTGGCGTCCTTTACAGATGGCCATTTCCACAAAATCCTATTGCATCCTGTTAAATGGACCACTTGACCCTCCAATGTGACTCCTACTTCCAACTGGCCTTTTGCCCCCAGTTAACTGTTAGCAAGTAATGCACCTGTGGTTTAAACTGTCTTCAATGACTTAGAAGTGGGAATTGTACAAATAGGTCTTGAAAAGATTGACCATGGAGTCTCTTACTATGTGGATGGGACCATGGAAATACCTTCCATGGGGGATAACGTAGCATCCGATAGGACTGGTCTCCTATCTGTAGAAACTCAAATCTCATTCTTATTGCTCACACATCTTGACCTGACCCACTTTTCTTTCACAATTTCTGGGGCTTTCCCTTCTAACGCCTTCAACTATTCCCAAGTATCTGTAACATTTAACAACATATTTGGAGCAACCTTACTTTCAAGTTCACATGAGTTTTTCTGATTGAATGTACAGGACTCAGGAGCCCAGTACCTTGCCATTTCATATGCATAGTGGTTTCTATCAGTCACAAAATCCCATCCTCTCCTATATGTAGCACATTTTACAAGAGCTAACTCTACCTCCTTGGGCAATTGCAGTGAATGCAATAAGTACATAACGTAATTTCCATTTCAACTAGGGAAGCCATATGAAGTTATTAAACACCTCTGTGGCCATAACTGCCCAAAATCATGAACCACACCAAAACCGTGCTGACTATCAGTATAGATAGTGACTCTCAAACTATTAGAAACAGAGCATGGTTTGGTAAGAGAAATAGGAGGCTTCCACAATAACTTCCATGGTGCATGCAGAGAAGGCTGCTTACAGAATTCCACATCAATCTCTTAAGCAAGAACCATCCTCTAACAAAGTAAAATTAGGGTCTTCCAAAGGGACACCCCAAATATCAGGTCTGGACTTACTACACAGTTCTGTAACACCCAGACAGTCACGATCATCTACGTCATCATCTGCATTATTCACCAGAAGTGTCAAAACTGTAGCAAGGTATTACATCTTCCCAAAGACATGCAGCTGAAATCATGTCTTCTTATCTGGTAATTCTGCTGTTTGTCATGCGTTGGGTTCAAGTGCTGGTTAATAAGATCTCAACTGAATGTGGAAACATTACAATAAGTGAGTAGCCCAAAACAATGCCCTTGTACTGCTGAATGCTGACACACAATTCAGCCACCGCCTTATTTATTTATTTATTTATTTATGAGATTTATAGAACAAATGCCCGAGGGCGTCTTGGCGCTAAAAAATCGATTCATGACTCTCCTGATATTGGGTAGCGGCAAGGTTATTGGTTAAACAACCAGGTCTTTAGATTCTTCCTAAAGGACAGAAGAGTGTGACTCATCCTGATTGACAGAGGAAGGGAATTCCAGAGTCTGGTTGCGGCAACTGTAGGCCTTTAGGCATCCAGGCAGTGCTGAGGCTACTAGATCAAGTGTGGTATAAAGATAACTCACCATTTGGCTTCAACATGGGTCTGTCCCTGTCTTTCTCACAATTAGATATTTCTAGGGCTGGAGAGCGATTCTGTTTTTATCATAGATCTGGTAAGACACTAATAAGTTTACTATCTCAATGTAGTGGATCAGACACATCATTGTGTGTAAGTCTCTGTTGAAACTTTTCCACTATCAAAAATATAGGAATCCACGACAGTAGCCCGCCATTCCCAAAAGCTTCCTAACTTCTCTCTGTGTCATAGTGGGATTCATTATCAGGATTGTAGATATTATCTCCTGAGACACTTTCCTAGCTCCTTTCTCAATGTTTTGTCCTCAGAACCTCCCTCTGACAGTATGTAATTTTGTAAGGGACAGCTTGTGTTAATTTTCTGCCAAATGGTTCAACAAGGCAATGGTGTCCGGCATGCATGAACCTTGTGTTGTCGATGCCACCAATAGGTTGTCGATATTAGGAGTGGGAGGAACTCACAGAGTTTTGATCAGCGGTTTCATAAACACTCCACAAGATTCCACAGAGTTCTGCCTACCCATTCTGAGCACCAAACAAGGGCAAGAAGAGCACCCTGCACTTTATACAACTGATCCAGTACTGGATCGGGCTTCATGCAGTATGGGTTAGAGATCTAGGACTCCCATCCAGTTGCATCAAGTTTGTAAACTCCGCTGATGACCCCTAGTTCCTCCCCCTTTACTAACATGGGAACCTGTGGCACAGAATGTACCTGCTGCGATTCCCACCTTCCGTCAGATGACGTGTTCCCCTCTCCATATTGGAAGACTTTTGACAGTTCTTAGTGAGCGGTTTCCAGGCCTCAGATTACTAGAAGACCCCAATTAGCCATTCAAATGTCAGATCCACCTCGACGGCACAACAATACGATAAGAGTGCATCACTTCCCATGTTCTCTTTTAGACGTTCCTGCTGGTGGACTTCCGACAACGAGAACTATCCGGCTTTTACCGCGGATCAAGTCTTCTTCGCTTGTTGTGGGCATATCAGATGTTCTTTACATTTACAACTTCATGAGTAAGGCTCAGGAGCCTTACTGATTATTGGCACAGCTGTACTTTCTGACAGTTTTATCCCCAACGGGATGATACATAAGCAGGGCAGTCGCCGCGGTTCTGTATTCTCTGACACTATGGCATGATACTGTGCCATCTGACATTTTGGGTGAAGCTGGACAGGGCTCTGTGTGCTCTCAAACCCCTCCATGATCTTGAGAAGATTCTGCATTATATAAACATACTAAGCTCTTGGGAATGTTAAGTATTTACTGACACCACCAGTGATCTTGGATGGGAACTATTGCCACCTGACATTATGCTTACTCTTGCATATACTGTGTGGCATCATAAAGAGTGGGGTGTCATCTCCTCATCCTCTTTCAATGAGTCTGTTAGCAGCAGCCTGTCCACTGCACGGGCAATCATAGTAGCACCATTGTGAGTGACTTGGTCAGGCAGCTGCGCGCCAATGAACCACTGATGCTGAGTTGGGCGGATGTCAGCACCAGCTGTCTTGATCAACCCTGTGCTCCCAGAAGCCTCTTCAATCCTCACTCTTGGACTTTGGTAGTAATTTTACATGCATGGAAAAGAAGGCATGGAACATGGAATGGAACACAACTAGGCTGAAGAAAGCAAGGCAGTAATGACGTGGCCATGTGTGCAGACAGCCATGTTGGTTGCTGGTTGATTCGCCTATGATTAATGCAAGGAGGACCGTGGTTAGTGGTTTAGTGAACGTGAATTTGTTTATTGACACACAGCCCATACTTGGACTTTTTCTTTTAGAAGCCTTTGCCTTCCAGTCTCTTGGCTGCCTTTAAACAATTCACTTTGGAAAAAAAGCTGTCCTGTCAATGTGAAGTTGCATTGCACTAGTATGCAGGCACCCCTCTGCCCACCCACGCACCCTGCTGCCAGTGTTACCTTTGCACCCTCTCCATGGCAACCTGGCAGGGCTGGCTTTGGCTTAAGCTGATTTGCCGATGGTAGATGGCTGGCGGAGACAGCAGGAGCCTCAGCGGTTGTCGCTCGCCCTTCCGTGACTGCCCCCTCTTGGATGTGCTTCCCCAAGACACACACAGCACCATTTATGGCTGTTACTAAATAAGCATGGGTGGACTTTGCAAATTCGCGATACGTGAATTAGCGCAAATTCGTAATCACGATTCGCAAAAATCCCCTAAATTCGGCGAGCTTGCAAATTTTTTTTTGCGAGTTCACAAGATTCTGCATTATATAAACATACTAAGCTCTTGGGAATGTTAAGTATTTACTGACACCACCAGTGATCTTGGATGGGAACTATTGCCACCTGACATTATGCTTACTCTTGCATATACTGTGTGGCATCATAAAGAGTGGGGTGTCATCTCCTCATCCTCTTTCAATGAATCTGTTAGCAGCAGCCTGTCCACTGCACGGGCAATCATAGTAGCACCGTTGTGAGTGACTTGGTCAGGCAGCTGCGCACCAATGAACCACTGATGCTGAGTTGGGCGGATGTCAGCACCAGCTGTCTTGATCAACCCTGTGCTCCCAGAAGCCTCTTCAATCCTCACTCTTGGACTTTGGTAGTAATTTTACATGCATGGAAAAGAAGGCATGGAACATGGAATGGAACACAACTAGGCTGAAGAAAGCAAGGCAGTAATGACGTGGCCATGTGTGCCGACAGCCATGTTGGTTGCTGGTTGATTCGCCTATGATTAATGCAAGGAGGACCGTGGTTAGTGGTTTAGTGAACGTGAATTTGTTTATTGACACACAGCCCATACTTGGACTTTTTCTTTTAGAAGCCTTTGCCTTCCAGTCTCTTGGCTGCCTTTAAACAATTCACTTCGCAAGAAAAGCTGTCCTGTCCATGTGCAGTTGCATTGCACTAGTATGCAGGCACCCCTCTGACCACCCACGCACCCTGCTGCCAGTGTTACCTTTGCACCCTCTCCATGGCAACCTGGCAGGGCTGGCTTTGGCTTAAGCTGATTTGCAGATGGTAGATGGCTGGCGGAGACAGCAGGAGCCTCAGTGGTTGTCGCTCGCCCTTCCGTGACTGCCCCCTCTTGGATGTGCTTCCCCAAGACACACACAGCACCATTTATGGCTGTTACTAAATAAGGATGGGTGGACTTTGCAAATTCGAGATACGTGAATTAGCGCAAATTCGTAATCACGATTCGCAAAAATCCCCTAAATTCGGCGAGCTTGCAAATTTTTTTTTGCGAGTTCACAAGATTTTTTTACCAGTTCGGGAACGAGAGCTTGCGCATGCATTTGCAACGGTCGTGAACATGTTGTTTCCACTTAACCAGCCTGCTTGAGATGCCTTTTTCCTGTTTCGGGTCGCAATGACATGTTCGCGTCTGCAATTTCCTGTTTTGGGTCACAATGACGTTTTAGCGATCGCAGCGTCGCTCGGCCAGCTACCAAAATCTCGCAGCGCATGCGAACAGGGAGGAAAACTCATCAGCGAACACAGAATCATGGTAAGTCAATGCCGCATGTGCGAGATTGTATTTTTGAAGCGCCAACAAGAAAAAGAAAACACCAACTTGCAAATTGCGGATTTTTGGGCAATTTCGCGCGATTCGCAGATCGCAAAATTGCCCAAAATTTTCAAATCCCGCGAGCGGAACGAATTTTTCGCCCATACTTAATAAACGCTGTTGCTGGGGCACAGTATGCCCCGACTGGTACTCCTCAGCTGCAATGCGCTGAGCGCTCGCTCACAATACACAATTCAAAATGTCAGCTTTTTTCCTTTCCTCCTCCTTTGTGACTGCTGATCACAATGCTGATTAATTCCCCTGGTGGAGATAGCAGTGGAATTTATTAGTAAAGCTGAGTTATTAAAATCCTGTAATTGCGCCGGTGGAATTGAAAATTCCGCCCAGCCCTTGTTGATATATTGTACAAGAACTGAGTTGCATGACAACAGTATGGTCTCCAGATTTTTCTACAATATCTGATAGAGGTTTGGATATACGCTTGTGGGACTCAGCAATATGCCAGAATTTTCCCTAAAAAGTCAGAACATGAAAAGGAAATGACTATCCTGATATAGCGGAATGGAAAAGAGTATTTGGAACAAATCAATAAAAGAGAACAATTCAGTATCACAAGCGATTTGGAAAGTGTCACAGCAGGATATAGAGCCATGGTGGGATTGACATTCAATACCACCAGCTTTTGCAAGAGGGGTTACCTGGGTTTTTGGCCCCGTGCGAGACGGCCATGTAGGAAAACCTACCAAACCCACACATTTCTGAAAAGTAGACACCCGGGGGCTTCCAAGGAGGTATGGCTTGCATGGATCCTCCAACGTTCCTTTACCCAGAATCCCTTGCAAACCTCAATTTTTGATGGAAAAATCAGTTTTGACACACTTTTTTTGTGTGGGAAAGCGTGGCGTCACTGGGCTCACACAAATTTCCTCCCACCCAGCGTTCCCCCAGGTCTCCCGATAAAAATGGTACCTCACTTGCGTGGGTAGGCATAGTGGCTGCAACAGGAAACGGTTCAAATTGTACGGTGGTGAATTTACAATACCAAATTGCAAAACAACCTTGATTTTTGGGGGGGGGGGGGGCACCTGCGTTTTTGGCCCGGGGCTCGGTGGTTTTCTTTGAAAAGTACAAAACCCAAACAGTTCTGAAAAGTAGACCCCCGGGGGAGTCCAGGGAGGTATGGCATGCGTGGGTCCCCGAACGTTTTCCTACCCAGAACACCTTGCAAACCTTAAAATTAGGTAAAATAATCACTTTTCCAAACTTTTTTGCGTGGGATCACTGTGCCAGCAAAAATGTCCTACCACCGAGCGCTGCCCTTGTTCTCCCGAGTAAAAGGATACCTCACTTGTGTGGGTGCCCCAAAGCAGAACAGTCCGAAAATGAATTTTGAAAAAGTAGTATTTCAGTGTTACAAATTAAGCCCCTCTGCCTTAGACACAGGCCTTTGGCCCACCCACACAAGTGAGGTATCATTTTACTCGGGAGAACAAGGGGAACGCAGGGTGGTAGGACATTTGTGCCGACACGGCGATCCCACGCAAAAATGTATGGAAAACTGTGTTTTTTAACCTAAATTTGTGGTTTGCAGGGATTTCTGGGTAGGAAAACATTGGGGGACCCACGCATGCCATACCTCCCTGGACTCCCCCAGGGGTCTACTTTTCAGAACTGTTTGGGTTTTGTACTTTCCAAAGAAAACCACCGAGCCCCGGGTCAAAAACGCAGGTGCCCCCCCCCAAAAATCAAGGTTGTTTTGCAATTTGGTATTGTAAATTCACCACCGTACAATTTGAACCGTTTCCTGTTGCAGCCACTATGCCTACCCACGCAAGTGAGGTACCATTTTTATCGGGAGACCTGGGGGAACGCTGGGTGGGAGGAAATTTGTGTGAGCCCAGTGACGCCACGCTTTCCCACACAAAAAAAGTGTGTCAAAACTGATTTTTCCATCAAAAATTGAGGTTTGCAAGGGATTCTGGGTAAAGGAACGTTGGAGGATCCACGCAAGCCATACCTCCTTGGAAGCCCCCGGGTGTCTCCTTTTCAGAAATGTGTGGGTTTGGTAGGTTTTCCTACATGGCCGTCTCGCACGGGGCCAAAAAATGTCCTACCACCCAGCGCTGCCCTTGTTCTCCCGAGTAAAAGGATACCTCACTTGTGTGGGTGCCCCAAAGCAGAACAGTCCGAAAATGAATTTTGAAAAAGTAGTATTTCAGTGTTACAAATTAAGCCCCTCTGCCTTAGACACAGGCCTTTGGCCCACCCACACAAGTGAGGCATCATTTTACTCGGGAGAACAAGGGGAACGCAGGGTGGTAGGACATTTGTGCCGACACGGCGATCCCACGCAAAAATGTATGGAAAACTGTGTTTTTTAACCTAAATTTGTGGTTTGCAGGGATTTCTGGGTAGGAAAACATTGGGGGACCCACGCATGCCATACCTCCCTGGACTCCCCCGGGGGTCTACTTTTCAGAACTGTTTGGGTTTTGTACTTTCCAAAGAAAACCACCGAGCCCCGGGCCAAAAACGCAGGTGCCCCCCCCCAAAAATCAAGGTTGTTTTGCAATTTGGTATTGTAAATTCACCACCGTACAATTTGAACCGTTTCCTGTTGCAGCCACTATGCCTACCCACGCAAGTGAGGTACCATTTTTATCGGGAGACCTGGGGGAACGCTGGGTGGGAGGAAATTTGTGTGAGCCCAGTGACGCCACGCTTTCCCACACAAAAAAAGTGTGTCAAAACTGATTTTTCCATCAAAAATTGAGGTTTGCAAGGGATTCTGGGTAAAGGAACGTTGGAGGATCCACGCAAGCCATACCTCCTTGGAAGCCCCCGGGTGTCTACTTTTCAGAAATGTGTGGGTTTGGTAGGTTTTCCTGCATGGCCGTCTCGCACGGGGCCAAAAACCCAGGTAACACCTCTTGCAAAAGCTGGTGGTATTGAATGTCAATCCCACCAGCTTTTGAAAGAGGGGTTACCTGGGTTTTCGGCCCCGTGCGAGACGGCCATGTAGGGAAACCAACCAAACCCACACATTTCTGAAAAGTAGACACCCGGGGGCTTCCAAGGAGGTATGGCTTGCGTGGATCCTCCAACGTTCCTTTACCCAGAATCCCTTGCAAACCTCAATTTTTGCAGAAAAAGTCAGTTTTGACACACTTTTTTTGTGTGGGAAAGCGTGGTGTCACTGGGCTCACACAAATTTCCTCCCACCCAGCGTTCCCCCAGGTCTCCCGATAAAAATGGTACCTCACTTGCGTGGGTAGGCATAGTGGCTTCAACAGGAAACGGTTCAAATTGTACGGTGGAGAATTAAGTTTTCAATTTGAGAGCGTGTGATTCAAGGAAATTGTGACAGACAATTTCAAGTTTGCAGGAGATTCTGTATAAAAATCAATAGAATTCACCAGAAAGACATGACCATATGCTTCCATGGTTTAACAATAATAACTAAATTTAGTAAGTTATTTATAGCTATAATGTACACCGTAACAGAGTTACTCAAAAGTGAAACATTCAAGGCACGGCTAACTATTCCTCAAAGACACACACATACAGGTTGGATTTGGCACGAGGGCGAGTGATGGTTCAGTACATAAAATTTTACTAACAAGAACTTTCGAAAAATGAAATGCTCTGTCAATAAATAAATGCATAAAAACCGAACCAGTGACTCGCAACTCGTGAGCTGTAAAGCCACGACAAGGCACCAACCGTTTTACAGGCCATTCACGTGCCTTTCATACCTGATACAAACCAGACTATTGACACCATCCAGAAAGAACAGCAACACATTACAACAATCACAATAAGGGACAAGGTACATCCTACTTCAGAAAGAGATAAAAGACAAACATTACTGCACAGCCATCTAATCCGCAAGCACACACACATTCTGGTTGGATTTGGCACGAGGGTGAGTGATGATTCAGTACATACAATTGTATTCGCAAGTAATTTCAAAAAAATGAAATACACTGCGTATAATTGAAAGTATGATAAACTGAACCACTGACTCACAGCTCGTGAGCTGTAAAGCCACGTCAAGGCACCAACCTCTTTACAGGCCATTCATACACCTTTCATACGTGTGACACATACAAAACATTCACACCGCCAGCCGCGGACCCATCACATTTCGACACTCACACCAGCAGACAGCGCCATTCAAGGGCCCATCACTTTCACACGCCCAAATTTCTGACATTGCAACAACACAAAATGATGGACTGCGTGGAGTGTCACTCACCTAGCAGTGTGTGTAGTGACCAACAAAAAGCTAGCCGAGCGCCAGTCCACCCATACCACCATCCAAGCACCAGACCATGCACACCGCCAGCCAAACACCACTCAGCGCGCACCGACAGCCAAGTACCACTCCACACACACCGCCAGCCAAGTACCACTCCACACACACCGCCAGCCAAGCACCACACCATGCAGAGACAGCCAAGTACCACTCCACACACACCACCAGCCAAGCACCACTCCACACACACCACCAGCCAAGCGCCACTCCACACACACCACCAGCCAAGCGCCACTCCACACACACCACCAGCCAAGCGCCACTCCACGCACACCACCAGCCAAGCGCCACTCCACGCACACAACCAGCCAAGCGCCACTCCACGCACACCACCAGCCAAGTACCACTCCACACACACCACCAGCCAAGCAACACTCCACGCACACTGCAAGCAAAGCGCCACTCCACACACACCGCCAGCCAAGCACCACTCCATGCACACCACCACTCCACACACACCGCCAGCCAAGCACCACTCCACACACACCGCCAGCCAAGCACCACTCCATGCACAGACAGCCAAGCCCCACTCCACGCACACCACCAGCCAAGCACCACTCCACACACACCTCCAGCCAAGCACCACTCCATGCACAGACAGCCAAGTACCACTCCAGGCACACCACCAGCCAAGCACCACTCCACACACACCACCAGCCAAGCACCACTCCATGCACAGACAGCCAAGCGCCACTCCACGCACACCACCAGCCAAGCACCACTCCACACACACCTCCAGCCAAGCACCACTCCATGCACAGACAGCCAAGTCCCACTCCACGCACACCGCAAGCCAAACGCCACTCCACACACACTGCCAGCCAAGCACCACTCCACACACACCGCCAGCCAAGCACCAGTCCACGCACACCGCCTGCCAAGCACCAGACCACACACACCGCCTGCCAAGCGCCAGTCCACGCACACCGCCTGCCAAGCACCAGCCCACGCACACCGCCTGCCAAGCACCAGCCCACACACACCGCCTGCCAAGCACCAGCCCACGCACATCGCCAGCCAAGCGCCCATCCACACACACTGCCAGCCAAGCACCAGTCCAGACACACCACCAGTCAAGTGCCAGTCCATGCAGGCCGCCAGCCAAACACCAGTCCATGCACACCGCCAACCAAACACCAATCCATGCACACCGCCAAATAAATTTTTTTTAAAAACAAAGAAAGAAGTTACAAACCATTTGGAACTAGATATAAAACTACAACTACAAACAGCGTTAACTAAAAAACAAAATACTAATGCCACAGATGCAACTGAATAACCAATAAAAAACATTACAGACCAGGCAGTACACCATTAGACTCACGGTAGCTCCCAAAATTTCTTTTGAGTGTGATACATTTTGAAACATCTGAGCATACAAAGCCCAGGATTAGAAGGACAATCAGCACAGTGCATACGAGTATCCTTCCGCACATCTCTTCGATAGCAGACTTTACATCTCTTACAGGGATTGTTTTTTCTGGGCGTGGCAGGAATGTAATCAGCAAAGTGGCGATCTCGCAATCTAGCCACTTCCTCCACCACTCCGACTCTAGGAACATGTGCCTGTTCCACAACAACAAGGCTGCCTATCACAGACTCCTGAAACTGAACAAAAGTCGACTTTGACGCAGGAGAACACTCCTTGAACACAACAAAAGCATTAAAAGTTGCTAAATTGAACAGATGGATGGCCAACTTCTTATACCAAATATAAGACTTACGAATAGCAGTGTAAGGTTCCAACCTCTGATCAACTCTGTCAACACCACCCATGTGCTTATTGTAGTCTACAATGCACACAGGTTTACGCACTTCAGCAACAGCACCCCAAACAGGCATAGATGTAGTACTTTCATCATGGATGGTACTCAGCATGTACACATCCCTCCTGTCGACAAATTTTACAGCTAGCAGTTCATCACTACGCAAGGCACTGCACTGTCCCCTCTGAAGCTTTTTACAAACAAGCTCTTTCGGATAACCTTTACGGTTAGAGCGGATTGTCCCACAGGCAAAAGTGTCTACTTTCAACAACTCCTTAAACAATGGCAAAGCAGTGTAGAAGTTATCAAGGTACAAATGGTGGCCTCTGTTAAACAGTCCTCTAGCAAGATCCCAGACAATTTTCTCTGCCACTCCAAAAGTGGACGGACAACCAGGGGGGTCAATAGTGGAATCCTTACCAGTGTACACACGTAAATTGGATACATATCCTGTCCTACTCTCAGACAACATATACAGCTTAATTCCATAACGTGCCCTCTTGCTAGGAATGTACTGCTTAAAAAGTAAACGACCCTTGAACAAGACCAAAGACTCATCAATAGAAATTTCTTTGCCTGGAGAATAGATCTCTGAAAATCGATCTACAAAATGATCAATAACAGGCCTAATCTTAAAAAGGCGGTCATAGTCAGGGTGATCTCTTGGCAACGCCAAATCATTGTCAACGAAATGCAGCATCCGAAGCAAAAGTAAATACCTATCACGAGACATAACTGCAGGAAATATAGACGTTGCCATCAAGGGACTGGAAGACCAATATGAAGCCAGGGAAGGCTTCCTTATCAAGCCCATCAAAAAAGTCAAACCGAAAAAACTATTCATCTCATCCAGATTTGAGGGAGTCCAACGGGTAGCTCTAGAGTGGGGCCTAAGTTTGGCACTGTTCTTCCTCAAAAACTGTTCCGCATACAAATTAGTATGCTCAACAATCTCAGCCAAAAAGACATCATCCATGAACAACTTAAAAAACTGTATAGGCAAGAAATTTTCACAATCCACTTTACACCCTGCATAACCAGTAAAGTCAGACAACACCGGCTGCACCATTTTTGGATCAACCCAGAGTCCAGCACTTCCAATGGGAATGCTTGCAGCACCAGGCTGCAAGCCAGATGTCTCTTGCTGCATCGGCACATCAATCTCCTCCTCTACAACAGGCACTTCGTCCGCACTGAGAGTGGATTCATCATCCGATGATTCCATGTGGAGAGAAAACTCACTGCCTGAATCATCCTCTCCCTCAGACGCACTGTCAGTCTCATAATCCAGCTCAGAGGAAGATTCAAGAAGCAAACTAATCACCTGCTGAGCCGTCATTCTACGGCTAGCCATAATGCTAACTAAAAAAGATTATTTGTCAAACACGTGAACAACAAATCCTTTGAAAAAAAAGAAATAAACACAATGTTGCTTTATCTCACAGACCTATATACTCCAACACTATACCACTCACTTGACAGAAGCAGCTAGACTCAGCACCACCTACTCTGCACAGACACGGAAAGGATCAACAATATCCCACTAAAAAAGAAAAAGGTAAAAAAACAAATTACACATAAAACAACGCAAAAAACATCGCAATTAATTTCATGCTCAGAACACAAACAAAAATACAGCCATTATGACAGCACTTACAAAAAAAGACATTTATGCATAACAATAATACTCATTTGAAGTAAACCCTACAAAAATGTTTTTCTTACCAAATAAATGCAAATACGCAAAACTGCAGAACAACCACTGCCAAAACCACAAACAGGAATCACAAGCTTTACACTACAATAAAAAGGAGAAGAAAAAACATTACAATCACATATTCAAATAATGCACCAGTCAACACACAATACACCAAAAAAGCTAAGGGGTAAGTGGGCCTAAGAGTATAAATAAAATATTCACCCCTTGCCCTTGAGGCCATCCCCCACACATGGCTTCATTGGTGCTCCAGTGGGCCAATACATTATCAAACATTCAATGTACCAAAATAAATTGCACCCTTTGGGGAGCAACCCTTGCCCAAGGGGCCTCTCCCCATACACATCCCTGGTGGTCTAGTGGCCAAATGGATACTGACCCTTGCCCTAGGGGTCACTTTCCTTCTAAACATCCCTGGTGGCCTAGTGGGCCCTACAAAAAACAAAAATACCGACGTGATCTGCCTACCCCAAGGGGGCAGACTGCCAGAAACATGCCCCCAAGGAGAGTGACCCTTGCACAAGGGGCCACTCCCTATAGAACGCAAAATCTGTGGTTCAGGCAGGCAGGAAAATACAAAATATAAGGGGGGCAGACACCATAGACATATTTGCACCCCTTGGGGAGTGAGCCTTGCCCAAAGGGGCCACTCCCCACACACATCCCTGGTGGTCTAGTGGGCCAAAATGGAAAGTGACCCTTGCCCAAGGGGACACTCTCCTTATAACCATCCCTGGTGGCCTAGTGGGCTACAAAAAACATAAAGCATGGCTTGATCTGCCCCCCACAGGGGCAGACAGCCAAAAGCATGCCCCCAAGGGGAGTGATCCTTGCCCAAGGGGCCACTCCCCATACAGAGTAAAATTGGTGGTCCAGGGGGCTCAAAAATACATAAATATATGTCCTGCCCCTCCCCCCCCAGGGGGCAGACACTGTAAAATTATATGCCCCCTTGGGGAGCGACCCTTGCCCAAGGGGCCACTCCCCACACACATCCCTGGTGATCTAGTGGGGCCTAAATGGAGAGTGACCTTTGCTCGAGGGATCACTCTCCTCCCTGGTGGCCTAGTGGGCTACAAAAAACAAAAAGCATGGCTTCATCAGCCCCCCCACGGGGGCAGACAGCCAAAAACATGCCCCCAAGGGGAGTGACCCTTGCCCAAGGGGCCACTCCCCGAACAATGTTGCATTGGTGGTCCAGTGGGCTACAAAAATCTAAAATATATCTCCTGCCCCCCCCCCGGGGGGGCAAGCACAGTAAAATATTATGCACCCCCTGGGGGAGCGACCCTTGCTCAAGGGGCCGCTCCCCGAAACAGAAATCAATCGAAATACTCAAAAATCGGAATATTCTGCATTCCTGCTGCACGACCGTGCAGCAGGAATGCAGAAAAGAGGCACCGGGGGGAAAGGCAAACCCTTTTCTGTCCCCCGGTGCCTCGCAAAGAAAGTTCGATGCAGCGAGATCGCTGTACGTACCTGTTTCCCCACCGAGGCGCAGCTTGGAAATGGCGGCCACCGGTGGGGAAACAGAAAGTAAACAAGTGCCGACGTCAGCGCGGCTCGCGCGCTGACGTCATCGGTGACGTAGGAGGGGGCGGGTGGGGGAGGCACGGGAAGGTCTTCCCCTGCCTCCGGCGGTAAAAAAAAAAAGATCGCGGACACACGGGTGGAGCTGCAGCCCTCCTCCCGCAGGTAGGCGCCATGACGGCCGGAAGCCGTCATCAGCACACGAGCGCCGTGTGCCATGACGGATCCCGGCCGTCATCAGCATCGAAGGGGTTAAAACCCTTGCTCTATTGGTCTTGCCTCTGAACTTCAGAGGAGCTGAAGCATTATAGGGATGCCCTGACAGAACTGATCCCCCCGGACGCTCAAGCATGGACAAAGTGGATTAGTTTTGTTAAACATTTTTTTAAAGGGATTAAAATGGAAGAGCTATGGGTGTAACCACAGAGGATCAGGAAGAGCAACATCTAGAAAGTCAAACTAGCCTACTGGGAATTTGTTCTAATGAAGATCTGGAATGAGCAGGCTGCGGATAGTATGACAGGCCAATTTTTCAACTTCAAGCATTTCTCTGACTATGAGAAGTACTTTGTCGCCCCCAGGCATTTGTATATTAAATTTACAATGGGCATTTTGGCCATGAATACCACTATCCAGCACTGAATAAAATGTAATCATTTTCTTCTTTGTGCTAAATATCGAAGACCATGTATGAAGTTGATCATTCTGCTATGCAAGGCAAAGGGGAACAGTAAATGCCAGGATACACTCCGAATTCTGAAAAGCAATACAAGTGAACTGATTGTGTTTGCTGTATCTCATTTTTTTATCATGGGCCGTGAGACTGAGAGCTGAGGATTCTCCTACGTAGCATCATCATTAAACTAACTTGAACCTGAACATAAATAAGTTAGCCTTATATAGCAAATACACTCTTCTTAAAAGGTTTTTGGATTGGTTTAGAAGCTGAGCATGACATAATATGGAGTGATCTTGGCATGTATGATTATAGCCCAAGGAGAATGATAGTGTCACACTTTGTACCTTTCTAATTATATGCAGCCATACTTATCTGATATTTCACATACTGTACTGTATTTTCACAGACCTGTTGACCAGCATACTAGTGGTCATTTTAAACGCAGGAAATTTTTGTTGCTTCATCTGTGTCCTTCTATAGTACACTTGTCAAAACAAAGATTTGTATTAGTATATTGCTATTAGCACAAGTATTTAGATTTAGTCATTCAAAGGTAGAGGCACATAACGGACCCTGAATTGAAGTTACTGGGCCAGATGTAGATCGCCAAATACCGGTCGGTAACGGCCGGTTTCGGCCGTTACCGTCCGGTATTTGGGATTTGACATGTAGGGGGCCTCATATTTACAGAATCGGTATATTTACCGATTCGGTAAATTTACAGAATCGGTAAAATACAGAATCGGTAAATTTTCCTGATTCTGTAAATCCATATGTAGGTGGCACTGTAATCAGTGCCACAGGCTCTTACCGAATCGTTATTTACCATGGAATACTATTACATGGTAAATAACGAATTCCAGTGTACATGCACATCTGTGCATGTACACCTGTGCCATGTGGCACAGGGCATGTATGTGTGTCACATGGCACACAAGCCAGAAACAGGGGTGAAACAGGGTGTCAAAGTGACACCCTGTCCCCCTTGTAAAATTGGTAAATTTACCGATTCGGTAATTACCAAATCGGTATTTGCTAAGGAATCCTATGGGCTTCAAGGCCCATAGGAATCAATGGCAAATACAGATTCGGTAATTACCGAATCGGTAATTACCGAATCTTACCGATTCTGTATTTTTACCGAATATTTTACCTACATAGCAATTACCGAATAGTGAATACCGAATTGGTAAAATTCGGTATTTACCATTCAGTAATTTGCAATTACCTACATCTGGGCCACAGTTCTTCTCTCTTGTCTTTACTTTTCTTACTTGAGCATATGTTAATATAGATTATATTGTATTGGCTTTGGGCATGTTATCTGATAAAAGGGGTAGCATTATGTCCACTCTGATACTGAAATTTATGTACAAACTGTTTGTTACTCATAGAATTGCTTTTTCAATGATTGTGTGTTTTTAATGTAGTACTTTTTTAATCATGTATGTGCAGAGTTTCGTGCTATGTCACTATGCACTTTAAATGAATGAGCTTTTTCTTCTGGTGCACCTTACTTTTGTAACGTGTAAGCCCTAGCTATGTGATATGTACATATTGCTACTAATTATTATACCTGTGTGTATGTTTTATTTTGTCCTTTTATGGCCACAAGTCTGGAATAATGTTTTACACCCAACACTATCTCAATATGACTAGCCACAACCCCTTTATCAAGGCTCAGAAAATACACTACTATCTCCAGCAAAACACATCCATACATTTCCACACACCTGCATTACTCCCTCACAACAAGGAATGACTACTACACACAATCACAGCTCCAAACACATGGGGCTGATTAGGATGGTGGTCGGAAAACCACCCCGACCGCCATGGAAGTGGAAAACAACCGCCCGCCGGGGATCGTGGAAAAACCGGCGGTCAAATTAGGTTAATCCGCCCAAAAACACGACCGCAGCGAAACTGGGCTGAGAAAAACACTGAGGGCCAAAATCCGTCTGCTGCGGTCAGATACGCTGCGGAAAAACACAAACCCGCCGCAAGCATAGCGGAAACATGAGAATATCCCCAACGGTCACGCAGTACTTTCCCCTGTTTCCGACTGCCGCGGTCGCACACTGGTTGAATGGGAGAGCCGTGCAAGAGCTGCAGTATAGCCACCGCTGCGGGTGGCAGATGAAGCAAAAAACCCACAACAAGCCCAAACAGTGCACAGAGCAAACTAACCATGCCCCCAAACACAAAAACACATCCCAAAGACACAAACACATGGCAAAAATAAAACAAAACAATTCCCAGGACAAAACACCTCACAGCAATATCCCATTTGGAAACACCCACAGCTGAGTATAAAACCAGCCCCTTTCTTGACCACAATCCTTTGCAACTTTCAAAAACAGAAGGCCACCAACCCTCACAACAAAGGATAGGCAAAACTATACACCAGCAATACTCACACCACACACAGCACACCCACCACTGCCACACCTGCACCTGCACCACCAACCCACCAGCACATCACACACCATACACATCACCACCACACCCACCACTCACACCCCTGTACCCACAAACACTTTGCACACCATACACCATGGCAACACATAAAGTGCCCAAATTCACAGAGAGTGAGTTGCTAGTCATGGTAAATGAGATAGTCAGAGTGGAACCACAACTGTTTGGTAGTCTGGTCCAACAGATACCAGTAGCCACAAAGTCACAAATGTGGGCCAGGATAGTGTGGTGACCGGGTTTTTGGTTCTATTTCTGAGTGATGGTGACTTTAAGCTTGCTACTATCCTAGATCCCTATTCTTAGCTTGTTTCGGTCCTTTTCAGGCCTCTTTTCAGACCTAGAAGCATAAACTAGAGGATAGCCGCTTTATATGATGATAGATCCCTTATTCCTGACTCTAATCCATCTATTGCCTATTGGCTTTGACATAATTATGTGTCCTTTCATAATTCTACCTATAGTAGAGGGTGGATCATGTAGTTCTGACTTTATATTACCTATTGGTAGGGTTTGTGTATAGAGCTAAGTGTCTATTTCATCCTTTTCGGGCCTACCAGGCCCAGAACCAGAGAGACTCCATTTTGCTTTCTGCCTCTGCAGACTGAGATGCATGTAGGTCTAGTGTGATGTTTTAGTTATGAGGTGTTGTTCACTTGGAGAGAACGGGCCTGGGCCGGCCCTTATCAGTAGACTGTATTTTTCTTTGTGTCGAAGACACCACAAAAGGCCGGCCGGCTGGGTGTGTGTCCTTGGCGCGGAGTGGTGTAGGGATCTGATGGGCGGCAGGCTGCTGACTGGAACTTTCCACTAGGGAAGGGCATTCCATATTAGCGAAGTTCAGAAGAGGCAGAGTGTTCAGTTCAGTTGATTTTTGGAATGGTAGAGTTCAGTTGGTTTTTGGAGTTGTCAGAAGCAGTTGTGTTCAGATGGTGTTTGGAGCTGAAGAGAGAAGTCAGATGGTGTTTGGAGCTGAAGAGAGAAGGCAGATGATTTTTGGAGCTGAAGAAAGCAGTCAGAAGCAGTTACTTGTCAGAAGGAGTTGTGATCAGTTGGAGCAGGCAGTTAACAGCTGGAGTTTGGAGTGATGCCTTTAGGAAGAGACTGAAGTTATATTGTGGATTAGTCTGTGGGAGCAGCTGGAGTGAGTTGGACATTGGAGCTGGAACAATCGGACAGAGAGAAGAAGCTAGTGGAGCGAACGGTTATCAGAGCGGCAGAAACTATATCATTAGACTGAAGTTGGAAGGTGAAGACAGTTCGTGGGAGAGAGGAATCCAGTGCAGAGTGATCGGCGCAGATGTGTGTCTTAGAGTGCAGGGGAGAATCTGAGATGAGCCAAGGCACAGACGAGAGAGGAACCCAGATGACAGCTAGAACAAGGCTTCATAATAATCAGGTGATATATGTCCTGTTATATTAGTGCCCATATATATATATATATATATATATTCAATGAAAAAACCATTGGTTATAGAACATATATAGTTAGGAATTTGCATTTACAAAACCTTATTTTACTCGCATAAAACCATTGAAATTCCATATATAGTTAGATGCGCTAACTATATATCGCGCACCCGCAATCCACTGCTGATGATGTCACATATTACATCATTCATGACATGGTTAGTGACATCACTGATGACATCACTGATGACATCTCAAATGACATCACTGATGACATCACTGATGACAACATCCAGTGACTGTATGTTTCTGTAAAGTTAAAATATGTCTTACATATTGAAGAATGAGTGGATGTATAAGTGTCTGGATGAAGGATTTAGTAGGTGCATGACTGACTGTATGAGTGAGTGATTAAATGTGTCTCACTGAGTGCATGGGTTAGTGACTAAACTGTTTTAATTTGTGCATCATTATATCTGTTGTTCTACAAACTGCTGCATATGTTGATCAGTAGCTATATGAGTAACTGTATGGGTTATTCATTGGTTGTCCAAGTATTTGTATGGGAAACTGAGTGTGTGTGTATGGGTGGCTGGGAGGTGTGTGACTCTGTACATAGATGTGTGAGTAGTTGATTCACTATATGTATGGGTTCAAAAGTGCATGTGGAAACAGCTGTATGGGCGGTTGACTGTGCATGAGTGTATTAGTGAGTGAATGGATATCTCAGTGCTACATGTCAAAGTAAGTACATATGTAAAACACAGTACATGTGAGAGTTGACATCTATAAATAACTGTGCATAAGAGCCAGTGAATGTGTGAGTGGCTGTATGGATCATTGTGAACATGTATCAGAGATTGTATAAGAGAGTAAAGTAAATATGTGTTAGTATATGTTTGAATAAGTAAGGTGTGTATAACTGTATAGTTGAGAAAATGGAGGTGTGATTGATTTTTGGCATAACTGACTAGGTGTGTGAGTAACTCCATGGATGAGTGACAGTCTGTGACTGTCTGTTGACACTGATTGTATCTAAGGTTATATTAGAGTCTGAAGAGGTTCATGGTATTATCACATGAATGATATCATCAGTGATGTGATCAGTCATGTCAAATGAGATGTTATCAGTGATTTTATCAGTGATGTCATTTGAGATGTCATCAGTGATGTCATCAGTGATGTCACTAACCATGTAATGAATGATGTAATATGTGACATCATCAGCAGTGGATTGCGGGTGCGCGATATATAGTTAGCGCATCTAACTATATATGGAATTTCAATGGTTTTATGCGAGTAAAATAAGGTTTTGTAAATGCAAATTCCTAACTATATATGTTCTATAACCAATGGTTTTTTCATTGAATTTTCAAGGTTTTGTAAGTGCAAATTCCTAACTATATATGGACTATAACCTATGGTTTTTTCTGTGAATTTCAATGGTTTTTTAATAGCAAATATCAAAAGCTGTCAAATGTCAAGTACGTGATAGGTAAAAACGTTTTCGTGTTTATGCACGCTCATGTGCTTTGAACGCTTCCCCCCCCCACTCCCCTCTTTTCTCTTAGTAGTACTCTCTCTTTGCAGATAGTGAACGGTAGTTAACGCAGACCTTTACCCCTGTTGTAATCCGTCGTACCTGCTTGTCTCTCCATTTGATTGATTATTATCCAAGCATTTACTGTTTTAGAATTGGTTCTACTCAAATGCCTTATAAATATGGCCCAAAACAACCTATGAAGCTCTAGCAGTACATATCCAGAAATGTAATTGATTTCTAAAATCGTTTTTAAAAACAACATATCTGTTTCAGCTTACATAACAGACCATGGAATGGGCTCCATGTACCACAATAACTTGTGTTACTGCATGCCAGAATGCTACACCGAATATGCAATTACAATTTCTCAAATAAACTAATTCTATTTGTATATCACTAGAGACAAAACCACATTTTAAAAACACAGCTTTCTTCATCATTTTCTCCTTAAATCATACTATTCTCTATCTAAATTAAATACATCTTTTCTCACCTTAGCAAATATTTTTTGAGTTTTGAAAACAGTCTCAGAAATACACCAAATTGTCTTCAGCAGAAGAAAAAGGATGCACTCCAGAGGCTGCAGCTATTGAAAGCACAGAAATACAGATATTCATTTCACATATCTCTCATATTAGCCAATCATAACTCTTCCCTCACTTTTTTCAAATCAAAACCCTTTCCCCCTCTGCCCTCTCTGCCTTTTTTCCATAGCAACCACCTCCTGGAAGACCTCTCATGTTTGCAAATTCACACAACAATGTTTCAATTGAACTCTGAACTCTCAGTGCACCTGCGTATCCAGTGCAATCTTTCATTAAATGTTTCTTCCTTGACCATTCAAATTACATCTTTCAAATAACACATCCATGCACCCTAACTTTCTGTTTTCAGAAATGGAAATGCACCAATCACTGCTAATGATTCATTAGCATTGGAAATCCACAGTTTTTTTCTTTAGAAACTCCTACTGTTTCAACTGCCCTTTCATTACCACACTTCATCTGACTGCAGAACAACCTTCTCCCACCATGTTTAAGGTCTGGATTGTTGGACATAGTTACATCCACTGGGCTCAAAGGTATGCTGAGAACAGAAATTTACCTAACCTCAATTTACAGGATGTGGAAATTAAGTGGTTGGGCCAAAGAGGATTAAAATGTCACCAATTGATACCATTGGTGAAAACCTTTATGCATTTGCCAAAACCTGACCTGTTAATAGTGCACTGTGGAGGTAATGATTTGGGCACTTTGACAGGGGTAGGTCTGGAAATGCTTTTAAAGGACACCTTTGAGCAATTAATGGCACTTTTTCCTCAAACTGCCTTGGTATATTCCAATATATGCCAAAGACAGAAATGGAGGTGGTCCAACCAATTTTGTCCACAAATTGAGAAAGCGAGGAAGCATGTAAACAAATCTGTTTCAGCTTTCATGAGAGACCATGGAATGGGCTCTCTGTACAACAATAACTTGTGTTACTACATGCAAGATATCTACAGAGGAGATGGAGTTCACTTCTCAGATGAGGGCAACAGAATTTTCATTCTGAATTTAAGACTGTGCATTGGTACCTACTTATAAGTACCTAAATGTACCATAAACCCAAAAGCTCTTCTCAGAGCTACCCTTCATCTGATCACACACTTTTATTATTTTTTTTCTAACTTTTTTCTGTAATTTTCAACAAACTACGCTCAAAGAGCGCTATCCGGTACGCGAACTGGAAGCTAACCGCGCAAAATTTTAAAAAAAAAGTTTTTTCTTCGCACATATAGTCCTCCTCAGCCACCCTCAGAAAACGTAGGGGGGCAAAATACTTGTACCATGCCCCCTTCTACCCATTCAGAACATTATTTACCCTCCATTTTATACCTTGATTCGACCGAAACACAAAATGGTGGACTCCCGTTACGCTCCTAGTTCGCGGACCGGACCGCTTTCCGGGAAGCGGTCCAAAAAAAAGGTGGGAAAGTAATTTACAGAAAAACGACTAGAGACACTCTCACCAAATATAGATTAGCTCATACTACATAACAATCCCTTTCATTCTCACAAATTTGATTGAAATTTCATTTAGCCATTTAGCCTGTAGACCTCTCCAAGTACCGTGAGGTAAATTACTTCACAAAACACATCTGAAGTGTTGGAATTGACAACCAATGAAAATGTTACTTTCATTTTCTACTTTTTTTACCTCACATTTGATTGGTTATATACCTGAATATATATAAAGGAAGAGAAGAAAACACAGCCATTTTGACTACTACTTCTTGTTGTAAATCACATTTCAATAGCTTCCAAAAACTTCAACTTCTTTGTGAAGGTAAGTTATAATTTTTAAAAATGAAATATATTGTGCACTATAACTTAATATAGTAGACTTTTTCTGATAGATATACACTATCCCTCTGTAGTAGTTATGGATTTGGATAGACTTCTCTGTTATAGTTATGAATGGAGTTAGGCTTCTCTTGGTTAAATTTTCTTACATTAAATCACATACACTTTTTTATATTCCTACTTCCACTCTGATACTATACACTGCCAAAAGATAAATTCACTGATAAAAACTGCCTATCTAAAATTAATCCCAACAGTGCCCTATCTCTACTAATATATATTTTTTTAATCCAAATTTCAGGCAAAATGGAAGGCGAAAACCAAGTTTCTTTTGAAATGGACCTGCAAGAGAGCAGCCAGGAATTGATTGAACAAATTGACATGGAATTTATGGATGAAAGCTTGGATAATGAACTGCTGCAATGTGTCCAAGCAGTAGATGCCCTCCTTGCAAATGAGGACATTTTACAACCTCACAGATTGCAAACAATATTTCAAGAAAATAATGACATTTCGGACACTGAAATGTTAGAAAGTTTAATAAATTATGAAAAACAATCAAAATAAAAAAAAACTTTAAAAATAAAGAAAACAAAAAAAACAACAAAAACAACAAACAATTAACATACAGTCTTTGAAGAGTGTATCATTCTATTATCCTTATAGTACGCTGCCCAGAACGCTTTCCGGTTCGCGTACTAGGCGCTCATCGCGCAAAAAAAAAATAAAAAAATTTTTTTTGACCCTGCTGGGCCCTTTTAAAACCTCCACATAAAACCTAGGGGGTCAGGGAGGATCTACTATGCCCCCTTATGGAAATTTCCCCCTTTGTTTTGGCATCTTGTCTCTCGATCCTACCGAGAGACAAGATGGCGGCTGCACCGGACTGTTTAGAATGTTGACAGACACCGAAGAGCCAATCAGCTTTCCGTGCGCAAAGTTCCGTTACGCGAAAAGTACGCGAACCGGATCGCTGCCCGGACCGCTGTTACAGATATATATCTTGATTTAAATGTTAATTTCTCAAAAACCACTGAAGCACATATATTGAGACCTAGCAAAGGCACATCGGGCTAACAGTCCCTACAATTTTGCCAAGTTTCGTGGAAATCCATTCAGCCGTTCGGGCTAAAAGTGAGTCCAACCGCCCTATGGAAATTAACATGGGAAAAACGCGTTTTGGGACCCCCCTTTTTTCTCGGCCCCCCCTTGACGAACCCCCCCCAAATTTTCAGGAGCTGCTCAGAAACAAAATGTGCCATTTTCCTGAAAATTTCAGCCGATTCCGTCCACAAACGCCAAAGTTATTAGACATAGAATTTTCAGAAATCCCATAGGGAAAAAATCCTAACTATATATACCTACTGGCGACCGCCAGTAGGTAATATATATATATATATATATATATATATATATATATATATATATATATATATATATATTACCTACTGGCGGTCGCCAGTAGGTATATATAGTTAGGATTTTTTCTCTATGGGATTTTTGAAAATTCTATGTCTAATAACTTTGGTGTTTGTGGACGGAATTGGCTGAAAGTTTCAGGAAAATGGAACATTTTGTTTCTGAGCAGCCCCTGACAATTTGGGGGGGGTTTCATCAAGGGGGGGCCGAGAAAAAAGGGGGTCCCAAAACGCGTTTTTCCCATGTTAATTTCCATAGGGCGGTTGGCCTCACTTTTAGCTCGAACGGCTGAATGGATTTGCACGAAACTTAGCAAAATTGTAGGGACTGTTAGCCCGATGTGCCTTTGCTAGGTCTCAATATATGTGCTCCAGTGGATTATGAGTAATTTAGGTTCAAAAAAAGATATATATCTGGGCGGAGCCTAACCACACATCTGATCTGATTGGCTGTCAGCACTTCATCCAAGAAGTGTTGGCAGCCATCTTGGGACCAATATACATGATAGCACCTCATTAAAAAGCATTGTAGTTAATAGAGGGTTTTAGGACTTTAGTTACATTATAAATCATTTGTTGATGGTACCATACTCGTTTTAGGAATTGTGGTGGGTTCTAAGGTGATTTTACCATGTGAAAAAACCTTCTGCTGTGATATCATGAATATTGTTTGAAAGAAAACTAATATCTCATGATTTTCCCACAGTGGTTTGGAAGGGGATCTATAAGCTAAACTGAAAGCATATTTTCTGTAAATTCACATTATCTTTCTCAGTCATGTGAAAATGAAGTCTGACATTCTCAGTAAAACATGTACATCCAACAAGGACAGAGACTGTCAGTTGATTCCTTTGTGTTCTACTGCAGCCTCCTAGAGTGTTCTAAAGAACAACTAGAGCGCTAACAGTCCTACTTATTACAAAGGTATGGCACACCTGAAGCCATCTTGATTGGAATAAAGTGGTAACTCTTAAAACATTTAATTTAAAAAGAAACAACATGAGGGGGTATATTTTGCCATAGAAAGTATGATTAGTGCTGCAGAATGAAAAATTAGGGCACATTTTGAGTGACTTCTCAAATCCTTTTCTATTTCATTAAAACATTCTGACATGCAGTCTCCCAAAATGGCCACCAGAGACAAAAGAGCCCAAATGTAGCCCAAATATCACCCAGATGTAGCCCAAGTATAGCCCAATGACAGAATGTCCCAGAGTGTTCTAAAGAACAACTAGAGCGCTAACAGTCCTACTTATTACAAAGGTATAGCACACCTGAAGCCATCTTGATTGGAATAAAGTGGTAACTCTTAAAACATTTAATTTAAAAAGAAACAACATGAGGGGGTATATTTTGCCATAGAAAGTATGATTAGTGCTGCAGAATGAAAAATTAGGGCACATTTTGAGTGACTTCTCAAATCCTTTTCTATTTCATTAAAACATTCTGACATGCAGTCTCCCAAAATGGCCACCAGAGACAAAAGAGCCCAAATGTAGCCCAAATATCACCCAGATGTAGCCCAAGTATAGCCCAATGACAGAATGTCCCAGAGTGTTCTAAAGAACAACTAGAGCGCTAACAGTCCTACTTATTACAAAGGTATGGCACACCTGAAGCCATCTTGATTGGAATAAAGTGGTAACTCTTAAAACATTTAATTTAAAAAGAAACAACATGAGGGGGTATATTTTGCCATAGAAAGTATGATTAGTGCTGCAGAATGAAAAATTAGGGCACATTTTGAGTGACTTCTCAAATCCTCTTCTATTTCATTAAAAAATTCTGACATGCAGTCTCCCAAAATGGCCACCAGAGACAAAAGAGCCCAAATGTAGCCCAAATATCACCCAGATGTAGCCCAAGTATAGCCCAATGACAGAATGTCCCAGAGTGTTCTAAAGAACAACTAGAGCGCTAACATTCCTACTTATTACAAAGGTATGGCACACCTGAAGCCATCTTGATTGGAATAAAGTGGTAACTCTTAAAACATTTAATTTAAAAAGGAACAAAATGAGGGGGTATATTTTGCCATATGAATTATGATTAGTGCTGCAGAAAGAAAAATTAGGGCACATTTTGAGTGACTTCTCAAACCCTCTTCAATTTCATTAAAAAATTCTGACATACAGTCTTCCAAGATGGCCACCAGAGACAAAAGAGCCTAAATGTAGCCCAAATATCACCCAGATGTACCCCAAGTATAGCCCAATGACAGAATGTCCCAGAGTGTCCTAAAGAACAACTAGAGCGCTAACAGTCTTACTTATGACAAAAGTATGGCACACCAGAAGCCATCTTGATTGGAATGAAGTGGTAAGTCTGAAAACACTCAATTTAAAAAGGAACAACATGAGGGGGTTAATTTTGCCATAGAAAGTATGATTAGTGCTTCAGAAAGAAAAATTAGGGATCATTTTGAGTGACTTCTCAAATCCTCTTCTATTTCATTAAAAAAATTCTGACATGCAGACTGAAACATGCACTTTGAATGCCAGCAGCAGACGTCCCTGGTGAGCAGTAGCTTTACTACAGTGATCTAATGTGCAACTAGAGTGCTAACATTCAGAATTTATGGAAAATGTGTGACACATCTGAATGCCTTCTTGATGGAACCAAAGTAAACAAGCATTGAAAATGCAATAGATCTCGCCCTCGTTTAAGTTAAAGCCATTCTGTTTGTAATGAGGTGGCTTTTTAGCTTTGCTTTTATTAGTGTTTTTTCAACTTTCATGTAAATAACATGCATCTGTATGCATATAAGTATATGTATGCATGCATTTATGTTTGTATTTATATAGATATACAGATGATATATGTTTATATATGTATGTATATATATATATATATATATATATATATTCACTGAAAAAACCATAGGCTATAGACCATATATAGTTAGGAATTAGCATTTACAAAACCTTGAAAATTCACTGAAAAAACCATAGGTTTTAGACCATATATAGTTAGGAATTCGCATTTACAAAACCTTATTTTACTCACACAAAACCATTGAAATTCCATATATAGTTAGTTGCACTAACTATATATCGCCCACCCGCAATCCACTGCTGATGATGTCACATATTACATCATTCATGACATGGTCAGTGACATCACTGATGACATCACTGATGACATCTCAAATGACATCACTGATGACATCTCAAATGACATCACTGATGACATCACTGATGACATCTCATTTGACATTACTGATCACATCACTGATGATATCATTAATGTGATAATACGATGAACCTCTTCAGACTCTAATATAACCTTAGATACAATCAGTGTAAACAGACACTCACAGACTGTCACTCATCCATGGAGTTACTCACACACCTAGTCAGTCATGCAAAGAATCAATCACACCTCCATTTCCTCAACTATACAGTTATACAAACTTTACTTATTCAAACATATACTAACACATATTTACTCTCTTATACAATCCCTGATACAAGTTCACAATGAAAATTGTAATGATGATGTTGATGATGCCTGAATTTCAATGTGAACAAATCTGGGTAGGCTCAACCTCCCTAGTCAAAAGAGCACTTTAGATGTTGTCAGAAAGGAGGGATATTATTTAAAACTGCCCAAAGGAATACCCTATCTATATAGTTTTGATGTTCAGGGTCCTTTGGCAAGAATAAAAATAACTGGATAGGCGCCCCTAGATAAATTAGTTCTCCTGCATCTATAACTCTGGTTTACATGATTCAGCCGGTTACCAATACATGTTACCCGGCTTTCTTCTGGAACAAAGGAAGATCCCTCATGTGTGTTTCATGATATCGAACATACTATTCCTTATCTAGGCACTTTGCAACATGCATGCAATCATTAACTCTTAACTGCTGGAGCACACCCCCCACCCCCCTTCCCCAGTCGTAAGCCCTTATTTTGCTATTTAGGGTAGTTCGCTCTTAGGGACCTATAACTTTTTTCCACATAAGGTATCACACCGAATTTCTGACCTTTATTCCAAAATCCTGGGAATTCTAAAGGCATCCAGGGTTTGTGGATTCTCCTGTAGCGGACTGAGAAAATAGAAAATGTTAACTGAGAAAAAAGACAATAGCTACATCTTTGAGTTTTTTGGGATAAATAGGAAAAGATTGCTTCATATAAAAATGTCCGTTTTTTCTCCTAAAAATGGCATCAATGAACGGTTTGCTGTGCTAGTCACCATCTTCCCAGATTTCAGGAAGATGCAGAGCTGATTCAAAAAAACCTTTTTTTTCCATCACAGATTTGGCATTTTTCAAAGAGGTAGCCAATTTTGCCTACTTTTTTACATTTCAACCTACTTACAGTTTATGGTGAAAACCAGTGTGAAACTCATGGGAGATTCAGAAAAGCTATAGATTTCTGAAATGTAGACAAAATTTTAAATTTTGCAAGGGGTCATATGTGTAGATCCCTTAAAGTTTTCCAAAATAAACTAACTGTAGAAATCAAGAAATATTGAAAATGAGTAGGAAAAAAGGCAACTTGTAACAATGTTTTCATCTGTAACTTTTTGACATGATGGCCGATATACAAATGCAATACAATATTATGCCAGCTAGAACCATCTAGTTGTGGCTACATATTGAGGGCCTAATTTATGTGGTTTTGCAGTAGGGCAGCGCTGCAGGCCTTCCTACTGTGCTACCTACAGCAAAAAAAAGGGCCGGAGGTGCTGTAACTATCAGATATGACGCAATCCTGTCCTTTTCCCAAATGCTGGCACACAATGGGCTGCCGTGCACCAACCCAGGCACCTTTGCACCATAGTGCAAGGGTGCCTGAGTTGTGGGGATGATTATGTTTGTGCAGGAATGGGACCATCTTGCATAAAAACAATCAAAAGAAGATTTTTCTCTTTCTATGTGAGGTGCAGAATGCAGCACACATATAAAAATGAAAAATGAGGAGAAATAAAGATATCTCTCTTAATTGCGCCCTCCCTTACGCCTCCCCTGGGGAGGTTTAAGTTTTTGGCACTGCCTCAGATTTATGATTTCTCATAAATCATCTGGGGCAGTGTCAAAAAGTCATGGATGTTGCTGGGAATGCTCCCAGCAACACCCATTGCATGCCCCTTTAACACAGAAAACTGTGTTAAAGGAAACAAAATGTACGAGGCAGCATTAAACCAAAAAGGTGGCTAAGTGCTGCTTCGTAAATATGGTCAAGCTCCTACACAACAGAACGTCACAAAAAGTGATGTTCTGGTGGCGCAAGGGTCTCATAAATGAGGCCCTGAGTTTGTAGGTTCTCCAAGAGCCCGAGGTACCTAGAGCCAACAACTAAGCTGCACCGTACAATGGTTTTTCATTGCATGCCGAGTACATAGCAATTCATATGGTGAAATATGTAGAGTGAAAAATGGGCATCAAGGAAACCTATGTATTTCTGAAATGGGCACAAGAAATGGAGTTTAGTAGCAGTGGTTATTTGTACATTTCTGAAATTGTGGGTACTGTACTAGCATATGATTTAGAGGGTATTTCAAAATGCCCTCTTTCTTATACATTTTCTTATATTTGGAAGGCAAAATGCATTGAAATCCAATTGATAATAATAAATGTTCTACTATTCTATGCTTCCACTTGTCTTCCGATAAAAATGGTACCTCACTTGTGTGGGTAGGCCTAGTGCCGGCAACAAGAAAATGCCCAAAAAACAACACATTTTTCCACTCAGAACTGACCCTTTTTTGCAAAGTGGGTAGCTGTAGATTTTGGGCCCTAACTTAGATGGTATTTAGGGAAACCTAGGGAAAACTAGCAAATCTGCACATTTGTAAAATCTAGACACCTGGGAGAATCCAGAGGGGGGTGACACGCATGGCTCTCACTAGATTTTCTTACCCAGACACCCTTCCAAACCTCACACTTTCCCTAAAAAAACACATTTTCTCACATTTCTGTGCTAAAAAGTCCTGGAATCTGTGGAGAGCCAAAAACCTAATTCTACCCAGCATTCCTCCAAGTCTCCCAATAAAAATGGTACCTCACCGGTGTGGGTAGACCTAGTTCCCGCACAGGAAAGGGCCCAAAACATAACAAAGACACATCACATTTTTACACTCAAAACTCACCCTTCTTTTGCAATGTGGGTAGCTGTTGATTTTGGGCCCTAGCTCAGCCGGCATCTAGGAAAACCAAGTAAACTTGCACATTTCTGAGAACTAGACACCTGGAGGAATCAAGGGTGGGGTGACCTGCATGGCTCTCACTAAGTTTTTCAACTCAGAATCCCTTTCACAACTCAAACGTGACAAAAAAACACATTTTCCTCACATTTCTGTGATGGAAAGTTCTGGAATCTGTGGAAAGTAACAAACCACATTTCACTCAGCATTCCGACAACTCTCCTGTTACAAATGGTACCACACTTGTGTGGATAGGCCTAATGCCCACTACAGGAAAAGGCCCAAACGCAACATGGAGAAATCAAATTTTTCCACTCAAACTGATTTTTTTTGCTGCAAAGTGGTAGCTGTGTATTTTGGACACTAACTCAGCTGCTACCTAGGGAAACATAGCAAACCTGCACATTTTTATAAACTAGACATCTGTGGGAATCCAGGGTGGGCTAAACTACATGTTTCTCTGTAGTGTTTCTTACCCAGAATCCCTTGAACAACTCACACTCTGTCTAAAAAACACATTTTCCTTACATTTCTGTGATGCAAAGTTTTGTAATCTGTGGAAAGCCAAAAACTTCCTTTCACCCACCATTCCCCCAAGTCTCCTGATATAAATGGTACATCACTTATCTGGGTAAGCCTAGTGCCTCCGACAGGAAAAGCGCCCAAAACACAAGGTGCACACATCACATTTTTACACTCAAACTGACACTTGTTTGCATTGTGTAGCTGTGGAATTTGGGCTCTAGATCAGCTGCCACTAAGGGAAACTTAGCAATCTTGCAATTTCTTTTTTTTATACTGGACACTTAGGGGAATCTATGGTGGGGCAACTTGCATGGCTCTTCTAATTGTTACTTACAAGGAATCCCTTGCAAGCCTCAAACTATGACAAAAAAACACATTTTTGTCACATTTCTGCAATGGAATGTTTTGGAATCTCTGGAGAGCCACAAACATACTTTCTCTAAGTCACGTGATAAAATTGTACCTCACTTTTGTGGGTAGGTCTAATGCAACAGGAAGGGGCCCAAAAGGCAGCACTGTCCTGTCACATTTTTCCACCCAAAACTGACTCTTTTTTTTCAAAGCGGGTGGCTCTAGATTTTGGTTCATATCTCTGCCAGGATCCTAGGGTAACCTAGCCATCATGCATATTTTTGAACAATAGAAACCTGGAAGAATCCAGGGGTGGAGTGACTTGCATGGCTCTCATTATGAATTTTTACCCAGAATCCCTTGCAAGCCTCAAACTTTGACTAAACAAGATACATTCCTCAAATTTCTGTGATGGAAAGTTCTGGAATCCGGGGAATCCACAAACTTCCTTACACACATTTCCCTAGGTCTCCTGATGAAAATGGAACAACACATGTGTGAGTAGGCCTAGTGCCTTGACAGGAAAGGGCCCAAAACACAACATGGACACATCACATTTTTTCAATCAAATCTAACCCTTTTTTTGCTATTAGGGTAGCTTGGTTTTCAGGCCTTAACTTAGCCGGCCTCTAAGGAAACCTAGCAAACATGCACATTTTTTAAATCTGGACACCTAGGGCAATCCAAGGTGGGATGACTTGCATGGCTCAGGCCAGGTTTTGTTACCCAGAATCCCTTGCAAACTTCAATCCTTGACTAAAACACTTTTTACTAAAATTTCTGTGATGGAAAATTCAGAAAGTTGTGGGTAACCACACATTTCCTAGTGCCCTTGGTTTCTACATATCCCTCCGAAAAAGACAATACCACACTTGTGTGGGTGGGCCAAGAGACCTTGACATTCATGATTACTATATTAGCATTCTTGACATCAGGGTCCAACAAGTATAATATGCAAGCCAGTAGCCATTTACATTTTGCAGCTATAGGCGTCACCTTTTTCACAATCTTGGTTGATAATAGGGCCAAAATCCCACCCCCACCGGGTGTCCCTGCTGTTTTTTCTTCGTAGGCCGATTTAGTTGAACTAACCCTTCAATTATACAGGTTTTGTCGCACAATCATGTTTCTTGCAAACACATTATCTCCAAATGTTTGAATAACTTTTTAAGGCTTTCTAGTTTTGATATTCTTCCAAGCTCATGTATGTTCCTTGATAAAATTCCAAGTTATTGCGACGACCCACTCAGTGGGCTTTCAGGTGCGGGGTTTCTCTTTTTCATTTCTCCTCAATGGCCTTTTATCTCCTTCTTTATGGTTCCCCACACTTTCTGTGTCCCAATTTCCATTGAGGCCATTAAAATCCATCTGTAAGAGCCATTTCGGCTTTTTTGTAATTTTCTTTTTCCAGAAACCATTGCTTGGTGACTGAGGTAGGCTTAAGTGCACCTTATTAGCCCCCTCTTTGATCCTTAGCAACCCCGCAACACATTTCCAATGTCTATTTGCAGACTAACTGCTTTCCGCACCTTGTGGAAAATTCCCCTTCCACCTTACGAACTACTGCACAGCCGTTAACGAACCGTCTGCCTCAATAGTTCAGCAAATGGGACTTCCTTTTATATTTTATATTCCTTTAATATTCCAAATGTTTCCCTACTAAATCATTATATCTAAACCAACAATCAGCTGTGCCGTTACAATAGATGACAAATACTGAAGTGCGATGCTGTGCAGCCACCACCACTCATCATTCTTGTGAGTATCCTTATTTAATTTGTTTTCCTTTATTTAAAGGTAACTAAGTTCCTGCCTGGTTCTCTCCCCAGATGGTCACTGGTTCCAAACTTGGAGCCCCACCACCCTTGCACCCAAACCCTGTAGACTTATGGACACAAAAGCACAATGCTGCTTGCCTAGCTACTTGGGGGTCCCCTCGAGGGCCGGCGCAGATGCTACACTGGTACTGCTGCAGCGGAGGGCACTCAACTTCCAACACTTGTGTGGGTCTGGGGTGGGTCCAGGGGTGGAGGTAAGACAAGGTAGGGGCTACAGGCCCAAGTACCCTTGATGCTAAAGGGTGCCTTGGGGTGCCCTGTAATACCTCCTGGATCTCATCCTAGCTTTGCGTTCCTGTATCCCTACGATCAGACTCTCCACCGGCATTCGTCTCCCGCAAAGCACTCTAGCCATACATGCACACGCACAAGCGCGAGCATGACACATCCACGGGGTTCAGTGCTCGGCCTCCCCGCTGATCAGCAGTTCAATTGCACAACAGGTCTGCAGGCACTACAGAGTATTATTTTATAGTCATGTTGATTTCTGACGGAGTTTTTTAGTTACTGTGTTGTGTTTTTCTGTATTGGGTGCTTTGATGTTTTGTTTTGTAATGCTGTGATTGCTGTTTTATGTGTTATTGTCTTGTGTCGTTCTGCAGTTGGGTTAGTCTTGTGTTGGCAGTAAGTTATTTTGCCTATTATGGTGTGTTGGGTTGCATTGTACTGTTTACATTTAGGGGCCGATTCTGATCCGGTAAAAAGCGCTCCGAATAGCCGTTCGGAGCGTTTTTCCTGTACTAATCTTACATTGCAATGTCCCCCGTATGTACGACGAAGTACGATTCGTACCAGGAGCTGAGCTCCGTAAGAATCGTACAGAGACTGTACGACTCTAGTCTCTGTACGAGTCTCACTCGGAACCCACTGTACGCGACATCTGTACGGTTTGCGGATGGTGTATACGACCTAGCAAGTACGATACGTGTCGGGTACCCACTGTACGACCCTTTTACTGCGAGAGCTGAAAACAGCCGTAAAAGCAGAGTTCGTGACGAAACAGGTACGGAACGCCCCCCCGGGTATGGCGCGTACCCCCATGATCGGAGGGGTACAGCGCGTACCCCTGCGAATGTGGGGGGTACACACCGTACACCCAGCATACATGGGGTACGCACCGTACCCCTGGAACGCTGGGTGTACGGCGCGTACCCCATGTGCGCTTGGTGTACGGCGCATACCCCCATGTTCGCAAGGGTACATGCCGTACCCCTGCGATCATGGGGGGTACACGCCGTACCCGGGGGGGCCGTTCCGTACCTGTTTCGTCACGAACTCTGCTGGAGTGGGAATAGTCATTTTTACCCCTACACTATCCAACGCTTTCCCTACTGTTGCACTCACTGGAGTGGGAATAGTAATTTTTACCCCTACGCTATCCAACGCCTTCCCTACTGTTGCACTCACTGGAGTGGGAATAGTAATTTTTACCCCTATGCTATCCAACGCTTTCCCTACTGTTGCACTCTCTGGAGTGGGAATAGTAATTTTTACCCTCCCGCTATCCAACGCTTTCCCTACCATTGCATTTACTGGAGTGGGAATAGTAATTTTTACTCCTACGATATTCAACGCTTTCCCTACTGTTGCACTCTCTGGAGTGGGAATAGTAATTTGTACCCTCCCGCTATCCAACGCTTTCCCTACTGTTGCACTCACTGGAGTGGGAATAGTAATTTTTACCCCTACGATATCCAACACTTTCACTACTGTTGCACTCACTGGAGTGGGAATAGTCATTTTTACCCTTACGCTATCCAACGCTTTCCCTACTGTTGCACTCACTGGAGTGGGAATAGTAATTTTTATGCCTAAGCTATCCAATGCTTTCCCTACTGTTGCACTCTCTGGAGTGGGAATTGTAATTTTTACCCTCCCGCTATCCAACGCTTTCCCTACTGTTGCACTCACTGGAGTGGGAATAGTAATTTTTACCCTCCCGCTATCCAATGCTTTCCCGTCTGTTGCACTCTCTGGAGTGGGAATAGTAATTTTTACCCCTACGCTGTCCAACGGTAAAAATATTGTATATTTTTTATTAATATTATGTTCATATATATATATATATATATATATATATATATATATATATATATATATATATATATATATATATATATATATGTGTGTGTAAAAATATGAAATTGTACTTTTTTTTAACTTACATTAAATATTTATTCATTTTAAGGTTATTTATGTATTTTAAGTATGTTTAAGTTAATTATATTTATTATTTCATACATTTTCAATTACTTTTAAGACATTAAAAAATTCGATATTTTGACTAAATATATTTTTTACAATGATATTTTTGATTCGATATTTTTGTACTTACCTGTTTGGAGATAGGGATTCGATATTTTTGCATTCTATATTTTTTCCTCGATATTTTGGTAAGTCTATATTTTTGTCATCGATATTATTTCAGTGATCCAATTTTGGGGTATGTGCCTTCAAACAGCTGTTTGGGGGGATTAGTATATGAGCTGAGAAGATTGGGAATTGCTAGATTGGAGGATATGACTTTCAAAGAAGGACAGGTTATGAACTTTGAGATGGGTTTTGGTAATTTGGCAAAATCCACTAATAGAGATTAATGCAAAATACATAGTTAGAGTAGGCAGTACTCAGAGAGGGAAGACATGCAGAGCATGAAGAGTAAGAAGAGAGTCATTTAAAGAAAGCAGGAGAGGAGATAGTTAAACTTTTGAGTCAATATCAACATTTTTCATGCATGGTTTTATAAACCTAGAGTAGACTTTTGAGATAGCATGCACTCTGAGGAAGCAAAGCTGCAAAAAGAAACACAATTATTTGCATATGAGATTGTGCTATAATAGGTACTTTTTGATAGACCCTAAAATCAAGCAAAACGTAGGTCCCTGCCAGGCTATTGCTAGATCACAGCTCAGAAAGGACAGCTGATCACCTCTTGATATGGCTGGTCTTATATACAGGGAAATACTGAGAGCTTTAGACTGCATGGAAGTGTTTTGAAAGCATTCCTGTTTCTTGAGAGAGGAGACCCAGATACAAAAAGGAGGAAGAGACACTTGATGCTACATATTCCAAGAGCCCCCATCTTTAACGTGGAGTTGCATATTAGTCCTTCTGAGCACTGCCAACTAGCAGATTGCAGGGGTGAGAAGCGTAAACACAGTGCCGTCCTCCAAGGAGAGGAAGTTTGTAGGCCAGTCTGTCCCTCGTCTGTCCCTGATTGTTGCTTAAAGGAGATTCCACATGTCATAGTGTCCATGCTGCTGGCACCACAGTGCATCCTGCTATGAGAAAAATCACTTTACACAAAGGCAGTGTCTTCAAGGCAGCCCAAGAAACATACTTTAAAAGGAGTCACCCACTTCAATATGCACTCTACTAGAAGCACATAACGTTTCAACCTAGCTGAACATTATTGCACAGAAGCATTTAGCATCTGTGTGGCTCATTAGAAAACACTTGAAGATTAAAGTTCCAAGATGATAAAAAACAGTTATTAAATATTTGGAAATGTACCAAACTTTTATCACACTTTAAATAACTACTGCTTTGAGAACACTGTGAAGTAAGCACAACTCCAAATGAATAGCGAAAGAAAAAAGTTTTGGACAAAACAGTACATTTTGGGGCCGATTCCGATCCTGGAAAAAGAACGTCCGTATGATTTTCATCCGGACCCATCGCCGTACAATTTGTACCCGTCTGTCCGAGTCGCGTCGTACGATCCGTATTCCGCCAATCTGTCTGAATCGTCGCGATCCGTACATATTGCAAGGCTGAAACAGTGAACAGTACGACTCGTACACATGCCGTACGACCCGACGATTATGATTCGGACCTGGGTATGAAGACGTGATTCGTACGGTCCACGTCAGGTAAGGGCGATTCGTACGGAAAAGCACACAATCACTTACACACCGAACGGTGCGCACACCCCATGATCGCAGGGTGTACGCACCGTACACCCAGCGAACATGGGGTACGGTGCGTACACCCCAAGATTGTGGGGTACGGTGCATATACCCCGTGATCCTGCGATCATGGGGTGTACGCACCGTACCCGGGGGGGGGAGCGTTCCGTACCTGTTTCCGGGCAAACTCTGCTTTTACGCCTGTTTTCAGCTCCCGTAGAAAAAGAGTTGTACGGTGCATACCTGACACAAATCGTACTTGCCGGGTCAGAAAAGGAGCTGCGAACCGTACAGATGTCGCGTACAGCGGGTTCCGAGGGAGATTCGTGCGGGAATTTGATTCGTACGGTCTCTGTACGATTCGAACAGAGTCCAGCTCCTGGTGGGAATCGTACTTCGTCGTACGTACAGGGGACGTTGCAGGGTACGATTCATATGGGAAAAACGCTCCGAACGGCTACTCGGAGCGGTTTTTCCCGATTCGGAATCAACCCCTTTGTAGGGAGTTCATTGTTGCCGAATTCTCAACAGTGATACACTCACTTCTGGTTGTTTTGTTTTGGTGTATTGCTGATTCATTTGAGTTTCAACACTGATATGCTAACCATTTATTTATTTATGTAGAGTTGAAAGTAGTTACACCAAGCATGCATTCTGTAAATCCACCTCCACCTTATCTGGATGGTCCAGGTGAACCACCAATGATTTGGAGAAACTCGTTTGATGCTTTTCAGACATATTTGGGGGCAACTGGAGCATCAATGTTCTGTGCAGAAAGAAAAACATGTTTAGTCTTTCACTTCCTTAGGTTTGAGGGATGTACAATAAACATCTCCCAGAAAGTGAAATCACAGAGGAGGAACAAGGGGATGAGTTCACTGAAGCGGTTTACAAATGTAAAAAAAGATTTGATGTTCAACATAGCATTGTCAGGTTATGTCTCAAATCTTTGACGAGGGAACAATGCAGTGGTGAAAGTGTAGTTATGTATTAAGTGTTAGCTCTTCGGAGGTTGGACGCAGATTTTAACTTTGAGAACTTCACTAACCAACTCGTCCGTGATCAGTTTTTTTGACACTGCTCAAACAAAACTATTCGAAAAAATTGATGCCGCTCAGTAATCCTACTCTGGATGAAACACTGTGAATTGCAAAAAGCATTGAGACATCCCAGATATCAGTCAAAGAGCAAGTTAAAATAGACATAATTCGTTTTTTGGGTGACACTTACATGTCACTGCATCACACCACCAACATCACATAGGCCAGCCCCGGCACAGGCTCTGTACACATGCAGCAAATCCCAGCCAAAGTCACCCTCCCCAAATACTCACGCCTGCCTTGCTGCTGATGCTCCTTCAAACGTGCATCCAGCTCAGGCTGAGTCAACGCCAAGATGCAGGCCACTAGTGATGTCATGCTGCGAGTGCCAAACACCCAGTGCGCGGAAGCAGCCCCAAGGTCATCTCTGCCACGTTCTTTGCCTGCCGGCTGATGTCATCCCACCTCTTGTGGCAGTGGGTGCTCCATCCGTTAGAGACGCCCAGAGCTCGCACCTTGCAGCAATGGCCCTCCACACGGCCTTACGCTGGTGTACCTTGAGCTGCAGGCATGGGAGACAGTAGGGGGAAATGTTCAGTGACACAGTGTAATGTACCAACATCTATCAGTATAGCAGCAAGATACAAAGTCATTACAAATTCAACTATATGTCCATCAGAGACTAGGGTACATCGCACATGGGACATCTGCGTGGGATAGGCTGATGTGATTGCATGCAGTTGTGAGGGGGAACACAGTCCCTACATATCTCACACTCATGCACGATGCCAGCACTGAAACCCCTATGTGACCTGCCCACATCTCCAGTCCATTTTTGGGTAGAGCAACACATACATCACATATCAACCTGTGTCTGGGGGTGGACTTTCGGTGTCTAACACTGCACAGTACTCAATGTCCCTGCCCTGTGAATAGATAACTCTGTGATGGGTGTCACATTGAGGGACCTGGAATCACAAACAGAAATTCCTCAACACAAGGCCGGTCGTGTGCAATCTACAGGGATGAGATGGCGCATAGATGGAGTGCAATGAGAAAATACCTAGGAAATACATAGGAAGTGAAGTGATGTCTCCTTGACTTTGTGAGCGGGCTCTGTGCTGGGCGTCTAGGCTCACACCGAGATGGACAACAGGGGCACACACAGCCATTCAGCCAAGCAATCACTGTCCTGACTCCGGCATGACCAACCTACTGCTTCACTGTATGGCTGACAACACAACACAGTTCACTCATACCTACAACTGCAGGCAGGTACCCCTGTGACATTGGAACACACACCTTCCCCATGGAGACAGCATTTTTGTCAGAGCATGACACAACACCACACCCTCAGGCACATATTGCATCAGTCCAACTACACATGTGCCCCCCTGCCCGACACCTCCACTCTTTAGGACTTCCTATGACATTTGGGGCACCATACAACCTTGGGTACTGTGTGAGCACCTCTTCCACCAGGACCTCTAGCTCCTCGCTTGTGAACTGGCATGGAACTTCTCTGTCCTTGCCATTACTGTGGACATGGAACAACTGCAGGAGAATTGGGTGGTGAGGGTACTCGTGCAGCAGTTCCCTGAGGCAGAAGCAGATGAGGGGTCTCTGGCAGCAGTCCCTGGAGGCAGAGCAGCAGGACAGGGGTCGCAGGCAGCAGTCCCTGGAGGCAGAGCAGCAGGTCAAGGGTCTCTGGCAGCAGTCCCTTGAGGCAGCAGCAGATGAGGGGTCTCAGGCAGCAGTTCCTGGTGGCAGCAACAGATGAGGAGTCTCTGGCAGCAGTCCCTGGAGGCAGAGCAGCAGGTCAGGGGTCTCAGGCAGCAGTCCCTGGAGGCAGCAGCAGATGAAGGGTCTCTGGCAGCAATCCCTGGAGACAGAGCAGCAGGTCAGGGGTCTCAGGAAGCAGTCCCTGGAGGCAGCAGCAGATGAGGGGTTTCTGGCAGCAATCCCTGGAGACAGAGCAGCAGGTCAGGGGTCTCAGGCAGCAGTCCCTGGAGGCAGCAGCAGATGAGGGGTCTCTGGTAGCAGTCCTTGGAGGCAGAGCAGCCGGTCAGGGAACTCTGGCAGCAGGCTCTGGGAGCAGTGGAAATGTAAGGCTCCCTCCTACACATATATAGCCCCCTGGGGTCGTTTCAAAGGTGCCAAGCTGCAGCAATTGGTGTTCCAGGTCTGCCTCTTTCAAGAGCATCCAATGACCGCCTCTGCGGTGGCGGAGCACGCCTACCGCAATTTTCTAAATTGCATCATGCTACAGCAATCATCGTTCCCATTGGCTCAAGGGCATGCTCCATGGCGGTGACACACCGCAGGGGCCCGGTGTGCGCTACTGTGATGGTGCATCTATCAAAAGCATCCAATGACCGCCTCATGCAGCCTCATGCCGCTCATGGTGGTGACACACCGCTGGGGACAGGCAGTAATTTCCGCGATTTGGGTGGCAGAGCATGCCAACCGCCATTTGGGCATGTCTCCATACCAATTACTACTGCACTTGTGTGAATGGGGGGTGCTGGTGACACACCCCTGGGGACAGGGGGTAGCTACCGTGAATTGGGTGCCATACAATGGCAATGGCCATCTGGCACAAATCAACAGTGATACATAAATTGGATAAGACACGCAACGTTCAGTAAGCCAACAGTTGAAAAGGTACAGAGTTGTTGCGTGCAGAACAGGGCTTCGCTGTCTGAACCAATCAGTGTTGAGATAAGTACCAAGTAGCAATCTCCCGGTGGGAGTTGTCCCCCAGTGCACCGCAGTAATACCCGTAGGTATAGTAAAGTTTAAACAAACACCAAGTTCATTCCAAATTTGTTTTTAATTGGTAGTATTCAAATGTTCATTCCAAATTCATTTCTTATTCCATGTGGTACAAGTATTCCTTAAATGTCAGTAAATACATCCATAATTTTCCTTTCTACGTCCCTATGCATTTCGGGCTTATCCAGCCCTTCATCAGGGGAATAGTCTGTAAAAAAATAATAAAAACGAACTGTTTTCAGGGATGAATTCTCCTATATATCAACAAATTAATCAAAACAAATTTGGAATGAACTTGGTGTTTGTTTAAACTTCACTATACCTACGGGTATTACTGCGGTGCACTCGGGGACAACTCCCACCGGGAGATTGCTACTTGGTACACATCAACAGTGCACAGTGGCCACATGGTCAATGGCACATCATTGTGCACACGATGCAAATGTTCTATTGACTCCACTGGTGACTACACATGCCATGTTTGTGTATGTGTGTCGTACATTGTCCAGTACTCCCTCACATGTCACTTATGAATTTGTTGGTCAATGAGGCAGGACAGTGTGGTAGTGGACTCTACAATGTGTACACATGTCAATGCGTTGAGGTGCAGTGATAATCACTGCAATGCCCGTCTCAATGTATGATGTAATTTTTTGCATGGCCTCTTATGTTTGCTCATACACACAATTGTCATTTCTGTGCCAACTGCCGTCATTGTGTTGTGGATGTGTGCCAGGTTGAAATGACGCATTAAGGTGTGACAGGTTCAGCAGCTAGGTATGAGACAGTGGGGTTTAATTGTTACACATATGCTAGATGCCATACTCCCAAGCGTGCCCATGCATACTGTGGCCATATCCCTATGTCCATTCACATTGTCCAAGGTGGTATTTGAGGTACTTGTTTTTTGCAAGTTGACAGGTGTGCCCTTTATGTAGATGAAGGTGTCCCTTCATGTAAGCTGGGCTGTTACTCAATTTTTGTGGCAGTCATTGTTGGCGTTGTGACATCCAGACCGTGAAATGCTGTGCCCATCTCCTGATGTATTGCATTGACATGTATCCACTTTCATCTCAACTAGGAGGAGGCCAAATCTGCTGCGTCACTTGACAGTGCTGGAGGACATGGAGGATGTGGCGATCATCCTGAAATTCCGTCTGGATAGAGCCACCCTAAAAACCCATTGTGATATGTTGGAGCACCACCTGCAGCCTCGCCGGACATATCCAACAGCTTTCACCTCAACTTATAAGGTGATGCCAGCCCTGAATTTATTTGCAATTGGATCGCTCCAGGAGACAGTGGCAAGTGTTGGTGGGATGTCACAACCGATGTTCAGCATGGTGCTGCCTGATGTACTGTCTGCCATGCTGATATACAAGGACAGATATATCCATTTCCCCAGGGGTGCTAAATTGGCAGCTGAGAAGGGAGACTTCTATCCCTTTGGGCACATCCCCCATGTTGTTGGTGCCATTGATTGCACCCATGTCGGTCTTGTGCCACCACAGGCAATGAGTACAATTACAGGAATCGAAAACATTACCACTCCATAAATGTGAAAGTGATATGCCAGGCAGATATGATAATCTCCCACGTGTGTGCAAGATTCCCAGGCTCAGCCCATGACTCCTACATCCTGCTTAACAGCATTGGGCCCTAGCTGATGACTAATCTGCTTCCCGAGCGTGCATGTATTGTGGGTGAGTATGCCTAGTCGTATAGCGTGCTGGGTGTGTGACCTGCTGCCCTCTGCATCAGTAACATTGCAATTTTTTTTGTGTTTGTCATGCCTATGTGACTCTGCATATCCCAACCGTCCCTGGTTGCTGAGCCCACTGCAGAATCCCAGGACCCCGGCTGACGTTCACTACAGTGATGCCCATGGTAGGACACGTCGTGTGGTGGAGCATACTTTTTGTCTGCTGAAATCAAACTTCTGCTGCCTGGACAAGACCGGAGGAGCACTGGCATACTCGCCCAGGAAGGTATGTCAGATTGTAGTGGCATACTGCATGCTCCACAACCTAGCCATTCTCAAGGAGATTCCCCTGCTCCTGGATGATGATGAGGACCCAAGGCCCCCGCCTGCAAACCAACCCGTGTCCAGTGATGAGGACAGTGTAGAGGAGGAAGGTGTTGACCTGCGTCAACAGCTCATCACCCGCTACTTCACTCGAAGGTGAGTGACAATGTGTGACATACCCATTGTCTGATGATGTTGCTGCTGTCATGAAGGGGTATGTGTTCTTGTAGCAGCAACCAGTTGTAGACTCAGCAGTGGTTGTCAAGGTTTCTGGGACAGGTCATTTGGGGACATCTACAGGACATGTCTGTTGACACCTGCTGCCCAGTGTGATGTGTGCATGTTGGCTCATGTAGATGGTAGGTGTTGTGTGATGTCTTTGATGCCACATCCACACCAGTGAGTGTTGTTCTGTTGTGTTTCCCTAGGTGCCTACAATGTATCCTTGCCTACATACAGTACATACTCCTGATACGTTATGGACATGTCGAAGACTGTACATCCTACAATAAAGACAGAGCTGACACGACAAGATGTGTGTAAGGTTATTTATTTTTCAATGTTGGCATGTGAGGTTAGGTGTACATTTCCATTGAGGTGGTGGTGGAGCAGTGCGTTGACCGTCATGCAAAATGAGATAGTAGAGTTGTCACCTCCTTAATGTGGTGACCAAGTCCAACAAACATATGCTGTTTCCAAGGCAGTGTGGGGTAGGACAGTCCAAATGCTCAATGCATTGGTGAAGAGGGTTGCCATTAGGGCTGGCTCAGTGACTGATGTTTTGCAGGTGCTTTGCCTCCAGATACACCCAGGCTCTTCGTAGAACTGCCCCTTGGTCGCTTGGCAGATGTGGGCCCTGCTGCAGTGCCAGTGCGTATGAGGACTCACTCCTCTCTGTGGCCTCAGGGGAGGATAGTGAACTGTCATCCTGCGGCCCACCAGAGGGAGGTGGAGGGGTTGGTTGTGGCACAGGCCTGTCTCTCAGTAACGCCTTTTGCTAGGCTTTGAGGTCCACCATTTGTCTCATGCAGGTGTCTATGGACCTCATCAGCAGGATGAGCTTGCGTAAAAGTTCATCGGACCAGCCCGTTCGTCCCTAGGCCTGTTCATAAGCACCAAAGACTCTGGTGATGTGGTCTAGGGATTCAGCCTCAGCCTCCTGGTGTCTATAGGTGACCCTGCCCCTCCCACCTGCCCTGCTGCCACGGACCTGTTGCCTCACCACTGTGTGTACCCACATCCTCTCCCTGCCGCCCTTAGTCGGTGGTGTGGGCTGGTCATCCTCAGGGACAGGGTGGGTGTTGCAGGCAGGCAGCACTGGTGGTGGTGGTGGTGGAAACACACAGGCCTTAACAGCAGGGGGCTGCAGTGGAGTTGTTATTGCAGCAGATGTGGTGTGTGGGATGATGGGGTCCTGGGACCTGTTGCTCACGGGCACACCAGAGGATCCTGGGAGTCAACATCCAAGAGTCCATGTCCAGGAGGGAGATTGGCTCTGCAGGTTGCTGGTGTTATCCTCTGCAGTGAGTTCTTGGTCACCTGTGGATCAGATGGGAAATGGTAATTGTAGTGCACCCAGCAAGCTCTGTGTTAGCTCTGTGTCATTCACTGTTCATATACTACACAATTGACTGATAATCATATATTTCCCAATGTGCACTTCTGTGCCTCCTGACATGATGCAGTGGTACATGTATTACTTGTCCATTGTGTGAGGTGTCAATGCATACCATGCAACCCATGCCTAATTTATGATTACAGGGACCTGTTGCCATCTAGGGACTGGCACAACATGTTTCTGACTTGGGACTCTTGGTTGATTTGTCTGACCTGGCAGACGTTTACTTGTGGTCATGGACTGGCCATTGTCATCTCCTGCATACCTTTGTCATGTAATGTACATATCTTATCTTTTAATGGACCTTGTAGCTCTGGACCCATGGCAATATACATGTCAAGAGGTGATGTCCATGTTTGTGCCCCAAACTTTATTCTACATCTGCATTGTTGTGTGACACTTTAGTAGCTGTGACTGTTTCCTTTGCCTGGCTGTGTGCACACTGCATGGCAATGGGCTAGGTGTGCTTATTTGGGCGGTGAGAGGTCTGGTGTTGTCATATGGCACAATTTATTTTGGCTTTGTAATGTGACACATCAGTATGTGTGTGTTGGAGGCTTCCATCCTGCTCAGTGGTGTCAAGAGACATCATGATATGTCTTAATACCTTAATACCTGTTACTTTGTTGGAGGTGGGCCATAATGTGCCACATGCATCTGGGTGTTATTGTGAACTGCATCCTGCTGGGCTGTGGGACAAGGGTACATGGTGGTAGTTGTAGTACAGGCCTCCCACTCACAAACAGCCTTCCCAGGGAAGAAAGCTACCTACCTGTAAGTTTGATGTGTGTTGTGTAATAGGCTGACATATTCCTCTGGGTAGGGTGGGGGTAGTGCTCCATCCTGCTGGGTTGTGGGCCAGGGGTCATGGTGGAAGTAGTGGTACAGGCCTCCCACCCCAAAACAGCCCTCCCAGGGAAGATGGCTACCTACCTGTTAGGTGAGGGTGATCCATACATGGCTTCCAACTGCTTCAGGGTGGGGGTGGTGCTCCTTCCTGCTCAGGTGTGGACCAGGGGGCGAGCCTGGAGTGGTAGTACAGGCCTCACACCCACAAACAACTCTCCATGGCAAGATGGCTACCTAGCATACCACAGTTCTAGGTTGATAAGAAAGTAGTCAATCCTGCTACTTCTTCACCCATTGTTGAAGGTAGGGTTACCTTTACCGTCCGATTTTGTTCGCCCATTGACAGCCCGAAGCCCACCCTCCAATGTCAAGGTTTTGAATTGTAATACTGCCTCTGTCCATTTATTGATTGGGGGGAGCATTAAAGTTGGGACACCCCAGCTCATATCCTCATCACTGGTTAGGCTAGCATCTTCTAGACCCAGAGGCTCAAACGTACAATTAAAATCCCCTGCGATAACCCAATTACTTGTCCCTTCCAGTAACATAAGAAAGTAATCTAGGCTAAAGATGGTCGGAAATGCTTTCCCTCCTGCCATGCCTCTAGCATAGGCACTGACAAGTATGAAACCAGGACTATGCTCAAAACATATTTTTAGGACCTGGATATTAGCATTATCAATACCAAGTTCTTCAACCTGGAGGCCCGCCTGCTTTCTTACCCAAACTATCAGTCCTCCTGATGGTCGCCACTTGGGGTTTGCATTAGCGAGTTTACCAAAGGCCATATAACCTGGATGAAAGACAGTACTCAGGGACCAAGTCTCCTGAAAGGAGATAATATCATAAATCTTGATGAAAATAGACCAATCAGAAGAGGTAGTCTTTGTTAGTAAACCAGCAATATTCCATGAGAGCAAACTAAGTGTACTCATGACATTACCTTCACCCTGGTCTGACATTATCAAGGCCTCGGCATGCACAGACCCCCGGGTATAACCTGCTGAGGGCTTAAGGCAGTCGGCGGGGAGGGTACAGGTCGAGTGATTTGAGCCTCTGTCACAGGTAAAACTACGGGAGACAGTCAATCGCACAGATCAAAGCCAGACAAGGGAGCAAATCTGTTAGCAAGGTTGAGATCAAAGGGGCCACCTATAGGTCTTTGTGGTGCGAGTCTACTAGCGCCCACTTGTGAAAAAGGGTGACTCGATCTATAAAAAGAACCCAGAGGCCGTAAGGACCTTTTCCCAGCTGAAATGCCAGAAACCGGTCCCCGGTAGCTTGTCTCCTTTCTGGTGAAGAATTGGCTTGGTAGTTTAGTCTGCCCTGTTCCCATGATGCACTGGGCCAGGGACAGACTGATTTGCATATAGCCAGGTTCTGAGCTGGGATGGGGCAGTGAAATAAATAACGGTGATGGATCAAGCCCTGATCTTTGGACTGGGTAAGAGTGGTCTGTTTAACTCAGACACTCTGTTCATCACCACCCCCCTTTTTGTAAATCGTTTTTGGCCACTATAGGTGTGGCAGGGTATACTCAGACATGAGTCCCTTTCTCACTGCTCCATCAGGATTCAAGCAAGCCGGGCCGAAGAAGGCTGAAATGCCAGAAACCGGTCCCCGGTAGCTTGTCTCCTTTCTGGTGAAGAATTGGCTTGGTAGTTTAGTCTGCCCTGTTCCCATGATGCACTGGGCCAGGGACAGACTGATTTGCATATAGCCAGGTTCTGAGCTGGGATGGGGCAGTGAGATAAATAACGGTGATGGATCAAGCCCTGATCTTTGGACTGGGTAAGAGTGGTCTGTTTAACTCAGACACTCTGTTCCTCACCACCCCCCTTTTTGTAAATCCTTTTCCCAGGTGGGCGCCATTGGTTCCTACTCCCCAAGTGACCCAATAAAAATCTGATGACGTAGGGATTATTAAAATTGGCAACTACACAGTCACCCCTCCCATCCTTAGTGGAGTGACCAACCCAAGATACACGTCTAGCCATAATCAATTGGTTACAAATATCCCACCCCGGTGCCCCCTCAACCTTCAATTGAGCACTGAGCCAGTGCATGGTTTTGGACATTAACTGCTCGATGGATTCCGTTTTCCCCTCCAGTAGCAGCGGAACATTCTTGAGGACCACCACCAGAGGAGCAGTGGCCGGTGGAAGATGTAATATCGTAGAGCACTCATTGCGACCCTTAGAAGTGTGAACTATTAGGGGGTCTCGGTTAGACTACCCGTAGGTGACGTTAGACTGGATTTCATACCCACAATTAGGATGATCTTGATTGTGATTGCTTAAGAACCTGCCCCCTGAGCTACTACCTTCCCTTCTTGGAGTACTCAAAATAAGCTACGCAAATTCACTTGACAAATTCCCAATCTCACCTTCATAACCACACAGTGGAACAGAGTCAACCTCGGGCCACTACCCTCCCCACTGTGCCTACAAATTGGGGAAGGGGAGGATTAGATGGGGAGGCAAGGCAGGGGGGATATATGATTAACGGGGACACTCAAGGCATTGGTTACAATTTCGGGGGGCCGGCAAGTTCTCCCCAACAAGTCCTCGATGGTAGAGAAATTCGATGCAACACACGTTTCAAAGTTTGATAGTCTTTCCTCAATCCCAGTCAGTCTATCAAGGATCGGGGATATTGATGATGATACAAGTTCCTCTACTTTAAGCAACAGGGTAGCACACAAGCTAGGTGGAGGCCATAATAAAATCTTTGCAGTAGCCATGTGTGGTTGATTGGTCTGAGGGTGTTTTTCTGTGTTCCTTGTCTTGCATGTGATCTACACATGCTTGTTGGGTGTCTCCATGGCCTTCCATTTGTGTGCATCCCACTTTGGCTTTCCTATATGTTGTGCTCCATTGCTGTTGGCATTTGGGGTGTGTATGTGTCTGTGTGTCAGTCTGTGGTATGTATGTGTGACTATGCAGGCTGTGTGCCCATTTGTATGTTTGTTCCTTGTAAGTGTTCATTTGGTGCTTGTACTCATTTTTGTTTCCCTGAGTGTGGTGGTGTTGTGGTGTATGTGTTTCCCTGGCCCTGTGATTCTGTGCTGTTTGTTGTGTGATCCTGTGCAGCCACTCCTGCTGTGGCTGTCTCCCTGGTTGTTTTTTGTGTGGATCAGGGTATGGTTTGGCCTGGCTTGTTGTGCATGGGAGTGCACAGGAGGAGCACATGGCATATGCCTTCATGGGGTGTGCCAATGTGTGGTGGGAGGAGTTATGGCTGTGTGGTGTTTGTGCCCTGCCCCTGCCTTAGGCTGGCCCTGCCTTCTGCATTGTGCGCATGTATTCCTTTGGTTTCACCGCAGTGATGACGTGACCGGGAAATTGCTGCATGGTTGCGGAAGATGTGTGTCCAGGACGCACAGGGGTGACATGGTTGCAGGTGGGTCATGTGTGGGTACCCTTGTGGATGTGGACCCTGTGTCAGCCCATGTGTTATATGTTGTGTTTATGTAATTGCGTACCTGCAGCGGCGTCTGCGGCGATCCATGAGTTGCTGGTGACGTATCAGGTACAGAAGCGGAAAAGCCATGTACAAAGCAATCTACAAACCGGCTTCAGCCATTTCCGACGAGGGCCCCTATAAGCAGGGCACACAAACAGGACATGCATTACGGTCTCATCCACTGTTAAACAGGTATCACATTTTGTATCCCAATCTTCCCCCCACTTGTTGGTGAAGGATTTTATGGGGAGTGTACCCACTCTAAGTTGGTGGAAAAGTTTCCTATCACCAGGACATGTGATAATGTCCCAATAGGCCTCTATCTTGTACTGTTACTTAAAATCTAAAAAGAGGGATGTCAGGGAACCGCTAGCAACAGATGAAAGGGACTTTACAAAGACCTTGTCCCTGTAAATGGCTTTCAAGTCTTTTTTCGATGGGAAAGAATTCCCTTCTGGGTCCACCCACAGGTGAATAAGGCCCAGATATAATAGCAGTGCCTTAATCTTTAATAACCAGGAGATTGTGTTTGACTTATCAGCTTCTTTAATAGACTTGATGGCTCTTGCACAAGGTGCAAGCTCCGGGGTAGTCCAAAGTCTTCGCCAATAGGCAAGTAGTCTGAAACCAGCAGCCTCCTCAAAGGGTGTACATCCTATGTCTAGAAATAGGGGCCTAGAAGGCAAAGATTGGGGAAGGCCGGTCAGTGACCTCAAGAACTTATTCTGGGCTAAGACCAAAGGAGCTAAATATTCGAACCCCAGAGTTCCGCCCCATAAATTATAGAAGCTCTAACCTTCCCTTGGTAAATAGTTAGCACCGGTCCCACTGGTTTAGTTTGAGACAGCCGGAATTCTTTTAAAAGGGCACCTGCTAACTGATTATGCCTTAGTACTAATAGATCTAACTGTGGCTTCCAGTTCAAACATTTGCCCAAAGTAACGCCCAAATAAGCAACGGTGTCAGTTTGTTCCAGGGGCACATTATTCATTTCCACTCTAGCTTTGGCAACTTTATGTTTATGCAAGACCATGAACTTCGTCTGATCGACATTGACTTCTAATTCATGGTCATTGCAGAACAAAGTGAATCGATCGAGGGCTCGTTGCAGACCAGATTGAGTCTTGGACAAAATTAAAGTATTGTCTGCAAACATTAGTTGCGGAATCCTGGATCCAGCAAGAGTAAGTGCATCCGTGGAATAATCAGTGTAATGTGAGATAACATTAATTATGAACAATGAGAAAAGGGTAGGGGCCAACACACAGCCCTGCCTTACTCCCTTGCTCACGGGGAAGCGGACTGTTAGCTCACCTTGCTGACCCCAGCGTACTTGGGCATATGTTGATTTATGGTAACACACACTCGTTTCTTCAAACAAAAGTAGACGGCACTCTGAGCTTGATTTTAAAAGATGATTTATTGGCAGACCCCCCTGCCCGCTTGACAAACGCGTTTCCCCGTTAAGGCTTCCTCAGTGTGAATCAGTGTATCGTAATAGACACCCATTTATCTCCACCCCTTCCTAATCATAGAAAGAGGACTAATACGCCAGATTCTTTTCGGCGGCCATCTTGCAGTGTACTACGTTGTTTGTAACAATGCAAAGAACATTAAAGAATGTATGTACCCGGAGATTGGTGTCAGTAAAGTGCTCGTGCATTTAAAAACAATATGGTACCAACCATATTAGATCCCATTCACATTTCATTGTGTTGCATATAATACACAGTTCCTTTTGGGGAAATATATCGTTAATTTCTTTTGATTTCAAAAAAGCAACCCATGTACATCCCATAGCACCCAGATCAGGCATATATTGCTTTTCAAGGATCATGTAATTACATTTCATATCGGGGTACATAGGGTTATATCAACAATGATCACATTCTAGATTGAATATTTTTCCAAACAACATCATATCGATATATTTCCCCATCTTCTATTTTCTATGTGCCTTTATATGCGTTTTTTTCATCTTACCCTGAATGGGCATGTACAATTATAACATATTCCCTCCTCCTCTTGTCTCGCCCTGTATGGGCCTATGTGTCAGTGTAGCTGATATATTTGTTTCAGATGTGGTTTGGAGAGTGAGGTGTGTTAAGGTGATGTTTTATTTTCTGCCTTTCTGTATTCTGTTCGGGTGTTATCAAGCGAATCTCATTTGGATTGGACATTTTTCGTTTAAATGGTATTCAGAATATCCAATCGAATGGTCTACTCCAAGTGTACCCAAAGTTCCTCGTCGTTGTTTAACCCCCTTGGTTGCATACTCTGGAGATCAATGATGTATTTTGATTCTAATGCGCTCATTGATCTTATCTTATCTCCACCTCGTTCTTTCCTCTCTAACTGATCTATGAGGAAGAAAGTCAATAGGTTCCTATTGCTATTATGGTGGGTTTCAAAGTAGCGTGCCACAGGGTAGCTTTTGTCTCTGTTGGTTATGGCACGCATGTGCTCTAAGATACGTTTCTTCGCCGGGTTGATGGTACTCCCGATATATCTCTTAGAGCACGGGCAGACCAGGCAGTAAATTACAAATTCTGAATTGCAATTCAGAAATTTTGTGATTACTCTGGTGGGTCGTGAGTCATTAGGTCTCCCCTCATACTTTGTCCGCTTTTTACTATATTTGCATGCCTTGCAGTGCATACAAGGAAAAAAGCCTTGAATGGATTTTGTTTTTGATGGTTTTGGTGGGTCCTCAAAATGGCTCCCAGTCAGATGGTCGCTGAGGGACTGGCACCGCCTATAGGCCACAGATGGTCTTGGAGGTAACTTGTTTTTCAAAACTTTATCTGTTTTTAGGATGTGCCAGTTTTTGTTAAATATTTGAACTAACTCACTGGATCTCATACTGTAGGTGGTAATCATCCTCGTCACTGTCTCAGATTTAGTAGTTTTACTTTTGTTCTTCAAGAGGTATTTTCTATCTATGAGCTCTACTCTACTTGAGGCGTCTGTTAGTAATGCCCTCGAGTAACCTCTATCTTGGAATCTTGTTACAGCTGCATCTCGTGCCTGTGAAAAATCACTTGGATCTGAGCAGTTCCTCTTCAAACGAAGCAATTCACCAAAAGGGATGTTTCTTATCATACATTTGGGATGGTGACTTCCCGCATGTAATACGGTATTACCCGCTGTACGCTTTCAATAAAGTTTTGTTTGTAGAGAGCTCCCTGCTGTAAAGACCTCTAAGTTAGGATAATGTACGGATTTATCACTGATGGTGCTCGTGAATCTCAAATTGAGATTGTTGTCATTCAGCATCACAACATATTCCTCAGCCGAGGATCTGTCGCCCCGCCAGATGACAAACAAGTCGTCAATATATCTTGTCCAGATCATTATATGGTCTAGCCATTTTTCGTTGGTCCCCCCCAGGCCATGTGCTTCTCCCACCAGCCCACAAACAGGTTCATGTAGCTGGGGGCGAAGCATGTGCCCATGGCGGTCCCTCTGGTCTGACGGTACATAACACCTGCTAACAGAAAGATATTGTTATAGAGGCAGAACTCCGTCATTTTGAGAAGCATACGATTGTGCTGATGGTATTGTATGTTCTTCTTGCCAAGATACCATTTTACTGCTGAGATCCCTTCTTGGTGCCCGATACAAGTATATAAATTGGCGACATCTAGGGTAATCAGAAGCATATCCGCCTCCCACTTGATGCCGTCAATTAACCTTAGGAAATCTTGGGTATCCCCGACAAAGGAAGGCAAATCCTTCACAAAAGGGGCCAGGTAGGTGTCAGTAAACCTAGATGCGCTTTCCATGAGGCTTCCTATCCAGGAAACAATGGGTCTCCCCGGGGGATTTTTTATGTCCTTATGCACCTTGGGGAGATGATAAAATGTGGGAATTATTGGGTGCTCACAGTATAAATATTCAAATTCATTTTTATTGAGCATCCCTTCATCCCTCCACCCTTTTAATAGTGCATGATAGTCTGTGGTACATTTGTCAAAGTCTTTCCTGTTAATGATTGAATAACAGTCTTTATCCTGCAATTGTCTTAGAGCCTCTTGTTTGTATTTGATTTTGCTGAAAATCACAATATTCCCCGCTTTGTCTGAGGGTTTGATTTCGATCGAGCTGTCCTCCTTCAGCAATTTTATGGCTTCCCATTCCATTTGCAAGATATTAGAGTTCTTCCTTGTCAGTTCAGTATTCTTAGTTGTCATTCTTTCCAGATCTTGTAGGACAGCATCATTGAAGACATTGATTGCGTCATGTGTGACGTGCGGTAAAAATCTAGATTTCAGTTTCAAATTACTTGGATCTCTTTTCTGCGTGATCTCTTCTCTCCTCAATGTTTCAATCGAGCTTGGAACTTCATCCAAGCCTGCCAGGTTGTGTGCTGTTGTAAGGAGAGGCAAGTCATTGTCCGTGAGAGCATTCCCGGTTTCCTCCATTTCTTCCGGGATTGGTTCAGTTCCTGATTGTGGTTTCAATGCAAATATTTTTTGTAATTTTAGCTTCTGCACAAACTTGAAGGTGTCTATTCTAGTCTGTACTGGATCAAATTTGGCCGTGGAACAGAAGGTCATGCTTCTCTTGATTTATGTAATTTTACTATGAAAGATAAAATCTCAGTAGGCATCCCAGCTTCCCTCTGGGTTTCCCACATCTTAGGGCGGGGGACTAGATCAAAAGCAGATTTAAGATCTACGAATGCTGCATAAAGTGTCCTCCCTGCTAAGACCACAGTGTTCCAGTAAATCATCATGAATCTAAAAACGTGATCAATAGTGCTAACATGGGAACAAAATCCTGCCTGAAAGGTTGATAGTATATTGTTCTCATCTATCCACCTGTTTACCCTGCCTAGCACTAATCTCGCCACAATTTTCTGAAGAGTATCTATAAGGCTTATGGGCCAATAGTTAGATGGACAGGCGCAAACCCTCTTTTTATAGATGGGGATTATTTCAGCCCCATGCCATGATTCTGGAATGGGGGCTCCTTTAGCCAAGCCATTTACAAGGATTTGGATATATTTTAGCCAGTTCACCCGATGTGACTTATATATATATCCGCCAGAATACAATCCGGTCCCGGGGCTCTGCCTGCAGCCACTCCATCAAGAGCTCTCTCAATTTCCCCTAGCGTAAAGAATAGGGCTGTCCGTCTCTACGCAGGGCTGATGGCCAGGACTTGTTCCGGGCACTGAAAATTGGGCCGGATAGTGTGCGACCCACACTTCTGGGGGAACGTTATTAGTAGGGGCCGGACCCATTTAATTAATGCCAAAACCGACACCAATTTTTCCCATTAGTTGCCTCAAGGAGATCCCTCCATCTATTTTCATAACACGCTTTCTTTGTCCTCAATTGAGTGGCCTTGTAAACTGCCCTAAGTTCCCTTATCTCCATCATAGATCCAGCCCTTATTGCTTGTGACAATTGTCTAAAGGCGAGCATACATGCCCCATCATACCATTTAGCCACTTTATGGGTGGGGGGCACAGTTGATCTTTTTATATTCTTGACGAAGTAGCTTTTTAGCCTAATAAATAGGGACTCATGAACTTCGTAATGGTTGTCAGAGTAGCCTCACTGAAGTCAATATGAGATAAGACTACAAGAGACTCTTCGAGAGTGGACCTTATCTGTGTCATGATACCCTCAGTCTCAGATACCCGTGCCCATTTTAGTCTACGGGTGTCATGAGACGTAACAACATCTGCTGTACAAACTCCATGCCATCCCTCCCCAATGGGCGTCCCTTAACCTCTAGAGTCAGAGACGGTGGGTTATGGTCACTCCCCTGTCTGTTTACAACCTCTATATCCTTTAGTCAGCTTGAAAAGAAGAAAAATTAGGTTGTGGGAAATATTCACATGAGAAGTAAAGTCTCAATGAAGGATACTACGATACATAAAGACAAACCAAGGGGCCCATTAGGATGTCGGGCGGATCGCCACTGCCATGCGGGCGGTGGTGATCCGGCCGACATCCTTGTCTGCCCGCCACCCATTGCCCCCCGCCATATTACTATGGTGGGGGCTGCGGCGGACGGAAAGACCGTCCGCCGCTTTTCTGCCCCGGTCGCAAGGGAAAAGGTTTAATATTGTGGCGGTGTCTATCAGACACCGCCAGCCATATTAGTATGGGCTTTGGGGAATACCTGGCAGGCGGTCTTCACTTTGGGGGCCCCCTGCGGGCCCCCATGGTGAAGGCAAGGTGGGGGGTGCACATGGGGGTACCCTTGGTATCCCCCTGTATTTGCATACACAATACGGCAGGCTCCGCGCGGTGCCTGCCGCTTTGTGTATGCAATTGCATCACATGCATTTTTAGCATTGAGAGCACCGCCTGCCACAATGTTAAAAATGCAGAATGTACCCGCCACTGTGGCGGGCGCATCCTAAAACCCCCCACGGGATCCCCGCCCTTATGGCGGGCGGTCCCATAATCCGATAGGTTGGCGGGGGAACTAAGTCCGCCCGTCATCCTAATGACCCCCAAGATTTGGGTTTTCTATGTTTTTTTAAACAGTCCAATATATGCTTTAGGTGTAGAAATGTTCCACATTTCAGGCCCGGTAAACAGCATTCTGCTAAAAATGCAGTTTGAAGGAAATGTGGCATGGTAGGGCACCTTGCTAAAGTTTGCCAGAGTCAACACAACATGTCTTCCAGAGGGAACAATGTTGTAGCTAATTTCAGGTGGCGATGAGTATGAAGAAAAATTAGAAAAGTTACATGAAGATATTCAGGACATGGTGTTAATTGTTGGAGATGATGTATGCATTGTTGATCCAGACAATTGTGTGGATACATATGCAGATATGATGGTGGCTGACTCAGGGGCAAGAATAACAATGATAACCGAGGAAATGTTTAATGAATTGTGGCCAGGCAGGAGTCTTGAACCTCCAGACCAATCTCCTGTATCTTACGAAGGGAGGCATATGGAGTCATCTGGAGATTTTGAAGATGTCTTGGTTTTCAAGAACTGAAAAAATTGTACAAATAGTCTATGTGGCTGTCATGGGTTTGTGTATCTTAGGATGGTTTCACCAAGGCCTTTTCAAAATTGTGTTGAGGCCTGGTACCAAAGAATAGGTGTCTGTTGGTGGAGAACGTTTTGGTTCTAACATCATGTTCTGGTTCCCTGAAGTATCTTTGGATAATATGGGCACTATAAAAGGGTTTAAACACAAGATCAAGGTTAAAGAAGGGTCAATTCCAATAAAACACAAATTGCGGGGTGCCGATTTTTCCATAAGAGAAGACTTTGAAAAAGAACTTGTAAAGTTGTGTGATTGTTTATTAGTTGAACCTGTTGAGTCATTGCTGTGGTTATTGCTCCATGTCACCAGGAAGATAAGTAGGGAATTGAGGGTTTGCGTATACTTGTGAAGTCTTAACAAGCCCATTTGGGTGGATTAAGATCCCCTCCCAAATAAAAATTACTGATCTTCTGGCTTTGTTGGTGGGTGCAAGATGATTTTTTAAACTTGACTTAACATCCACCTATCAGCAGGTGGTTTAAGAACCAGAGTCTAGACACTTCACAGCCTTCATGTCACCTATTGGTATTTTCCAGTATTGTAGGATGCTGCTCCGATTAGTCTCTGTGGCATTCGTATTCCAGAGGATTAAGTTCCAGTTTTTAAAGGATGTTAAAGGGGTGGTCACCTTTCAGGACGACATTTTGATTTTTTTAGCCCTTGAGCCCACCCTAAATAAAACAGGTGTTTTCTGTCCTGCAAGGCAAAGGTGTTGTACTGAAAATTGAAAAGTGTGAGATGGGGAAAGAAAGAGTGGAGTATCTTGGGCACATTATCGCAGGGGATGGTATTGAACCAAGACCAGGCTTAGTTAATGCCACCATGGATGCACAAACTCTGGTCAATAAAACTGCGTTGAAATCATTTATGAGTAAGTGTGAGTTTTACACCTGGGTGATCTCTTATTACGCAGTGCATATTAAACCATTGACTGTACTCTTGAAGAAGAATGTATGGTTTAAATGGAATTCCATGTGCCAGGAGTCATTTGAATGGGTCAAAAAACAGTTTGCGAATTCCATGATTTTGAGGCCATTCAATCCTTTGCTTAAGCGTTGTGTTACGGTTGATGCATGCAGTCATGGGGCTGGATGCAGTTCTAATCCAAATGATGGTACGTTTGAAAATACTGTGGGCTGTGCGTTAAGAGTGCTAAGGGAATCATAAATTCATTACTCGACCATTGAAAATGAGATTCTTGCATGTTGGTGGGCAATGCAAAAATTCAAACATTACATATGCAGAACTAAGTTTTGAGTTTGTACCAATAGGATCTGACAGAAGGGTCATGCTCCATCATGCTCTTGATATAATAGGGGTATTATTGATAGATAGAAGCAACATTCGGAACAATTAACAGGGTTTGTCTGTCTCATAGATCTAACTTATCCTTTGACATTTAATTTGGCGCCTGCATGATAAACAGATCATTAACTTATATTCAGGGGTGCGAAGAGACCATTCTTTACTAACTGCAGTACTCTCATTTGACCATTTGTTCCTTCTATTCCTTCAGCCAAAAAAAGGACAGAATGCTCTCTGCCACGAATTAGGAATTGGGGTATTACCTAAAGAACACACAAATGTGTTTCTGTGTGATCATGCTATCAACAAGGAACAATTTACAGCCACCGTTTGTTTGTAGTTTTTTTCTGGGCAGTATCAGCCAGTGGTGCTGGAACAATTTTCAGAGTGGGGGGTGCTGCCATTAATGTTGTATCACTGAAGAGGTATAGACTGTGATGGATCTTAGTGTCATACACCCCCCAAAAAACGAGTGTAGCAAATGTACCATACCTATTTCGAAGGAGAAGTGCGGTATGTAGCAGGCAGTGCATTTTGTTTTGGATGGCCGGTGAGGTAGCGCACTGTTGCTTACAAACAGCGCATTTTCCATTGAAATTGGCAATACATTTGTATAGACATGCAGTTTTACTCGTAAAAATATATAGCACACTACAAATGTGTAGAAAGCTGGTTTTACTTCACATTTATCATTTGCACATCACAGAGTAAAATGTTTTGATTTCGTTTGATCCTATTAAAATCTTTGTTTCCATTACCCTTCAGGATTACAAAAGAGAACTTCATTTGTGCTTTACTATTTGCTGACATTATTTGAAATATATGTATAGGTATTTTTAAATGTAGTGTGGTTGAAAAAAAACTGACATACTACCTCCTTTACTTTCGTTTCCTGTACCCCAACAGGATTGTCACCTAGATCACTTTTATAAAGCCCTCTCACTTTGTAATCAGAGAAATTAAAGGACACTACACTTGCTGAATAAGCAGCAACTTGTCAGAATATACAGCCTGATATTTGATTTTTGAAAGTGCAGCACATATGACAGGATACAGACAAAATGAAGCGATATCTGTATTGCTCATTCACCTTCTGAACTCCAGCATGGTCATTTCAGGGGGTGTTGCAACACTCTCAGCACGCCTTCTTCCAAAGCCTATGGTATCAGCTATTGGGATACCTTCTACAAGCATTCCTTGTTGTCAGGGAGCCTTCATTCTACGATTATGTTTCCTCTGCATAAATGTGTGAGGTCAAGAGTAGGCCATTTAAAGAGTGAGATGTCAGTAGGATGTCAATGCTTTCTCCAGGCAATATTTATTTCTGTTTTTAAAATACTACAGATTTAAAACCCAGTTCACATTAGTGAGTGTTTGAAAAACATATACAATAACAATGTATAAATTGGTAACTGAATACAGGCGATGTTTTTCACCTGTTGGTTGTGAGTGTCATAAAGAACTCGAGCTTTTCTTTCTTTGTCTAATTTGTCACAATGAACCCCTTAGTGAAGAACTTGTTTTTGATGTGACTGATGAGACTTCTAATGCTGTTTTCTTCTAATTATGACAGCCTGATTATTGAAGGAAGTGTTTATGACTTTGGGAGAATTCTTGTCTGCTGTTTTTAAATTATTATTAATATTTTTTGATTACTCCGCATTGTAAATGAATTACCTTGCCCATGTTGCCTTGCTCCCATCGAAAATATTCCTCATGTTCTCTTTGTGTGCCCCACATACAAGAGTCACAGACGCAAGTGGCTCAGGCTCATATGTAGGCTCCTGGGCACTACGAGCAGCCTTATGGCCATGCGTATTCTCAAGACAGACTCCAAACTTCTTTTTGTCTGCGCAATAGCCAAGTTCTTGGGGTGTGCATGGGCTGCTAGACACAAGGCACTTTCTGCATCTCTGTAGCTGTTTCTAGTTCCTGTCATTTAGTATGTCCTTATTTTATTTCCCTTCCTTCAAATTTTGTATATACTTGTATTTTTAACTGGAAGGTTTTTGCTTATTTGCACACATCAAAGTCTCTTTAATTTTATTGTAAATAGTTCTTGTAAATAGTGTTCGTTTTTAAAGGGTATATCGTAGGTTGTTTTACTATGTTCATATGCTTTTATGATACTTGTGTCGAATAAAGCAAATTCGAATTGAATTGAATTGAATTGAATTGAATTACCTACATATGACATACTGGAGGCCAAGTAGTGTGGCAGACAACCGTTGCTGAAGATTCATACATTTTTGAAATTATTCCTCAAGTTTTGTGATTACAGCCTGTTCCTTCACTAGGACCATGACTGCAATAGTGCAGCAAGTGCAGTGGCATTGGGACAAAAAGTTCTAAGAACCTCACTAAACACCAAATACTGTTATATTTTACTGCTAAACAGGCAGTAACAAATGCAATTATCTTCCAGATTCTAGTGGCATGATTTGAATGGTGCAGCAGGTGCAGTAGCACTGGGCCCACAAGTTGTCAGAACTCCTCCAAGCACATAATATTGCTATTTTTTTAATTATGTTATTTCCATCTTTCATTTCATTTTTCAAAATGTTGCTATTAACCACACTAAATATCTAGTAACAGCATAATATGCTGCCTTTTTGTGTATGAATAAGTGATAACACTTTAACAGACTTTCTGTAACTTATGTTGTAGTACAAGAGTTGGATTGATGTTGAAAATGCAATTTTTAAATATCGCTGAATATTTGTATTATTGTATGCCTGCCTGAATGTTTTCGAATGCAATTTAGATTATAGTGTTTCTTCACTGTTCTTGAACGCTGACCTGTATTTTTTAGGGTCAGTTGGGCACAGGTCAGTAACTTGAAAAAGGCTCGCCAAAACACGTTGTTCTGTTTTGTGACACAATAAAATCTTTATTGTGCTCGTCCTTTGGTGTGCTGCTGGAAGTTATTTGGGAGGTCCCGAGAAGTGCTTCTTGCTTCTTCATGGAAAAAAAAATCTCTCTCTCTCTATATATATATATATATATATATATATATATATATATATATATATATATATATATATATATATATATATTTTTTTTTTTTGCACTGACAATGCCTGCAAAGGCGAAACGCGTCTGCGAGGGGTGAAGGGGGGTTCTGGTTATTAAATTGTGCAAAACGGATACCAGTGTGCCGGCCCTTTCTTTTTTCTGAAACCGCATGGAGCCAGGAAACGTGCAGCTATATATATATATATATATATTACCTACTGGCGGTCGCCAGTAGGTATATATAGTTAGGATTTTTTCTCTATGGGATTTTTGAAAATTCTATGTCTAATAACTTTGCCGTTTGTCGACGGAATTGGCTGAAATTTTCAGGAAAATTGAACATTTTCTTTCTGAGCAGCCCCTGACAATTTGGGGGGGTTTCATCAAGGGGGGGCCGAGAAAAAAGGGGGGTCCCAAAACGCGTTTTTCCCATGTTAATTTCCATAGGGCGGTTGGCCTCACTTTTAGCGCGAACGGCTGAATGGATTTGCACGAAACTTGGCAAAATTGTAGGGACTGTTAGCCCGATGTGCCTTTGCTAGGTCTCAATATATGTGCTCCAGTGGATTTTGAGTAATTTAGGTTCAAAAAAAGATATATATCTGGGCGGAGCCTAACCACACATCTGATCTGATTGGCTGTCAGCACTTCATCCAAGAAGTGTTGGCAGCCATCTTGGGACCAATATACATGATAGCACCTCATTAAAAAGCATTGTAGTTAATAGAGGGTTTTAGGACTTTAGTTACATTATAAATCATTTGTTGATGGTACCATACTCGTTTTAGGAATTGTGGTGGGCTCTAAGGTGATTTTACCATGTGAAAAAACCTTCTGCTGTGATATCATGAATATTGTTTGAAAGAAAACTAATATCTCATGATTTTCCCACAGTGGTTTGGAAGGGGATCTATAAGCTAAACTGAAAGCATATTTTCTGTAAATTCACATTATCTTTCTCAGTCATGTGAAAATGAAGTCTGACATTCTCAGTAAAACATGTACATCCAACAAGGACAGAGACTGTCAGTTGATTCCTTTGTGTTCTACTGCAGCCTCCTAGAGTGTTCTAAAGAACAACTAGAGCGCTAACAGTCCTACTTATTACAAAGGTATGGCACACCTGAAGCCATCTTGATTGGAATAAAGTGGTAACTCTTAAAACATTTAATTTAAAAAGAAACAACATGAGGGGGTATATTTTGCCATAGAAAGTATGATTAGTGCTGCAGAATCAAAAATTAGGGCACATTTTGAGTGACTTCTCAAATCCTTTTCTATTTCATTAAAACATTCTGACATGCAGTCTCCCAAAATGGCCACCAGAGACAAAAGAGCCCAAATGTAGCCCAAATATCACCCAGATGTAGCCCAAGTATAGCCCAATGACAGTATGTCCCAGAGTGTTCTAAAGAACAACTAGAGCGCTAACAGTCCTACTTATTACAAAGGTATGGCACACCTGAAGCCATCTTGATTGGAATAAAGTGGTAACTCTTAAAACATTTAATTTAAAAAGAAACAACATGAGAGGGTATATTTTGCCATAGAAAGTATGATTAGTGCTGCAGAATGAAAAATTAGGGCACATTTTGAGTGACTTCTCAAATCCTTTTCTATTTCATTAAAACATTCTGACATGCAGTCTCCCAAAATGGCCACCAGAGACAAAAGAGCCCAAATGTAGCCCAAATATCACCCAGATGTAGCCCAAGTATAGCCCAATGACAGAATGTCCCAGAGTGTTCTAAAGAACAACTAGAGCGCTAACAGTCCTACTTATTACAAAGGTATAGCACACCTGGAGCCATCGTGATGGGAATAAAGTGGTAACTCTTAAAACATTTAATTTAAAAAGGAACAACATGAGGGGGTATATTATGCAATAGAAGGTATTATTAGTGCTGCAGAAAGAAAAACTAGGGCACATTTTGAGTGACTTTTCAAATCCTCTTCTATTTCATTAAAAAATTCTAACATGCAGTCTCCCAAAATGGCCACCAGAGACAAAAGAGCCCAAATGTAGCCCAAATATCACCCAGATGTAGCCCAAGTATAGCCCAATGACAGAATGTCCCAGAGTGTTCTAAAGAACAACTAGAGCGCTAACAGTCCTACTTATTACAAAGATATGGCACACCTGAAGCCATCTTGATTGGAATAAAGTGGTAACTCTTAAAACATTTAATTTAAAAAGGAACAAAATGAGGGGGTATATTTTGCCATATGAATTATGATTAGTGCTGCAGAAAGAAAAATTAGGGCACATTTTGAGTGACTTCTCAAACCCTCTTCAATTTCATTAAAACATTTCTGACATACAGTCTCCCAAGATGGCCACCAGAGACAAAAGAGCCTAAATGTAGCCCAAATATCACCCAGATGTACCCCAAGTATAGCCCAATGACAGAATGTCCCAGAGTGTTCTAAAGAACAACTAGAGCGCTAACAGTCTTACTTATGACAAAAGTATGGCACACCAGAAGCCATCTTGATTGGAATGAAGTGGTAAGTCTGAAAACACTCAATTTAAAAAGTAACAACATGAGGGGGTTAATTTTGCCATAGAAAGTATGATTAGTGCTTCAGAAAGAAAAATTAGGGATCATTTTGAGTGACTTCTCAAATCCTCTTCTATTTCATTAAAAAAATTCTGACATGCAGACTGAAACATGCACTTTGAATACCAGCAGCAGACGTCCCTGGTGAGCAGTAGCTTTACTACAGTGATCTAATGTGCAACTAGAGTGCTAACATTCAGAATTTATGGCAAATGTGTGACACATCTGAATGCCTTCTTGATGGAACCAAAGTAAACAAGCATTGAAAATGCAATAGATCTCGCCCTCGTTTAAGTTAAAGCCATTCTGTTTGTAATGAGGTGGCTTTTTAGCTTTGCTTTTATTAGTGTTTTTTCAACTTTCATGTAAATAACATGCATCTGTATGCATATAAGTATATGTATGCATGCATGTATGTTTGTATTTATATAGATATACAGATGATATATGTTTATATATGTATGTATATATATATATTCACTGAAAAAACCATAGGTGATATAGACCATATATAGTTAGGAATTAGCATTTACAAAACCTTGAAAATTCACTGAAAAAACCATAGGTTATAGACCATATATAGTTAGGAATTCGCATTTACAAAACCTTGAAAATTCACTGAAAAACCATAGGTTATAGACCATATATAGTTAGGAATTCGCATTTACAAAACCTTATTTTACTCACACAAAACCATTGAAATTCCATATATAGTTAGTTGTACTAACTATATATCGCGCACCCGCAATCCACTGCTGATGATGTCACATATTACATCATTCATGACATGGTCAGTGACATCACTGATGACATCACTGATGACATCTCAAATGACATCACTGATGACATCACTGATGACAACATCCAGTGACTGTATGTTTCTGTAAAGTTAAAATATGTCTTACATATTGAAGAATGAGTGGATGTATAAGTGTCTGGATGAAGGATTTAGTAGGTGCATGACTGACTGTATGAGTGAGTGATTAAATGTGTCTCACTGAGTGCATGGGTTAGTGACTAAACTGTCTTAATTTGTGCATCATTATGTCTGTTGTTCTGTAAACTGTTGCATGTGTTGATAAGTAGCTATATGAGTAACTATATGGGTTATTTATTGGTTGCCCAAGTATTTGTATGGGAGACTGAGTGTGTGTGTGGGTGGCTGGGAGGTGTATGACTCTGTGCATAGATGTGTGAGCAGTTGATTCACTAGATGTATGGTTTCAAAAGTGCATGTGGAAACAGCTGTATGGGCGGTTGACTGTGTGCATGAGTGTATTGGTGAGTGAATGGATATCTCAGTGCTACATGTCAAAGTAAGTACATATGTAAAACACAGTACATGTGAGAGATGACATATATAAATAACTGTGCATAAGAGCCAGTGAATGTGTGAGTGGCTTTATGGATCATTGTGAACTTGTATCAGGGATTGTATAAGAGAGTAAATATGTGTTAGTATATGTTTGAATAAGTAAAGTTTGTATAACTGTATAGTTGAGGAAATGGAGGTGTGATTGATTCTTTGCATGACTGACTAGGTATGTGAGTAACTCCATGGATGAGTGACAGTCTGTGAGTGTCTGTTTACACTGATTGTATCTAAGGTTATATTAGAGTCTGAAGAGGTTCATCGTATTATCACATGAATGATATCATCAGTGATGTGATCAGTAATGTCAAATGAGATGTCATCAGTGATGTCATCAGTGATGTCATTTGAGATGTCATCAGTGATGTCATCTGAGATGTCATCAGTGATGTCATCAGTGATGTCACTGACCATGTCATGAATGATGTAATATGTGACATCATCAGCAGTGGATTGCGGGTGCGCGATACATAGTTAGTACAACTAACTATATATGGAATTTCAATGGTTTTGTGTGAGTAAAATAAGGTTTTGTAAATGCGAATTCCTAACTATATATGGTCTATAACCTATGGTTTTTTCAGTGAATATATATATATATACTAGAATGCTATGCTTGTACTGTTTATTTCTTTCACTATGTTCCTAATACTGGTTACATTGCTTTGTTTTATCTGCTTAATAATCAAAGCTCTTTCTTTCTCAAGATTACGATTGTTTCAATATATGTATTGAAAACTTAATTTGTATCGTTACTTGCGTTTTTCATGGCCATGCATAAGTAAACAACATAAGTGGTAAGATCTATTTCCACAATTCCATTGGAGTTCAGAGTGTTATGTTTGAGGTTGTCAAAATCCCTTGCCACCCCAAGAGGGTTAGTGGTTCGGGTGAGGCACTGCGGGCTAGCTAGGAATTGGACCAACAATCTCTGATGGTGTAGATGGGCTTAGTCCCTGCATTCTGAAGTCCTGTTTCCTAATATGCAGTTCTACCTTTTCTAGTGGGAACCGTATTACAGCATCCTGAGCAGAAGCTACATAAACCTGAAAAGGCCCAAATTCCACATACTCCTGCAAGCCCCATTCAAGCAGAAGAGCACCAGTCGGTGAGCTCTAGTCAGGTTGTGCCTCGGATTGCAGTCGGGCTGTCACCCTGAAGCACATGGTAAGTAGCTGCCCTGACAGCACAAGGGTGAATCAGCCTACTACACTTATAACTAGTACCTTTGCCATACACAGGAAACATCATTTACAATGCATGCGATACATCGCATGCTATACCAATGCAAGTCATTAAAACAACTGGAAGGGCGAGATTTTGATCGATACCTTATCACTATTGATCTAAAACCCCGATCTGGTCGACTGAACCTTTATTGCCTGTCATTGAGGGAAGAAAGTGCATCTCTTACCAAGTTAGTTCACCCAATAAAGGACTCTGCTCCAAAAGATCACAAACAACTTCTAGCTTTCAAAGGTTTATTATAAGGTTAAGATAAGTTGTAGGTACAGGCATCTCAAGATGAGATTCACAAAATACACAGGCCCAACTACATACATGTGCTCTCTGAAAGCCCTCAGACGAGCAACGGAAACTACAAGCACGAGTTCTAAGAATAATAAAGCTATCAGCATTGACACATACTGCGATCTCTCCGTCATTTAAGTTTGGAGGGAAAAACACAAGTTAGGCTGTCCCTACCCTGCTCTAGATGGTATCCCTACTTAACCAGGTCTCAACCTAACCTAAGGTGTCAGCAGTGAATGACCCCCAAAGGAAGTCACCCACTCTCAGTCTCTTGGTGAAAACCTATAGTTCTCCAGTCATGACCCCTCTCTGCCTACTCATCCGCTCTCTAAAAGGTCCTCAGGCTTCTGCTCTAACTCCACCCAGGGGTGCTGTCCCTAATACAAAGAACACAACATCATTTGGGACGCCCCTCGTGTGACGCCCCTCACGTGGTGTAGCTTCTGGCTTTTTCCATGATGAGGCCTTGTGGTTAGAGTCGACCTTGCTTCTCAGACTCTTCTCCGGCCCGCTGATACCCCTTAAACATTCCGAAACCCTCCTCCATGTCTGGGCCGTCTCCCGAACAAACCTCTATTCATATTACTTATAATTGGATACCCCCTTTTCTCTTGCAGACAGACATCTGCAGCCAAGATCCCAATTCTCATAGACTTCCAACAAAGGGTTGCACATTCCCCGGCCCAGACTAGTATGTGTAAATCAACGTTAAAACATTCCAGCCCTACAACATTTCTCATAATGATTATAGCATTCAACTTCTTCTTTAATTATTAGCATGTTAGTACTCTTATTCTATTTATTCGGTAAACACATCTATAAATCATGGCCTATTCGTTATTACTAAAACATTAGTGCAATCCATGTTGTGAAATTGAACCACCTTCCCCCTCCCTTCTAGCTCTGGCCCTGAGGCCTACCTCGTTCTACGTTTAACCGTATGCCATCTTACAATTTTAGCAGCTACACAACATGGATTCAGGAATAATCACGTCTCCTAAAGTCATATAGTACACACATTTTTTCATTAGTTCCACTTCTACTTAAATCTCTATATTAACTACACATTTCAGAATATAGATGTGGATACTATCAGCACTCATGGCATTTCTCTTCATGACTTGTGCTTACTACGTGTAAATGTGGTGTACTCATACATTTAGGTCAGTTTGCGCTCTCTCAGTTCCCCCCTTTGATGACCTCTCGGGGTCATCATTAACATTTAAACTGCAGTGATTGCTAGCATAACTCGTTTCTGCGTTTCCAGAGCCCTCAGACTCCTGTACTGACTGTCTTGTATGGCAGCCAATCTCTGCAGCTGTTCTCTCCGGGCCCTCTCTGACCTTCTAGCTCTGTACCATTTGAATACCCTCACCAATCCCCACAACACGATCCCACAGATCAATATTATGATGATAGGTTTTAGGATAGACCACACAAAGCTTTTGCCTAATGTGGTGAGCCAACTTCCAGCTTCACTCATTCCATGGCCCACCTTTTCCCAGACATTTTCTCTACTTAGGTCTTCGATCTCCTTGTGAATATTAGTTATGTTCCTAATAACTTTCTCAAGGGGCTTTGAATTGTCTGGAATGTAAGTGCAACATTCTTGGACCTTCAAAGCCTTACAGACTCCGCCCTCTTTTGCTAATAGGACGTCTAATGCAAGACGGTTCTGGAGAACCATATCGATTGCATCTCTCCTTCTACCAGCATTAAGGACTGTGCAGTGCTGGCAGACAACCTGTCTACGACTGTTGCCAGTCGTCTAATTTTAACATCATTAAGGATTAGTCCCAAAAGCGGGAACACAGCTCCAAAAGCATCTCCGACCATTTCTGCATCTCCTACATCTCTCCTTCCCCTCGATGATGTCTTGCCCTCGATGATCTCTAAGTCTTGGGCATGATATATTTTAGGGAAGATAATGGCCAAGTAACATGATCCATACCAGTTGTCAGGTAGTCTCACGTAGGCATTTCTTCCACATACAAAATACACATTTGGAATCACTTGCATTCCCTTCAGGAAGTCCTTGGTATAGTACTCTAGATTGAAAGCATGTTCACAGCTAACTTCTCCCACGTATACATTTTCATAATACGTTTTGGCTCTATGAAGACATAACTTTCCTCTCTGCGTTCTATCTAAAGCTATTGGACCACTACTACCCTTTCTCTTGTGTGCCTTCTCCTCCTCGGTCCAATCTGTTTTCCATTGTCCTGACTTTTTCAAAATCTTTTGTCTCCTATTTCGATCATCCACCTGCCCTATGAACTTCTTCTCGACTTCTGACACCTTGCATGTCAGGTTATTTCTACGGGCATGTGAAGTATCTAAGGTAATCCAAGGAATGAAAAACTTTGCCAACCTGTCTTCACTCTTCCAGTAGTCCCATTTGTTCATTTGTTTATAATTTGGGACTTCTGGTAATACTGCATCGTAATTGGAGAAATAGTATTCAAAACTATCTCTCCCATAAAATATACTAAGCAACAAGCTACATGTAATGCCATATGTCAGCGGGAGGTGATGATATCGAATGCCTTCATCTACAGACGCCGGCAACTGCATGCAAACATAGCAGTCCTTAACCTCCATGGCATCCACGTATTCATATAAAAGTTTAGCATAAGCATTTGACCTAAAGTCACCTTGGGACTCATCTACATGTAACCTGCGGGCTTCTGCAGCTAATAACGCTTTTTCTTGTGTGTTTTCCCCTTTCTCACCAGCAACGGTGGGTGTAAGCGCCTCTACAGATTTCACATCAGTTACCTTTGCCTCCTCCTCACGTCCCTCTACATAAGAGACAGTTACCACTAAAGCTATTAATATTATCACTCCTACTATTAGTGTACCTATTATACATTTCGCTCTGCGGTTCTGGGTGCCGGCCTCCATTTCGTCAGACAGGGTGGCTCTCTCGTAACTCAGCACAAAGTTCTTTTCTTTTCGTTCCTTTACAGTCTCTTTTACTCCTCTTGTCTTTAGAACCACACAACTGGAAGCTGACAACCTTCTTCGCAAAAGTTCTTTATAGTCCAATACAGACAACCCTAGCCCTTCTCCATCAACTCAAGGGAATGTCCCTACGATTCTCTGCTTCCTGGGCGCTAGGTAATCTTCTTTCCTTCTCGCTTATTTACAAAGTCTTTTAAGCATCTACTATCAGGCGATTGCCTGCAGCTTCGACAGCAAAGTTCAATATTTCCATACGAAGATTGTGCTCTTCTTGGGCTGTTATCTTTGTACCAAAATCGGGGAATTGCAATTCTGTGAGAAACATGTGCTTTAACTTGCTGAGACGGGGAGGTCTGGGGAGCATAAAAGTTAGTGACCCTTCTTGTTCGACACCGGGTACTAACAGTCGTATTTCCACCGTGACGATGGGCTCAGAACTGGACACCACCACCGCTCGGATCCTCCCTGTCTCCGGTTTCGAAGACATTTGTCGCCAGATATGTCCACTCAGGGGTGGAATATCTTCTGCTAGGCACACGCACTCTTCTTGACCTCCTCAAGTCCGGTGCTTCAGCGCCCTGAGCACCTTCTTCCGGGTCTGAGTCCTCTGATATCGGAGGAAGGGTTCTCTCTGGAGTTGACCTCAGACTAGAGCTTCTTCTTTGTGGCCAATCAGCTTCTCCACGTACCCTTCGACTCCTTCTCCTTCTTGCCGGTTCACGCTCTCTGTCAGACCTGTCAGTGTCTGACTCGTACTCCCAGCTACTTTCTCCTTCCGTAGCGTCGTCTGTTTCGCTGTTGTACTGACCGTCCTCAGCTTGGTCAGACTCGTTCCCTGCTTCCGCTGGCACCTCTACAGCTTGGCTGGCCCTCTCTATGGCTTCTCGGTCCGCAGCTGGACGTCTATCCGAGAGAGGAGCTGTTTCTTCCAGAGGTGCTGGAACCCTCCGCGTATGCGACGCGTGGATCCAGTTGGGCAGGCCTCCCACTTTCACCGCCGTGTTCGTGATCAGGATGATCTGGAAGGGCCCACGCCAACGAACATCCAGGCAGCTTCTTCTCACGTGTTTTTTCACCAGGACCCAGTCTCCAGGAAACAGGTCATGACACGGGCCCTGGCACGATGGAACCTCGGCAGCCTGCACCTGAAGGGACACAGAATGAATGGCGTCAGACAGCCCCTTACAATAGTCCAGGATCATATCATCTGTGATGTTAATCAGCGCAGCAGTTGGGACAGAAGGCAACCTCATTGCTCTCCCCATCAACACCTCATGGGGAGACAACCCCGTTCTCCTATCTGGGGTACTACGGAGGCTCATAAGAACCAATGGCAAAGCGTCAGGCCAACTCAAGGATGTTGATGAACACACTTTCGCAATTCTGGCCTTAATGGTGCCATTTATCTGTTCCACAATTCCTGAGGCCTCTGGTCGATAACTGCAATGCAATTTCTGATCTATGTTCAAAGCCGCACAAATCATTTTCACAAGTGAGCTGTTGAAATGCGTTCCCCTATCTGATTCCAAAGAGGCCGGCACCCCGAAGCGCGGAATAAGCTCCCTAAGCAGTAACTTGGCTACTGTGAGGGTGTCACACCTACGTGTAGGGTATGCCTCAACCCATCTGGAGAATACGCAAACAACCACCAAGACATAGCGGAGGCGGTTGCACCTTGGCATTTCGATAAAATCTATCTGCATTCGATTGAATGGACCTCCTGACCTCCCAATGTGGCTCAGTGCAACTGGTGTCTTTTTCCCTACATTCAACTGCTGACAAGTCACACAACGCTGGCACACTGCTTCGGCTGCTACTCTGAACTTAGGGTTGTACCAGGTCTGTCTAAACACTCTCAGCATAGCATCTCTTCCTAAGTGGACAGGACCATGTATTTGTCTGGCCATTGGGCTCACCATCTCATTGGGCAACACTGCTCTGCCATCTGGTGAGACCCAGAAATGGGCCTCACCCACCACACATCCTGCCTTTTCCCACATTTCTTTTTCAAAATCAGGAGCATTTTCTTGCATGTTTTTCAGTTCGTCCCAAGTATCAACAGTTTCTAATATCATGGCTAATTCAGTTCTTACATTTATTCCCCCCACTTCCACCTCTGTGAAAGAGTACCCCTGTTCCGCACAATACCGCGCGACTTCGTCGGCATATCTATTGCCTTGTGACACGAAGTCCATATTTCTGGTATGTGCGGTGCACTTCACAACTGCGATACCTGCTGGACATTGCAACGCCTCTAACAACAGGCGCACAAACTCTCCATTGCGAATGGGAGAGCCTGAAGAGGTCATGAAACCTCTTTGAGACCACAACTGCCCGTAATCATGAACTACCCCGTAACCATATTGGCTGTCGGTGTATATGGTGACTCGGATTTGGTTGCTTGCCAGGCAGGCACGCGTCAGGGCAATGATCTCGGCTACCTGTGCGGAGTGTACTCCTTCCAGGCATCCAGCTTCCACAACTCCAGTAATTGTACAAACAGCGTAAGCTGCTCTCAACTGCCCAACTTCGTCCCTTACACATGAGCCATCAACAAAGAAAATTTCGTCTGGGTCAGTCAGTGGCTCATATACGATGTCGGGTCTTGGTTTGGTGCATAGTTCAGTCACATCGAGGCAGTCATGGTCTGTACATTCATCATCATCTTCAATATCGTTTGGGAGTGGCATCAAGGTGGCAGGATTTAAAACAGAGCATCTCCTGAGGGTCACGTTCTCGGCAGCAAGAATAACTTGCTCATAGCGCGTGAGCCTGCTATTGGTCAGATGCTGGGTTTTAGTCCTGGTCATTAACAATTCAACAGAGTGGGGCACATGCACCTCTAACGGGTGCCCCATGACAATGTTCTCACATCTTTCAATGCTGACACCTGTTGCGGCAACGGATTTGAGACATCCGGGCAACGCTGCGGCTACTGGATCTAAAGTAGCCGAGAAGTAAGCGACTGGTCTACGGGCATTCCCATGAATTTGGACCAACACAGACAGCGCGCAACCCTCTCTCTCACAACAATAAAGCAAGAATGGTTTATCGTAATCTGGCATTCCCAAAGCCGGAGCACGACATAGGTCCTCTCTCAGCTGTAGGAACGCCATCAAACAGTCCTTGTCCCATGGTACCGGATCACTCACCTCCTTGTGCGTCAGTTTTTGCAAGGGCTTTGCTTTCAGTGAAAAGTTTGCAATCCACTGTCGGCAATATCCCACCATCCCTAGGAACATCCTGACTTCTCTCTGTGTTTTAGGCGCATTCATCTTCATGATGGCCTCTATCCGGTCTGGTGACACTTTTCGTTTACCTTTCTCAATTCTGTGTCCCAAGTACTGCACCTCTGTCAGGCAGTACTGCAATTTTCCCGGGGACACCTTGTGGCCATTCTCAGCTAGGTGATATAACAATGCAATAGAGTCTTCCCTGCAAGCTTCTTCTGTTTCTGACGCCACAAGGAGGTCGTCTATGTACTGGACCAGAACTGACCTCTGGGGCAGCACTAGACTTTCAAGATTTTTCTTTAGAAGCTGGTTGAAGATCGATGGGCTCTCTGTATACCCCTGAGGAATACGACACCATGTTAGGACGCGACCTTCCAGCTTAAATGCGAAAAGAAAATGGCTCTCTTCGTCCAAAGGGATCGAAAAGAAAGCCTGGCAAAGATCAATTACAGTGAACCATTCTGCTTGGAACGGTATCTGAAACAGTATCACTGATGGATTCGGTACCACTGGACAACACGAAACAACTATGTTATTAATCTTTCTGAGGTCCTGCACTATCCGGAATTTCCCATTTGGTTTCTGCAAACCCATAATCGGGGAGTTACATGGACTACCCACGATTTCCTTCAGTATTCCCTGCTTAATCATGGACTCGATCACGGGTTTTATGCCTGAAATCGTTTCTGGAGTCAATTTATATTGAGGTGTTCTTGGAAACTCAGCATGCGGTTTCACTACTATTTTCACTGGGTCCACCCCTTTCACCAGCCCAATCTCTTCCCCAGTGAAATCCCACACTTCTGGAGCTACTGTCTCTCTCAGATCCCAGGGGAGCTCATCTACCGTCAGAGTGGGATACAACTCCACACATATCCTGGAATTTGCGACCTTAAAGTCAGCATCATCGTCATTAGTCAATACCTCCACTCCTTGTGGTGTGCAGTATATGGTGCAATTTAGTTTGCACAAAAGGTTTCTTCCTAGCAGACATACAGGACTAGAACCGCAAACAACAAACTGGTGCTCATCACTGTACTTCCCTATTTTCACCTGCACGGGTTCAGTCAGAGGACTGGTCATTCTCCTGTTAGCGACCCCCACCACTTGTATGGTCTCTCCAGACATGGGCAGGCCTGGAACTGCGGCTGATCTGATCGTGGATCGGGTGGCTCCTGTGTCCACTAGAAATGTCGTGGGGAACCCTGCCACTTCGGCCTCAACATAGGGTCCCCTCTGGTCTACCTCCAAAGCTGCCCCGAGGGTGCAGTCATCCCTTTCCACCCTCTCTCCCGTTAGTGGGTCCACATAATAGCACTCCTCTCCTCCTACAAACAGTGGCATCTGTCTATAGGTCTTACCCATAGTCCCTACTCTGGGTGGCTGCGGGAACTGAGCTCGGGGAGGTGGGCCCCCCCCTTTGAGCACCTTTCCCTGGTATTGCGTTACCCCTCTTGTAGGCGCACTCTGGGTCTCTTCCTCTTCTACCTCTTGGTCTCCTATCTCAACATTATAGGGACACTCGCGTTTCCAATGTCCCACCTCGTTACACTGGTGGCACCTAGTTGTTTTCTTTAAGGCAGCTATATCTATCCTGGGTCTAAAGGTGGAGTTCTCCTCATTGCCCTTGTTCTGACTGTACTGTTTCTTTCCTCCAGTACCTGCTCCTGGTTGCTGTTGCTGCTGTCCCCCCTTCCCTGCTGCCTGCATCTGTACCACCATCAGTTTCTCCTTTAGTTTCTTTGCCTTGGAGTCTATCTCATCACAGCAGTACCTGGCATACCTCAGTATTTCGTCTAGGGGTTTATTTTGCCAACAAATCAAGTGTTGCTGTATCATTAAACTAATATCCGGTCTCAGGCCCAAGACGAACTTGGACACAAATTGCCCTATGTCCTTTGGATCCATTACATCCAGACCGCTATACTGTTTAAACGCCTTCAGCAACCTCTCATAGTATTCGTGAACCGTCTCTTTGGGTTCCTGTCTTGTTCGGTCAATTTTGACCCAATCTATGTCTTGCATTGGCACTTTATCTTTCAGCCAGGTCATTACCCTCTCGAATTTTGCCATCACACTCTCGGACGGCCCATTGGTCTTAGCATCTCTCTCGGGCTCTGTGGTGGGCCACTCAGCGCTAACCTTGCATGCGGTCCACAAATCTCCTGGCACTACAATGTCAAACAGCGTGTTCAAATCTATCCATAGGACCTTTGAGATTTTTACGAATCTCTCAACTTGCTTGTACCACTCCACTGGGTTTTCCCGCAGTTTGGGGAAGGAGGTGGTAAAAGCAGCTAAATCTCCCCTACTCCAAGGGACGTGGACATAGGTCCCATTTGCGACTTCCCTCAAAGGGTATGTCTCTACTCCCTGCTGTCCTCCTGGTGTCATACCAAGTGTGCTTCTCCTGACGGTCCCTTTCTTGGACCACCTCTCTTCCCACTTATCCAGTGCCCTCCATGTCCTTATTCCAGTGATCAGCTCCCTTATATGTGTTTTCAATCCGATGGTTCTCCTCTCATCTAGGTCTCGGTCTGAGTAATGTAGCCTGTGGTTGCCCTGTAATGCTTTGGTTCTTGACAGGCCCACCATATATTTGCCTGCTAGTTCTACCAATTTCTCATGGATTGCCCTCGCCTTTCGAGTTACGTCTTTTGCCATGAACAGAATTTCATCCTGCTCATACATGTCCATTCTTTCTAAGGGCAGGGTACCGTCTACCATGTCATCCAGATCTGACCTTAAGCTGGAGACATCGAGTCTTTTGGCTTTTATCTCTGCTCGCAATAACTCCTTCGAGGGAGGTTCACAGGTTTCTCTCCCATCCCAACTCCGGGCCCTACGTTTGGGTTCGGGAGAGTTGGGGAGTGTTCTCTCTTGCTCCCATCTCTCCAGGTCCCATGCTCGGCCATCCGATCTTGGAAGGTGATGGAACACGGGCCTGTTACCCCCTATCTTACTTTGTCCATTCTCTCCTCTCTTTTCACAGTAGGACTCTCTGCTATTCTCCCTTCGGTCTCCACTCTCTCTCGGCCTAGTATCACTCAGTATCCGATACGATCCTTCCTGGTTCCCCATATTCCCTGGACTGCGCTCATGTCCGTCATCACAGGGACTGTGGTGCGACCTCTCACAACTCTCATTCTGTTCTCTGTTGCCGGGCACACAGTGGATACACTTAAAGCTGTCTCTGTACTCCCGAGCCCTCCTGTCTTCATCACTACGTGTTGGGCGAGACACCCCCCCGCTTCCTGGGCCCCTGTTTTCCAGGTCTGATCTACCTCCACTCCGGGCCCAATGGGTGACTCCCCTCCTATCCTTTTCCCTTTCGTCCCACTCCGGGCTACTCTCTTCAGCCCCGCAGTGAGTCCGGGCTCTGCTGTCCTGACTTTCCCTTTCAGCTTCCGCAGCTATGATGCTCTTGTGAGCCTCAACTGCCTCATCCCACTTCTTCATGTACTCGTTTAACTCCTGAAAGGATTTCCGTCCTGATCCCCTCATATCCTCTGGCCATCTATGGCCCCCCGGATCTCCTGCTGTGTGTACTGGGGTGCTCCACTCTCTTGGTATCGGCAACTGACTTGGGGAGTTGATCGTATCATTCCTCCTTGCCATCTCTGCTCTTTCTCTGTCCCTCCGTACCCGTTCCTCCCCTCTAGCCCTCTCTGGGTCATATATCGATACTATAGGACCTATGGTAACAGGTACCTGTAGTGCATCGGGTAATGCGTAGGATGTGGCACACTCCGTCTCTGGCGCCCTTTGCACCACAAACCTCCCGACTACCTGCTGCACCTGGCTAGGCTGGGACAGTTCTTTCTTTGCAGTGGGATCCCAATCGGGACTGGGAAGCGGCCCATGCTCTCCTGCATTGCCCCCCCCCTTTCTCTTTATTCTCGACATCTCCCTCTGCTCTGTTATACGGGGGTGGCCTGTCTGTCAATAATCTGTTTATCAGGCTGTCCTCTGTCTCGCTCTCGTCATCTTCTTCTAGGGGGCTTTTGTTCCCGGGCATCTCTAACACTGGATACAATTTATTTACTTCCATGTTATGCACCCTCCATCTTTTAGCATCCGCATCCCACTTGGCATCCTGTACTGCCCTTACCGAACGTTTCACCCTTTCTTGTCGTCTGTTCATGTTCTTTTCGTGCGCTGCCCTAATCCATGCATTAAGGGCTTCAAACTGGGTCGGTCTAGGCAAGGGTCTCGTTGCGGTCATAATTGCTTTTAATCTGTGTAACACCTCTAATCTGAACGTCCCGTACCTCGGGAACGTCAGTTCCTCATTTCCGTCTGTAATCTTACTCCACTCTGAGATCCACAGAATCGTATGTAGCCCAACATGTGTCCCCATATAACGAGCCGGCGTACCCTCCGGCGGGGCTTCTTCCCCTTCATACGATCCCCGCCTCTCTCTTTTAAACAGCGCTCTTAACCATTTAAAACACTTCATAATTATGCGCACAATTTCCAGCTTGAATACTCTGTTTACTTCCTGACGACAATCCACCAATCCTAGCGCGGCTTTGCTAGCTGGCCTATCGCAGCGCGGTCTTTCACCGGCCGGCCAATCCCAGCGCGGCACTTTCTGACGTCACTAGTCTCCGCTTCGCAGCAGCACCCCTCCTTTCTCAGCTCTCCTCGCGGTCATGCATGCGTCCCATTCATACTCTGAAAAATGACTACTTCCGACCAAGCGGTCACTTCCCTCGACTGTACGTCCACAGTCTATCTGTAATTGTCAACACAACTGACGAGATGTCTATCGTCTCTCTGATAGGTTCTTTACACACAGTAACTTCCGTCCAGCGTCCGTTACTCACGCACTCACTCTTACATTCCCCCTATCTCGGTCCTTCGGGTGATCAATGGTACCTCATGACCCCCCTTCACACTAGTTGACAATTACTCTGGGTGTCCGGCACACCCGAACCACTTAAGCTCTCCTTCTACTTAAGATTTCCACCGGTTGTGCGCGCTCACAACCTGTCTCACAGTCTCTCTACAGGCATTCAACTCCGCCAGACATTACAACATAGATACAACACAAAAACACCGCAATCTAGCACGCATGACCCTTTATACTCACTCTCGACCGATACTGCTGCTTTTCCGTCTCACGTCATCCGGACCTTCGTCGGCGGGCGGTTCTTCCGATCATCGATCTCTAGGGGCCTTGGGGTAATCTAACCTGGCCTAGATCACCTTCCTCAAGAAGGCAACCATCCTCTGCTACCAACTGGAAGGGCGAGATTTTGATCGATACCTTATCACTATTGATCTAAAACCCCGATCTGGTCGACTGAACCTTTATTGCCTGTCATTGAGGGAAGAAAGTGCATCTCTTACCAAGTTAGTTCACCCAATAAAGGACTCTGCTCCAAAAGATCACAAACAACTTCTAGCTTTCAAAGGTTTATTATAAGGTTAAGATAAGTTGTAGGTACAGGCATCTCAAGATGAGATTCACAAAATACACAGGCCCAACTACATACATGTGCTCTCTGAAAGCCCTCAGACGAGCAACGGAAACTACAAGCACGAGTTCTAAGAATAATAAAGCTATCAGCATTGACACATACTGCGATCTCTCCGTCATTTAAGTTTGGAGGGAAAAACACAAGTTAGGCTGTCCCTACCCTGCTCTAGATGGTATCCCTACTTAACCAGGTCTCAACCTAACCTAAGGTGTCAGCAGTGAATGACCCCCAAAGGAAGTCACCCACTCTCAGTCTCTTGGTGAAAACCTATAGTTCTCCAGTCATGACCCCTCTCTGCCTACTCATCCGCTCTCTAAAGGGTCCTCAGGCTTCTGCTCTAACTCCACCCAGGGGTGCTGTCCCTAATACAAAGAACACAACATCATTTGGGACGCCCCTCGTGTGACGCCCCTCACGTGGTGTAGCTTCTGGCTTTTTCCATGATGAGGCCTTGTGGTTAGAGTCGACCTTGCTTCTCAGACTCTTCTCCGGCCCGCTGATACCCCTTAAACATTCCGAAACCCTCCTCCATGTCTGGGCCGTCTCCCGAACAAACCTCTATTCATATTACTTATAATTGGATACCCCCTTTTCTCTTGCAGACAGACATCTGCAGCCAAGATCCCAATTCTCATAGACTTCCAACAAAGGGTTGCACATTCCCCGGCCCAGACTAGTATGTGTAAATCAACGTTAAAACATTCCAGCCCTACAACATTTCTCATAATGATTATAGCATTCAACTTCTTCTTTAATTATTAGCATGTTAGTACTCTTATTCTATTTATTCGGTAAACACATCTATAAATCATGGCCTATTCGTTATTACTAAAACATTAGTGCAATCCATGTTGTGAAATTGAACCACCTTCCCCCTCCCTTCTAGCTCTGGCCCTGAGGCCTACCTCGTTCTACGTTTAACCGTATGCCATCTTACAATTTTAGCAGCTACACAACATGGATTCAGGAATAATCACGTCTCCTAAAGTCATATAGTACACACATTTTTTCATTAGTTCCACTTCTACTTAAATCTCTATATTAACTACACATTTCAGAATATAGATGTGGATACTATCAGCACTCATGGCATTTCTCTTCATGACTTGTGCTTACTACGTGTAAATGTGGTGTACTCATACATTTAGGTCAGTTTGCGCTCTCTCACAACTTGCTGTGGGGCAGGAGGTGTGGATTTGTTGGATTTTCAATCCAACACCTTCCCTACTGTTGCACACACGGGAGTTGGAATAGTAAATTATACTATTCCAAACTCCAGTGCCCCCCTACAGCAAGTTGTTGTAATGACTTGCTGGTTAATGGAATGCGATGTAACAACGCGTCGTTGTAACAACATGAATAGAAACAGTAGAATGCCCGCTGCACTGAGAAAGCTGGGTCTGACCGTCCTAGAATTTATTTTGCTTATATACTATGTGATCCCTGCCCCTTCCTTCTAAGTGATTTTTAGCAAGGCACATATGTTGCTCAGTTGTGGCTTGCCATCTGTGCTCCCTCTAGAGCCAATTCCTTGCTTTTATCTAGACTACAGAATCACTAGTGCAGAGAGACATTTGAGTAGGATCAAAACAGATCAAAGCTGTACAGCTTTGTTAGGCTGGAGAAATTCCGGACGTTGTGGCCATGAAGAAGCTCCAAGAAGAAAATTACTTGAGAAGCTGAACTGGCACTAAATTCATGATAGCTGACAGCCAGATCGCAGTGACTTTACTCAAAGACATGTATTTCCCATAATGGTCCCGGAAGTGCTTGGACAAGTGAGGAATGAGCCTGGTAATTAGCCTGAAAGGATCAATGACCCATTAATGTTTGGGCTTTTCTGTACCCATATTTACTACCCTGGGGGAACCCTAGCCATGTCCCCTTTCAAACTAGGCCCTTGGGGGGTGTCCTGTTGAATCAGACTGCAATTTCAGAATAATTTTAATCATTGGCATATGACATTTGATTTTAGAGCAATTGTGCTTAAAGCATACAGTAGAACCATAGCTCTAATTCAGCATGTGTCCTTTAGTGCTTCAATAAGTGGATCAAATTGGTGCACCATGTCTCATCAAACCACATGCAGCTTGATAAAGTTGCCCACGACCAGTTATTTGTGAAATGCAGTTTTCTAAAAAGTGTGGTGCCTCTGGCGTACTAAGTTCATTCCGAATTCTCCTCTTCTTTCTTTCAGTTGGGAGGCCATTAAAGCTGTTATTCATCTCAGTTGTACCTGTATCTAGTTTCTTTTCCTGTCACTTACAACTGGATCCATTTTTAGCTCCTGTTAACTGGACACTAAGGGGCAGATTTACAATAACTGGTGCATCCCCAGGGATGCGCCAGTTATTATGCGCCGCAGCTCCGCCACCCATGGTGCGCCGCATTTACAATGCGGCGCACAAAAGGCAAAAACAGCACAGATGCGTGACGCATCTGTGCCGTAAAGGTGGCACATTGCTGGAGTTGCGTCGCAAGTGCGACGCAGCTCCAGCAATGCTCTGGGGGCCCTATCTGTCCAATGCTGCTTCAAGCCTTATGCCTGCTTCAAGCAGGAGCAGGGTTTTGACACAGCATTGGCCTAAAAGTGACTGAGTGAAATCTTTCAGATTTCACTCAGCCACTTTTTGGAGGCGTTCATGCGCAGGAACACCCCCCCTGAGCCGGAACACCTCCTTATGGTGCAGGGCTTTACAACGTGACGCATATCCCAGATGTGTCACGTTGTAAATACCCCGCACCATGGTGCATCTTTTGCGGCGCTGCTGCGTCACAAAAGTGACACAACTGCGGAGTAAAAGAGGCGCAACAGGCTTGTAAATCTGCCCCTAATTCTATAAACGTGGGACCAGCTTTTCTTTTGCCAGACAGATATCTTCTTTTTTGGGAAAGGGATTTCATTCGAATTTTGGGTGATGATTTTGGGGTTCATGTTGATTTTTTAGCACAATGGGCTCACACCCCTCAGCTCTCATTCCTGAGTGAATAGACTACTCCTGAGAAAGCTGAAGGGAACACGACAATGACTGATTTAATCGCCCCCTTAACTTCCTCCTACTGACAACCCCTACCTAACTACCGGATTGCCCACTACGCACCAAAAGAACTCCAGAACCACGTTGCGTTATGATTTTAGTTAGCTAGTTGTATGAAATGGTTGATTTCGGTTTAATCTACAATTATTAACACACCCGAATTATGTATCTTCTGTCATTTATTTACTCATTATTACATGCTACACCTTGTGTGTCTCGTGGTAAAAAGGGACAAGGAAATAATATTGTATTGATACGTATTTTATATTTGCGCTACTGTTGACGTGTATATAACAATATCTGATGGCGTTCTATATGTATGGGAAAACAACGAACAGATTTCAAAACAAACAAAGGAGCTGCCCTTCGTGGGATCCAGGATGCCAGAGAAACAAAGACAGAGGGGAGACCAGTCATAGCGAACTTTGGGGCATATTACCAACTAGTATGTATGTATATGTATGTATGTATAAACCGTTTTATAACGCGCTCCATTACTTGGGAGTATCCTGGCGCGATTGGGAAGAAACAGAGGAAAAACAGACGGAACTCAACTTATGTCACACTCCTAAACAGATGGGTTTTCAGATTTTTCTTGAACTGGGCAACACAGTGAGTAGAACGCAGGTGAAAAGGGAGCGCATTCCAGGCACGAGCAGTGACTACAACTATGGACTGGCCCCCTAGTCTAGTTCGCTTGAAGCGAGGGAGAGACATTTTAAACAGAGTGGATGATCTGAGAGCTCGAGTGGGGGCATAAAAGGTGAATGTCTTCTTCAGATAGGCAGGTCCTTGGTCGTGGGTTGCTCTAAATGAGAGCACCAAGGATTTAAACAGGATGCGCTGGGATACAGGCAGCCAGTGAAGATTACACAAATCAGAGCAAACACTCTTCCATCTCGGAAAGTTGAATAGGAGACGGACAGCGGCATTCTGAATGACTTGCAGGCGTTTAACCAAGTAGGCTGGAATGCCGCTAAACAGGGCGTTCGCATAATCCAACCTTGCCAGGATGAGAGCACGAGCGACAGTCTCCTTAGCTTCCCTAGGGAGCAGTGGAAAAAATCTTCGTAACATTCTCAGCGTGGCAAAGCATGTCCCAGATAGCTTCTTTATGTGGTCCTCAAATTTTAGGTCCTCCCCGAACCATATGCCAAGATTTTTCGCGGGGCCTCCCATCACCTTGGGGCTGGGAATGTTCGGGGGCCACAGCGAATTCCTGAAATTGGAAGGGAAAGAACCATAGAAGAGCACCTCGGATTTGTCCTCATTGCATTTCAGCTGGGCCATAGTTAACCAGCGAAAGACTGAGGACAAACACAGTTGGACTGCTGTAGTATCCAGATGATCATCTGGCCAAGTAAACAACAGCTGAGTATCGTCAGCATACCCTATAATCTTAGCCCCATACTGTTCCGCTAAATATACCAGGGGGGTGATGTAAATATTCAACAGTAGGGGACTAAGGGTAGATCCCTGTGGGACCCCCGTGAGGAGTGGTTTGGGCTCTGAGGCATGGGGCGGCATCCAGACCTGTTGTGTCCTGTCTGATAGAAATGAGGACAACCAGGCCAGGGCACCTCCACCGATGCCAATAGCAGACAGCCTGGTGAGGAGGAGCTCGTAAGAAACTGTATCGAACGTGGCAGAGAGGTCCAGTAAAATCAGGACCGCTCTGCCGCCTCCATCCAAACATTCCTGAATCGAGTCCGCCATCTCAACCAGAGCTGTCTCCGTGCTATAGGCCGCCCTAAAGCCTGATTGAGCTGGATGAATAGCATTAGAGGTCTCAACAAAGCTCTCCGGTTGACGAAAGACCACTTTCTCACATAGTTTTGCCAGTGCTGGCAAAAGGGATATGGGACGATAATTCCCAAGAACAGTAGCATCCAACCCAGGTTTTTTCAAAAGCGGCAGAAGCTTTGCCCGCTTCCAGCTAAGAGGAACCTCAGCTGAGGATAGAGAGAGATTCACTATGTGAGTAACCTCACTACAGACAATGCCTGCCACCTCCGAAAGCACCCGGGCAGGGCAAGGGTCAAAGGGAGAGCCCGATTTAAGAGATTGGAGGAGAGGCAGTACATCGCAATCTGCAACCAGCGAAAAGTCCATAAACTGTTCCGTATTGCAGGGGCATGGCGTAAAAAAAGGGCCAGCCACTGGGCAATCCGCTGGTAGCGCAGAAAGTAGGTCCTGTTGAATCCTAGTAATTTTGTTAATAAAAAAATTAGACAAGTCCTCGCACCATTGCGTAGAGGAGGGCAGAATGGCAGTATCAGCAGCAGGGGATACAAAACTTTTAACGATAGAGAAGATCTCTTTACTATTATTTTCTGCTTTAGCAATTCTCCCTTCGTAGTAGCTCCCTTTAGCTATCTTAATAGCGGCATAGTAGTCTTTTTGGGCTGTGTGTAAGACGAGCTTTGACTCCGAACTATACCCAAGTTTTCTAACTTGTAGCGATATTTATTGCTATATACACTTAGCGACGATTTTTTTATCGCTGAGCATCGCCGGAATTTATCGTTGTGATAACGTGCTATTAGCAACGTTTATCTCCAAAGCGATACATTTTCCGGCGATAGTGGCGAAATGCGTGAATACCGCTGAGAATACGCATTAGCGACGAAATGCTCTTAGCAATGTTATCCGCCTCCCATTGGATAACATGGCTAAGAACTGGTCTGGGCAGGTGTTAGTATTTGGAGATATTCGCGCTTAGCGCGAATATTTCCATTGCTATGCCTGCCTTGCTAATAGGCGATAGCGATGTTAGCGACTGTTTTCGGTCGCTAACAGTTTAGGTACGCCCACTTTGCATGTCATTAGAGATAAATATCGCTAGCATGCAAAGCGGGCCCCAAACCGCTCGCTATCAACTAAAAGCTGTCGCTAACTGCTGTTAGAGACAACTTGCTAATAGGGCGATAGAATTATCGCCGCTTAGCGGCAGCGGCAAAAATTCCCTATCGCCACCCTTGATAATATGCCCCCTTGTACCCATGTAACATTCTCTCTGGTATCTTTAACCATTCAGCCTATATTGGTAATTGTAAAAAAAAAAGTTACCAGGAATCAGCATTAGCCTAATGCCTCAAAATGTATGCTTTTCAATAAATATAGACAGAAATACAAATACACACACACACAGTTTATGTAGTATCTGAACACGCAGAAAATATTTTTGTGATTTGCTCCAGTGCTTGTTTTAATGATCTTGATCCTCACTTAAAACAGGTGGCGTGGACTGCCTGAAGTAATTTGCTGTCTCGATATACTCAGCTGTGTTTCCAGAACACCGCAGTGTGAGTTTTCAGAGTTTATAATGTATTGAGTTAAGTGCAGAGCCACAGGCATTTTCAGAGTGTCATTATAATGCCAGACGCTCTCACAAAATAAAACAATCTTCAAACTTTCATTCTGTTGACTGTTTGGAGCAGAGGCAGGCAAACAATTTAAAAGAGATATTACTTCAAAGTGCTTTGAAAAGCTAACAATTGGAGATAAGGGTATTTGTCAAAGTCGGTCAGGATCATAGAAGTTACCTTGACAGTGCAACACACATTTGCATTGCACTGTTTTTCTTTCTTCCACAATACCATTAAATTAACACACTGATGTGGCCCCAGAAAACAATGGCCTATGAACCTGGGCCGTGCTAGAGGGAAACTCTACTGACATGAAAACCTGAGAAAGATGGGTTAGCTGTGTACCACACTGTATGTTGTACATAGTTACCATGTCCCGAAATGGCAGTCCTTTAGAGTGGGCATTGCGGGCCTCAAGTACTCCCAACAGGGTTTGGACTCCGTCAAAAGGCAAGTTGTGGTGCCCCTGTTGAGACACCAATAGTACATCAGGAAAAAGTGTTGTCAGTTCCTTTTCAGGAACACCATACACCGTAATCCAGAGCAAAAACTCTTGCACCCCCCGCCCCCCCCCCCCCAAATAAGTGCAATGTCGGAGAAGACTTGTGGATGCCTCCAAAGGCCACTAAACATTTCAGGAGGGGGCCATTTGCACAAAAATACAGGGCAATCGTTGCATCTTTGTCCGTGATTGCACTCTGGGTATTGCAAACTACAAGATTTGTATATTTTGGAATGAGGTGCTCCCACGGAGGGTGGGCTTCAGTACAACCAAAGTCAGAAAGGGTCCGTGTTTGTTTTAGCAACAATAAGCACCAAATATTGTTCAGAGTCTTTTAGTCCTTTCACTGGAATTTGTTTAGTCTGTTTCCGGTCATAGGCTTTAAGGCAGCAAATATGTGGTTTTTATGGTTTCCAGCAAATGCTTCTAAAGTCTACTACTTTGCTTACTGACCTAAATTGAAATAAAATTGCTGAATAATGATAAAGACCATGCAGACCACATCAGAGTCCAGGTTTTCACATAGGCAGTGTCAGCCCATCAACAGAGTGTTGGGGCCTTGCTTCCCCACCTGTGAGCAGTCCACAGAATGCCCTACATTTATCCACGTTTACATAGGCAGTCAGTCAGTCAAACAAACTTTATTCACATTAATTAAAACTCATAAAAGTACAATAAATACACATAACTGTGTTGACACTAAAAAGTATTTCTTAAAAAACAGACATTTTTGCATAGCCTTTCAATTAGTAGTGTGAATGAGAAGACAATGCTTTCATGAAGATGACCAAAGCAACTCTCCGCCCTCCAGTCTGTGCTTCAGCTCAGCATCACCAACCTATGATAAACAATTAAAAATGTATATAATGGTGTATCAGAATATTGCGCTGTGTAGAAGGATATCTGCATTGCGCTCGTGTGAGAGCATAAGTCAAATATATCCATTGACACAGGCACAATCTACATAATTTAGCAGATATACTGTGCATGCCACAAGCAGTAAAGAATGCTGTCTAAAATTGAACTGTCAGGGTACTTAGCAATTTGCCCATATACTATTCACATAGAACATCATGAGCCAGATCCCAAGCCCCCTCCAGGAAGGTGGGAGATGGATTCTGGTGTCATCCTTTCATTTATCCTGGCCCTGTGACTCTTTGTTGGGAGCTCGAGAATATGATCTGCTTCCTATTGGCATTGTACTCGAATTTAGGGGTCGATTAGGATGGCGGACGGACAAAGTCTGTCTGCCATCCTGTCTGGGGCAGGGACCATCCGCTACAAGGGTGGAGGTACTGTGCCCCCAATTAGGATGCACCCGCCACAGTGGCGGATGCATCCCGCATTTATAACATTGCGGCCGACCGTCCGCCGCAATGTCAAAAATGCATGTTGTGCGTTTCACAGCACAACATGACAGGCACCGCGTGGTGCCTACCATGTTGTACTGTGAAACGCAGGGGGGTACCATAGGTACCCCCCATGTGCACCCCCCACCCCCCTTCACCCTGGGGGCCAAGAATCGTATGCCTTTTCGTGGTGGCATTGCCGCCACGGAAAGGCATTTCCCTCAGCCCATCTTAATATGGCTGGCGGTGTCTGATAGACACCGCCACCATATTAGACCTTTTCCGCCGCGGTCCCGAGGCGACTGCAGCGGAAAAGCGGCAGACGGTCTTCCCGTCCGCCACGGTCCCCCCGGAATTGTAATGTGGCGGGGGGAAATAGGTAGCAGACGGGGAAGGATGGCGGATGGATCGCCACCACCTGCATGGGGGTGGTGATCCGTCTGCCATCCTAATCGGCCCCTTAGAGTTTTTAGTATCAATTGTGGCAGAAATACTGTGACAAAAACATCAAGTAACAATAATGTGAAGGTAAGTCTATTTACTTTTGCTATTCTTAACTCCACATACATGTACTTTGACGACGTATGTCTTCAAGGTATGCTGATATGGAGTAAGGTATGGCAATTCAACATTTACCTATATCTTCTTACCTTCACAATATTTTGGGAGTCAATATTTTGCTCATGTTATTTTGGCAGGAAAATATTTTTCTCTGCAATATTGTCACTATTTTGGCAATTGTATGTGTATGTGAGTCAGGGAATGTGAGAAGGCATAAGCCCCTGATCAAGTGAGTGCATGAAGGGATGAATGAAATATTAAATGCATGGATACTTATGTCCTCATAATGAGTGGCCTGTAAATATCCCAGTTTCACCCAGAACAACTATTACCTGTGGTCCTGGAAATTTCTAAGGGAAGAATAACAGGATTATAATTTTTGGGGGAACAACATGCAGACATTGGATTTTTGCTGCATATTGCTGCATGTTTTTCTCTAGTATTCCACCTGGAGTCTTCCCCTGCTAGCAGTAGGTGAAATCTTTATGTAGCATACCACTCACCATCAGTATTCCCGCCGCGCCCATAATTGCGATGGACCTGATGACTTTCATTACCAGGCCCACTGGAATTAACTGGCCATTCGTGATGAGGGCCTTAATATGTAAGTGAAGGCATGAGTGACTGTGTGGGTGAGAGCAAGAATACATAGTTGAATAAGTGAGTACATGAGTGAATTGATGAGTGGCTGCATTGATGGGTGCAGAGATGTTAAACCACCTTTGTAGACTAAGGCAGAAGTGATGCAATTTTTACGATGTTAGAAATTACCAATATTATGCCAGTGCAAGCATTATACCAAGGCTGGGCATCATTGTGCCTACATTGACACTAATTCTAAAAACAAAATCACTGTTAAGCTAGTGCAAACATTAGGCACAAATGGCACCATCATTTCAGCAGTATGTCAGGAATTACAACCTTAGTACCATAACCTGCATTGAGTAAGTGAAGGCTTGATACCGATGTACATATTCTGTCAAAAAGTGCCATAATTGTGCTGTGAATAGCCCTAACATAAACACAAAAATTAGGCCTTTTGGTGATGGAGAAAGCAGGAGTCCAAGCGCCATAAAAGAAGGCAGACTACACTGCTGCATGGGATGCACACATCAGTGTGTGGACTACAGAGCCCAAAGTCCTTCTGGCTGTTGTTCTGATGGTGGAGGAGGCCGAAGCCCAAGCGCCACAAAAGAAGCCATGCTACACCCAGTGGCGGCTGGCACAGATCAGAGGTAGGGGGTCGGGTGGGGGAGACCGCGAGGGAAGCGGGTATAAAAAAGAAAATAAAAACTTACCATTTTGCTGCTTCCTCACCTCGTCTCTCCTCCGTAGTCCTACCTCGCTCGGTCACAGGAAGCACTCCCAGGCTCCCAGTCATCCAATCTTAACGCTGCTTTAGCAGCACTGTGATTGGTCTGATGTGACAGGAGGCTTAGGCATGTTCTCCACATAGGTTGCAATGCAGCCTGCATGGAGAACATGCAAAGTGCCCAAGACTATTTTCTGCTGGCCAAGGGGGCAGCCAAGCAGTCATTGCACACTTAGGAGAGCGCTGCCTATTACTCCTCCCTTGTCTCCACCTTCTCAGGCAAAGCTGCATAAGTAGGAGAAAATAAAATGATAATAACCCCAGTTATTCTGACAAATAACACCCCTAGGCAACAAATGGTCAAGTATACAACAAGACCTATTCCAACACACTCATGATATTCCAGACTCAGTGTACATTAAATTCACATTAGAAACTTCATTTTATTGATATATTTTCATGTAGTAATATCATAAAAAAGTTGTTTCACAAACAATAAAACTGGCCAAGCACATGGCAACATACTTCCTACAATAAATCAACGCAAATGTGTACAATAGACAAACATGTATAAAGTGCAAAATAGATAATAGTTATAACAAGAATTATAACTAGACACTAAACAGGGGCAATTGAATACATCAAGGTTTACAAAAGTGGCTAAATAGTAAATTTTCTTATTTTCTACACATGTTTCAGCATGCTGGACGCCTTCTTCAGGAAAGCCACAATGATTTCTAAAAAACAAAAAATACAACAATGTACACTGAGTCTTGATAAAACATCTTAATATATACAACATGAAAGCCTCAATTACTCTGTATAAGATAAGGAAAGACTGAACGGTGATGCTTGCGCATGAGTGTGCACATAGAAAGAAGAATGTGCAAAGTATATCCCCAAGAAGATATAATAGTAAGAAGAAAAAGTATAGTAGATATAAATCAGATTGAAAAAATCTTGTGCTTACCACAGGAGGGCAGAAAGGATCAAATTGATGAAGATGACAATATTTCAATAGGTAATTTGTATGGATTCTAAAGGAAACAACAAGGATGTTATGAGTCTCGCAAATGAAGGGGTAATCAAATGGACTTTACTCCATGATTAGAGAATAAGAAGATACATGGAATAGAAATACCTCCACAAGGCTCACTCGGCACTTGAGCCCAAGATGCTGAAAATGAGCTCCCAGAACTGCAATGGACAGATTCTTCTATGGATTTAAAAAGAGGACACAGCAATGAGTGAGAGGCTAATCATTGTGATATAAAGACATAGTGCCGCAGTGATTGCATTATGTGAACGTATAAATAGATCACCTGTTTAATCTTGTGTTGGATAGAACATTATGTATATGCGGCACTTGAGTCCAATTTGCCAAAGGATGAAGTCCTAGAACTGGAATGGACAGGTTCTTCTGCACTAGAAAGTCTGATTATCTGATTCGCACAGAACCCAAGATCCCATGCATCTATGGGGTTTCTAAAATTCATAAAGACACTCAAGATCCGCAATATCACCCCATCGTTCCCACTATTGAGTCAATCACAGAACCTCTCTCGAAATATACAGACAACTTATTGAGGCCACACATACCTAAAATTTCATCATATATATATATAATGGATACCAAGCCGTTATCAATAAAGTTGACAATCTTCCATTCAATCTAGCAGACACATCCTAGTACATTAGGCATTGAGTCATTGTACAGTAACATCCCACAGATGGAAGCTACTGCTGCAGTCACTTGGTTTAATGACACATTCAACATCCAATGACCCAAACCCTTCCTTCTTGAATGTCTGAAAATAGTACTTAATGAAAATACATTTTAATTTGGAAAGACTCTCTACAGACAAATCAAGGGTTTAAGTATGGGGGCTTCGGTAGTCACTTAAGTGGCTAATATTTACATGGCGCTTTTTGAAATGAAATGTATCCACAATGAAATAGCGCCCCTTTTTTGAATCAGTTACCTACGGGTCCAGAGATATTGATGATAGTTTTTATCTGGACCGATACTGAGGACTGCATGACTACATTTTCCTAGTGGTTAAACCTGCGTGATATCAATCTCAAATTCACGGCTCACACTAGTCAAACTCAAGTGGAATTTCTAGATATAGTCATCCGACACAATACTGGTGTTTTGGAGGTCGATCTCTTTGTCAAGCCTATTGCGCGAAACCATGTTTTGCATTATGACACCCACGTGCCCAGAAACAAAGTATACCATTTGGGCAGTTTCTCACACTGCAACAAAACTGCTCTATTCTGCAAGATTTCGACCTACAAGCAACCACCATGAAAGCTAAATTTCTAGCTAGGGGCTACCCTCATAGATTGATTCCAGAATCGTACAAAAGAGCTAGATTATACGATAGAGACTCACTCCCTAACATCAAGTATGACTCTGATGGCTGCACAGTTAGTCTGTGTCACCAAACACTCAACTATGAATAAAAACGTTAGACAGATTATTAACTCTAATTGGCACATTTTAAACAGCGATACTGATCAGGAACACAACGTCTTGAAACCTCTGTTCGATCATTGAAGGAACAAAAATATCAAAGACATTGCAGTACACTCGAGGTTCATAGAGGGCGCACCGTTTATTCAGAAAACCATCGACAGGATGGCGCCAGTCAAAGGAACCTTTAAATATTCGCAATGTAAGTCATGTGACGCAGCCATTGAAGGAGATACATTTACCCACAATGGATACACAATTACAGCAAAAAAAATCTTTAACTGTTAATGTTAATGTTAATGTTAATCATCATTTATTGAGCGCTCGTACGCCCGGAGGCTTCATGGCACTGTAGGAAGGAACAGGGTGCGTCAGTCAATTGGTAGAGAGAAACGACTCAATGATGTGCCTGAGAAAAGAGCCAGGTCTTCAGAAGATGTCTGAAACTGAGGAGATTATCACTCTGTTTTAGATGAGGGGGGAGAGAGTTCCAGAAGGCAGCTGCAAGGTGGTCGAAGCAGCTGCCTCCGAGGCGCTTCCTCTTGTATGGGGGAACAATCAGGAGGGATTTATGAATGGATCGGAGGTTGCGGGAAGGGCTGTATCTTTTGAATAGGTCCCTAATGAATTGGGGGCCAGTGTCATGTAGAGACTTGAATAAAATGCAGCCTGCTTTGAAGGCCACGCGTTGCTCAACCGGCAACCAGTGTAGCTGTTTCAGGCCAAGTCTAACTGATTGCCTCCTAGGGATGTTCAAAAGGAGTCTGGCAGCTTGGTTCTGAACCAGCTGGAGGCGTCTAAGCTCTCCCTTTTGGAGCCCAAGATAGAGACTGTTAGAGAAGTCCAGTCTGGACAGGACCAGGGAGATGACGATCTGAGTGAGGGCAGCATAAGAGAAGAAACAGGCAATTTTTTTAATTTTCTTCAACTGGAAGAAACTAGAGGACACGACTGCTCCCACCTGTTTTTTTAAGGAGAGATCCTCACTGATGAAGATACCTAGGCTCTTGACCGAGGATGACTTAGATGGAGGGGAACCCATACAGCAGGGCCAGAAGCTGGGATTCCAACTATGTATACTCTGTCCAGGCAAGACCAGTTCGGTCTTGCCTGGGTTAAGTTTCAAATGATTGCAGCTCATCCAACTCAGAATGTGGGACATGGTGTTTTGAAATTCTACCACTGAGTCCTTGGTGTTAAGAGGAAAGATGAGCTGCAAATCATCTGCATAGTTGAATATGGTTACCTTTGCATTTCTGAGGGAAAACAAAAGGGGGCGCAGGTACAAATTAAAAAGCAGGGGAGATAACGAAGAACCTTGAGGTACTCCGCAGATGGTGGATATGGTAGGAGCCGTAAAGGAGCCCAGTCTAACCGATTGAGTTCGGCCAGTGATGAACGAGCGGATCCAGCTCAGCGCAGGACCCCTGAGGCCTGCCTGCTCGACACGGTCGACCAAGATGGTATAGTCGACCGTGTCGAACGCGGCAGAGAGGTCCAACAGCACCAGAGCCTGGTGGATCCCCTCGTCCGCATTCCGCCTCAAGGTATTCTGCACTGAAAGAATGACTGCTTCAGTCGAATGGCAAGGGCGGAAGCCAGCCTGGTTAGGTGCAAGGTACTCTGATTTTTCCAGAAATGTGGAAATACTATCACAGACATGAGACTCCAGAAGTTTGGCACTGTATGGCAACAAAGATATAGGTCTGTAGTTGAGCGGATCTAGCGGGTTGGCTCCTGTCTTTTTTATGAGGGGGATAAGGAGGGCTTTTTTAACGTTGTTTGGGACTTTCCCTTGTGTGAGTGATCCGTTTAACAAGGGAAGTAAGCCCTCAGGGATGTGGGTACCCACTTCTTTCAGAATGTGAGGGGGGCAGATGTCATCAGGGGAGCCGGATTTAACCTTGGTAAGGAGTTTGGTTAAGATGGCACTGTCAATAGGGGGATATGAGTCCAGGGTGGCAGGATTATGAAAGATGTCTGAAAACAGAAGAGGAGGCTGAGTGGTAGAGATGCTTTGTTTGATGGTACAGATTTTATCAAAGAAAAAGGAGTTAAGTGAGTTACAGAGTTCCTGGGTGGGGATTATCGGAAGGGAGGTTCTGTCGCTAGTACTGAGATTTTCCACAATATTGAACAGTTCTCTAGATTTATTGTGGGCCTTGAGAATTTTTTCAGAAAAGTATTCGGTTTTGTGTTTCAAGATAAGCTTTTGGTAGTCTCTGCGAGCCTTACGATAATTATCCCTGTCTTGTTCTGAGTAGGCTGTTCGCCATTTTCGCTCCAATTGACGAACTTCGAGCTTAAGGGTTTTCAAAAGGGGAGTAAACCACCTATGAGCATCGTTAGGGCGAGAGCGGGGAAAGTTGGTGCAGGGAGCGTGGGCATCAGCTGCCTGAAGTAGCCACCCTGAGAAAGCTTCTTCCATTTCGTCAATGTCTAGGTCAAGTGAGGGAGGGGAGGAGGTTAAGGATCCAATAAGAGCGGGGATATTAACATTCTTCCAAAGTCTAGTTTTTCCTCCTGGCTGGGGTAGGGACCTTCTACTACTTTCAATGGTCATGGTGAAATTGATCAAGAAATGATCCGACCAAATGCAGGGCGTGATGGACTTAATAGCAAGGGGGATGTTTTGAGACCAAATTTGATCTAAACTGTGCCCTTTATCGTGGGTTGGAAGATGAATATGTTGGATGAGGTTCATGTCCAGGAGGGTTTCTTTTAGCATGGCTGCCTGAGGATCAGACTCAGCAGAGTCCAGCCAGAGGTTGAGATCTCCCAATAACACAATTTTATTGTGGGAAATAGTCAAGGGAGCAAGTTGTTCTGCAAGAGATGCCGTGAATGTGGGCATATTTTGAGGGGGGCGGTATAGAAGGATTAGAAGTAATGATCCAGAGTTAGTGTCCAGTTTAAAAATCAGATTGTCTGATCCTGTTAAGTCTAAGGATGGTAAGGAAGAGACTTTATGGGAGCTGCGAATGATCGCAGCGACCCCTCCGCCTCTTTTGCCGACTGGTCTGTCGACATGCAGAATATAGTAGTTCGAGGGAACTGCGGCTAAAATTTCAGGCAGGGATCCTGCATTAAGCCAGGTCTCTGAGAGAAATAGAAAGTCTGGTTGTTCGGCCTGGAGCAGGAGAAAGATATCCATGTGGTGTTTAACCATGGACCTGGTGTTTAAGTATAGACATTTAAGAATGGTCTCAGAGTGACGAGGGGTTAAAGAAGGTAAGGAAGACTTAAACTTGGGGGCTTTGCCGGGAGTAAATTCAGGCTTCAAAATGCCGTAGGAAGCAGCACGCTTTAAGACATAAGCGGGCAGGGCGAGTCCAGCGCTGTCAGGGGGTCTAAGTGACAGCAGTGATGTGGAGGAGTATTTAAAATTTAGGCCAGGGGTTGTGGCCCCAGGCCCCGGACTGCCGCGGACGGGCGCAGACGGGCTTGACCTATGCGCGACTTCGGCGCGCATTCGTCGCGCCCGCTGCGCTCGTCCGCTGCGCTCCTGGATACACATTGTTTATATGGCCTGCCTCCCGGGAGAACTAGACCGCTAGGTCCGGTCCAGCTCCACCCAAGATGGCGGCTCGCCTCACCCTCCACGCAAACGGCACCAGCCGCGATGGAACAGGGCGGGTAACAAACAAGTAAGCAGTAAAGTCGGTAGGTGCAAGTCAAATAATGCTCATAACAATTTTAAAAAGAGTTTAAAACTTTCTAAGGCGCTAGCGCTTTGATCGCGCTAGAGCGATGACAATATCTGCCAAGTGACTGCGCTGTCAGCAAAGACGATTACAAGGTTCCGCGGGGGCCAGGCTGCTGCCACCAGCCAAGCGTGCTCGAGTGACCCTGAACCGGGAAGTGTTTTATGGCCTGCCTCCCGGGAGAACTAGACCGCTAGGTCCGGTCCAGCTCCACCCAAGATGGCGGCTCGCCTCACCCTCCACGCAAACGGCACCAGCCGCGATGGAACAGGGCGGATAACAAACAAATAAGCAGTAAAGTCGGTAGGTGCAAGTCAAATAATGCTCATAACAATTTTAAAAAGAGTTTAAAACTTTCTAAGGCGCTAGCGCTTTGATCGCGCTAGAGCGATGACAATATCTGCCAAGTGACTGCGCTGTCAGCAAAGACGATTACAAGGTTCCGCGGGGGCCAGGCTGCTGCCACCAGCCAAGCGTGCTCGAGTGACCCTGAACCGGGAAGTGTTTTATGGCCTGCCTCCCGGGAGAACTAGACCGCTAGGTCCGGTCCAGCTCCACCCAAGATGGCGGCTCGCCTCACCCTCCACGCAAACGGCACCAGCCGCGATGGAACAGGGCGGATAACAAACAAATAAGCAGTAAAGTCGGTAGGTGCAAGTCAAATAATGCTCATAACAATTTTAAAAAGAGTTTAAAACTTTCTAAGGCGCTAGCGCTTTGATCGCGCTAGAGCGATGACAATATCTGCCAAGTGACTGCGCTGTCAGCAAAGACGATTACAAGGTTCCGCGAGGGCCAGGCTGCTGCCACCAGCCAAGCGTGCTCGAGTGACCCTGAACCGGGAAGTGTTTTATGGCCTGCCTCCCGGGAGAACTAGACCGCTAGGTCCGGTCCAGCTCCACCCAAGATGGCGGCTCGCCTCACCCTCCACGCAAACGGCACCAGCCGCGATGGAACAGGGCGGGTAACAAACAAATAAGCAGTAAAGTCGGTAGGTGCAAGTCAAATAATGCTCATAACAATTTTAAAAAGAGTTTAAAACTTTCTAAGGCGCTAGCGCTTTGATCGCGCTAGAGCGATGACAATATCTGCCAAGTGACTGCGCTGTCAGCAAAGACGATTACAAGGTTCCGCGGGGGCCAGGCTGCTGCCACCAGCCAAGCGTGCTCGAGTGACCCTGAACCGGGAAGTGTTTTATGGCCTGCCTCCCGGGAGAACTAGACCGCTAGGTCTGGTCCAGCTCCACCCAAGATGGCGGCTCGCCTCACCCTCCACGCAAACGGCACCAGCCGCGATGGAACAGGGCGGGTAACAAACAAATAAGCAGTAAAGTCGGTAGGTGCAAGTCAAATAATGCTCATAACAATTTTAAAAAGAGTTTAAAACTTTCTAAGGCGCTAGCGCTTTGATCGCGCTAGAGCGATGACAATATCTGCCAAGTGACTGCGCTGTCAGCAAAGACGATTACAAGGTTCCGCGGGGGCCAGGCTGCTGCCACCAGCCAAGCGTGCTCGAGTGACCCTGAACCGGGAAGTGTTTTATGGCCTGCCTCACGGGAGAACTAGACCGCTAGGTCCGGTCCAGCTCCACCCAAGATGGCGGCTCGCCTCACCCTCCACGCAAACGGCACCAGCCGCGATGGAACAGGGCGGGTAACAAACAAATAAGCAGTAAAGTCGGTAGGTGCAAGTCAAATAATGCTCATAACAATTTTAAAAAGAGTTTAAAACTTTCTAAGGCGCTAGCGCTTTGATCGCGCTAGAGCGATGACAATATCTGCCAAGTGACTGCGCTGTCAGCAAAGACGATTACAAGGTTCCGTGGGGGCCAGGCTGCTGCCACCAGCCAAGCGTGCTCGAGTGACCCTGAACCGGGAAGTGTTTTATGGCCTGCCTCCCGGGAGAACTAGACCGCTAGGTCCGGTCCAGCTCCACCCAAGATGGCGGCTCGCCTCACCCTCCACGCAAACGGCACCAGCCGCGATGGAACAGGGCGGGTAACAA